>NC_091951.1:293401431-294001431 GCF_031021105.1 Erythrolamprus reginae
AATGGAACATCAGTAGGCATTCTCAGCAACTTTGATGTTCCATCTTCTTTGCTTTGTGCTCAGTGCTGTAGACTAGCAGATTTATCTTCCCAAACTATAGATAGCATTCAGGAACATTCCAGACCAGTGATGGCGAACTTTTTCTTCCTCAGGTGCCGAAAGACCGTAGGTGTGCACGAGTGCCCACAGCCATAACTCAATGCCTGGGGAGGGCAAAAACAGCTTTCCCCACCCCCTGGAGGCCCTCTGGAAGTTAGAAGTAACCTTTTCCCCAACTTCTAGTGGGCCTAGTTGGCTCGTGTTTTGCCCTCCCCAGGCTCCAAAGTCTTCCCTGGAGCCAGGGGAAAGTAAAAATGCTCTCCCCCATCCTGCTGGAGGCTCTCTGGAAACCAAAAATGCCCTTCCAGAGCCTCTGTGTGAGCCAAAATTCAGTTGGCTGGCACACACATGCACATTGGAGCTGAGCTAGGGCAACAGCTCACATGCCAGCAGATATGGCTCTGTGTGCCACCTGTGTGCCACCTGTGGCACCCGTGCCATAGGTTCGCCATCACTGTTCTAGATCCACAGACCTTAACTATCAACAGTGCTACAGATATAGAACATAAAGGCTATGTTTTAAGTTGGAGCTTATTTGTACAGTTCATGGCCTTAAAGAGCCATTAAAAGAGTCAGGGGGGCTCTGGATTGTATAGATCCAGCAAAAGAGTATGAGTTAATATTGTTTCTCTGATGACCTCATCTTTAATGCTTCAAAACATGATTGTAGACTAGGGGTGTCAAACTCATGGCCTGTGATCATGAGGCATATTGTGCTGGCCACGCCCAACCCCCGTTTAGCAAAAAGGGAAAAAATCACAAATGTGATGCCAGGAGTTTGAATCCCTGTTATAGACCAACCTCACAATTGTAGTGCACTAGACAATGATTGCATATCATGTGAGCATTCTACTATCATTATGGCAAGATTAAAAAAAAGCTGACAGCTAGAAAGCAAATGGAGTTTTGAGAGATTTTTCTAAGTGACATCTTAAAAAGCCAGTGAATTTCTACATAACGTTACTGCCATAAAGAGAAGTGAGGTAAGGGCTTTCTCTTTCTTGCCAAGGTTAAGCTGCATGTACTTATACAATTGCTGAAAATAACTCTTTTTTGCATGCCACTGCTTTTAAAGAATGTCTGCTATGAAAACTTGGGTTGTGACCATCAATTTAGGTGTGATTGGCTGCTTTCTTCCAGATAGTCACAAGGTGGTGCTGCTTCAGAGCATAAAAATATGTGGTAGGCTGGTTTTCCTGTGCTGGCCTTGCTCATTAAAGACAGAATGCATCTGATTCTTTAAAGGGTAGCTAATAAGGGCAAAGAATTAAGGGATTCATGAAATGCACTGCATGACACCTTCCAGCAGGTCCAAATGAGTAATAGTAAATTGTCATGGCTACTTTGTGTTTTAATTTTGACACGAATCATCTAAATGCAAGATATAAATAGCTAGCTCTTAGTATGCTGAACTTTACAATCAAGCTTATATTTCCTCTTTGTCTTCATTATTTTACACATCTCTTTGAACTTCTTTCTTTTGAAGCTGATTCTTTTTTTTCCCTATCACCAGCCTTTAAAGATTCTCTCCTAACCTTTTGTCTTTATGAACTTTGGACAGCAGGCACAATTAGAAGTAGGGGGAAAAAAGGCAGAATAGGGAGAACAGGAGCTTATTATTAAAAAATGATGTTTCACTACTTCCAAGCACTTTGCTCAATTATTTATTAAAAGTTGGAGGCTTTGTTTATAGTCTGCTTCTGCAAATCCTCTGACAGCTCTCTCCCGGGCATACATAACAAGCTATTACGTGGCTTCAACTTTAATCCAGTGAGAAAAGTTTCATGTTGTAATGATTTTTTGCAAATCAGCCTCAAAGGCTAGTTTACTAGTCCACCTTGCAGGTTGTAAACATTAATAATAGTGCTAGACCAACACTTGTTTTGGGAAAGCTGTGGACCACAGCAAAAATGAAACCTCTTTGGAGGAACGCCTCTGCTAGTTTTTAAACAATGTGGCTGTGGAATACATTTGATATGGCTGCTGAAACAAATAGGATTTATAAAAAAG
Organism: Erythrolamprus reginae; assembly: GCF_031021105.1. Taxonomy (NCBI): domain Eukaryota; kingdom Metazoa; phylum Chordata; class Lepidosauria; order Squamata; family Dipsadidae; genus Erythrolamprus; species Erythrolamprus reginae. The sequence goes on from NC_091951.1 coordinate 293,403,541, forward strand.
TGGTACTTGTACTTGTTGATCTTAACCTGACCTGTGTCTCTTTGTTCTTGCAGCTGTCCCCTGATCTCTCTCTAAGCAATTCCACATGGTTACACAGTGGGAGATGACTTCTGCCTAGGTCCAATTAACAGCCATCTGAAAATGTACCAGATGTTTGATTATCTGGGCCATAATGTCTTTGGTTTCTACCTGGGGGGATACATAGAGGGCATTTTAAACTTCTTTCTAAAACTCAACTTACATGTAACATCATTTTTTTAATAAAAAAATAAGGAAACTATAAGAACATTCAAATATAGCATTAAAGTGCATGATTACCTCTTTTTTCTTTAAGTGATTTCTTAGCTGCTTTTCAGACTAAGTCAATTTACAACTAAATATTAAAACAGATCTCAGCTGATTAGAACATTTTAGGAAAATGAAGACTAAACCAGATGTCCATATGTTATTTAAATACAACATTGCTGGTCTGGGTATAAAGTGTGGGTGTGCATTTATGTTTAATAGTGGATGTAGAGCCAAAAAGAAAATTACCCTCCTTGAACTATAATTCCTCATGCATTGCTGTTTTAAGACATTTTTCATCAGCCAGATTTTCATAGAAAAGTTGAGCCAACTAAGATCCCAAAGCCCCAAAAAACAAAATACCCCCCCCCCAACCATTCCCATATTTACCAGTAGTTGACATATATTCTTTTCTTTTAACTAACAAAGAGAATGTGTTTTTTTTTTAATGCTCATCTGGTTTGGTCATCAGGTCAACAGACTAAAATGGAACTAATTAATGATGCCTTATGACAATACTTAAAAATAAAAAACCCTATATAAAGCAAAGGTTTTTTAAAAAAATTGCTTTTGAACTTTTGAATCATTTTTTTTTTTAGTCCCAGTAACCCACTTGGAAAGTTCACGCAGTTTTTTAAAAGTATTTTTGGAAGTGGCTTGCTATTGCTTTCTTCCTTGGCCTGGTGAAACCATCCTTCTCGTACTAATAGAAGAGAATATTTGAAACTCAGAGTTGAACTGTGGGGCCCTTGGGGTTCTGTGATCTTGGTTAGGGAGCTCAGACACCACCAAGGACCTCATCATTATTGACATGGAAGAAGAAAGGCAAACAGGCTGGCCTTGAGGATATGGCTGATCATGAAAGCTGCATTTATCAAAAAGCAAATTAAGTTGTTTTTCAACAGCTCGCTGGCTGGTGAAAAACAATATCCATAGATATCTAGTATCTAAGCTTTTTGAGGTGTTTCGTCCTTTTTCCGGAAAGGAGAATAATTTGGCCATTTGTCTTTTTCCTGAGCAAGAAGATATTCTAGTCGTGGCCTGAACTCCAGACCACCCTCAGACAAAAGTCACTGATTCAAAGTGAGCAGAAACTGCTTTTTTTAAAAAAACCAAACAAAACATGAATCTGGCCTTTGCTTCATAACTACCACCAAAAAGGTCATAAAATTGGGTTGGATATGCCACCAACCTGATATACAACTGCCAAGGACTGCATGTACTTTATTTTTGCCAGGAAGCACTCTCTCTATTGCTTTCATTAAAAACAAACAACTGGTGCATAATTTCATATTTGTTGCTATCATTTGAGGTAGAAAGGCTTCATCCCAGTTTTCAAATAGGTTAAAACGAATAATGGTGGCAAAGGACTTATGACTACATTTATCGGGACTGGGGTTGGAGAGAGGAAGGAAGGGTATGAGTTTCAGTTAGTTTCAACAGATCACCAGGTTTTTTTGTTTATTTAAAGTGAGAAAGTGAGCAGTTCAAGGGAAAAAAAAAGGAAATTTATCAGTGCCTAGGATCTGGTTCCAGAACAAAGGTGGCAAAAATATGGCACTTAATTAAAATTCCTTAAAGCACATATGCTCCTAGGGTCCAATTATGTTCAAGAAATATCTTTATCTTTATATTTGGTTTGGTATTTTACCACTGATGGTGGGGAAATGTTATTGGTATGGTAATAGACACTAGATTTGGTTCCAGACTATTATTGTAAGACAAAAATCAAAATTTTATGCCCCCCCCCAAAATTAAAACTATTGTTTAAATATTTTTAATAAACTTTATATGTGGTAAAAATAAAAAAAAATGCATAAAATGTTTTGCCCTTTGAATTATGCACATATATATATTTATGTATGCATGAACTGAGCATGCCTTTTTTCCCCAGAATTGGATTTTACGGCTGAATGGTAATACTATTGCTAGTAAAAAGATGGCAGTGTACCATGCTCTTGACAAATGAACTATGGCTTGTGGGAAAAATGAATATTAAAACTATTCTAGCAGAAGTATGTGGAACATAGGCATTCAAGAAATTAACATGAGATTTAAAATAGGGACAAAATTGCAGAGATAATACTGTAGTGTGGTAATAAAGAATTATCACATATCTATAGTATGCATTAAAGAACAATACTAAAAAAAGAATCTATTATTTTTCTTCAGATATACTGGAATTAAAATATACATAAGAGTCGTGCTGGGTGATCCAGCTATCAGGATCTTGCTTTGAAAATTTGCTTCAGGATGCCCTAGAAAAATAATTATTTTTCCATGGATTAGCCAGAAACCTAGTCATATGTGAGACAGTTAAATAAATAACTATTAAATAAATATGTCAGTGCTCATAGAAAATCTTTTTGGATAAATAACTTGGGGAATTCTTTTGCTTAGGGTGTTACTACTAGCTATATTAGTAAAAAGGCTTTTTTGCTTGTGAAAGATAGCTATTTAAACTGAAATAATGAATTAAAATGTGTTTAAAACATGTTATAATTTCCTTAGACCGAACAGTCATAAATTTTTCAATATTCATCACTTAGGATGTTGTAGGCATTGTCAATATGGAATGGAATGGAATAGAATGGAATGGAATGGAATAGAATAGAATAGAATAGAATTCTTTATTGGCCAAGTGTGATTGGACAGACAAGGAATTTGTCATTGATCCATATGCTCTCAGTATATGCACATTTGTCAGTAATCATGAGATACAGCACTTAATGATTGTCATAGGGTACAAACAAACAATCAGAAAACAATATTAATATAAGGATATTAGCAACAAGTTACAGTCATGCAGTTGTTAAGTGGGACAAGATGGGTGATTGGAACAATGAGAAGACTAATAGTAATAGTAATGCAGCCTTAGTGAATAGTGTGACAGTGGTGAGGGAATTATTTGTTTAGCAGAGTGATGGCGTTTGGGGAAAAACTGTTCTTGTATCTAGTTGTCTTGGTGTGCAGTGCTCTATAGCATCATTTTGAGGGTAGGAATTGCAACAATGTCCAGGATGCAAGGGGTCAGTAAATATTTTCTCAGCCCTTTTTGACTTAGATTAGATTTATTGGATTTATATGCCGCCCCTCTCCGCAAACTCGTGGCGGCTTGTATATTATATAGGTCCTCAATGGAAGGCACGTTGGCAATAGTTGTTTTTTCTGCAGTTCTGATTATCCTCTGATGTCTGTGTCTGCCTTATCAGGTTGCAGAACTGAACCATCTAATTTAAAGGTCTTGTTTTAATACTATCGTAAATGTTTTTCTTTTCTTCTGCCGCCAGAGCAATCATGTATTATTTTTTCAAAGAAGTATTCCTCAAATACTTACCGTGTTGATGAGAATAGAGACAATCTGGCCTACTATGTACTCACAATTTTTAAGAAAGAAAAACCCCAAATACAACCCATTGAGATCTAAGCAGTTTAAGGAATGCTAGATGGTGTAAAAAAAGGAAGAGAACAAAGTGAGAATTCAGAGCTTTTTCACAGAACCAGCTAATCACAGGTAGTCCTTGAATAATAACCACAACTGAGCCCAAAATTGTTGCTGAAAAGTGAAACATTTTGTTTCCACAATTGTTACATGAATCACTGCAATTGTCATGTTAGTAACATGGTTGTTTAAGTGAAACTGGTTTCCCCATTGACTTTGGTTGTCAGAGGTTTACAAATGTTTGATCACATAACCCTGGGACACTGCAACCATCATAAACGTGAATCAGTTACCAAGTCTCTGAATGTTAATCATGTGACATTGGATGCTGCAACAATCATTTGAAAAATGGTAGTAAGTTACCTTTTTCAACTTTGGTCACTGAATGAACTGCTGTAAGTCGAGGATTGGACTGTTCAAAGTAATGGAGGGTGCAAGTGGACGGTGCCTGTAATCAAATGATTATTTGGGGTTGAATGTGTTTGTGCTATTTCCCATTTGCTTCTTTGATTAATTAATAAAGCATGGATTTATTGAGTATGAACCGTCAAATATGATTTCTTTTACATGTTTTTTTGAAGGCAAATTGAAAAATAAAATTATAGCAGCTTTGTAGACATCCATTTTGGCCCATAAATATAATGACTCATTCGTATTGGCAATATTCATGACACACAAGCCATTCATGTGATACACTGAACGTGACTTTGTTCCCCATTATTTCCCTAATAAGAAAAATCTGCTTTTACTTTTACAATTCTCAGTGGGACTCCAATTGTTATTTAGCCATGCTTTCCCAGATAATGGGAGCACTCTGTGGTCCACTGGAGGGTATTCCAATAAAATTAAGTGTACTGACTTTCTTTTAAAATGAATCGTAAAGACTTAGAAGTGGAAAAATGTCTCTGAAAAATCCCATGGTATCAGGATATAATTCATATTGCTTTAATACAAATATGCCCTATTTATAGGGTGCGCCTGGGACTGCCCCAACTCCTACTAGCCAGTGCCCACTGGTGCACGGCCAGCAGTGGCAATCTCATAAGACTCCATGAGTCTTTGGAGAGGGGCAGCATACAAATCTAATAAATTATTATTATTATTAATACAAATGTGTGTGTGTGTGTGTGTGTACATACATACATACATTATACATACATACATTCATACATACATACATACAAAAGCAGGCGGCGGCGGCTCCGGCAGCTTCCCTTCATCAAGGGACATTCCTGACGCTGCTGCTGCTCCTCGAAGGGAAGGGAGCTGCCGCCGCTGCCGGGAAAGAAAAAGTTGGTGCAGCTGCCTGGAGGTAACCAACTGAACCACTGAGGAAAAGAGCCCCCTGAAGCTGCCAGTATTGCAGCCAGCCCTACCCTTCCTGCAGCTTGGAGCAGTTACAAGGTAGAGACTGGGTGGCTGTTAAGAGGGCGGCCAGGAGGGGTGTGTCGGGATTCTGACTCCAATTCCCTCTCACCTCATCCCCTCAGATCTTACATTTTGGATAGTAAACAAAATTTTCTGTTCAGTATCCGAATTTCTGTTCGGATACTGAAGCAAATTTTTGCAGAAAATTTTGTTCGGTATCCGAAATGTACGAAAACCAAAGCGTTCGAGAACTGAGGTACCACTGTAACTGTTTTTCAGTCTACAAGTTTTAAAGTCCAACTTAAAATATTTTGCTTGCACCCATAAAGCATTTAAGTTGTCAAATATGTGTTGAAGAATTGCACAGCCGGCGAACTTACCTGCTGGCCAAATGTTGCACCAGAGCCAGGAAAACATGACTCCGGCGCTTGCGCCGAGGGTGGTGGTGGTGGTCTCACGGACATCATGAGACTGCCGCTACTGGCCATGCACCAGTGTGCACTGGCTTGTGGGAGCCGTGGCAGTCCTAGGTGTGCCCTATAAATACGGCGGCAGCCTGGGCCTCCTCCTTTTCACCTTGGCCATCCTGAAGAGTGAACACCTGCTTGCCCGCCCCTATCTTTCAATGTGCCTTAATGGGGTCACCCTAGGGGGCTAAATAGGAATTTTTTGCGATCTCCCCATTTAAGTTGCGGCCATTTTTTTGCCTATCCCACACTGGATGTTAAGGATGGACTCGTTAAGGGGTGTAGCGCCATGTAGTTACAATTTGGTTGATTTGGCTATCCCTTTGGTCACTGGATTTGGCAGGTTAGGGGAAATGGGCAGTGGTAGCAACTGCACATTCTCCTTTAGGGCATCTCTTGAAAGATGAGGGGCTGCCTCTCGCCAGCATGACTTTGGTGATTGGAGAGGGGGTGCCCTTGGAACTCACCTAATCCAATTACCTGAAGGGGATTGGATGGTGAGCTCCTCCCACATGCTTTAAAGGCATGGTCAGGAACCAGGTGAAGGTAGCTACCATCACCTTGTTCAGCAAGGTGCTATACCCATAATTGCCAAGGAAGGTTTATGTAATAATTTAAAGTTGCTTTAATTTAAATAAAGTGACCCGTTTAATCCCAGCTCTTGTGTCTGCATTGTTATTCCGCATCTGGTGCAATATGAACATATATATTCTGTTCTAGCTATACCTGGATGATACTGACACATTTCAATGAATCTTTTAGCTGAGATGTAGATTAAGACTTCTCTGGTTATTTGGTGGATAGCTTATGATAGAAACTTGTAGGGAGGGAGTGTGACTATGATTGTTTTTCTATCATAGATAACTAGCAGCCAGCACTGGTTTGTTAAAAACAGATCATGCCAAATCAATCTAATTTTATTAGATTAGAGTGACTAAATTAGTAGACCAGTGAAATACTGTGTACATAATATACTTAGACTTCAATAAGGTATTTGACAAAGTAGACCACAACTTACATCTTCATAAGCTAGAAAAAAATGGAATAGAGAGCTTAACCACCAGACGGATTCACAACTGGCTGACAAACTGTACTCAAGTAGTCCTTAATGAGTCTAAGTCTATATGAAGAGAAGTAAGCAGTGGGGTACCACAAGTTTCTGTCTTAGAATCAGTACTCTTCAATAAACCACTTAGATGAGGGAATAGAAAGAGAACTTATCAAATTTGCAGATGATACTAAGCTGGCAGGAGTAGCTAACACCCTAGAACAGTGATGGCAACCCCTTTTTTTGCTCAGGTACCAAAAGGGCAGGTGAATGTGCGATAGTGTGTATCCATGTGCCCATAATGTAATGCCCTCCCCACACACATGCACACACAATCCTCCTGCTGTCCCCCCCCAGCTCGCATGCACACAGGCTTCTTTGAAGCCTCTGGACTTCTGGTAGGCCCGTTGAGCCATTTTTTGCCCTTCTGAAGCCAAAAAAGGGCCTACCAGAAGTTTGTTACTGAACTTCTGGTAGGCCCATTTTGTCAGTTTTTCACCATGCACAGGCTCTGGAGGCTTTCCTGAAGCCTCAGGATGGTAAAAATGGCCTGCCCCCCCTTCCGAAAGGCTGAAAATCAGCTGGTTGCCAGCATACACATGCATGCTGGATTTGACATAGGCAATGCCTCATGTGCTCTTAGATATGGCTCCATGTGCTACCTGTGGCACGCATGCCATAGGTTTACCATCACGGCCCTAGAGGATGGATCTTGACAGACATGGACACTGGGCCCTATCTAACAAAATGAAATTCAATGTAGAGAAAAGTAAAGTCCCGCATTTGGGTAAGAAAAACCAAAAGTATAGATATAAATTAGATGAAACCAGTCTTAATAGCAGTAGTTGTGAGAGGGATCTTGGAGTTCTAGTGGACAACCAGCTAAACATGAGCCATTGATAAAGGGATACAGTCTAGATCTAGTGAAATACTAATATCACTCTATAAAGCCTTAGTTAAACTACACCTTGATTATTGCATCCAAATTTGGTCACCACACTATTTAAAAGATGTTCAGATTCCAGAAAAAGTGCAGAGGAGAGAACCAAGATGATTAGGGGTCTGGAAACTAAAACATATGAAGAATGTTTACAGGAACTGGGCACGGCTACTCTAGTAAAGAGAAGGACCAGGGGAGACATGATAGCAGTGTTCCAATATTTGGGGGGCTGACACAGAAGGGAGGGAGTCAAACTATTTTCAAAAGCACCCGAAGGCCAGACAAGGAATAACAGATGGAAACTGATCAAGGAGAGGTACAACGTGGAAATAAGGAGGAACTTTCTGACAGTGAGAATGATTAACCAGTGGAACAGCTTGCTTTCGGAGGTTGTGGGAGATTCAACACGTGAGACTTTCAAGAAGATTGGACTGCCATTTGTTGGAAATGGTGTAGAGTCTTCTGCTTTAGTGGGGGAGGGAGGGAGGGGGTTGGACTAGATGACCTACAAGGTCCCTTCCAACTCTGTTAATCTGTTAACTTTAAATTGACCCAACTGTTTGTTGTAAGAAAGTTGTTAACTATAAAACCCTACCCCCCAAATTAAACTTCAATACCCTGTTAACTTTCATTATATTTAACTCAGAGAAACTCCACAAACAGCTTCCAAACTCTTATAACCTTGTGCAAACCATCCTCCCTAATCAGTGCAGTTAATTTTGTCATCTCTGTCAATTCAGTCAACTTCAAAATCCATTCTTCCCCTGTATTCCTTTTTCCTGCATTCCTTTTTCTTTCCAATTTTTGACATACACAATTCTTGCAGCTGTCACCATGTATGGAAATAAGGTTCCAAATTGTTTTTCTGTCAATTCATCCATAATATCTAAGAGAAAAGCCATCCTTGAGAGTGTGAGGGAAACAGAAACCCATATGTAAGATGACATTTACTTTGTATATGGTTACCATTTTATTTCATTTTAATAAAATCCTCTACTTTTTCTTCACAGTCATACTCATCGGCTTTAAATCTGAACTGAACGCATTGTCCTAGACACTTTGAAAGAGCAGGCCTCACTTTAGGAGTTCTTTATCCTTAATTATGACTGGATTCACAGCTGGAAAATATAGCAGGGAGTGTTTTTAGATAATTATTTTTCCCAACTGCAGCTTTTCTGAACAGTCAGATTTGGTTATGGTTCATTATATTGATTGTAATGTGCACTACATGGATCTACTTTGAAATGCTGAACCTGATAAAAATATAGTAGCTGGACTGCTGACCAATGCAAGGTACAGGATCCCATGTTGGCTCTACCTAAAGGTCACTAGCTATTAATTGCTTACCAGGCACAATTATACTGCTATTAACATTTAAAGTCCTAAATAGCTTAAGGTCTGTAAAGATACTGCTTTTCCATTTGAATCTCTGTAAATATTAATCCCTTCTGAAGATGTTTCCACTGGAAGATGACTATCTGTTTGCAACATTGCAGATGGCTTTCTCAGAGAGGGAGCAAACCCATTCAGGAGTTTCATTCTTGATAAAACCTGCAAAAACATTTCTTTTTATAGTTTTAATGGCTTGTTATTGATGATACCAATGTAAATTTTAGGTTTTTACAGTTTATTGTTAATGTGGTTAGCCTCCTTGAGCATGCCCTTAAATAAAAACATGTAAATAAATCTTCTGATATAGTCTAGAGCAGTGGTTCTCAACCTGGGGGTCGGGACCCCTTTGGGGGTCGAACGACCATTTCACAGGGGTTGCCTAAGACCACAGGAAAAGACAAATTTTTCATGGTGTTAGGAACTAAAGCTTCTATTCCTGCGCCTTGGAATATATATTTACAATCTGACCAATCAGGTTTTTACAGTGGGGGTATCCCTCTGACCTTCCTGCCAATCAGCTTAAAGATCTGTGGGGAGAATTGGGGCTAGACTTATGGTTGGGGTTGCCACAACATGAGGAACAGTTTTAAGGGGGCATGGCATTAGAAATGTTGAGAACCATTGGTCTAGAGCAACAGTCACCAACTGGTGGTCCATGAGAAAATTTTAGTGGTCCCCAGAAAAATTATTTGCATTTTTTATATTGCATTAAATCAGGGGTCCCAAACTAAGACCCCGGGCTGGATACGCGCAATAAACATTTGTGTTGCTGCAGAGAGTCTCCCTATTTTTGTAGATTGAAGGGAGACAGAAATTAAAACTTGGGGTCCTGGTACGGGGCTTTGGGCGAAGGCTGAAGGGAAGCGCCGCTGATGGCAAAGCATCCAGTGGGACTGCATCGTGGCCTGGAACTGGCTGACCATCTCAGCCTGCTGAGCCTCCAGGTGCCTGTAGCTGGCCTTGCACTCCCACAGATCTTCCCTCTGCTTGGAAAGCCTAGGCTCATAGTCCTCAATGAGGTGCTTTTGCTGAGCTTCCTTCTCAGTCAGATCCAATTTGAACTGAGCCAGCTGTTTTGCCAATGCACAGTGGCTACTTAGCTCCAAAAACTGCTTCATATTGGGGCACTAAGGAGTTCGGATGAGCAGACAAGGAATGGCTGGGAAGGGTGAGTAGAGACTGTTGAGGCACCCCTTGATGTGAGTAACATTGAGTTGGCCATGCCTATCCAGTCACATGACCATCTAGCCATGCTTACCCAGCCAATCATTAGGCAGATCGTATTAATGGTCCGCAGGATTTAAAATTATGAATTTAGTGGTCCCTGAGGTCTGAAAGGTTGGGGACCCCTGTTCTAGCGATTCTAAGAAGTCACATAACAGTCTAAAATAGAAACTGAGGGCAGTAAGTGCAAAGTCAGAGAATGTGCACTTGAACTGGTAATAGAGAAACTACAAGCAACAGGGAATTGCTTTCCTTGATAACCTACAGAAAAAAATATTGTATCAATGATGAATGGCCTCTTATCTTTCAGTCCTAAACATATTGGTAGAGCAATGATTTCTCACTAATTTCAGTGGGAGGTTCTTGCAGTTAGGTATTTATCAGGATATTTATCTTTCTCTTGTCTGATAAATACACTTTCAAGCTATCTATCTTGTCTTGTTTTCCATGTTTTGTGGTTTCTCTAGCCAAAAGGAAAAACAAACATATTAGAACAAATGGTGTCTTCCTTCAAGCTTTTCTGTGGTTTATAAAACATGATGGTTCCTTACTTCTTGAGGGGAAGAAATAATTAAGCTCTGTCTTCCTTTATTGTAATGGCTATTTCACCCGTTTACCTACAGACAGCTATGGGTATGATAAGTAGGTATCATTAAATTTAGAGACTTGACTAAAGAGCTACTGTATATCTTACTTTCTCTACATCAAACGAAAGTATGGAGATGAAATGCAACTCCTAAGGAAGAACTTCTTGAGTTTGGGACAAATTTTCCAATGTTCTTTTTTAGGGCTCTTTTAGTTCAATTATTTGAATCTCTTTTCTCTGTGGGTTAAGAGAGGCAATACATCAGGATTGACCAGGCAGCTTATTCCCATGGAAAATGGAATAATTATTTCTATGATAATACATGGGCATTTAAACTTTCCATTTCACATTGGCATTACTAATTATTATTACTAATTATTATTACTAATTATTAGAATATGCTTAGTAGTTGACATTGTATACATGACTGATGAATATAGTCCCATGTTCTTTTTGTATTAGGGTTCTGTGTTTCTCAGATCCAAAAATTATGAAAAATTTGGCTTCATGAACAGATCAGAAAAAAAAGAATAACTTGATGTTGTGTTACTGTTTTGCAAATGGTTATGATTAGCAATTTTGCCTGACAACAGTAATGAAAGCTTTTCCCAAATAATCTCACTGATTTTTTTTCTAGGGCTGGTTCATACATCTACCAAGTCCTCCAAAGAATGAAGCATTTATAGGATGGTCCATACATACCTAAACAACTCCTGGGAAGTAGGTCAAGTTATTGACCAAATGAATGAAACAATTAAATAAAAATGTATTTTATATTTAGATAGCATAAGCATACAAACAAAACTTTCTGATCATTCATGGTTGGCCTTATGAATTAGACTTGTACTTTTTCATTCCCTATAGGATTTCATTGCAAGATTACTTTCTAATTTTTTTCTTCTCTATTAAAGATAAGCCAGTTCTTGCTGAACTCCAGAGCTCCAGCCAACATAGTCACTGATGATGAATGATGGAAAGTCTGGTCCAGTAATAGCTATAGGGCCAAATTTTGTTGCATATATCAAAGTATCTATGCACTTTCAGAATTTGTGCTGAAATTGTGAGATCGATATCATTGATACTAGCTCTCTAGACAGCCTGTCTTTTTATTTAGTTTCTCAAATGCATCTGAAATGTTCCTGCTAGCATTTTTCCCAATCATTTATTTATTATTTATGCCTTAATGCCCCCAACCTGTTATCTAAACAGAGATTTACTGATCTTATGATTCTGCCTCCCTCTTATTCCATAAATATTTAATTTATTTCAAAATAAAGTTAAAAATAGAGAGGCAATAGCATCAGCAACAACAGAAGAAAGAAAGAAAGAAAGAAAGAAAGAAAGAAAGGAAACATATATACAAATACTAAAAGATTAGAAAGTAAACAAATAAAGATAGATAGATAATAATAAGTAGCATATCTTACAGCCGACTGGCAGGCAGCTTAAAGAGACATTATTTTGTTAGGAAAAGTCTGTCTTTTTAAAAAAACATTGATCAGAATCAAGAATTACTCTTTGATTAAACAAATGTCTCTATGTGTTTATTCTCTCCCCTTAGACTCCTGGGGCTATTTCTTTCCAGTTTTGTGTCTCCTTTTTTAGTTCATAAAAGGACTAAAAGCATTTCTTCACACTTCTCTTCACTTTCTCAGATTTCCATTTGGGGCAGAACAAATGCTATGTATTTAGACTGAATGGACTTCTTTCTCTGGATAAACAGCTGCTGGAATGTATATCCCACTGAACTGAATATTTGGATTCTTTACCTTATTGAACGAATCATTACTTTTTTGAGAAAATTCTTCACTACTTGTATAAAACTTTGATACAAAATATCCCCAGTTCCATAAACACATACATAAAAACCATAAATAAAGAAACACAATATATCCATAGATTTAAAATTCAATCTGGATTCACTTTAGATTTTAAAATGAAATATGAGGATACATCTGTATTACAACACAAATCTGAAAACAGCCATTCTCAAAAATGTAAATGGGAACAAGTGTTTAAATGTTCTTGATTGTTCTATGCATATTTTCCCCCAAAAAAGTCAAGTTAGTCATAGGTATGGTTCCAAACTCACTTTTGATACTGAGTATTCAAACAAAGGATTCAAAAAGAAATTATAAAATGATGTATCTTCTCATAATAGAAGTGTAAAATAATATTTTTAAAAATTACTCTTTCACCAAACCTAAATGCTTTCTATATAATTTAATCTCCACTGGTTTATGAGAAACCAATAAAGCCATGCCTAAAAAAATGCATTTGATGATTTTAAAATAATTATTGAAGTAATATGAAGTATTATAATATTTGAGATAAAACAAAACATATAAAAAGATCTTTGGAAGATAGAACTAGCTGGGTTCTTGAAGACTATTTCACTTTATGCTTGGTTAATAATCTATTTACAGTCAACCACCCACAAAGGGATGCTATTACAGCATAGCAGGGATGAGAAATTGTGGTAACTTTACGATCTGTAGACTTCAACTCCCACAATTATTACAAAATTAAAAAATGGGATCAGGTTGTCATTATTGCCTGAAAAAATGATCTGTTCAGCATATACTGCTTTTTCCTTTATTGGGAAATTAATGAAAATGAACCTTGCTTCCAATGGTGGAAAACAAACTTTAATCAATATGATACAATAACTATGGATTTTCAATTTATGTCAAAGCTTTCAGTTCCTTGAATTCTTTTCTTTGCCTGCCAATGTACTTCATAGATAATCAAAAAAAGCCTGCCACTAACAAATATTAGTGGCTGCCATATAATACTGTATAACCAGGCAAACCAATGTTTTGGCAAGATGTTGTGATTTATTAAGCACTGATATCCATGGAGCATGCATATAGAAACACAATACTTTTTAGGGGTTTTTCTGCTTGTGCTGTTGCTGATTTGTCTTAGTCCTTTGCCATGGTTAGCAGGAAAACATTAGTGGTTTCTTGGCTGCATTATCTGTTCAGGCTGCACGTTCTTCTTTGGGTTCTGTGAATGGCCTTCCTTTCTCCAGTACTGAAAACTTCCTTTAAAAAGCTATTACTTAAAGTAACTTGTGGATTATTTTAAAATACACTGCTCAAAAAAATAAAGTAAATCAAATAAAGTAAATCAAACTTCTGTGAAATCAAGCTATCCACTTAGGAACAACACAGATTGACAGTGTTGATTGAAATTAATTGACAATCAATTTCACATGCTGTTGTGCACAGAACAAAGTATTCAATGAAAATATTTCATTCATTCAGATCTAGGATGTATTATTTGAATGTTCCCTTTATTTTTTTGAGCAATACATACATACATTTATGTCACATGTTTTTGGTTGAATTTGAAAATTAAGGGAGACTAGGATAGATCTATTTTGGCCTTATTTTGGCCTCATCAGCTAACCATACCCTCACTGGGACTTGAACTTGCAACCTTGGCCTTGTAAGGTGGAGAATTAACCTCTAGGCTACAGTATCCAATCCCTTCAGCTCTGTACCAGGGAAGGGTTACATATATTTGTGTCGAATCACCCTGGTATATTGAAGGAACATCACAGCTCCTTTTTTGCCTCTCGGCCCAACCCAGGACCATTTCCAAGGCAGTTAATTTATTAATAGCCAACAAAATATATTATGTATGTGTCACATGTTTTTTGGCTGAATTTGAAAATTAAGGGAGACTAGGATAGATCTATTTCGGCCTTATTTTGGCCTCATCAGCTAAAGGTTAGTACCTGTATTACAGTCATACACTCCGACCCTTTGGAAGCAACTCCTCTCTGGAGATTCATACTGCCCCTCACCCTCCTGGCCTTTGCAAGGCTCTGAAGATCAATCTTTGCCAGTAGGCATGAGGGCCATGAGTGTTAAGAACTACTCCAGCCGAGGAATCACTAATCCAATTGGATGAATGTGGATGACTGAGTTTTTTAGGATATCTGGGGTTTTAGGAATTTTAAAAACTTTTAATATTAGATTTCTAAATGGACCTGCTGATTATGGCCATAAGCTATAATGGTCATAAAACAGGCCAGTCATGTGACCTATCCAATTTCATGATTTTTTTGCAGCAATTGTTAACTGAATCTGGATTTTTTTATGTGAACACATTGTTCTCTATTATTTGTTATTTGTTAAATTTATTTGCTGCCTCTTCCACTGTGGTGCTACTGTAGGAAGTTTAGGTGCAGTGTTTGGCTCCTATGGGTATGGTCAGGTATGCAGAACTATTAGGAACATTTTGATATTTTTTCCTTCTGGCACTGGGTATGTTTTTCCTATCAAATTAAATGAGGTTGAATGTGTAGAATTTTAGAAGAACTATGCATGCATATGTGTGTGTGTGTATGTGTGTGTGTACATACACATACAGTTTATGTAGTAGATAATGTATATTTTTGCACCAGTAGAGGCTAAGCCAATTTCATTGTATACAAAAGACTGAATTTAAAATCATAAACTACAACTAGTATTGGGAAAACCCGACAAAGTTCGGGTTCGGGTTCGGCACCCGAATTTTTTAAAAAGTTCAGGTTCAGCACCCGAACCTGAACCTGTACTTTTGCTGAACTTTCGAGTTCGGCTCTCGGGAAAGCGCCAGGAAGCGCTGCCGCCCAGCTGTCACCTTCCAGAACAGTCGGGGCGCTTCCCGGTGGTCTCCCAAACCCGAACCTGAACCCAAACTTTTATTGAACTTCCAGGTTTGGCATTCAGCTATTTCTCAAGGTGACAGCTGGGTGGCAGCACTTCCCAGAACAGCTGGGGAACTGTCAGCCGATCGGGAGGCGCAAAAGGAGGTGGGGAATCCCACAAGGGTATTCCAGGGGCAGAGCTTTGACATCACTGAGATGTCCTTCCTGGAGTCCCTGTTTCAGCCGGCCAGGAAGGACGTCTCAGTGACATCAAAGCTCCACCACTGGAATCTCCTCGTGGGATTCCCCACCTCCTTTTTCACCTCCCGACTGGCTGACAGCTCCCCGGCTGTTTTGGGAAGCGCCACCACCCAGCTCTCACCTTCAGAAACAGCCGGGGTGCTTCTCGGCGGTCTCCTGAATGCCAAACCAGAAGTTCGGCAAAAGTTCGGGTTCCGGAGAATGCCGGAAGCGCCCCGGCTGTTTTGGAAGGTGACAGCTGGGCGGCGGCGCTTCCTGGCATTCTCCTGAACCCGAACCCAAACTTTTCCCGAATTTTCCCGAACTTTTGCAAATATTCGGGTTTGGGTTCGGTATACCGAACTGCGCACAATTTGGTACGAACCCGAACTTTGCAGGTTTGGTTTGCCCAAAACTAACTACCACTTGATATCCAGTACACGAAAGATCAAGGGATTCCAAGAGAAAAACATCATTTGTGAAGTCAAGAGACTATGATTTGTATTAAATCAAGTTAATCTACACTGCCTTGTACTACCTTTGGTTAGAATACATCCACATATTTTTCCAAGATATCAAATGAACTTGTGATGTATTGAATGGTTGCACCTGCACTTAAGTCCAATTTCTCCATTCAAGAATATGTACTTGTCAGTTATACCAATGTTTCTCAATGTTGGCAACTTGAAAATGTGCGGAGTTCAATTCCCAAAATTCTCCAGTTAGTCGTATTGCCAAGGTGATTTATCAAATGTACATAATTAATAGGCCCCTCACATTTCAAATCTGTAAACAGAAAATAAAATTGCTTAGTGATTTGGGCTTCATAATGTTGGAATAAATAAATATGTTCACATTTATCTTCCCCGTTTTCAACTATTATACTCTGTTACTTCTGGAACATCATAATCAGAATGCCAGAATGAGCTCTGCTGTTGCAATCATCATTCTTTTTATCACCTGATGCTGTAGAAGCCTTATTTCCATGGGGAATCAAAGATAGGCAAGCCTCTTGTGCCATTCCAATTCAACAACATTCTGCTTCAATAAAATGCCCATTGCTTCTAAATTGCTATACAAATTAACAATCTGTCCTGGGATCTCTATTGTACATTTTGTATTATTGAAATCCTTTTCTGCTGGCTCCAAATGTTTTATAATTCATCCGTGTTAGTTTAATATAGCACACAGTAAGTTTGTGGAGAACTGTTTTCTGTTTGTTTCTTATTTGGGGTGTGCATCCTTATGGTTATATTAATGTAATTGATAAAGTTACTCTAACACTAGTCTCTGAATACAGTTTTAATTTGGGTAAAGAATAGGGAAAAGTTATAACTGAACAAGATGTGTGTGTGTTTGCATCATCATTATTATTATTTATTGGAATTGTAATGCATACGGTGGTACCTCATCTTACAAATGCCTCTTCATACGAAATTTTCGAGATACAAACCTAGTATTTAATATTTGTTTACCTCTTCTTAAGAACCATTTTCACCTTACAAACCCGAGCCCGGGTGCGTGGGCTTTCTTACTGCGCGTGCGCTCTCTTACTGCTGCAGGGATTTCCCCTTCCTTGTGACTGCCACTGCTGGGATTTCCCATTTGCTTGTTGCCCCTGCCGGGATTCCCCGCCTCCTTTTTCTTGCACAGGCAGTCCTGAGGCAGGAAATCCCAGCCATGGCAAGGACCCACGCTTCGGCCTCAGACAAGGCTTCCTGGCTCTCACTCCGTGCTGGCGATTGATGCTGAAATAGAGGACAAATTTTTTTTTCCTTCACTCAGCGACATCTCTGTCCAGACCCCGTTGTATCAGGGGCCAAATGCCAAAGCCATCTGGAGTGGGCCGTCTTCAGGAGGGGGGTGATGCTTGAGTGGGGGACACTTGAGACCATCCTTGCAGAAATGCAATGAACCTTCTCTGGCGGGCATTGGAAGCTCCAGGGGGAGGAGTAGTAGCCTGGCCAGGCAGAGCTACCCCACTGCAGCACACATGAGAATTTGGGACCAACTCCTCTTCTTTCACATGGCCGGAGAAGCTCATTTCTCTCTCTCTCATGCCCGCTACATCGGCCCCTCAGTGCAGCTCTTGGAGCGGTCGAGATGGGTGCCACTTGTGAGGGGGGGGGGTGACCGGCAAGGCGGGTGGGTGGGAAGGTGGTGGCACTGGGCTCTCCTGTCCATCCAGAAGCCGAAAGTTCTGCCCTTCCCCACACCCGGCTTTGGCCCCTCACGGGCTTCTGGCAGGAGGGGGCAGTGGGTGATGGATGACCGCAGCTCTCAAAGACACATTTTGGCAGTGAGATGGTCTCACCTGCCACTTCCTCAGCTCGCCTTTGTCCCCATTCCATTCACCACCACTTTGTCTGCCCGCCGCTTTTTTTTTAAAAAAAGCCTTAATGTTTTGGATTTTCCTAATGGGCTTGCACACATTATTCACTTTTACATTGATTCCTATGGGAAACATTGTTTCATCTTTTGAACTTTTCTACTTACGAACCTGGTCATGGAACGAATTAAGTTCATAAGACGAGGTACCACTATATACACATACAAATTATTTATTTATTTATATGGGGCGGCATACAATTGCATGTACAGATATGTTATGTGAGTATATATATATCTTATCTAAATATATAAACAATGGTGCTTTTATTTATCAGGAATTCTGAACCTTTCCTACAGGAAACCAGAATAAATGAAGTCAAAATGAAACAAAGCAAAAATAAATCAGGAAAGGCTGGTAATTTAACAATTTAATTTGTCCATCTTTCCATTAGATAGAAAGATGAAAATTACACTTTTTAATAAAATTTACAAGATGAAAATTACAATCCAAAAGGGAGGAGAATCTCAACCTCCATGGATGAGTATTGTGCTGAGCTTGAAACACAAAGAGATATTAACTGTTTCATTTGGAAAATGCTGTGCTATTTCAATTAATTGACTTTGAGTGCTAAACAAAAAATAAAATAAAATAATAAAATAAATAATAAATGTGAACTGAACACCCTTGAACAAGCGTAATGTAACTAAAATTGTTGATTCAGTAACTCAAATCAAAAGTCCACCTGACAAGGAGAGTATTTACAGACTACTAGGATCAATGCAAAAAGGGTCCAGACTTCCATCAAGAAAGGGTTCCACAACATCAGGGTAATCACAGAAAAGGTCTTTTTCTATTTTCTATTTGTTTTCAATGATAGCCTTGAGAAAGCCTTCCCTTAATGCTCTTACAAGGTGGCAGAATCATTTAGGATATCGCAGTCTCTATAGGGGATAATCAGCTCTTTGTTTAGGTGCAGAAGCTTAATGGTACCAGCAGAGCAAATGCAAAACGATGGTGTATTCTACCTACCTTTGGTCACTGGCACTGTACCAATAGATGGTGTTGTATCTGCTCAGTTACAGCCGCAGATTAGAGCCGGGCGATAGGCGTCCCTATCCAGGGTGCTGATTGGCCGCCAGCCCCAGTTACAATGTAAGCGGGAAGTTTCTCTCTGCGGGATTGGGTGCTGCCTCAGGCAGCTTGTTATATATAAACCTGTGTGTGTATTATTTGCTTAAGTCTGTACCTGCCAGGCCTGGCATGAGTTCTGTAATAAACTTCTGAGTTAACTGTGGCCTCTATTACATTGGCGACGAGGTAGCGAGCCTATGCTGAAGATTGACAGTGGAGACAGTAAGTCAGGATGTCTGTGCATTTAACATTCCCCCCCTTTGATCCTCAAGGGGAGACGTGGGACTCCTATGTCGCCCGTTTTGATTGTTTCCTGATCTCAAATGGATACCAGGACATTTCTGGGGATAGAAAGAGGTCCTATTTTTTGGGGTTTTGTGGACCCGATATGTTTGAAACAGCTCGTGCCCTGTTTGCCCCAGTTTCCATCCATGATGTGGCTTGGGATGATTTCTTGAAAACGTTACAAGATCATTATGCCCCTGCCCCTTCGAGGTGTGCTCGTCGCTACACTTTTTATCAGCGAAATCAAGCCGAAGGGGAGTCTATTAATGACTTTCTGGCTGCTCTCCGTAGAGCGGCGTTATATTGTGAGTTTGGGGACCTTAATGACTACCTTTTGGATAGACTAGTTTTCGGAGTCAGAGACGGTCGCCTCAAGCGGCGTCTCCTGGCGATCCGGGATTTAACCTTCCAAGCTGCAGTGGCGGAGGCTCGTGCTTTCGAGTTATCTACACAATCTTTGGCTTCTATGGACAGCTCAGTTAATGCCACGCAAAAGACAACCCCTGTCCCGGATAAACCCAAGCTGGCCCCGGAGGAGGTGGGCGATTTAGGGGGCGAAGAAGATGAAGAGGTCTGCAGATTGGCTACTAATCGGGCTAGGGAAGCACCGACGGGACGTCCTCGTCCTCCTTTGTCGCCGTGCCGTGGCTGTGGGGGGGGTCATTATCGTTCTAATTGCCCGTCCCGAGATGTGGCATGTTGGCGGTGTGGTGCCAAAGGTCACATTGCCAGAGTTTGCCGGTCTCGTAGATCCCCTGCTGCCCCGTTCCGAGAGCAGCGTGAGTTTTCTGGCTTCAGTTCTCGGGGTCAAAGACGGTTTCCCCCCCCAGAAGAGATGACTGCAACGCGGTGTACAGCTGCCCTCGTCCTGTTCCATCTTATGTCAGGAGGACCGCCGGCTCGGCTGAGAAAATTTCTGTGGTGGTTCAATTGGGGGGTTCTCGTTGTAACATGCAAGTAGACACCGGATCTGCTCATTCATTAATTTCATGGGCCACCCTCAAGCGCTGTTTCCCTGCCTGGAGGAAGAGTCGTCTGCTGCCCTGCGCTTTGAGCCTGAGGGATTACCAAGGAGCTGCAATTCCTATCATCGGAGAAGGTCGTTTTGCAGTCCGCTTCAAGACTTTCGCTGGTCGGCTGCCTCTCGTAGTGGTGGATGGACCCTTTGCCAGCCTGCTTGGACTGGACTGGTTCTCTTCTCTGGGACTCTCCGTTGAGGGGGTTAATGCTATCGTGGGGGAGTCGGGATTTGAACAGCTGGCACGGGAGTTCCCTGCCGTTTTTGACGGCAATTTGGGTCGGTATACTGGCACCCCCATTTCGTTCAATTTAGATCCTAAGGTTCCAGCAGTTCGTTTAAAGGCCCGTCGTGTCCCTATTCCCCTCCGTCCTAAGGTGGATGCAGAGTTGGACAGATTAATTGCCCAGGGGGTTTTAGAGCCGGTAGATCAGGCTGCTTGGGAGACCCCTGTGGTGATTGCTTTCAAGGGGGATGGGGGAATCAGACTGTGTGGGGATTATAAGTGCTCTGTGAATCGTGCATTGGCCCACCATTCATACCCCTTGCCAGTGGTGCAACAGCTGCTTCATACTCTGGGGGAGGGTCGGGTGTTTGCCAAACTCGATTTGTCCCAAGCGTACCAGCAGCTCCCCGTAGACCCCCTGACAGCCGAGGCCCAGGCGATCATCACCCATAGGGGGGTGTTTAAGTGCCACAGACTGCAATTCGGGGTTTCCATCGCCCCCGGCATCTTTCAAGGTTTGATGGAGCGCCTGTTATATGGACTGGAAGGAACTGTGCCGTATTTCGACGATGTTCTAGTGTCGGGGAGTTCCACAGACGAACTAATGATTCGAGTAAGGAGGGTTTTGGCTAAATTTAAGGAAGCTGGGCTTAAATTGAAAGCTAAGAAATGCGTGTTTGGGGTGCCCAGAGTCGAGTTCCTGGGTTTCACGGTGGATGGGCAGGGAATACACCCCACTCCTGAAAAGATTCGTGCCATCAGGGATGCCCCCAGGCCACAATCCAAGGGAGAGCTCCAGGCGTTCCTGGGTTTACTTAATTTTTATGCGGTCTTCATCCCGCATAAAGCATCAGTGGCTGAGCCTCTGCACAGACTTCTGGACAAACAGTCCCCTTGGCATTGGGGAAAGAGGGAGGAAGCTGCGTTCTTGGGGGTTAAAGAGTTACTCACTTCTAATAATATCCTGGCTCAATACTCACCTGGACTGCCCCTGGTACTCACCTGCGACGCTTCTCAATACGGGGTGGGCGCAGTCTTAAGCCACAGACTGCCCAATGGCACGGAAGCTCCCCTGGCTTTCTTCTCCCGCACGCTGGCTAAAGCGGAACGTAATTACGGCCACATCGACAAGGAGGCGCTGGCTCTGATTGCTGGAGTCCGAAGATTCCACGAGTACCTGTATGGCCGTCACTTCGAGCTGGTGACTGACCACCAGCCCTTATTGGGTTTATTGTCTGGGTCACGTCAAAGCCCTGTGGTTATCTCCCCCAGGATGTCACGATGGATAGTTTTCCTTGCTAATTATAGTTACACTTTATCATACAAACCTGGGCGCCATATATCTCATGCAGATGCCCTTAGCAGATGCCCCCTGGCCGAAGTTTTAGTGGACCCCGCACCGGCATGTTCTGTCTTTGCGCTGACAGATGGGGGTCATATTTTATCTGCAGCCGAGGTAGCCTGGGAAACTGGGCGGGATTTCACCTTGTCCCAAGTGAGGCAATGGGTGTTAAGGGGGTGGCCTGTCTCAGCCCCTGCCGAGGAGTATGTGCCTTTCTTCAGGTGTCGAGCTGAGTTCTCCGTGGAAAGGGGAATTCTGCTGAGAGGGTGCAGGGTGGTAATCCCAAGTAGGCAGCGCAGCCAGGTGTTAGCTCTCTTGCATGATGGCCATCCAGGCATTGTGCGCATGAAGAGCCTGGCAAGGGATTACGTGTGGTGGCCGGGGCTGGATAAGGGGGTAGAACAAAGAGTGGCAGATTGTAGGACATGCCAAGAGCACCGGCCTTTCCCTCCCCGAGGAGAGCCATTGGCTTGGGAGCCGCCTGCGGGCCCCTGGGCTCGGATACATATTGATTTGGCCGGCCCCTTCATGGGGCAGTCTTTCTTGGTAATAGTGGACGCTCACTCTAAGTGGGTAGAGGTGGTGCACCTTAAATCCACACAGTCACAAACGATTACAGAGGCTCTGATGACAGTATTTGCCACACAGGGGTTCCCAGACCTCCTGGTTTCGGACAACGGCCCGCAATTCACATCTGTGCTGTTCGAGTCGTTCTTGGCATCGGTGGGCATCCGCCATGCGCTGACCTCGCCTTGGCACCCGGCCAGTAACGGGCAGGCGGAACGGGCAGTGAGGTCAGTCAAGGAGTCTTTAAAGAAGATGACTGGGGGTTCATGGCAGAAAAGGTTGGCAGATTTGTTATTAGCACAGCACACGACACCCTGTGTGGCCACTGGCAAGACCCCTGCTGAACTATTAATGGGTCGCAAACTTCGAATAGTCTTAGATAGACTTCATCCGTGGTATTCACAGTCGGTGCCCTGGCCAGAAACCCCGGCCAGAAAGGTGAGAGTAGGTGACCGGGTTTTTGCGCGCTCATATTCTGGAGAGCAGAATTGGGCTGAAGGGGAAATAAGCAGGGAGTTGGGTCCCAGGTCGTTTGAGGTCATGTTACGGGATGGCCGAGTGTGGAGGAGACATTTGGACCAAATTCGGTCAGACAAGGGAATGGCTACTAGCGAGGAAAGAGGTCAAGGCCACCCCGGAATCGTTATGGAGGAAACCCTAATCCGGGGCGGAAGTAATGGGGAAACTGACAGCTCGGCAGAAGCCTCGCCGTTTGGAAGCGAGGGAAGCAGAGAGGCGAGTCTGGAGACCGGGGAGGAACAAGTAATAGAGCCACGGAGATCGGGACGTCTTTGTAAGAGGCCGGAATATTTGAAAGATTATGTATGTGCTAACGAAAGGGATAGGAGTGTTGTATCTGCTCAGTTACAGCCGCAGATTAGAGCCGGGCGATAGGCGTCCCTATCCAGGGTGCTGATTGGCCGCCAGCCCCAGTTACAATGTAAGCGGGAAGTTTCTCTCTGCGGGATTGGGTGCTGCCTCAGGCAGCTTGTTATATATAAACCTGTGTGTGTATTATTTGCTTAAGTCTGTACCTGCCAGGCCTGGCATGAGTTCTGTAATAAACTTCTGAGTTAACTGTGGCCTCTATTACAGATGGTATAAACTCTCTATAGATGGGTATGATAGAATCCAATGCTTAAACTTAATATAGATCAGGGGTTGACAACCTGTAGCTCTAGAGCCGCATGCAACTCTTTGGGCTCTCTGCTGTGGCTCCCTATCACCCTGTCAAGGCAGTGGCATAGTTGGATCCTTAGTGTGGGAGCAAAGCATCAATACACTTGACTTTCTGTGGCAACAGCCTTCTGCCTGGTACATTTGCTGTTGCTACCAGCAAAGACAGCTGAGAGAGAATGGCAGGGGTGAATCTTGTGGGCTGGGGTTCATCCTCCAAGACTGGCCTTCCCTCTTGCAGAGGAACCCACTGATTGATTGATTGATTGATTGATTCATTCATTTATTGGATTAATAAATGAGTCTGCGGAGAGGGGCGGCATACAAATCTGATTAAACTTAAACTTAAACTTAAACTTAAACTTAATTGATTGATTTAGTGATATGCCACCCCTCTCCAAGGACTCTGTTTCGGCTCTTTGAGCAAAGACAGAGAGGGAGTTACCTATTGCCCATAGGAAACATGGAGCCACAAAACCTGGATAGGCATGGCTGAGCGGGGGTTGTCATGTGACTGGGAGTGAGTGAGTGATATCGAGTTGGCCAAGCCCACCCAGGTTTGTGGCTCCCATTGTTTTGTTTCCTGTGGGAAATGGGCCCAAGTGGCTCTTCAAGTGTTTAAGATTGCCGATCCCTGGTATAGATAGTATATAAGGTCTTTTGAGATTCCTTAGCAAGATCCATAAAAGATAAAAAGTAGTGCTTCAAATTATCCATGACAGGAAAGTTCCCGTAACAAAGCAATAAACCAGTTTCTTCAGTAGGTTGAAAACGTATTAGAGAATGGTTTTAAACTGTATTCTTTGGACTTGAACATTTTGCTTTCATTGTTAAAGGTGATGAAAAAATGTTTTGACTAAGGCTGTAGGTTTCAGATTTGCATAAATCTGCAAAAATATAATCATTTCTGTTTATTCATTTGTCACATGTGAAAGTTATGTGTAGGTTTTCATTTGTACTATTATTCATTATCCAAAATTACTTTTGTGCCTTCCTTCCTCTTTGTTAAATGATGAGTTCATGCCAAATCATGTGATTAGGGCTTTTTGAATCACAAAAAAGAATTAATGGTGAAGACAATCTTATGTAGTTAAACATAATTCTTAGATTTGGGATACATTTATAAAAACTCTTGTGTTGCTGGGGTGACCCAGGATCTAAAATTAAAAAATTCTTAATTTAAAACTGGAATATCAAAGATCCTGAGACCTCCCAGGATGAAGATGGGGGAAAGTTAAAAGGTTTCTGTTTCCTCTATTCCTTGGACTCAAGGCTGTCTTTGCCAACATCTGCAGAATTGGATGGCTAACCTTTCAAACTGTGTTGTGCAATTAAAAACCATGTGAGGTCACAGATCAAAAGAGCTGGAAAAAAATTGGGGCAGCCATTTCTTTTTAATATATTCTGGTGGTTTCCTTTTCTATTAGTATTCTGTGGTTTCAGTTCAAATGTTCTCCTGAATTAAAAGAAAAGTAAAATATTCCCTTATACTGTATTCTAAGAATAAAGTGAAGTTTGATTAACTCTTTTCCCATAGTAATTTCACCATAGTTAATGCTAATGCTAGAGAACAATCTTCAGTGCATTTCAACTCATGAAACCTCAGTCATTTTAAAGAAACGTTTGCTGGCTGAATGTTGATTTTTGTTTCTTTCAGTGTCTTATTTGATGATGACATCAGAATGGATACTTTGGTGACATATTGATGTATTTAATATTACATTTCCTGAGTTTGCATTTCAAGAAAGATTTATTCAGTAGTTTGCCAGTTTATTATATAATAAGCTCTTTTTAAAAGTTTGTTCATAGGCATAATTGATCCATAAATATAATCCATAATCTGTCCTGTCATTAATATTGTATGGCCAGATAGAAGTGACTGTATGAATGGAGATATGAAGGGCTGTTTCTGATACATTCCCATATCTCTTGTTTCATCTCATTAATATTCTGGTAGCAGCTCAAGGATACTTTACAATATTGGCTGATCCAGTTGAGGGCATTCAGTATAGCAGCACTAATGGTTATACAAGCTTAAAAATAAACCACTGAAATGAACCTGAGCAACCTGAAAGCTTAAATTGCTTTTTGGAGTAAAAATAAGGGCTTGATTCTAAGATTGGCTTGACTAGCAAATATGGCTTTGGGGTGAGTGCTTTGTGCTGAGACAAATGGTAAAATGAAAAATGCTAATTTTTTTGAGCAGGTTAACATACCACAAAGCATGTTTAAATCTGGAGCAAGAAAAAAAGAAAAGAAAAGAGTGAATGGTAGGATGATGCAAGAGAGTTGAATAACATTAAAAAGAAATGGCCCCTTTCTGGGACAGAAATACATGGATATATTTGCATGCACTTTACATAATACTGAAGAATTTTGAAAAATGTTGTGAAAACAATGATCAAGGAAGGTAAAGATTCTTCTTCTTCTTCTTCTTCTTCTTCTTCTTCTTCTTATTATTATTATTATTATTATTATTATTATTATTATTTATTAGATTTTGGTTATCGGAGACAGATATTTCCAAGAATAACTAATGCCAAGATTAAGGAAGGCATTCTTGTTGATCCTCAGATCTGATATATCATCAATGGCAACCGGTTTGAATATTTGTTAACAGGACCATGGAATCATTCAAGAATCAAAGAATAGAGGGTCAAATTGTTCTCCAAAGTATCACAGGACAGGACAAGAAACAACGGTTGGAAATTAATCAAGGAGAGAAGCAACCTCGAATTAAGAAGAAACTGGCATATTATTTTCTGCTTGAGCAGGGGAATGGATTAGAAGAGACCTCCAAGGTCCCTTCCAGCTCTATTCTATTCTATTCTATTCTATTCTATTCTGTTCTGTTCTGTTCTGTTCTATTCTAGTTATTAGTGCCATTATTAGTGCCATGCAGAAATATTTCTTTTGCTCAGTTTGATTAAAGAAAAATTTCTATTTTTTCAAATGGAATTTTAATTATATTCTCATGAGTGGAAAACAATTTTCTTGAAGACTTTTTTTGTGGTTATTAATTGTTGAAGGGTTTTTTTGGGGGGGGGATTGTGTGTGTGTGTAATGTTTTCTCTTGTAATGCACAATTCTACATTTTGTAGCCACTTAGGAATGACATTTTAAGCCAAATGCTCAAAGTTTGGTTGCATGATCACAAAAAGAACCCAACTATTGGATCACCAAATCCAATATAAAGTCCCTTTTTTTGAATCCGTCATAATTTTGATTAGTCACTAAGCAGCTTTTCTTAAGTTGAGGACCACCCGTAATGAAGAACTGCTTTGCTCTGTATCGGGGTGAAATTCAGCAGGTTCTGACAGGTACTGGAGAACCATTAGCAGTAATTTTAAGTAGTTCAGAGAACCAATAGTGGAAATTTTGAGTAGTTCGGACAACTGGCAAATACCACCTCTGACTGGTTCCAGAGTAGGGTGGGGATGGAGACTTTGCAATCTCCCTCTCTAGGAGTGGGGTGGGGATGGAGATTTTGCAGTATCCTTCCCCTGCCATGCCCACCAAGCCATGCTGACCCACACCATGCCATGCCCACGAAGCTACGCCTACAAAACCGGCAGTAAAAAAATTGGATTTCACCATTGCTCTGTATGTATTACTGAAAAGTAGACGCATACAAGTATAATGTATATGACAAGGCACAAAGTTATAGTACCTATAACATTATTCACTGGTTTGTTTGTTTTTACCCTTGTTAGGAAAGCAAATCAACAATGACAGCAGATAACAAGTTGCACCAAGTCTGCCTCTCTTGCATACTCAGACTGAAAATGTGGATAAGCAGTCTGCATAATTCTCCGTGTGTACACTAAAGCAAAGGAAAGGAAATTAATAGCTGAACCTCAGAGTTTAAGCCAGTGCTGTATTGTGAATAGAAGACATCACTTCTATTATTAGCTTTAAATGAACCTGAAAGAAGCCAGTCTCAGAGAAAGTACCCTAGTCCTGCAGCCAGTTTAAATTCATTAAGCCCACAAAAAGCCTCTGAGACAACTATAGATGAAAATCATTACTTACAAATCATCTAAGACAGATGATTTCATTCTCAACTATGATCATATAAAAAGACCTGTCTGCTTTTCTTTTCATAGAAAATCTCCTGGCAGATAAAATTCCCCCCACCCTTCTCTTCAAAATTCAATGAACATGATGGGAAAGGGAGGGGTTTATTAGATTTGGTTGCCCTAAGCTACTGTATCTGTTGATATATTCAAAGATAACAGGCCCTCAATCAGGTTATCATAGCAAGCAAATCTGTAGGATCCACTTAAACATATTTCACATACTCTGGTCCTATAAAAACAACAATCATTTGCTTGTTATTACTTCTTTTAAAAATGAGACCGTGGGAAGGTATGCATTTTCTGGAGTATCAAGGTATAAGAGCCGGGGTGGCACAGTGGTTAGAGTGCAGCACAGCAGGTTTCTTCAGCTAACTGCAAGCTGAAGTTCAGCAGTTCAAATTTCACCACCGGCTCAAGGTTGACTCAGCCTTCCATCCTTCCAAGGTGGGTAAAATGAGGATCTAGATTGTTGGGGGCAATATGTTGATTCTGTAAACTGCTTAGAGAGAGCTGTAAAAGCACAATGAAGTGGTATATAAGTCTAAATGCTATTGTTATAAGATTTTGCCTATTAACTGGTACTGCAAGACCTAACAACCAAAAGCTGATATATCATAATCATGCTGATCAGATCGGTTGAACGATACATTGCTGCATTTATGAGTTCTGTAAAAGTGGAGGCAAATACAGAGGGAACGTGGGGATTTTCCCAGTGACATTCTGGTGGTTTCGTTATGTATCTGGCCACCTTCTGGACTGAGGAGTTGGTAGAATGTTGGATGTAACTGTTTTTAAACAACTTACCTTTACAGTTCTCATTCATGGGCATTTCTTGTCTTTTGGGGAGATTTTGGAAATGAAATTAGTTCCGCAACCAGGTTCGCCCTGCCAACCTGTCCTGGCAGCGGCTCGAACCCCCGCCCCGCCAACCTATCCTGGCAGTGGGGGCTCCTGGGTGGCCTCAGCACAGCTTTTGGAGTGGGAGGGGTGGGCGCCATTGGCTGAGGTTTTTGGGGAGGGGAGATGGGCAAGGCAGCTGGGTGGGAAGGCAATGGCTCCGGGCTCTCCTGCCTGTCCAGGAGCCAAAGGTTCCGCCCTTCCCCACACCCGGCTTTGGCCCCTGTGAGTTTCTGGCAGGAGGGGGTGGTGGTGGGTGAATGGCCAGGGCTCCCATGGACACATTTTGGCAGTGATATGGGGGTAATCCCCTGTCACCCGCCGCTTCCTCCGCTCACATCCAAGCAGAGGAATCAGCAGGCAAAAGAAGAAACTGGCAGCAAGATGGGGCGGCTTCAGAGAGCTCCTTGAACGCCGCCTTCACACTTTTCTGTGATGGTAGCAGAAGGGCTGGGGGTTAGTGACTCCGCACGGCAAAGCCTAGCTCCAGTTCCCTTGCGATCCTCAGATTCTGCAAGTATTCAAGCATTTTTTTTTTGTCTGCTGCTCGCAGCAGCAGCAGCCGAGAGAGAAGCAAGGGTTCGTAAGACAAAAATGGTTCATGAGAAGAGGCAAAAATATCTTGAACACCCGGTTCATATCTCGAAAAGTTCGAATGTAGAGGCGTTCATAAGAAGAGGTACCACTGTATATCAATCTATTCTATTTTTCTTTTCCAGTCCTTACATCATTTCCTCTTTCTTCCATTAGGGCCTTTAGGCTTCATCTGCCCCATTGTATTTTTTTTCCCAGATGGAATTCTTCTCAGTATTGTGCAGTGGAGAAGAGTTTGGCCTGAGACTCAATTGGCTGGATGAGTTAGACTGTGGTCAGTTCAGCCCATGGACCAAGGTTCTCCATCATGCAGCATGCCATTTTCATAACAATTGCCCTAAAGCTACGTAAGTAAGTCTGAAAGGAAGGAATGGTTGTTGGCCACAATGCTATACTTTCTCATCTCCTAAAGATTTAATTCTTTCCAACTCTGGGAAATACTAACAAACAGTAAGAACTATTGATGGAGTCTGATGTTATATTATTTCAGTATTATAATTTGAGAGTCTTGGAAACATTACCTACTGTGATTAGATTGATCATCCACTCACTCTGTTATCATTGAATGTCTTTATATAGAAAATATTGGAGAGAAAAGTATCAGTTTTTGCAAGCACTGTGTTATTGTGTCCTGCTGAATTCTGATTCACTAGTACATCTATCTGTGGGTTCAGAATTAAAGTTAATTGGAATCTCCTGAAGCTTTCTAAATCTAAACCAATTGACTCTGAGATTTAAACTCAGTCTGCAGCATAGCCCTAACCCTCAAGCATAGCAAACTTTTAGAAGTTCATGATTCTTCCTCCTTCTCAGCTGTTGCTCTTAAATGTGAACTAAAAATAGGAGATCATATTTTTTCAAGATATATCCTTTTAAATATATTAATGGGATTTGTAGTCTTCTATTGCTTACACATTCAGTGCCATTTCCTGCCCTATCTGTATATAGTAAGACAAAACTCAGAATAAGACATTGAATACTAATATAATGACTGACAGAGGCTTGACATCTGAGAATTGTGTAG
This sequence comes from Erythrolamprus reginae, assembly GCF_031021105.1. Taxonomy (NCBI): domain Eukaryota; kingdom Metazoa; phylum Chordata; class Lepidosauria; order Squamata; family Dipsadidae; genus Erythrolamprus; species Erythrolamprus reginae. Next base: position 293,433,846 of record NC_091951.1, read on the forward strand.
GTCTTCTTTCTTGTGCAGTTTTCAAGAGATATGAGCTACTTAACAACTCTCAGTATTTAACAACTCTCAAAGGGAGAGATCACCCTAAATTAAACCTTAAAATATTTTTGAAATTTTCTTAAATGAAATAAAATAAATTCTCTTTCATTAAATAAAATAAAAATTCAGAATATCTACACCTTGTAATATTTTTAAGAAGCTGAAATGTAAAATTCAGCATGCATGTGGTTTGTTACTAAATGTTATTTATTTTCCTGAATTATTCTTATGTTAATAAACTCTGCTGTAATTACATTTTTGTTATGATGTCTTACCCTTGATCAATGTTCCATTTTTCTATATTTATAATTCATTTTATACTTTGTACATCTCTATTTTTCCATTAATATGTTGTTCATATTGCTGATTTTTCAGATTTATATATATATATATATATATATATGTATTACTATTTGGCCTTGAATACATTTTTTCAATTTTTTTCTGACTTGCTCAATAAAGCTAAAATGAAACAAATTTCCACTATTTAGCCTAAATATATTTAAAAACTGTGAATACATTTATATCTCATTTTTTTCCCAAGGAGTTCAAGATGGATGTTTTTTATTCCTGCTATTTTATGTTCAAAACAGTCCTGACAACCAGTCAAGGTATAGTTGTTGAGATATTGGACGGAAGACAGAAGTAGCAAAAAAGCACGACACTCTGCATCAGAGTCCTTCAGGATTTGGTGATAAATAAATAAATCATAATTAGGTATGTCAAAAGTTTTGTTCTTCTCCCCCTAGGCCTTGGGAAATGGCCCATTAAGACATTTTTTAAAATTAAAACTTCCCTAAAAACAGAAAAAATAAACTCATTTTCAGAATTTTTAAGAGGTGAAGTGGATTCCTTCAAACTTGACAAGGATTAAGGCAGGTGTGGGCTACTGACCAGACAAGGGGGAACACAGTGGGGTAGCAAAAATGGAGCTTCAACCCAGAGCACCCAATTTGCACTGAAAGATGTTGAAAGAAAATGCAAGGTGTCCTGCATAAGCCATGCCCACAGTGTGATAGTAAAATTTTGGTAGCCCTTCACTGGATTAAGGTATTCACTTTGACCATGTTGTTGCTCCTTCTGGATTTCCTCAGCTAATGCCTTCTAAATGGGCCATTTCAGCCACAATACCTGGACTCTCAAATACCACAATCCTTTCATATTAGATGAGTCTTGACCCTGCTAGACTTTCACAAAGAATTGGAGAACTGGATGTGCTTCAGAAGATGGGGGGGTCAGGAAATTAGATGGCCTGTATGCTTTTGTTGGCCTGATGATTGTTTTCAGCTTATTTTTACTGTCCATTGTAGGTTCTTTAAGTTTAATTGATATTATTTTTAAATTTTAATGTGTTGTTAGCTGCCCAGAGTCATAATATAACTCCTCAACCATCGCAAATGAAAATCAATGGGCTAAAACTTTGATCTGGCTGTGTAGGGGATATGGGGACCCACAATGGAAATGCTATTGGTTTTTTTTTTATTTTGGTACTAAAATACTTAATGAAAGGTGATGTCAGAAAAACTGATATGCTCTGTTGCTCTAAGAGCTCCATCAAACCAGCCAGCTGTGAAGATCAATACAGCTATTAATGATGAGCTATAGCCTTTCATTCTAACTTTGGAAAAATTTTAATATTTCCTAGCTGTTTCTTGTCCTAGATTAATTAATGGCCTAGACTTACCAGAGCTACAGGCATCTTTTTCTGTTTGTTAAAAATATCTGTCCCAATGACCTTGCTGACACAGTTTTTTAGACCATGAAACTATCAGACTCCAAAAGAAGCATCTGCTAGTTTCAGAACACTGACGGAGATGAAACAAGGCTTAGATTACTGAGAGATTCAAATCTCTCATGTTTATTTATTTATTGTCCCTGAGCAGACCTAGCCTTCTCTCAGTAGTATATTTTAACATAAAAACAACATTCCTTCAACCATTATTTTTGATGAAAGAGATAATATATTCAGGAATCTTTCACCAATCAATATTAATATGGCATCTCTGTATACTTTGACTCTCTTAATATCTTTACTGTACTTTTTCTCCGTTACTGATATAGATCTATATTAACTTTCTCATTGCTCTGATTTGCATGCTTCCCTAGTCATTCATCCAATATAACCCTTTTCCTTTATAACCAAGACCTGGTAACATACTTTTTGCTATCTCCTTGTGATCTTGACTTCATCTCATGAGTAAAATTGAACTGAACAGTTAAAGTAGCACTGTTCTCTTATTTCAACACCCTCCCCGAAGGAAGCTTCCCCTTTTGTATTTGTATTTGTATTTATTAGATTTGTATGCCGCCCCTCTCCGAAGACTCGGGGTGGCTAACAACAATATAAAAAGACAATGTAAACAAATCTAATATTAAAAATAATCTAAAAACCCCCAATTTAAATAACCACTCATACATACAAGCATACTGTTGAATCCTTGCTGGAATGAAGGACTGCACTCTTGTGGTAAGTAACGGTTCTTTATTAACAAGGAGCAACGGTTACAGAACTAAAACAAAGACAACATGGCCGTGCCTGGCAGCTATATATATGCTGGGCTGCCAGGCTGAGCCAACCAATCACATTGTAGTATTTTCCCGCCCAAGGAATATGGGGTGGGTACAAGGCCTAACTGTCCTCTGGACACAACACATACCATGTATAAATTCTATAAGCCTAGGGGGAAGGGAAATTTCAATTCCCCCATGCCTGATGACTGGCTGTGAGGGCGATAAGGCATGCCGGCACTCAGAAGAGGAAAAGATGTGGAACTGCCAACCAGGCCTGGACTTCCCTTTCGCCCTGCCTGATATGGCTGCTGGTGTGGCCTCAAGCCTCTGGCGGGGAGGGTGGGAAACCTCAGTCCACTGTTCCTGCCACCTTCCAGGAAAAAGGCACTGTGGCAACTGCCACATGCCAGGGGTGAGAGAGTGTATGGAGGGTGGCAGGAACAGCAGGCTGGGCCTTCTATTGGGCAGGGAGACAAGGAAGGCCCGGCCTACCCACTCTTTCCACTGTAACCCCCTCATCCCCAACAGCAACAGTTTTCACACTGCCACTTCCCTGACAGTGGCAGGAGCAGCCGGTGGGGCAGAGCGGGCAGGGGTAGGCTGCAGAAGCAGGCCCTTCATGCTGACTAATAGACAATGGCAGCTCCTCATCCTCCTGCTAGCATCACCTTCTGGGTAGCGTCCAGCCAGCCATGTCTGGCCTTCCCCCTGTACCGGCCAACATTCAATTCAATTCAATTTATTAGATTTGTATGCCGCCCTCTCCGAAGACTCAGGGCGGCTCACAACAGTAATAAAACAATATTATAGCGAAACGAATCTAATATTAAAAAGAAGCATATAAAACCCTATCATATTAAAAAGCAAACAGCACATACATACCAAACATAAATATAAAAATATAAAAAAGCCTGGGGGTAAAGGTGTCTCAACTCCCCCATGCCTGGCGGTATAGATGGGTTTTGAGTAATTTACAGAAGACAAGAAGGGTGGGGGCAGTTCTAATCTCCGGGGGGAGTTGATTCCAGAGGGGCGGGGCCACCACAGAGAAGGCTCTTCCCCTGGGGCCCGCCAAACGACATTGTTTAGTCGACGGAACCCGGAGAAGGCCAACTCTGTGGGACCTTATCAGTCGCTGGGATTCGTGCGGTAGCAGGCGGTTCCGAAGGTACTCTCGTCCACTGCCATGTAGAGCTTTAAAGGTCATAACCAACACTTTGAATTGTGACCGGAAACTGATCAGCAGCCAATGCAGGCCACGGAGTGTTGTAGAAACGTGGGCGAATCTGGGAAGCCTCACAATGAATCACAGGCAGCGCAGTTTCAGGGCCTTTCTTTGCAGTGGTAGTGACAAGCAGTGATGGGCTACCAAAATGTTTACTACCACACTGTGGGCGTGGCTTATGCATGTTGTTTCAACATCTTTCAGTGCAAATTGGGTGCTTTGGGGTGGAGCTCCAAAGTTTGCTATCGGAACTGTGATCCTCACCATTCCCATAGGAGCCAATCACTGGTGCCAAGGCAGGTGGGTGGGTGTGGGGGAGCGACTGGTGGCAGTGCTCCTGGCTGGCAAGTGAGTGGATGTCCCAGGGCACACATGCGCACCGGCCAGCTAGTCTTCTGTTTACTGGCATGCAGGTGTACACAATGATAAATTGGCCAGCTGATCTTCTGGTTTCTGACACTGCCGCTCACATGAAGGCTAGTTGACCATTGAGCATGCATGCGCACCAGAATCAGAAGACTAGCTAGCTGGTGTGCATGTGTGCACCAGAAACCCGGAAGAGGAATGGGTGATGCTGTGCATGCCAGGTGACCTGGCTCTGCATGCCACTTTGAAAAATCAGAATTTATAGGCCTCTGTGAAAAAAGGAATGCTGACCCAAACAGCAGGAGTCTATTGAAGTAGTATTCTACTCCCTGCACCAACAGGGACAGCTGATGGAGAGAGAGAATGTGTGTGCATGTGCATAAAGAATAAGGAATATTGGCACCTCTTGGTGAACATGGACACACAGAGAGGACAGCAAGTTTTTTTTTTTAGAAAAATAAAGTTTATTAATTAACAAGGGGTAAATGGGGGAGGGAAAGAAGGGGTACATAAATTAAAAAAGGGATAAAGGTATTTATTACATGGTATTGTATTTCAAAGTATATATCTTACATTGTAACAAAAATTCAATGTTCACATTTGTATCTTATTACTATCCTTATTACTAGTTACTACCTTTATAGCTCTTAAATAATAGGATAAGTTAGATAAATGAAGTAATGAAGGACAGTAAGTTCATCACAAAGAATGGGCTTAGTGGGAGGTATAAGGTTTGAACACCAGAAGAGGGCCAAAGGACAGGAACAGGAACTGGATAATGAGAAAGAATCCCACACAAGAATTTTGTGGGATGGCTCTTGCCGAGGACGTTTTGCAAGGGGAAAGGGCAAATTTGGCTGCACTTTTAAAGAGGTTTCTCAATCTGCTACAAATTGCTTGCTCTGAGTAAGCCTCTCAGCAGGATGCAAACTCTTTCCATTGAGTTTAATAGCTACCTGTCATTTAAAGTTATTCTTGTATCTGTGTGATGCTACCAGTAAAACTGTATGGTGGTTGCCTTATTGCAGAAGAGACGGAGTAACGACTCGGACACAAGAGCTGGATTTAAACTTGGGTCATTTTTATTATAATAAATTTGCATAATTTATTAATTAAATTAGCATGAATTAGCATAAATTTGCATGAATCAACTTACTCAACTATGACCCGGAAACAATGGACCTGCAGAGTCAAACAAACACTTCCGGGGCGGAAATGACGTAAAAGGTCAACATTCCTGGGCAACTATGGGCGTAATCGATGCTGGTCCAGGTGAGGGACCTCTCCCTCACCTGAGACCCTGCCATACACTCGCATGAGGGGGGTCCCGCTGGCTCACCCCTACCCTGGGACTTCAATAGCGGGACCCAAAGACAGGTTCCCCCCAAGTGCGCAGGTAGCACCCACCATGGTCTTGGAGAGAACCTGTCAATCATCCCCAAAGATGCCCAAGGGAGAACGCGCAGTTGCTGAAACCACCCAGATTTCCGCCCCTAACCTGCCTACCCAATGACCAGAGGTAAGCCAATTAACCTAATTAAATGCAAACACCCCCTAACCGCACATCCATCTCCCCAGTGTGGAATGGGCGAAAAAACAGCCTGGCCTAATGGGCGAGGCTGCAAAAAATTCCCATTCGGCCCCCGCAGGCGACCCCTAGGCACACTGCAAAATAGGGAAGGGCGGGTGGGTGTCTGCTCAGGCAACCAGGTCCGGGCGAAAAGGCTGCTTCCCGGCCTGCTGCCCCTTAAATAGGGCCAGCAGGCCCCGCCCGGACCCGACGTCATGCCCGGCCACGTGGGCAGGGCATTCCCGGCCGAAATCTCGTCTCGCGAGATTTCGGCCGAAAACAAGATGGTGGCCGCCATCTGAAGGGTCCGAGTCTGCCCGGCCCTTCAGCAACATCGCCGTGGGGCCGGTGAGTCAGCCGGCGTTATTGCAGAAGAGACGGAGTAACGACTCGGACACAAGAGCTGGATTTAAACTTGGGTCATTTTTATTATAATAAATTTGCATAATTTATTAATTAAATTAGCATGAATTAGCATAAATTTGCATGAATCAACTTACTCAACTATGACCCGGAAACAATGGACCTGCAGGGTCAAACAAACACTTCCGGGGCGGAAATGACGTAAAAGGTCAACATTCCTGGGCAACTATGGGCGTAATCGATGCTGGTCCAGGTGAGGGACCTCTCCCTCACCTGAGACCCTGCCATACACTCGCATGAGGGGGGTCCCGCTGGCTCACCCCTACCCTGGGACTTCAATAGCGGGACCCAAAGACAGGTTCCCCCCAAGTGCGCAGGTAGCACCCACCATGGTCTTGGAGAGAACCTGTCAATCATCCCCAAAGATGCCCAAGGGAGAACGCGCAGTTGCTGAAACCACCCAGATTTCCGCCCCTAACCTGCCACGGAGCGGGGGTCAGATCTCTATCTTGGCCCCCCGACTCCCCCCTCTATCTGCGCCAGCTCACGCAGAGACCTCTGCAGGTCCTGTAAGAAAATGGCGTTCCCCTGTTCTGACAGGTGAACGCCATCGGCCCGGTAAAGCCATGGCCGATCTACAGTGATGAGGGGATGGGCCACTACAATCCCCCCTAATTCTTTGACAGTTTTTCCCACGGCCTTATTCACCCTGCGTCTAACCCGGTGGATGGCCCTAAGGGAAATGGCGTCCCTCCAAACGATCCTTGGGAGGATCTCTGACCACACCACTTGCGTGGTGGGCCATAACGTGCGAAGCCGCCGCAGGTCTTCGCGCGCCTGGACGATCAACGGTAGACCGCCAAGCAGGCATAGGTCATTGCCACCGAGGTGCAAGACCAGCCATCTGGGTGCGGCTATGGGCTGCCGACCACCCAGTCCCATCTGGGCGCGACCCTGGGTAGCCGCCCGCCCAGCAGCGCCGGGTACCGCCCTGAGATGCTGAGTACCCAGCAACGTCGGTAGGAGGCCCTCCCACCGCATACCCCTCCGGCCCATCCAAACAACATTGACCCACCGTCCCAACGACAGCTGGGTCCCGATGGCACTTCTGGCTGCTGAGCGGCCGGCCCAGAAGACCATGCTGTGGCCACACAGCAGCGCCGTCGGTTTCTGCCTGGACTGGGAACCTGGAAGAGGACACACACAGAGAGGTTACCTAGCCTAAACCCTGCCCAGGATCCTCAGCGGGCCTAACATAACCCAAATATGCCGCTGACCGCCAGCGGCCGATCTCCTGAATCCGTTGGGCCGGGAAACCAGAAAGTGCCGCGCTAGTGGCGGCGCCGATACGGAACGAATGCGTTCCATAGCCGGCGGGATCCATGCCTACCTGAGACATAGCCTTAGACACTATCGCCCAGAATTGATACCGGGTCAGGGGGGAACCATCCTGGTGTATAAAAAGGTACCCACGCCCTGACCCGCGCAAAACACAAAATTGCTGCAAAGCAGCCACCGGGCAAACAGACTTATCGGTGGCTGCGCTAAGTTCAAGTCTAACCCCTCTGTGTAACTGATCTGTCTTGGAGTGTCTCACCAAAAGAGAGACACCCCCCTGTCTAAAGGTCAGATCAGCGAGCTGGAAGGCGCGGAGCGACAAGTCAGACTGTGAGGAGGCCATTGCCTCGCTGACCCTGAGGGCCCCAAAAAACATAACGCAAGTCGCTGCCCTGAACAGCCGAGCCTCGTAAAGAGAGGCACACAGACTGCCAAATGTCTGATTAATCAGAGACAGCTGCTGAACCGTCAGGGCCTGACGAGTGTCAGAGGGGAACCCCTGTCGCTCCCTCCCTCGCATCCTCCGGATGCGAAAATCACCCGTAAAATCACCAAACCCCCCCGCCTTGGACAGAAAGGCGAGGCCGGCTAACCTAGCCCTGATGGTCCTCACTGAAAGACCACGCCCCTTCAGCAGGACACAGAATTCAGCTAGGTGCTCAACCGGGGCAGGCCAGCAATGGGGGTAACCCTTACCCAGCCTGAAATCCCCAAACTCCTTACCTGCACGCTGATAAGCTCGCAGGGTGCTAGGAGCTACCGATAAGGCGATCGCCCTGGAGGCCTCGTCTCTCCAGCTCTCGAGAGCCCGCCCAGGCTCCACAGGTGGGCTAGAAACACCTCTGGCGACTCTCGGGCCCACGGGGCCAGGGTCCGAAACCTGGACAACTGACCACGGGACAAGGCGTCAGCCACCCCGTTATCTAAACCAGGGACGTGCCTAGCCAAAAACAAGGCGTTCAAAGACAAGGACCTGTGCACAAAATGGCGGACAAGCCGCATCACCCTATCACTCTTAGAGGACAGGGCGTTCACAACATGGACAACCGCTAGATTGTCACACCAAAAATGCATAGTCTTATCCCTGAACTGCTCCCCCCAGAGCTCTAAGGCCACTATTAAGGGGAAAAGCTCCAAAAAAGTTAAGTCCTTAACCAATGAACAGGCACTCCATTCCGGAGGCCATGCCGACCAGCACCACTGGTCACCTAACACTACCCCAAAACCGCAAGTCCCTGCGGCGTCGGAACACAGCTGCAGCTCCGCTTCCAAAAGAAGCTCCTGCCGCCAAAACGACAACCCGTTAAAACGTTCCAAAAACTCCCGCCACACGCAGAGGTCAGCCCTGACCCCTGCACATAAGCGGGTACGATGGTGGGGCAAACTTAGCCCCTTCATCGCATCATACAACCGGCGAGAAAAAGCCCTACCAGGCACCACTACCCGACAGGCAAAATTAAGAATCCCAGCCAACTCCTGGAGCTGCCGAAGAGTAACCTTCCTGCAGCCCAAGACCGCCTCAAGCTTGGACCTGATTTTAATCAACTTATCCAGGGGCAATCTGGAAGATTGCTCCACTGAATCCAATTCAATACCAAGGAAGGTAATCCTGGTGGCAGGGCCTTCGGTCTTCTCGGAGGCTAAAGGCACCCCCAATTGAGCACAAAGGGCTTCGAAGTCCCGCATCAAAGCAAAGCATTGCTCCGATTGCGCAGGCCCGGCCATCAAGAAATCATCAAGGTAATGAACGACGGACCCCAGGCCACTCCGCCTCCTGAGCACCCACTCCAGGAAGGTACTAAAGCTCTCAAAAAGGGAGCAGGAAATAGAGCAGCCCATCGGCAATGCCCTATCCACGTAAAACCCACCTTCGAAATGGAAGCCCAGCAGCTCGAAGTCGCCTGGGTGAATGGGGAGGAGCCGAAATGCCGACTTAATGTCGCATTTACCCATAAGGGCTCCCACCCCACACTCCCTAACCATAGCCACGGCCGCATCAAAGGATGCGTACCGGACAGAACAAAGCTCGTCAGGAATGAAATCATTCACTGACTCCCCTTTCGGAAAAGACAAATGGTGAATCAACCTAAATTCACCACTCGCCTTTTTGGGGACCACACCTAAGGGGGACACACGAAGATTCGGAAAGGGCGGCTCCGGGAAGGGCCCAAGGACCCTGCCCTCAGCCACCTCCTTTCGAATCTTAGCCCGTACAATGTCTTCATGTCCGACAACTGACCTGAGGTTGTCGGACATGAAGGCCCTCCTAATACCCACATAAGGGATCCTAAATCCCTCGGAGAAGCCCCTCAAGAGCAACTCGGCTCTCGGGCGAGGGTGGTAGTCGAACAACCAACCCTCGAGCACAGACACCCTAATTGGACTGGGCCCCTTTTCCCCCAGCTGGTGGGGGAGGTTTTCCTGGACCCCCGCCCTTCTTCTCCGCCCCTTTCTTGGGGCGGGGACAGACTGAAGCTGCATGGGACCCCCCACAATTCCCGCAGGCATGCTTGTACTTACAAAAGGGACGAAAACACGCCCCCTTTGCAGCAAACTCATGACAAGCGGGCGAGGCCCCCTTGCCAGCCACACCCGGAGTCGCCTTGGCCGGCGAAGCCGCGCCAGGCTCCTCCTCCATAAAGTGCCCACTATCCGTGCGCTCACACCCTTCCTTCCCAGACATATGCGTGGCCCGGAACCACAGGTCCGGGACCACCATATCCCATGGCAAGTTAGGCTCCACCGACATCCTCATACGGAAACCCTTATCATAATGGCGCCAAATGGTGCCCTTATATTCAAAGTGGGCCCTGGCAATCAAGTCTATATACTTAAACATGGCAGAGGCCATGGCCGGCTGCCTTTGGATCACCACCGACCCATAGGTAAGAAAAGCATACAGCCAGGAGCTGAAGCATTTCGTTACCTTGGTCTTCTTTGTTTTCTCCCCCGGAACAATCTCTTTTTCCTGCTTGGGAACCTCCCGGTTCAAAAGCGAAAAAAGATCCACGTATTCACCCCGCCAAATAGCCTCCTTGACCGACGGGTGAAGGTGGCATCCTAGAGGGGTGGACGGCAGCCCGCACGGTATGGCCCCCGCTTTAATACAAGCGAACGGGTCCCATATCGAGTTGGCCGCCACACCAAAAACTCCCGCCCCGTGAGGATAAGGGAAAACCGGGAGCGGGGGCATGACAGGAGGGGCCGGGGGAACCCACCCCCCTGTACCTGGCACCGCAGGGCCCGTCCCGGACAGCGGGGCAGCACCGGCCGCCTGCGGCCCCGGAGGGGGAACCGGCGGGGCCCATACCTGCCCGCAGGTGCCCGCGGGGGCCCCCAAAAAACTGGACCCACTCCCGACCCCCACCGGGGGAAAACCTGGGGCGGGGGGAGGAAGAAAGGACAGTGATGTAGTGTGTGGTGCAGCCTCACCTGCCCCGTACGGGGTTGATGACATCCACGGGGGGCCCAATGCTGCAGGGCCCGGGAAAGCCGCCATAGGCCCTGCCGGGGCCGGTCGTCCGAACGGAGCCATCTGCCCAGCCTGGGCCGCCGCCGGATCTCTCCCCAACGCCGCGGGTACTGGATCGCTGGACGCTCCGGGGACCGCACCGCTCCTCCACTGCTCGAGCTCGTCGAGCCTCTCCAACACCCTGGCCCAAGACATAGCAGGAGAAAGATCAGGTTGAGGGGCAGGAGGCAACGAGACCCCCCCCCCTGGTCAGGGACCACCCCCACAGTCCCCTCCCTACTGGCCCGGGCCCGGGCAGAAGGCCTAAGGGCCCTCCTGGGGCGCGCCGCTGGCGGAGCCATCGGAGCAGTGGCAGGCCTCTTCTTAGGAGCCATCACAGGTTTTCCCCTAGAATGCAATGAGCCACCAAAACAACCTAGGACCGAACCCCCTAAACGAGTGGCAGGCTCGAATCCCCCACCGTAGGGCCCTACCTAGGGCCTGGTTCCAGAAAAAAAAGGGGGGGGGAAGCCCCTGCTACCCCCACGACCCCTTTATTGTAATATAATATTTATGATTATATTGATATTAATACAGTATTTATTATTCTTTATTGTATTATATTGCTAGTGGCAAGCCCCCCTGTGCAGGTAGGCCGTAAAGGCCTGCAATCCGGCCTCCCAAACAACCACCGCCCAAGACCGGGGGCCCAGACCGAACACCCCCCACCGCGCCCTCCTCCCAGCCGGGAGGAGATTACCAGTCCCCCTCGGGCCCGAGGGGGATCGCTGAAGACAGCTGCCAAATGAGAGGAGTAAGGCCTCAACGTCGTCGTGAATCAAGAAAAGTTTTCAATTAGCAATAATCGCGCCTCGGATAAACCTCGTTGGCTACGATACAGCACTTTTCGCCCCCTCGGTAGGCCACAAAATGGCGGCCGCAACACGAGGGAGACTCAAAATGGCGGCCGAGCAGCACCAAACAAGTGTCTGCTCAGGCAACCAGGTCCGGGCGAAAAGGCTGCTTCCCGGCCTGCTGCCCCTTAAATAGGGCCAGCAGGCCCCGCCCGGACCCGACGTCATGCCCGGCCACGTGGGCAGGGCATTCCCGGCCGAAATCTCGTCTCGCGAGATTTCGGCCGAAAACAAGATGGCGGCCGCCATCTGAAGGGTCCGAGTCTGCCCGGCCCTTCAGCAACATCGCCGTGGGGCCGGTGAGTCAGCCGGCGTTATTTGTGCAAGTGGTGCAATAAAATTGTTCTTATGTGCTCATAATTAGAGTTTTAACATCTTTCATATTAATCCTCTTCTCTACTGTTGGGTATTTAGGACCCACGTAGAGGTCCTAAATACCTGCATAAAGTGACCTACATAGAAAGTATTTTGTTTGGGGAAAATCTCAGGAAGCTAGGTCTTCAGGTCATAGAAAGTATATGTATTAAACTTGAAACTATATACTGGTATAAGATACAAATCTAAGACCAGTTTTATTCCCTCTCATGTCTTCCTGTTGGATTGCAACTTCCAGAATTCCAGAGATGGCTAGGGAATTCTGAATGATAGATATAAGGATACTGTGCTGAGAAAAGTCTAATAAATATGTGGGAGCCATTGAATCATTCTATACCAGTGTTTCCCGACCTTGGCAACTTGAAGATATTTGGACTTCAACTCCCAGAATTCCCCAGCCAGCAAATGCTGGCTGGGGAATTCTCTGAGTTGAAGTCCAGATATCTTCGAGTTGCTAAGGTTGGGAAACACTGTTCTATACTGTCCACAGGTTTAGTAAAAAATAAGTACAGGCAATCCTTGATGTATGGCCACAATTGAGCTCAAAGTTTCTATTGCTAAGTGAGACATTTGCTAAAGTGAGTTTTGCTTCCTTCAATGACTTTTCTTTCTATAGTTGTTAAGTGAATTTTTGCACTTGTTAAATTAGTAATATGGATGTTAAATGAATTTGGCTTCCCTATTGACCTTGATTGTCAGAAGGCTACAATAGGTGATTACCCTGCATATTGCAACAGTAATAAATATGAGTTAGTTGCCAAGCATCTGAATTTGGATCACATGACCACGGGGATGCTGTAATGATTTTAAGTGTGAAAAATGGTCATAAGTCACTTTTTCAGTGATGCTGTAACTTCCAATGGTCCCTAAATGAACTGTTGTAAGAGAGAACTACCTGTATAGGAGCTGCGAAAATGTGACAGAAGTTCCTCCCATTTTTTTGTGCATTAAGAATAGGTGGAGTTTTGATTATATCATCACAGCCATCAGGTTGACTTTTTAAAACCACAGCTTAGGGACATTCCTGCAGTTTTATATCAATGTTCAATAAATATATTTATATATCTGCCTCATGTGTACCAGCAGCCTGTCAGGTCCCACAGAGTTGGCCTAGTCCCATCAGCTAGGTGGGACCTAGGGGAAGAGCCTTCTCTGTGGTGGCCTGGCCCTTTGGAACCAGCTCCATCCAGAGATTCACACTGCCCCCACCCTCCCCACCTTCTGCAAGAGTCTAAAGACCCAACTTTGCTGACAGACTTAGGGCCGCTAAGACCAACATCTAGCCCAGGCCAACAAATGAATTTATGTCTTTGTCTGTATCTGAGTGACTGTTTTTTTAAAAAAAATATTGGGGTTTTAATGTTTTTTAAATTTAGATTTCTACATGTTATATATTACTTTGTTGTGAGCCACCCTGAGTCCGAGGAATAGAGTGGCATAGAAATCTAAACAAACAAACAAAAATAAATGAGTGAGTGAATGAACGAACGAACGAACAAACAAACAAATAAACAAACAAACAAACAAACAAACAAACTGTACAATAAAAGAAAAGTTCCTCTTCTGGATCTGCTTCTTACAATTCAAACCAAACATACTGGCGTCTTTATGGTGAAGCTTTGTGATTTCTCGGGTAGGTTTCTGTTCTAAGCGATGGTCACAATATATTTAAAAAGTTAGATCAGTATCTGATTACAAATTTATTCTCGCGTGCAATTACCAAATATAGTTGCCTAGGTTTTCTATGAATATAAATTACTATTTAAAACAGCCATGCTAGAACTAGAAACTCATTGATTAACCCCAAAATCTCCTTTGTAACTCTTCGTAAAATGGTTGCAAAGCAGAAGTAAAGTTTGAGTAATAAAACAAAGGGCTGACTCATCTCTAATTAAGCAGGCAATTTGTGAAAGGAATTAAGGTTTACAAGTAAAAGGGGATTTAGAGAGGAAGAAAGAGCTATAAGTTTTTTTTAATAGCCCATTATTAACAATGTGCAATAAATTGATCTGTACCTGCAGCTTAGACAAATCCTTAACCAGCTGGACAATACCTGACTAATTATTTGAGGAAATACTGTCATTATAAAAGGCAATCAATGCCATACTGTTGAAAAGTATAGTTTTCACCTATTGTGCTTCCATTTTCTATAACCACGCTAGTGTTACATATAAAGTGACTGTGCACAATGCAGGGCAATTTATATGCTCAGTTCAAATTACAAAGCAGAAGTGACGGTAAGGATCAAAATAAAACCATCGGCTCTGCATTTTACCTTTAAACTAATATAAGCTTTTTATTACAAAGCTGCAGTAAAAGCAATGTAAATGGCTTAAGTTATTTTAGCATGTTTTTGAAATAGTCCCAAACTGTGTGTATTAAATACAACCACCTTTAAAGTTATAGAATTGTTCTGGATTAATACCAAATCATTGTTCTCTTTAAAAATAAAAGAAATTAAACTGAACACTGTTCACTTTTGCCATTGTAGAACAGCTGAATATAATGAAGAGCAGCTGCCAAATATAAGGGTAGTATGAAAAATAGACTTGAAATAAACTTGAACAATGGGCGCTATCTAACAAAATGAAATTCAATGGTGAAAAAAATAAAGTTCTACATTTAGGCAAGAAAAACAAAATGCACAGGTACAATATATTTGGCACACTGCTCAACAGTAGTAACTGTGAGAGGGATCTTGGAATCCTATTGGACAACCATTTAAATATGAGCCAGCAGTGTGCAGCAGCTGCCAAAAAAGCCAGTTCTAGACTAACAGAGGGATAGAATCAAGATCACGTGAAGTGTTAATACCACTTTATATGGCCTTGGTAAGGCCACACTTGGAATACTGCATTCAGTTTTGGTTGCCATGATGCAAAAAAGATATTGAGATGCTAGAAAAAGTTCAGAGAAGAGCAACAAAGATGATTAGGGGACTGGGGGCTAAAATGGTTGCAGGAACTGGGCATGGCTAGTTTAATGAAAAGAAGAACTAGTGGAGACATGATAGCAGTGTTCCAATATCTCAAGAAGAAGTCAACCTATTCTCCAAAGCACTTGAGGGTAGAACAAGAAGCAATGGATGGAAACTAAACAAGGAGAGAAGTAACTTAGAACTAAGGAAAAGTTTCCTGACAGTCAGAATGGTTGATCAGTGGAACAGCTTGCCTCCACAAGTTGTGAATGTCCCAATAATGGAAGTTTTAAAGCAGCTGTTGGATAACCATCTGTCTGAAGTAGTGTAGGGTTTCTTTCCTAAGCAGGGGTGTGCAATAGGGTTGATATTCCTGGAGGCGTCTGTAATATGGTAAATGATTTAGCTTTACTAGATAAATGGTCAAAGCAATGGAAACTGCAGTTTAATGTTTCCAAATGTAAAATAATGCACTTGGGGAAAAGGAATCCTCAATCTGAGTATTGCATTGGCAGTTCTGTGTTAGCAAATACTTAAGAAGAAAAGGATTTAGGGGTAGTGATTTCTGACAGTCTCAAAATGGGTGAACAGTGCAGTCAGGCGGTAGGGAAAGCAAGTAGGATGCTTGGCTGCATAGCTGTAGGTATAACAAGCAGGAAGAGGGAGATTATGATCCCACTATATAGAATGCTGGTGAGACCACATTTGGAATACTGTGTTCAGTTCTGGAGACCTCACCTACAAAAAGATATTGACAAAATTGAACAGGTCCAAAGACGGGCTACAAGAATGGTGGAAGGTCTTAAGCATAAAACGTATCAGGAAAGACTTAATGAACTCAATCTGTATAGTCTGGAGGACAGAAGGAAAAGGGGGGACATGATCGAAACATTTAAATATATTAAAGGGTTAAATAAGGTCCAGGAGGGAAGTGTTTTTAATAGGAAAGTGAACACAAGAACAAGGGGACACAATCTGAAGTTAGTTGGGGGAAAGATCAAAAGCAACATGAGAAAATATTATTTTACTGAAAGAGTAGTAGATCCTTGGAACAAACTTCCAGCAGACGTGGTAGATAAATCCACAGTAACTGAATTTAAACATGCCTGGGATAAACATATATCCATCCTAAGATAAAATACAGAAAATAGTATAAGGGCAGACTAGATGGACCAGGAGGTCTTTTTCTGCCGTCAGACTTCTATGTTTCTATGTTTCTATGGATTAGAAAACCTTCCAACTCTGTTGTTGTTGTTGTTGTTGTTGTTGTTGTTATTATTATTATTATTATTATTATTATTATTATTATTATTTGCTTATTTCCCCTCATAGATCTGTTTCAATCCAGGTCTCTGCCTGAAGAGAACATTAAAAAAAATCATCTCCACAAATGTACTTCCTGTGCAAAATAAAGTACCCTATGTTCAGACAGTACTGGACTGATATAGCCACTGGGCAATATTTATTTATTTATTTATGGAAGTCTCATGAGTAATACATAAGAGTTTAATAGAAGTCCCAAATGAATGATAATGGTGCCTTATTGGTTTCAGGTTAGGGTTAGAACGATCTAGGGAATAGGTGTCATCATCAACTTCAGTGATTTTTCTAGATCTATAACCCAAAACAATCTGCCAGGTATCTCAATCCCAAGTTCTTTACATCATTGACAATGGTGGCTCCAATTCTGCTTGTTTTTCCCCCAGCCATTGGGAGCCAGTTGAGTCGGATTCTCTTTTAGTTGTTTGGTTATAATGCTTGGTCACCATTTTCATATTTATGTGTTGTATAAATGTTATCATGTGTGTGTGTGTGTGTGTGTATGCATATGTGTGTATATATGTATGTGTATGTATGTACATGTGTATATCAGTAGTGGGTTCCTACCGAAATAGTAAAGAACGCCGCACTGGTAGCAAAAGTTGAACTGCGTGTGCAACTTCTGGTGTCTTATGTGTGCAGGCGCGTCCCAGCGTGTTTTTGCTTCTGCGCGTGCACAGGAAGCAAAATCTTACAAGGAGACACACACATGCATGCGAGAGAGAGACAGAGAAAAAGTCAGAGACTGAGAGAGAGAGAGAGACACACACACACACACACAGAGACAGACAGAGACAGACACACACAGAGAAAGAGAGACTTAGAGAGAGACAGAGAGTGTGTCATGTATTAGATAGTTGGATGGGGTTGATTTTTTTTTAATTGTCCCTTTTTTGACATTGTGTCCTACCCAGAATACAGTCGCTCATGCCCTCATCACTTCGAGGTTCGATTACTGCAATGCTTTCTACATGGGGCTACCTTTGAAAAGTGTTTGGAAACTTCAGATCGTGCAGAACCTAGCCGCGAGAGCCATCGTGGGGCTTCCAAGATTTGCCCACGTTTCTTCAACATTCCGTGGCTTGCATTGGCTGCCGATCGGTTTCTGGTCACAATTCAAAGTGTTGGTCATGACCTTTAAAGCCCTACATGGCATTGGACCAGAGTACTTCCGGAACCGCCTGCTACTGCACAAATCCCAGCGACCGATAAGGTCCCACAGAGTTGGCCTTCTCCGGGTCCTGTC
Source organism: Erythrolamprus reginae (assembly GCF_031021105.1). Taxonomy (NCBI): domain Eukaryota; kingdom Metazoa; phylum Chordata; class Lepidosauria; order Squamata; family Dipsadidae; genus Erythrolamprus; species Erythrolamprus reginae. Next base: position 293,451,481 of record NC_091951.1, read on the forward strand.
GACTAAACAATGTCATTTGGCAGGCCCCAGGGGAAGAGCCTTCTCTGTGGCGGCCCCAGCCCTCTGGAACCAACTCCCCCCAGAGATTAGAACTGCCCCCACCCTCCTTGTCTTTCCTAAACTACTCAAGACTCACTTATACCGCCAGGCATGGGGGAGTTGAGACACCTTTCCCCCAGGCTTTTTTATACTTTGTTTTTTTATACTTTGTTTTATGTTTGGCATGAATGTGCTGTTTGGTTTTTTAAATAATGATAGGGTTTTATATATTTTTTTAATATTAGATTTGTTCCACTACTATATTGTTTTTATTACTGTTGTGAGCCGCCCCGAGTCTTCGGAGAGGGGCAGCATACAAATCTAACAAATAATAATAATAATAATAATAATAATAATAATAATAACAACAACAACAACATGTTTTAAGTTGGAAAGCCTTTTAAACCTATCAAATAATAATTCATACATAGATTATATTCCCAAAGTGAAACAATTGAGTGGTAGTTGTAGATTGTCAGAAAAGCAGAGCATACTCAGCATGAAAAGACTGAGGGTTGTGTCACTCAGCATCCTCAAACAAAATCTAAGATCTTCAACTGTCTGTGATCGGACCTTTAAAGAGATAAAGAGGAAAGTCATAATAGTGTCTCCTGACAGTTTCCAAGGTCATATTTAAGTTGGAAATGCTAAGGTTCCACATCACCCTGGGCAGGCAAGGTAACTTCTGCAGGATGGAGAAAAGAGGAAAAAAAGCTCAGGAAAAATCAGATACCTGTGGGTAGAGATGCCGTTTCTACAGCTTTCTACTTCTACCATTCAGACTAAGTTAATGATCATGGCTTTATTTTAAAATCAGGCCGAGCTACTTTATTATCACTCATCTTTTTGTGAGAAGATGGCCTATTTCTCATTAAAATATTATAATTTGTGAATTTTTTTCCATGTTGCGTTCAATAACTTGATTATAATTTTACTTCAGTTGTCTTTCACATGTCCATGATTTACACTAGTTGCAACCACGGCATTTGTAAGGTGTATCCTGAATACCAAATTACATTAATCCAACATTTCAAAGAAATACTGTATATTCTGCATAACAAAATCCAACAACATTCTGTTTCTTTCCCAATAAGAACTTTCATTTTATCTTTTTTAAAATTAACTTTTAAAACCATTGAGTCTGGATTCATGCTCTATTTCTTTGCTAATCATGACCATGCATTTACAATTAGTGAGTTCTGGAGACAACTCTCTTTCTCTTTCGGATGAGTGGAAAAGTTGCTTGATTTTAGGGGAAGCAGGATGAGTCTGCTGCATTAATTGGGAAGAAAATGGGTCTCCTAATAAGAAGCAAGAGTGCTGTTTAATGGAGCTACCGGTAATTGGGAGGCAAAAGCACTGGTAAATAAAATGACATTTCAGGAGAGTTCATAAATAAATGCACTTTTTTGAAAGTAACATTAAGGATAGAAAGGATACTGTTAAAACTGCTCTATGTTCTAAATTTGGGGGTAGACCACATGACTTGATGATGCCTTGAAAAAAATAACTGAATGCTATATTTATGACTAAGTATGAGATAAAATCTTTCTAATACCTATTCACTTTGAAACACTTGTTAATTATGTCAGCTTTCATTTACTGTTGGCAGCCCTTGGGAGTTAACTGCTGCCCTTGATAACTGTTAGCTGATTGAGTTAGTTCAGATAAGAAGCACAATCAGGGACACAAACACTATGTTTTATAGAATATTGCAAGACTGAGAGTATTTCTACCTTTCTCTCTTTTTCGTCTCATGAAAACGAGAGACGTTCCTCCTGAAGAGTTTTCAATGCTTTTCTCCCATCTGCAGGTTAAACCAATGCCCAGGCTGTGGGTTTTCATCCTGTTTCCCAAGGTCATTCGCCAATACCATCACAATAACAGGATACATATAAAAAGATACAGTCTCAGATTTGTAAATCTCTAATTGAACTGCAGTTGTAATTTGTTGGCAGGCCTCCAAAGGCTGCAAAATAGATCCAAGGGGGTCATGTAATTTATGAACTAGGATATCCATCACTGGTTTATAATACCATGTCTACATGGCAATTAACTTTAAGAGAGTGGAATGGAAATTTAAGGATCAAGTTGGAATTTCTGTATCAATTCATCGATTTTGACTTTTCCTCTCCTTGTTCACCGAGGGACTATATATATATATATATATATATATATATATATATATATATATATATATATATATATACATATATATATATATATATATATATATATATATATTCGTAGATTTTCACGGGTACAGGTATGATGGTCTTGGTATATTCGGGTTTCTTCCCGTGTAGGAGGAAATTTCTGGCGACGTTTCGACGAGGTCTCACTCGTCATCTTCAGGCTGGTGTTTCTGTCCTTGTTCTCAGGCGAACACTGCGAGACCTGAGCTGCATTCCTTCTATAAATACTGGTGGCTGGGTGTGGTTTGATGGCTCAGCAATTGCCTGCTGTGTAGAAACTTCCTGGTGAGTCAGTGGGGTAACAATTGGGGTCGTTGATGTAGCTGAGGTATGCTGATTAGTTAAGACATCTGGAAACCAGCCCTCAAACGTATCCCAGCCATAGAAACCAGACTCAGAACACAAATTGTAAAACAATCAAGTAGCCTGCAAGTTCCAACTACTTAGGATATGACGCCTAATCTACAACCATTAACTAATCAGCATACCTCAGCTACATCAACGACCCCAATTGTTACCCCACTGACTCACCAGGAAGTTTCTACACAGCAGGCAATTGCTGAGCCATCAAACCACACCCAGCCACCAGTATTTATAGAAGGAATGCAGCTCAGGTCTCGCAGTGTTTGCCTGAGAACAAGGACAGAAACACCAGCCTGAAGATGATGAGTGAGAACTTGTCGAAACGTCGCCAGAAATTTCCAAATCCTACACGGGAAGAAACCCGAATATACCAAGACCATGTATGTATGTATGTATGTATGTATGTATGTATGTATGTATGTATATATGTATGTATGTATGTATGTATGTATCAAATGTTTTTAGCTGAAATTTTTAAAATTAAGGGAGACTAGGATGGTACCATTTCGGCCTTGTTCTGGCCTCATCAGCTAGCCACACCCTTCCTTACTGGGATTCGATCTGGCAGCCTCTGCCTTGTAAGGCAGAGAATTAGCAGTTGAGCCACCAGACCTGATCCCTCCAGCTCTGTACCAGGGAGGGGCTATATGTTTTTTTTATGTCGGATAATCCTGGTATATTGAAGGAACGTCACAGCTCCTTTTTGCCTCTAGGCCCAATCCAGGACCATTTCAAGGCAGTTAATTTATTCATAGCCGACAACTATATTCTGTATGTATCAAATGTTTTTAGCTGAAATTTTAAAATTAAGGGAGACTAAGATGGAACCATTTCGGCCTTGTTCTGGCCTCATCAGCTAGCCACACCCTTCCTTACTGGGATTTGATCATATATATATATATATATAAAGAGAAGCAGTTAACTAGAATAAAAGGTCAACAAATAGCCCAGATATCCAAGGATGGAGTCAGGAAAGCCAAGGTTCCGAATGAACTCAGATTTTCAACAAATGCCAAAGATTTCAATATGAAAGAAATAAGAAGAAAGTCAAGAAAATGATTAGACCACCAATGGGAAAAGATGGCAATATAGTGATGGGCAGCAGGGATAAAGTGGAACTGTTTAATTCCTTTTTGCATCTGTCTTCATGCAGAAGGAAAAATGTCTGGAAAGGTGTTAGTTCTCCAATACTGGGCAGCCCTAGGTTTCTATGTAAAGAATGAACAAAGGAAAGAAGGAAGGAAGGAAGGAAGGGTGAAAGGAAATAGAAGAGAAGAGAATTCTTTATTGGCCAAGTGTGATTGGACAACCAAGGAATCTGTCTGGTGCATATGCTCTCAGGGTACATAAAAGAAAATATACATTTATGAAGAATCATGAGGTATAACACTTAATGATTGTCATAGGGGTCAAATAAGCAATCAGGAAACAATCAATATTAATAAAAATCTTAAGGATACAAGCAACAAGTTACAGTCATAAGTGGGAAGAAATGGGTGATAGGAAAGATCTGGCAATCTTAATGTCATTCTCATCTTTATATTATTCTTTGTTGGTCTGTATACGAGATCTTTCTATTGAGCTGAAGAAACTTCCAGCAACCATATATGAAAAGTAATACAATTTCAAAAGGGCAATGTTGCCAGGGGAAAAAAAAAATCAGCTGATGTTCTGTCGGGCTCTCTGGTAGAATCTTCCCAAAAATTCACAGGTACAAATTTCAGTCACACACACGTTTGAAAATTCAAAACCATGTTCTTTATAATGAAAATTCACTTAAACCAAGCCCTCTTTTGGTATAACAAAGAGCACTCGTCTCCAAACAAACTGGTAATTTGTACAACTCCCTTATCAGTTCTGTGATACTTAGCTTGCAGCTGTGAGGTAATTCACAGTCCTTCTTCTTTCACAAAGTGAAACACACTTTGCTCTGGTTTAGTTTCAAAGCAGGGAAAAATCAGCACACAAAAAGTCAAAGTCAGTAAAGCAGTCACGAAACACAATGATCAGATAATCCTCCACAATGGTCAAACCCACAGGCTGCTATTTATAGCAGCCTCACTAATTACCACAGCCCCACCCAACCACAGGTGGCCTCATTTTCTTTGATAATAATCTCTCAGTTGTTGTTGCCTATGCATCGCTCTCTGCATGTGTGGCTGTATCATTAACTCTTGTTCTGAATCCAAGGAGGAGCTAGATAATTGATGTCCTTCTGAGCTGTCTGCCACACTCTCCTCCTCCCTGTCACTCATGTCTTCTTGGTCAGAGGAGCCTTCATCAGCAGATTCCAAAACAGGCCTGCAGCATGTGGATGTCTCCCCCACATCCACAGTCCTTGGGGCAGGAGCTGGGCCAGAGCTAACCACAACAGCTGACCAATTATATATTTAGATTTGGGAGATGTGCTGGTGCACGCTTTCTTTCAGAACTGTGCAACTGCTAATCTATGTCATGGCTGAAGACAGTGCCAATTTTGGATTTCTCATTAGTTCAGAAATCTTCTGACTCCCATATGGTTCCCATTAGGGAAAGCTGGGGTAAGTGGCAAGAAGGCTGCTTGGCCTGGGGCTACAGCCAAATCGCATCTTATATTTAGACACCTGCTTTGTTTTAAAACTTAAAATAATCTCTATATCATATGTCCATCATTCTCATGTCTTCCTTTTTTTTCCATGAGTGATTTTTATACAATGTATTTTGGAACCTACAAAAACTGGCCCTTGGGAATTCCCAATATAATTTCATTCTCTCTCTCTTGCCAGACACAACTGCTTCAGCTCCATTACCTTCTTTCCAATATTGAAACTTTCTCAAAAATCTGTTTTGGATTAATAGGTCTGGCAGAATACAGCCCGCGGAACTTCCAAATAAAAAGAATAAAATTTTTATTTTAGTTCTAAAATCTGTTATTTGGGTTATAGAAGGATTTATTCCCTAAAGATGGGAAGGTAGGGTTTATATATTTGAAGAGTGATAGGTGATTTGTGAGCCACCCAACACCCTATGGAAAGTCAGGATTTGATTCACTTTGATTGGGACAACCAAATCAACCTTTTGAAGTGTTGTGGTTAGCTCTGGCCCAGCTCCTGCCCCAAGGAATGTGGATGTGGGGGAGACATCCACATGCCGCAGGCCTGTTTTGCTCCCGGAGGAATCTGATGATGAAGGCTTCTCTGACCAAGAAGACATGAGTGACAGGGAGGAGGAGAGTGTGGCAGACAGCTCAGAAGGAGATCAATTATCTATCTCCTCCTTGGATTCGGAACAAGAGTTAATGATACAGCCATGCATGCGGAGAGCGATGCATAGGAAGCAACAACTGAGAGATTATTATCAAAGAAAATGAGGCCACCTGTGGTTGGGTGGGGCTGTGGTAATTAGTGAGGCTGCTATAAATAGCAGTGTGTGGGTTTGGCCATTGTGGAGGATTATCTGATCGCTGTGTTTTGTGCCTACCTTGCTGACTTCGACCTTTGTGTGCTGATTTTTCCCCGCTTTGAAACTAAAGCAGAGCAAAGTATGTTTCACTTTGTGAAAGAAGAAGGACTGTTAATTGCCTCACAGCTGCAAGCTAAGTATCACAGAACTGATGAGGGACTTGTACAAATTACCAGGTTGTTTGGAGACGAGTGCTCTTTGCTTTACAATAGAGTGCTTAGTTTATTTGAATTTTCGTTATAAAGAACATTGTTTTGAATTTTCAAACGTGTGTGTGTGTCTGAAATTTGTACCTGTGAATTTTCGGGAGGATTCTACCAGAGAGCTCGACAGAACATGAAGTAAGTACAGTGTATGATATGAAATGATGGTGAGTAGAATGTGAGGAACAAACAAAAACAGGATCCATGGATATTTTTATGTTATTAATGTTATGTGATTCATGTCTCATCTGATACATGCTTTTCAGGTATGTTTGGCAGTCAGGATTCCTTCTTCTAGCAGCCTTATTTTCGATCCTATATCAACTTTTTCCAATTGGGTTATGTTGAACTGTAACTTCCAAAATCATATCTATAGGAGCCAGTCTTCGGGAATGAATGGGAAGTTTCTGTAGATTCAGAATCTAATTATGCATGTGTAGTTCTTCCCTCCCAGACAGCTTGTTTATTGGGTAATCAGAATCCAGTTCAAAAGAGATTTTGTATCTTTAAATATATATATATATATGTAGATTGTTCTGAGTTCGGGTTTTGCCCTGTGTAATGTTTTGCATGTCTATGCGACGTTTCGGTGAAATCACATTCACCATCATCAGGCTGGAGTTCCAATCTTTGTGTGATGATGGTGAATGTGATTTCACCGAAACGTCGCATAGACATGCAAAACATTACACAGGGCAAAACCCGAACTCAGAACAATCTACATACATATACCCGTGAAAATTTACGAAAACAAATATATATATATATATATATATATATATATATATATATATATATATATATATATATATATATATATATAACTATAATAGGCATCTTGCAGAGAGGAGAGTTTGCAGCCCTGATATGGTATCCTTAGGCAACATATCAAAATAAATGTTCTTCCATCAAACAAATAATTTTTAGCTAGACTTTTCTGCACTTGTTTAGAGTTGTGGCTAAAATTAGAAACAATTATTACATTTCATTTGTTTTAGACCATTTTCATCAATTTGGTACCCTATACATTTGCCTGCTAACTAGGTTTTTTTCATAGATGTAACACATCTGGAGGGTACCAGATAGCGAAAGGCTGTGCTTTGTTTTGGGTATTTAACCCTAATGCCCTTGAAACTGGCACAAAGGCTTAGACTTAGGTTATTTCAGTAAATCTCTGCTGACAGCTATAAATTGAAGCTAATAAACGTATTACACAAGTAGAGAAAACTAGATCCTGTTCCTTAGGGGCAGTATATAAACCATACTACTAAGATTACTATAGAAAAGCAGGTCAAACTCTAGCTGATTGCCAAAATTCCCCTCTGGTTATAAATAGCAAGTTATATAGCAGATGAACTGATGGATGTTTTTCAATTCATTTTCTGTAAAATTTCCTTGCTGAAATGGATTTAATGTTGCCTTCAAGTCCTGTTGTGCTGCCTCACTGTAGTGGGTGAATGTTTCTAGGAGGAATGTTGAAGTATGCCAGGATTGTATGCCAAGAATATGTGCTCCCAGCAGGATTATCCAAACTGTGAAGGTCATTCCCTACTGTGTAGCTTAAATTAAGAAGCACCTATATTAGGTAGCAGCAATATAAAAGGATACTGGAGGAAGCAAAGGGATCATTTCATACAGATAAGAGGGTATGGATTTTACCTGTATCTTACCAAGAAAAGAACATTATGGAGGACTTAATAATAGAGTGCTAAATAATAGTAGCATAACAATTCTGCAGACTAATAGTTGCTAAATAATTGTGCTAACTTACAGTAGATATTTTCCTATGAAAGCCATAACCTCACTTTTACTTTCTTAAATATGCAGGTTTGAGATTTATTAATATTTTGAATTGACTAAGAGCACTGTAGTTGTTCAATAATAAAATTAATCCTCCAAAATACAGCTTGCCTCGTAATTGTGCACAGTGCACAAACACAGACAGATATCAGAAGTGAGTATGTATTTCTTTAATTATAGAATGGCTTTTGATCTTGTCCAGGCATGGAATGTTTTTAAGAAAATTGGAATGCCAGTGCATTTCATTATCTTAACATGAAACATGCACACAGGACCGGAAGCTAAGGTCTGGATAGAATATGGTAAAGCAGACTGGACACAGATTAGTAAAAGCGTGAGATGTATTTTCTTATTCATTCAACCTCTATGCAGAATATATATTATTTCTTTCTTTCTTTATTAGATTTATAGGCCGCCTTTCTCCTTGTGGACTCAGGGTGGCTATTAGGGGAAGCTGGATTGGAAAAAGATGAGTGTAGTTTTAAAATTGGAGAAACTAACACCGACAATTTACAATGTACTAATAAAATATTCTGATAGCTGAAAATGCAAATGATTTGCAAATTCTACTAATGAAAATCAAGAAGCATGATGAAAGAAATTAATTAATATTAAGAAGATCACACTAATAACAAAAGATGCAACAACCAGCCTTAGAAATTACAATGAAGATATTGAAACAGTGGATAGTTACTGTTTTTAGGATTGAGTCTCAAAAATAATAGAACCAGTGATCAAGAAATAGCAACAGCAATAGCACTTAGATATATATACCACTTCACAGTGCTTTACAGCTCTTTCTAAGAGGTTTACAGAGTCAGAATATTGCCCACAACAATCTTATTTTACTGACCTTGGAAAGATGAAAGTCTGAGTCAACCTTGAGCCAATGATAATCAAACTGCTGGCAGTCAAGCAGAATTAGCCTGCATTCTAATCTGTGTGCTACTACAGCTCTTTAATGCTGCAGAACAGAACATTTTAGGGTAACACTGAAAATCTAGCCATGGGAAACTGTACATCCTTTTGCATGTATCTTGCCTTCTTTGTATTACACCAGAAGATAGGAAAAAACAGTGTTACACATAGTGACACTGAGGTTACCTTTATACTGCAATACTGCTTTTGTTATTTCGTCATCTTTCCCTCCTCCCTTTCCACCTTATCTGCCTTCCCCCTCCCCACCTCCACCTGGAGGCTGTTGGGGTCTGGATGGGTGTCAACAGGGTCAAACTCAACCTTGTCAAGAGTGGCTGTGGGTTTTGCCTCCCAAGGACAATTCCATCTGTCCGTCCATTACCCTGAGGGGGGAATTACTGAACCCCTTGGAGAGGGTCTGCAACTTAGGCGTCCTCCTCGATCCACAGCTAACATTAGACCACCATCTTTCGGCTGTGGTGAGGAGGGCATTCACCCAGGTTCGCCTGGTGCACCAGTTGCGGCCCTTTTTGGACCGGGAGTCACTGCTCACAGTCACTCATGCCCTCATCACCTCGAGGTTTGACTCCTGTAACGCTCTCTACATGGGTCTAACTTTGAAAAGTGTTCAGAAACTTCAGGTCATGCAGAATGCAGCTTCAAGAGCAATCATGGGCTTTCCCAGATATGCCCATGTTACATCAACACTCCGCAGTGTGCACTGGCTGCCGATCAATTTACGGTCACAATTCAAAGTGTTGGTTATGACCTATAAAGCCCTTCATGGCATCGGACCAGAATATCTCCGGGACCGCCTTCTGCCGCACGAATCCCAGCGACCGATTAGGTCCCACAGAGTTGGCCTTCTCCGGGTCCCATCAACAAAACAATGCCGTTTGGTGGGACCCAGGGGAAGAGCCTTCTTTGTAGTAGCCCCGGCACTCTGAAATCAACTCCCTCCGGAGATTAGGACTGCCCCCACCCTCCTTGCCTTTCACAAACTCTTAAAAACCCACCTTTGTTGCCAGGCATGGGGAAATTGATTCCCCTCAGCTGCTCCGTTTTATGTATGGTTTGTTTGGATTGTATGATTGTTTTTAATTGAGGGTTTTAAAACTGTTTTTGCTTTTAACATTGGATTTGTATTTTGTATTACTGTTGTGAGCCGTGGCATACAAATCTAATAAATTATTATTATTATTATTATTATTATTATTATTATTATTATTATTATTATTTCTCTCTCTCCCTCCCCCCCTCATCTTTTTAGCTCTGTCTCTACCTCTTTCTATATCACCTGTTATTTGATTATGAGATTGTTGACTCCAGAGCAACTCTAAGCCACTAAATTGAATACGATCTGTGTCATCCTTTCTCCTCATCTGTTTGGATACAAATGCTCTGCCTCTCATTGAAATGGCTCTGACTCCCTTTGCCACATGAAGGATCTCTCTTCAGAAGACAGATAGCATTTTTAAAAATAGACTGTTGTGTGAACAATGTTTACATCAGAAGAGGATAAAACATGTTGGATCTAAACTACCAATGGGATTAAAGATAAATGCTAGTCTGTGACAATTGATTGAATTTTGTCTTCACAGCTAACTTTTGACATAATGCAATCTTGCAAGCAAATCCATAAAAGTGATTCTCCCGTAAGAGACTTTTCATATATATTTATGTTTACATCTGTAAGCTTTTGACAAGTCTGTAAGCTAAAATCTGAAGATTGTTTGCCTCATATCATCATTGAGGGAAAAGTGTATGATATGCATGTATTTCCTCTCTTCCAAACCCTATCATTTGCAGTTCTTCAGAAACATTTTCAGAATATACATTTATATTTTCCCTCTTATTAAATTTCAATAACCATATTTTTTTTCACTCTGCTTCAGGTTCCTTTATTTTCATTTCTTTCATTCCTTTTACCTCAAAGATCCCATTTTACTTTAGGTTTTTTATTGTGAGTCATATTTTCATCTTTGTTTTGATACCTGTGGTTATTTTCTTTCTGTAGGAAGGACTTTTTCCCCATGAGCGGCCCTTATAAATATGGCACATAAATATGCCTCCCACCACATTGTTAGTTTACTGTGCTACCATGGATAGAATTTATCTTGAGGCCCTGATTCTTATCTTTCCTTGTTTTCTTGACAAGCAGCATCACTCTGAAATACACATTTTAAAAGATGTTGCTGTTTTCCCCTGCACCACATTATGCTTCAGGAATTCTTGGTGCCCTTTTCAGAGCAAGAGTTTCATTGTAAAGAAATCTGAAAATTGCAAAATCAGAATCAATCCATAGTTGAATCAGTCAACTTGCCTTCCCCCCAGCTTTATATTTGCCATGTTGTAATTAAAAATCAACAAAGCATCTTCCAACACTATAAAATATATATCACTTTCAATAACCATGACATACAATCATGCTCAGAAGATTGCTTTTATTTTTATTTCTACGGAGAACCCATGATAGGAAAGTTCAGGGTGTGTGTGTGTACATGTGTGTGTGCATTTGTGTTGTATTAAATATTGTTAAACATTCTTCCAAAGACTCTGATTGAGAGGGCTATTTTTCTGCTACCAATAGCTACAGAAAATGATTAATTTACCTGTTTACGTCAATAATTTTAGATTAGTATCCATGAAAAAAGAGCCTTTAACCTGTCATCTCCTCCAACAACTCTAATGAAATTTCTCCTGGAAAAAAAGAATGGGCAAAAGAATAATCTCTGGTGTATACAGTTTGAAGTAAGCCCTATTTAATACATTTGGGCTTGCACCTAAGAAAGATATCTTTGGAGTGCTTGAGGCAAAAAGGTGATTTGGAGGTATGAACATGACACCGAACTGCATGTTTTTAGAAGGAATTGTATTTTTCCCAGGGTCATGAGGTTGGACAACCCTATCTTCGTCATCTTCTTGAACCTGGTGACTTCTATTGCTGTTGCATCTCTAATTTTGGAGAGAATCTCTGTTCCTCAGGTGAGATCCACATCCGTTGATCATCATCTTCTTTTTATTTATTTATATATAAATATTTTGAAGACAGTGTATTGTCCAGGCATTTTGTTTTACAAAAGAAGGAAAAAATAACAGATATACTGATAGTAATAATGATAATGCACATAATTACAACCATATGTATAGTTATATTAGCTTATTTATTATCATATTAATTGTACTAGCATGCTTATACTAATAAACAACATTCATATTATATTTACATATAACAATAATACTTCTTCATCTAATTTCTGCCTTGTAACTCTAACCACTGATAAAACATATTCTATGTTGAATAGTACTCTGTATCTCCTTTATCTTTTATTTTCAACATCAATCTATCCATCTCTGCACAGTCCAATATTTTTTGAATTACTTTTTCATCTGGTGGGGTGTTCATAACTTTCTGGAATTATACCTAACAAAAATATTTCTGACTTTAAATCTATATGTTGCTTAATCATCTTTTTCAGCCATGTATGTATTTTCATCCAATATTTTCTTGCTTTCATACAGGTCCATCACAAATGATTATAAGTACCTGAAATCTGATTAAATTTACAACATTTGGCAGACCTTCTGTAAAGGTCTGAAGATCTGGCTCTGCCAATTGGCCTAGGTTCCCAATGGAGATGCATGACTATGCAGGTTGGCTATCAGATTTAGAAAATATACCATCATACTTCTTATACTTTGTGCTCTCATTTTTCCCAATGTTTAAGTGTAAATTACTGTATTTTTCGAGCATAAGATGCACCTTTTTCCTCCCTAAAAGAGGCTGAAAATTTGGGTGCATCTTATACTCTGAATATAGCTTTTTTAAAAAGCCTTTTTTCAGCCCTAACTAGGTGCTAACGATCTTCCCAGATCTTGTCTTGCAGGCTCTTTCATTGTTACTCTTTACAAAGAATGTTTTCTAAGCACTAAGTCTTTGCAGGTTGTTTTCATTGCTCTACTTGCTCTGAATGTTTCTTTCCAGCCCCAACAAGGTACTAACAATGTACCCAGCTCTTACATGCTTGCAAGCTCTTTTATTGTTATTCTCTCTGAATAAGGTTTTTCAAACCAGGAAATAAAAGAATGTGCTGAAGCTGACCAGACTAAGGATGTTAGTCAGATGAATATCTGGCAGGAAAATATTTCCCCCTATTTTCCTCCCCCAAAATATTTCCCCCTATTTTCATCTCCCCCAAATCCTCCCTCCTGTGTGTCTTATATTCTGAAAAATACTGTATTATTGTTATTATATAGAATAGAATCACTAGTGCAGATAGATGCGGGCCCCAGTGCTATGGAGGGCCAGCAATCTTGTCAGGCGGCAGTCCCACATGCTGAAAACAAGGCGATCAAGTAGATAGCCCTCAAGTTTATGGAACTCACAATTGTTTCATCTTCTGCCTGGTTCCGGTGATAGGATGTGTAGCGCCTTGCACAGTGGGAGGGTGGCGGTGCATAATGGTTCTGTAAGCAGGCTATTAGATTGATCCTCCCATGAAATGTTGTGTATAGAGGCCGGGGCAAAGAGGGCTCAGGTGGTTTCAAATACCCCAGTGCCACATAATCTGAGAATGAATGCCCTCTTCCTAACCCCGAAGAGCTCAGTGTTCACACCAGCAATTAGGAAACACTCAAACTCGGTGACATACGTGTCCCAAGTGTCTGTTTGTGGATTGAATGGCTGCAGGTTGAAAGTAGGTTGCATGGACATCCTTACACGTACTCGAAGTTAGTATTGTTGCTTGTTACACAGGTGTCACATTGGCGTTCATATCCTCATAGCCAGTGAAGTGTCGGCTGGAATGAAGCTCGCCCAGCAGGATTGCAGATAACACTTGTTTATTGAAGAATAACCGTGCCAAAAGAACTCTCAGGTGACAGCTCTTATATACCCCTGAACACTTGTTGCCAACCAATGAACACTGTTACTAACGCTGCTTCAGCCAATGAGGGTCTAGAGCTTCTCCTGCTCTCACTGATGCCCTCTAGTTCTGTCATTGACATTGGAATGCAGAGTCATATTAACAGTATCATCATTTGAACTATTTGCTTGGTATGAAAATTGCAAGGGGCCTAACAGCAAATCCATGATTGTTCTCAGGTGGCCATGCACTAGTCTTTCAAAGGTTTTCATAACTACAGATGTTAGCGCAACTGGTCTAAAATCATTTAGTTATTTATTGACTTACTATTTCAATACTTACCATTTTTTAATGGTTGTAAAGCATTCGAGCCACCTGTAGATTATAGTACACAAATCTAATAAATAAATAAAATAATTTTCAGTGCCATCAGTGAATCATAATGATCAGTGCCATGTTTTAATCTGGGAGAAATTTTCTGTACAGGCTATTAGCTTTATCAAAGTATGACTCGTGGTTTTTTTAAAAAAAACCCTGAATTCTCTCGTATTTTTAACAACTGAAGTTAATATTCACTAAAGTTTAGTGTACTTTATTTAGGTGATAAGAGACACCCTCCCCCCAATAATATATCAACTGTAGTAAATATAAATATTCAGTTTGCCATATTTATACAATATGATGGATATAAAAGGAGGGTTCGCTCCATACTTCTATAATAATGTTAACTGTAGGTTTCCTTCTTCTCTTTGACCAATGTACAGTCCCTATTTGTTCTTCCTACCAACTACTATTTCCAGACAGCTCCCTACAGATTTTCCTTCTGATGGCCTGCTTTTTTTTAGGAGGTCTCAGAGGAAGAGATACCTCCTGTTCCTCTTTCTTCTTATTTTCCTATATGTCCTTACAATCCTTTTTTCCACTCTTTTCCCACTCTTTTTCCACCTCTTTTTCCACTCTTCCATTTATTCTATTCTGCATCCCATTTTCTTGCCTTTTCTTATCTAGCTTGTGAATTCATATTTCACTGTGGAGAATTTTCTGACTTTTTTTCATCCTTTGTGAACAGTCCTAGTCTTGATTCCTCTGGGTTCTAATTATTGTTCAATTTCTCTTTGTACTTTTTTTTAACCAAAGTTTTTAAAGAGATTTGTTCTCTTGCACTTTGGTTCTTTCTTATATCAACTTAGTTGTTTTGAACAATTCAGAGATCTATTTACAACAGGTTTTGAAGGCATCATTATCTTAGTTTTGAACAAAGTTCTGGTGACCAAATATAGTTCTCTGGTCCTGTTTGCTAGATGTTTCAAAGCTCCCTTGACTACCAGATTGTTCTATCTTACTTGGAATCCTTGGGTGATTACGCTTTGATGGTCATGGTTTTCTAAAAAAATTTCTGATATTATTTAATACGTTTGGTTGCTTATTCCAAGTATTTGCTACTTCTTCTCATTGTGTGATCTATGGGCACATTAATTAGTTTTTTAAAAAACATTTTGACAATAGGTATGTTTAACTTGGAATCTGAATACCATTATTATGTTTGTCCAGCCACCATTTGAACGTCAGTGTGGAAAAGACGGATCTTTTGTTTAAATCAATATTTACATCTTTTGTCATGCATGCTTGATAATTAGGATCTGGGGTATCAAGACTCATTGTATCTTGAGGTGATTTAGATAAGTTAATGACAAAATATACTGTTCTCATGTGGTGGAGATTCACTGCTTTTTAAATTCTGGATATTGGTGATATCTAAGAGATTTGCTTATGAACTGACAATGTGCCTAGGTAATTGTAGAAGCTTCTTTCTCCATTTGGATCCTTTTTCTTTCTTTTTGCTTGATAGAGGATGATATTTTTGTTTCCTTTCCTTTCTTTTTAATTTGATGGTTAAACTCTTCCCTTTCTTTTATGACATTGTATTTCCTCTAACCTTCTGACAATCTTTTATTAGGATTTGATTAATCAGTTATATCAGGGGTGTCAAACTCAAGGTCCCTGGGCCACATATGGCCCATGGGGTACTTAAATCTGGTTCATGGGGCTGTCCTAGAAGCAGTAAAGGAAAAAGCAGCTCAGTTTTAGCTGACAGAAGATTCAGGAGGCTGTCACAGAAATAGAGCTTGTTAGGGCCATCTGCGACCCGCCCAAGTTCTGTTTTCATTGGCAGAGGGTTGCAGGAAGCCGTGAGAGCTGAAAATGGGATTTGGCAGCCTGTTTTTACTGTCAGTGTGCTCGGGCTGCCACAGGTATCCCCAACGTGAATGAAGCTGAGCTGGCCACACCCACTCTGGAACCTCCAAGGTCAAACACAACCCTGATGCGAGCCTCAATGAAATTTAGTTTGACAACCCTGGGTTATATTGTTATTTCAAAACTTTTTACTGTAGTTTTTATTATTATTTTTAATTATTGTATATTACATAAGATGTATATTTGTATATATTATTATTATTAATTTGTATATATTATTTGTATATATTAAGTTATATATTATTTTTAATTATTGTATATTACATAAGATGTATATTTGTAATGCAGAAGGTTCCTTACAAACAGTAATACATGTATGTATGTATTTATGTATGTATGTATGTTTGTATGTATATCTTATGCTGCTGAAGAATGTAACCCTTACCCCAACCCTAATCCTGAGTAAAATAAAATTTAGCTAACCCCTATATCTTTAGTATTGTAAATTAAATAAGAATTAAGGAAGGGGAAAATTAAACTTCAAGAGAATCAAGAATCAGTGCAATCAGGCGGTAGGGAAAGCAAGTAGGATGCTTGGCTGCATAGCTAGAGGTATAACAAGCAGGAAGAGGGAGATCATGATCCCGCTATATAGAATGCTGGTGAGACCACATTTGGAATACTGTGTTCAGTTCTGGAGACCTCACCTACAAAAAGATATTGACAAAATTGAACGGGTCCAAAGACGGGCTACAAGAATGGTGGAAGGTCTTAAGTATAAAACGTATCAGGAAAGACTTAATGAACTCAATCTGTATAGTCTGGAGGACAGCAGGAAAAGGGGGGACATGATCGAAACATTTAAATATATTAAAGGGTTAAATAAGGTCCAGGAGGGAAGTGTTTTTAATAGGAAAGTGAACACAAGAACAAGGGGACACAATCTGAGGTTAGTTGGGGGTAAGATAAAAAGCAACATGAGAAAATATTATTTTACTGAAAGAGTAGTAGATCCTTGGAACAAACTTCCAGCAGATGTGGTAGATAAATCCACAGTAACTGAATTTAAACATGCCTGGGATAAACATATATCCATCCTAAGATAAAATACAGAAAATAGTATAAGGGCAGACTAGATGGACCATGGGGTCTTTTTCTGCCGTCAGACTTCTATGTTTCTTCTATGTTTCTACAAGGGCAGCTGTTACTGATTTATTAGAAGCTATTTTTTGATAGTTTGTTGCATTTATAAAAATTTGAGGCACTGGTGCCATATCAGACAATTCTTTCAAATGTGGATTTGACTTTCATAAAATTGTTTCTGTTCATGGATGTCAGAAGTTTGGCAAAGACAAATCTGGAAGGTGCCTGTGAATGTGATTCCAAGTGAGTAGTGAGAATTCTACATTTCTGAGTAATGTGGAGAATTATCCAAAAGACACAATGATACAAATAAAATATCCCTTCTCCAAAGTTCTATTACCCTACAAAGGATTGGCATCTTTCAGGTCTCTGCAACATTGGTATTTTGCCTTCTCTTGCTTTCTTACCAAATCCTTTCTAGAGAATCAATTCATAAATATTGCTTGTGAAGATTGGCCTAAGCTTGACAGCTCATTCATTTAAGGCAATAGTTTCTTATGGTGCAAAACTGTAATAAGCTGTATATTAAATTCACTATTGGCACCTCAGTTAGCTTATTTCTTATAAATTGGAGTTTCCTTACCACTTGTTTCCAATAATATTCTTAGTGGTAGATACAGGAGTAGTGATTTAGAGTTCTTTTCAGGGATGGATGAGGAATATTTGGCATTGTTTCTCCTTCCCATCTCCAATTGGATAAATTGCTAACCCCCGAGTAAATATTCCATTTTGGTTGCCATGTGTCAAACATATGATACAGATGATTCATTTAATAGTTTTTAAAACATACTTTTAAAAATAAGTTCAAAAATCTCTGCTGCTATGAGCAATTTTACACTGGATTCCCTTTCAAAACTCTTCCTTTTTGGAACATCTCCCCTTATGAAAATGACAACAATAAGTAATCTTTGACTGAGAAAACTGACACAAAAGAAAAATAGTTTTCATACATTTTTCTTTTCTTTGGGCAAGGAAAAAGGATGGCAGCAGAATCTTGAGATTTAAAATGAGCAGGACAGACAAGGAAACATCTATTGTTTGAATGTTGGAAATGTATTTTCAAAGCCGGCATTTTCTTATCTGGAAATAACCCCTTCTCTTTCTGTACAATTTCATTTGTGCTTCTACAATTCTTTTCAGTCATTTCTATTTATTTTGTTTCATTTTATATACAGTTCTTCCTCCATCAATTCCATTGTAGCAGGAAGCTTTTCACATCTAACTAGGTTTTCACACTATCTTAATTCTTTGTGTAAATGCCTAGGATTTTTTGACCATCTGGGGCTGGGGTGGGGGACATGAAATATTTTTCTGTGTTGTAAACCATTTCCCCATCTTATTAAAGAAGCTCTCAAAGAAGATATTGTGTGAACTTGGCATCAGCTGCAGATTGATGCCTTCCTGTGAATGCATCATTACAATGTTTTTTTTAAGTAAAAGGTATCCCTTTCTATAGTAGCCCTGTTTGATTGCAAGCCAGCTGAGTCTGAGTTATTGCTATCAGTCACCATCATCTTATTCAGACTTGCATAATGTTGGTTTCTGTAGTTTGAATCAGCTTAAGAGAGATGGACACGGATAGGGAGAATTGGAGCTATTTCCTGGAAGGTTTCAGCTTTCTCTATAAAAAAAAAAGTAGATATTCTAACACTCAACTGTAGTACTGTACTGTATATGTCCTGGTTCAATATCTGAAGCAGTAACCATCTTCTCATTCCAAGGATATGTCATCAGGGATGGGTTCTAACTTATCTCACAGATGGTTCACTTCCTCCCTCACCACATAGGAATCTCACAGGAATGTGCATGCACACTGCCAAATTAAAAATAAAAAAACTCCCTCCCCCAAAACACCCAAAACAAGATGGTAATGCACGTGCAGTGCCAGAAACTCGGCTTTAACACACATGCAGAAAGAAAAAAAACCCTGGAAATTAAAAAAAAACCTAAAAAATTCAAATAAGAAGTGGTGATGTCGCTGTATAGAGAAATGAACAAATAGGGTTCAAGGTCGAAAGTTCCAAGATCTGGAAACAGAAATAAATGGCAAAAATCTGAAGGACTTTTAAAGGATTAAAACATTTTATTTTTATTTTCTTGCTTTTCTCTTGTGGTTAGAGAAGCAGAGATATTTGAAACAATCAGAAACTTGGTGATGGCCAAATATAGGACAGCTGAAATTGTTCGTACAGTAGCTCTTTTGTCATTTTCAGAACATATTTCTGCCAATCCCTGTTCCTGATAGTTGTTCCAATAACTAGACTTTTTTGATCCCTGCACTGTGCACTTTTACTATATCTACAATTCTAGTTCTTTTGCACAGAGTAGTGAATGCTAAGACAGAATGATTAGGAAAAATGTGTAAATTTGAGATATCTTCAACAAGAAATGGCAAGTACAAAATGGCAGAATCTTACAATAACTTAAAGCCCTGATTTCCAACATGGGGCGCACGCCCTACAGGGGGGCAATTTGGTTTTTGAGAGGGGCAAGACTTCCGGTTTGGCGGAGATCGCGGCGGGACATCTTTGGCAGGGCTCTGCCAGGCGATCCCTTCTACCCCCTCCGAAGGTCGCATTTGCGATCGGATCGGGCTCGGATGGCCCGATCCCAGAACAGGGGGCTCTCCTCTGCCTGAGGAGCCATCGCTGAGACTCCGGAGGCAGCGGTTCGCCCCGCAGCTTCGAAGACGGGAGAACCGATCCTCTTTGCCTAAGAGGACCGGCCAGCGCTTTCTCCCCTCACCCAGCGGGAAGCTGAGAAAAATTTTTGAAGTGAAAGTTCCACATTTAACCAACTGAAAAAGAATACATTTGATAAAGGACTCAAGGTAAAAAATTTCCTCTTTGTTTCAAGACTAAAATTTGAAGATTTGATCGTTCGGAAGCCTCAAGGGAAAGCTTTCTTTAACGAGGCGAAAGTGAAAGTTTTTTTTCTCTTTGAGTTTCATCCGCAAATAACAGCCGAGACTAACTCCTCTCATTTTCATTGTTTCCATTTTGCATTTGAACTTTGGAATCTATAAAACATTTTTTTTACCTTATGCTTTAATAAAAGAACTTAAACTGGAAATGACTATTTAGAAGATTTTAATGCTTAAAAGAAATCAGTAATGAAGAGTAAAATTTCTTTTTTATAGTCTGTTAAAAACATTGTGTTCCGGGCTGACATTTTAACAGCGGAGGAATATAACTTTGTTGCCTTATTTTTTCACCCTGTTGTCTTTGCAACATAATAACATCATATAACAACTTGAAAATAAAAGGGAAATAGAAGGAACTGATACCTTTCCTTTGGAATATTCACCCTTGGATTAACCTAACTGGATTATTTGCTGATTGCCTTTGGATTACTTTGGATTACTTGCTGATTGCCTTTTTCTTGGGATTATTTTTTTTGAGAACCTTTTCACATCTGTCTGGTCATATGAACTTCTGACTTCTAACCTGACTCCATTTTGAGATCTATTTTTTTTTCCTTTGTCTTGAATTTGGAAAAGAACATAGACTCCATTTTAATCACAAGAAAATTATTAATTTGACTTTCTTCTTGAGACCTGCAACTGGGATTAAGTATAATTGTATCTTCTGACATCTGGATTCACATTCTTCATTTATTTAGTATAATCTCTTGATTTATAAGAAGACTATAACTATATATATTGTGTTTTCTTTTTGATCAATTAATCCTTTTTTGATCCCCTTCTGATTTTCCTTCTTTTTACTTCTATTTGTAAAAGAAGTTTGAATTGAAGATTATGCACTGTTAGCAAACCTTGGTTTCCTGCTCTATTCTAATTATTTGAATTGAAATATTCCCCCTTTTTTTCTCCTTTTACTGCTTTATTAAGTCTCTTCTCTCTTCATCTTTTTTTCTTTACCTCCTTAGAATCTCCCTTTTCAAAATAGTTATTATTCTTTCTTTGCTGTTATTTACTCTGTTTTCTTATTAGACCACTTATTTTTAATTTTTACTTGTTTCTTATTCCTAAAAGTTTTACTTTTGTTCTCTGTGTCATTATATTTTTAAATTTTTAAATCTTTAAAATAATAACAATAATAATAATAACAATATATATTGGATTTTGAATTTTGAATTTTTTTTTGACAACTGAATAGTTATAATTTAAGGGTAATTGTTAATAAAACAGATTGAATAGATTTGGAATTTACAGAAATTTTCTCCCTTTCACTACATACAAATTTAGATTGATTTAAATTAATTCGAATTTTAAACAGTGGATTCAAAATTGACAATGTCAACTTCTTCAACTGTTGTTAAAACGGTTAAAAAACAAACCACGGCAACAATCTCTTCTCCACAAGTGTCGCCGCGTCCTTCCCCGACACACCAGGCGTCAGCTATGTCTTCCAAGGATAAAGAAAAAGACAAAACAATGCAGTCCAACTTTGCAACACTACAAGAAACTTTAAATAATATGCAGGACTTTATGTTTAAATCTCAAGAAAATGCTACCCAACAAAGAGAGGCCATAAAAGAGGAGGCAACACAACAAAGAGAAGCTATAAAAGCAGACTTGACAGAATTTAAAAAGGAGATGGCCCAACTGAAAGCTGATATGGGCGAGGTGAAAGACCAGATAAAGGTGATCCAACAAACACTACAAGAAAGTGATGATCGAGTGAAAAAGGTTGAAGAGAAATCCGACAAAAATGCAAAAAGAATAGATTATCTTGAAGGGAGAGCTGATGCAAGACATAGAAGACATGATGAATCAATCATTCAGCTGGAGATGCAACGTGCTTCGTATGGACTACGATTTCAGAACATGAAAGAGGAAAAAGATGAAGATTTAAAAATGACTATGGCGGAAACTATTGGAGGAATACTCCAGGAGGATCCTGCTGCGTTAGCGAAAGAAATCGATGAAGTTTACAGGACTTCGAATAGTTACATCCGTCGCCACAACCTCCCAAGAGAGATTCACATCAAATTTACCAGGAAAACCTTGCGAGATGACATACTTCATTGGGCAAGAAACTCCAAACTCCAACATCAAGGAGTGGAAATAAAAATACTAAAACAAGTTCCAAGAAGTGTCAGAGAGAGCAGAAGAGATTACCATTTTCTTACCAGAATTTTGATCAAAGAAAATATAACCTATCGTTGGTTAATTCCACAAGGTCTTTCTCTGACATGGCGCTCTACAAGATACAAGCTGGAAAATGTAGAACAAGCTAGGTATTTCTTTGAAAATAGTGGCATCAGCCACATGGACTTTTCAGATAAGCAACAAGAGGCTCAACAACAACCAGCACAACAGCAACCAGAGGAGAAATTAGCAATCCAACAAGAAGAACTTTTGGGGGCCACTGCTCAGGCAATAGAGCAGGACCAAGGGGCTAGAAGAGTTCAACCCCAGCGAGAAACCAAAAAACCTACCAAATGACAACAACTAAAGATCTAAAGATCTTTTCGGTAAATGTTAATGGACTTAATGAACCAAGGAAAAGGAAACAAATCTTTTCCAAAATCAGAAGTCAAAATGCTCAAATTGCAATATTACAAGAAGTACATATCAAAAAAGATAACCAAAAATTATTGTTGAATCCCAAAATTGGAAAAATGTATGCTGCATTAGCAGATCAAAAAAAAAGAGGTGTGGTGATGTATGTAGAGAATTCTATAAATTCCAAACAAATATATAAGGATAATGACGGTAGAATACTGATTGTACAAGTTGATATTGAACCTAGACCTATAGTGGTTGTTTCTATTTATGCTCCCAATGAAGACCAAATGACATTTTATAAAAATTTACATCAAATAATAATAGATTTAGCTATTGAGAATGTATTAATAATAGGTGATTTTAATGCTATTGTGAATAGGCAACTAGACCATTCAGGGGGGGGAGTAATAATAAAAGGAAAAAAAAAAAGAAATCTATTACCTAGTACTTTCCAAAAAATGAAAACAGAATTATTGTTAAATGATATATGGAGGGAAAGACACCCCCACAAAAGACAATTTACGTTTTATTCTAATCCCCACAAAATCTGGACAAGAATAGACATGGTATGGACACCAAAAATGGTTGCAGAACAAATAAGGGAAGTAGAGATAGATGTTAATACATGGGCCGACCACAACCCAATAGTGGTTTATATAAGAATGAATAATAAACAGAATATTTGGCGGATGAACAGAAATATATTAAATGATAAGAAATATAAGGATTGGATCGAAAAGGAATTAAAAATATTTCTTGAAATTAATAAAACTCCAGACACCACTCCACAGAATTTATGGGATACACTCAAAGCTTATATAAGAGGGTTAACAATATCCTATATAGCAAAATACAATAAGGAAAATAAATTAAAGTATGTACAATTAATAAATGAATTAAAACAATTGGAATTCGCATCGCAGCAACACACCAAGAACAGAGATTTTAAAACAGAAATAAATGTAATTAAACATAAAATTAGAATTATAGAACAAAATCAAATAACTGAAAAAATTAAAAGAGCAAAACAACATTATTTTGAACATGCAAATAAACCAGGCAGATGGTTAGCATATAAACTTAGAAAGCAGAGTCAATCCAAATTGATAAAAAAATTAGAAGATAAAGATGGTACAATAAAATATGATACAGAAGGAAAGGCGGATATTGTCTATAATTTTTATAAAGATCTTTATGCCAAAGACAATGTCAGTGAAGATGAAGTTTTTAATTACTTACAGGCTTCAAAATTACCACAAATAACAGAAGATCAACAGACTATGTTGGATGGACCAATAACAATGGAAGAACTCCTAACTATAATTAAAAAACAGAAAAACAATAAGGCCACTGGTCCAGATGCTATACCGGCAGAATGGTACAAGATAGACAACGAAATAGTAAGAAACCATATGTTAGAAACTTTTAATTTATGTAGACTTGAGGGTAAAATTCCGAAATCTTGGTCAGAATCGCTGACAACTTTAATACACAAATCCGGTACTGACCCAGTAAAAATCAAAAATTATAGACCCATATCTTTATTAAATGTAGATTATAAAATATTTATTGCCATTTATGCAGATAGACTTAAAAGAATTATAAATGGAATAATACATCAAGACCAAAATGGATTTCTACCAGGGCGACAAATTAAAAATAATCTTAGAACAGTAATAAACACATTAGAATATTATGAACAACATTCAGATAAGACAGCATCTTTAATGTTTTTAGATGCTCAAAAGGCCTTTGACAACGTCAACTGGACATTTATAAAAATGCAATTAAACAAAATGAGATTTGGCTCAAAATTTGTTAATTTAATAGATACTACATATTCAAAACAAACGACTAAGATAATATTAAATAATAACCAATTACAAACACTTGATATAAATAAGGGAGTTCGTCAAGGATGTCCTATATCACCATTGTTATTTATTATGACACTTGAAAATTTATTAATTAAAATAAGAGCGGATTCTGAAATAAAAGGTTTAACTATAGGAGACGAAACTTACAAACTCCAAGCTTTTGCAGATGACTTAACGTTTATAATTGAAGAACCGATAACAACTGTTCCTTCTTTATTGCAAACTATTGAACAATACGGAAAGGTAGCAGGTTTAAAGATAAATAAAAGCAAAACTTTTTTCTTAACTAAAAATATGAATAAAATACAAGAAACTAAATTAGAAAATATTTCTGGAATAAAAACCGTAAAGAAAGTAAAATATTTAGGAATAAATTTAACAGCGAAAACAATAACATTAAAAAATGATAACTACATAAAATTATTATCAGAAATTAAAAAAGATTTAGAAACGTGGAATAACCTGAAAATATCATTTTTAGGAAGAATTGCCACAATCAAGATGAATATTTTGCCTAAGGTTTTATTTCTCTTTCAGGTAATTCCAATAAATCCAGGGGGAACTTTTTTTAAAACTTTGACAAATTTAGTTAAAAAATTTATATGGCAAGGGAAAAAAGCAAGGATAAAAATAAACTGTTTAGAAGACATTAAAGAAAGAGGAGGATTTGGTCTTCCAAACTGGAAATTATATTACCAGGCCGCCGCCTTAACATGGATTAAAGATTGGATAACTTTAGAGAATAAAAGAATATTAAATTTAGAAGGACATGATCTCATGTTGGGTTGGCATGCATTTATATGGTATGACAGGGAAAAAAATCACTCATATTTTAAAAGACACACATTAAGGAAGTATTTACTAGAGGTTTGGAAGGACATAAAGAAAAATCACTTCTTAAATGTTCCAGAATGGATAGCCCCCCTAGAAGCAATAACACATCCAAAGTCTATAAAAAACACGAAAATATCTTATAGATATAAAGAACTATTAAATGACCAGATGAACCTAAAGCCTAGGAATAAACTACAAGAAGAAGGGATAATAATAGACTGGTGGCATTATGCCCAGATTCGATCCAGATACCAGAAGGATAAAACTCTTTACATTTTTAATAAAAGTAAGAATTTGCTAAGTCATTTAATTATCACCAATTCAGTAAAAATGATAGGGAAAGTATATAAATTTCTTATCGCTCACAAAAATATAGAGTTGACTTTAAAAGATACTATGATAAGATGGTGCAGAAATATAGGTAAGGAAATAGATATAGATACTTGGGAAAAAGTTTGGATTAATAATTGGAAAATGACCAAGTCAGTTTCATTAAAAGAAAACCAAATTAAAATGTTTTATAGATGGCACCTCCCACCAAACAGGATAGCAAAAATGTTTCCTAAAACTTCCCCACTGTGCTGGAAATGCAAGAAAGATATAGGAACTTATTACCATCAATGGTGGACATGTGGTAAAGCTAAAATTTATTGGAAGATGATTGAGAAGATATTAAAAGAAATATTAAAGCATGATATAGATAACACCCCGGAATTTTACTTATTAGGAATTACCAATCAGACTTATAAGAAAGAAACTCTTTATTTAATCATACACATATTAACTGCGGCTAGAATAATATATGCGCAAAACTGGAAGGGGGAGGAAATCCCCAAGAAAGAAGAAGTTATAGCTAAAATATTAGATTGCGCCGAAATGGATATGATGACAAGACGATTAAACGATCAAGAAGATACTAAATTTTATGAAACATGGAATAACATATATAAATGGTTAGATAAGAAAAAATAAGAGATAGATCTGTTTTTATTTAGGTAATAAAAATATCAAATGTATTTGTTGATGATTTTGATATAATAGTTTACTCACAAGCAATATATTAAGAATTTTGTTTTATGTATGTTTAGTAACTGAGATTTGTTTAAATGTTTGATTAGATGAATATATTACACATAAATAACATATTAAGAATTTTTACTTATACCGTACTAACATTGCATTTAAGATTTGAAAATTTTTTTACTAGACTTTTTAACATTTATCAAATGTTTGATTATGTATTCTTTTTTCTATTTGAATGTATACTTTCAAAAGAAGCGGGGAAATACATCCCCATTCTATGTTTAATGTTTGTATGTCTGTATGTCTATTTTATGAAAAACAATAAAAAAAAAAAAGAGAGGGGCAATTTGAACCTTATTTATACCAAGTAAATGGCCTTTTAGGCTTCCTCCACACAAGTAGGAGTACTATTCTCTTTTTGAATAGTAAGAATTACATGTAATCAGGGTTTTAGAGATGCTTAGGTAAAGCATGGCCCCAAAAAAGGTTGGAAACCACTGCCTTAGAGACTAACACATTTCCTATCACTTAAGCTTTCTGGAATCACAGTCAACTTGCAAACAATAATAAATGTGTTAGCATGCAAAACATCACAAAATTCCTGGTTTTGGTTTTTTGCTAAACACCAACTTGACTCCCCTCATGCTAGAAGGTGTGAGGGACCTGATTTAGATTAAACCTGCTATGTTGAGATAAAGGGGGAAAGTTTGTACTCCTCTTAATTCCATTCCAGATATAAGGAAGAAATACGCATTGCTAATTTTTAAGCAGCCGTGTATAAACTAGTCTAGTCTTTCATCCCAAGAAACTCAATTTCACATCAGTTTGTATTTCTTTTATGCTTTACACAGTTTATGTGTAAGTGAAATACAGGAGAATTATTCTACAAATTCTATAGAATAATTCTCCTGTATCTCATTTTAGGAAAATAGTAGGTCTTCTATCAGTGATTGCCAAACTTATTGAATACCCGTCAATACTCTGTAAAAGAGTGATTCCCAGGTGTAATTAGTTTTATGTCCATTTATATTAAAACAATAAATCAGAAAAGAAAAATAAACTGGGTTATGCTTACCAAACTCAGTTTTATTGTGAAACAATATTGCATGATGGTGAACAGAGGGCAGGATACACAACTGAAAAACAAAGATGATTGAATCTTAATGTATATAAAATGTAGCTTTAATGAGGATGATATTTGGTAAATATATTCAATGCCTCTCATGTTCTGGTTGGTATTAATAGAAATGTTAGTGGTTCCCTTTTTATTCCCTCCTTACTATATGTAGGAGGAAAATTTATAGGGAAACAGTGGTTCAGTGACTAAGATGCTAAGTTTGTTGATCATAAAGATCGGCAGTTTGATGGTTTGAATCTCTAGCGCCACGTAACGGAGTGAGCCCTGTTGGTATGTCTCGGTGCAGCTAGGCTACCAACCTTCGACATACGCTGAGTAGAGATTAAGGAAGAGTATGGATGTGTGATACAGCCAGTAACGACACAGACTTAGTATGCTGAATAAGTATTATTTACATATATACATAAAGCAGAAATAATCTACAAACCGCACATAGCAAGCACTAAGCAAAATACACTCCCCCCTCAAGGTAAAGGTAAAAAGATGAATAAGCAATCCAGTATCATCGACAGGAGAGAGTACTGGCGCCCTCTTATGGCTAGCTAGCCAAAGTCCTTAAAGCGATATTACAACTGTAAAAGTATTAACTACAATAGGCAGTTTAACAATAACAGTATGTACCATGTACTAACAAGCCCCTGTTACTTGCCCCAGCTTCTGCCAACCTAGCAGTTCAAAAACATGTAAAAATGCAACTAGTAAAATAGTAACTACCTTTGGTGGGAAGGTAACAGTGTTCTGTGCAATTTTGATGTTTAGTCATATTGATCACATGACCACGGAGATGTCTTCAGACAGGGCTGGCTGTTTGGCTTTGTAATGGAGATGAGCACCACCCCCTAGTGGTGGGAATGACCAGCACATATGTTACCTTTTAGGAGGGATATTTGTATAGCACAACAGACTTCAGGATTGTTGGTCATGGGGCTACTTACTATAATCAGAATATACCTGATTTTTTAAAATATATATATTAGAAAGATGATGCTGGAATATGATGCATTGGAACAGCATGTTAACCAGGAGTGGATTCCAACTTATCTTGTGCTGGTTTGCTCTCTCCTGCACCACATGGGTGTGCCTGGTGGGTGTGGGGGCTTGCGCATGTGCAATGATGAAAAATCTGAAAACAACAACAACAATAATAACAAAGCAAAAAAATATGGTGCATGCACAATGCCGTAACTTGGCTTCTGCACATGCTCAGACAAAAAAAATAATTGAAAACATTTTTTTAAAAAAAAATGAAAATGAATTTTAAAAAAGATAGCGGCACCCATAGACTGGCACTGACTGATCTGGTTCGATGACATCACCATCAGGATACCACCAGTTAGGGTGAACCTGTCCGAACCCGGAGAAGCCTAGCCCTGGTATAAACCCTTGTATTTTTTGCCCTTAATTTAGTCACATAGCAGCATGTCTTTTATTACTTATTTGTTATGGGCATCTGTGGTTGCAGAACAAATGTGTTGCTATAAATTATCAGCAGAACTGCTAAAGGAAACCTAATCCTTTAAAAGTATAATACTTTGCGTGAATAACTTCAAAGCAATATATCCTTCTTTAGTGCAGTTGCAATAGAATTCAGATGCCCTGAATTAATCCAGACTTGGAAATTTGTGCTTATGATCTGCATTTTGGAAAAAAAAAAATGTGGAATTTAGGGTTACTAGGTTTCTGTTTTGATGCTAACAGAAGGTATGGTTTCTATCTATTATATCCAAATTATATGGAAGATAAATGCAGCTATTTTGGCATTTTAGCTATTTGCAGTAAAAAGCTATTTTGGCATTTTAGGTATTTGCAGTAAAGATGCAGAATATCTCTGTATGGTATTATAAAAATCTTCACATCTGCTCACAGAGATTTGAAACCGAAGCTAATTTACTTCCCCCATCTTCTGTGGAATGCCTTTGCATCTGTGTAGAGAAATTGTTTAGGCTATTTTATTTTAGCAGACTACTGAGATTTCTAATTGGAGATGCGAGGAGGTGGAGGAAGCCAAAAACTGTCTCTATTTTAGGAGAAAAGGATTAAGAGAGGGGATTCTTAAAAATATAAGTGAAAATATTATTTTGCTTTTTAAGAACAAAGCATGACAACGGTCCTAATATCATAATCTTCAGAATTGTGATGCATAGAGAAAAACATAAGAAGTGAAAAGAATCTTCTTTGTACTTGAGAGAAATTGTAATTAGTGTACATTTTTCAACAATACAGAAATTAACATTGGACCTGTACGGATACTGCAGCAACCATGAATAATATTTTGAATCTTGGTAGCCTCAGAATGTGTAAGAGCCCAATCTATACAATGACAGATGTATTATGTAGGGGTTATGATCCAAACCAAGGGTGAGCAACTATGGTCCCTTTATGACTTGTGGACTTCAACTCTCAGATTTCCAATCAGCCAGCCATAGGTCCACAATCATAAAAGGGCCATAGTTGCCCACCCCTAATATAAACTGTACTCCTTTTATGGGCATATCAACATTCCATGTGTGAATCTCACACTACTCACAAGAGCCTACAAAACTTTTGCCAGACCCATCCTTGAATACAGCTCGTCTGTCTGGAACCCATACCACATCTCAGACATCAACACCCTTGAAAACGTCAAAAGGATATTTCACCAGAAGAGCCCTTCACTCCTCCACTCGAAACAGAATAACCTATGAAAATAGATTAACAATCCTGGGTCTAGAAAGCTTAGAACTACGGCGTCTAAAACACGATTTAAGTATTGCCCACAAGATCATATGCTGCAATGTCCTACTGGTCAATGACTACTTCAGCTTCAACTGCAACAACACAAGAGCACGCTACAGATTCAAACTTAATATTAACCGCTCCAAACTTGACTGTAAAAAATATGACTTTAACAATCAAGTTGTCAAAGCGTGAAACTCATTACTGGACTCAATAGTGTCAACCCCTAACCCCCAACATTTCTCCCTTAGACTATCCACGATTGACCTCTCCAGGTTCCTAAGAGGTCAGTAAGGGGCATACATAAGTGCACTAGTGTGCCTTTCGTCCCCTGTCCAATTGTCTTTCCTTTATCTCATATATCATATATATTTTCTTCCTTTCATATATCTTCTCCTCTATTTTTACATATTATCTTTATATATATTACTTCATGTCTATTCTCTTCCATATGTATTTTGTATTGGACAAATGAATAAATAAATAAAATAAAATAAAATAAAATTGATGTTCCATAAAAGGAAAACAAATCAGGATTTCACACCCACTCACCATCTTGCAGATTTTGACTTTCTCTTCCAAATGTCCTTGCATGGTTATGCCCAAGATTATCAAGGTAAATGATATAATTGTTTTGTAAAACTTGAGGATATTTTTTTTGGGTACATGTGTGCCATCAAAACAATGTTGACTCCTGAATCCTGGACTAGTTTTTGAAGTTTTCTTGTTAAGATATTGAAAGTCGTTTGCCATTGGCTACTTTATGCAGGGCAGAGAAAATACCTGTCCAAAAATCACTGCCTTTAAGGCAGATCTAGAATTGCCAGTCTCATGGTTTCTAGCCTTGGACCTTAACCAGTACACTAAATGATTCTCAAAACTTGAGTAAATTTGAAAGAGAAACAAATATTTTAATACAAAATTAATTTCTCAGAGAAGGAAAGTTGAAAAGAGAGAGGGAGTTCTAGTCTATCGTGATAATAATAAGGGAGGAATACATTACATAAAATGACCAATAGAAATAAAGTCTTGCAACAATATTTAATTACTCTCTGTTCTGTTCCATTCTGTTCCATTCTATTCATTCCATTCCTACTTTATTCTGTATTTTACCATTCTGTTCTACTCTACTCTGATGTTAAAATAGTTAAAAGTAGAGATTGAAATATACCAAGCGATATGGGAAATCATTTATTTATTTATTTATTACTTAGATTTGTATGCCGCCCCTCTCCGAAGACTCGGGGCGGCTCACAACACGTGGAAACAAATCATAAATAATCTAACAAATTTAAAATTAAAAGATTTAAAAGACCCCATATACTAACAGACATACACACAAGCATACCATATATAAATTAAACATGCCCAGGGGAAGATGTTTCAGTTCCCCCATGCCTGATGGCAAAGGTGGGATACTGTACCTGCATGTTATTTCTAAAACACCCACATATTCTTCAATAGAGACCACACAGTTTAAAGAATAAAGCAATGTACATAATCGGCAGGCCTTTTTCTTCAAAATGTCTGTAGCATGTGTATGCCCACATGGATATACAAACACAGCTATCAGTGCATATCCCTCTCCCATTTAAGTTTCTTTCATAAAAAAGCATCTTATCCAAAACTTACCTGATTGCTTGGTTCTATTTTATTTTAAGATTAAATTCAAAAGAATTAAGAATTTAAATTTAAATAAATTAATTGAAATATATATCTCATTCTTTGAGAAACTGAAGAAATTAATACCCCAAATCTTAAGTATCAAGACAAAGCTCCAGTGGTCCTTTTCTACATGCTGAGAAGTTCATAATACTACAAAATAAAATAAATAATAAAGAGACCACTTACCAGCAAGGAAAGTGAACATCGATGACAGTGAAATGGGTGGCCTATTAAAAAACTTGAAAGGTCATGCTGGGATAAATCATTCTAGAAAATGTCTATGTGTCTGTTTCTAAGAGTCCAACACTTTGATGGCATATAATTAATGAATAATTTTTAAATTACCACCCAAATAAATGGCAGAATCAAAAGCGTTCTGAAGGGATGTCTAAATTTCCACTTTTCTTTGGTTTTGTCATTTGAGGTAATAATGAGACATTATTTAGCAGTCCACATAGATGTGAAATAGTATCAATGAATCCTGGATTTGAAATAGTATACCTGAGTCCTGAAATTAGTTTTAAGTATATATTCTTTTGTGTTACTAATTATGCTTTTCAAGCGCCCTAATAATTGGTTATGCTGACTTGGGATTTTGGGAGCTGCAGTATATGGAAGATGTTTGAAGAAGTGAAATTATAATCTTTTTACCGAGGAGGAATGACCATGAGATAGGGTTAAACAGATGGCAATCATGAGAACAAAAATGGAAAGGGCAGCATTAGACAAATGCCTCAAAGAGGTTCTTGAATTTCCTTTAACGGAGAACTGAATGTGCATTTCCAGATACCTGAGGATGTATTTTAAGTAGAAGTACTTAACAATTGATGTACTCTGCATGTCGACAGAATCTATAGCAGTGTCTGTGTGACAGTAATGTAGTTTCAAAAGGAGAATGCTGGAAAATTTCTGAAAACTTGGTGGCTCTAGTTAGGAGAAATAATATAGCAATCTATTCATCTCCATTATTGATAAAATCATTTCTATTTTTGTGTTATATACTAGACCGTCATATATATATACTGAAGGGATTGGATACTGTAGCCTAGAGGTTAATTCTCTGCCTTAAAAGGCAAAGGTTTGCAGGTTCAAGTCGCAGTGAGGGTATGGCAAGCTGATGAGGCCAAAATAAGGCTGAAATAGATCTATCCTAGTCTCCCTTAATTTTCAAATTCAGCAAAAAAAAACATGTGACACATACAGATAGAATTGTCGGCTATCAATAAAATTAACTGCCTTGGAAATGGCCCTGGATTGGGCCGAGAGGCAAAAATAGGAGCTGTGATATTCCTTCAATACACCACGGTGATTCAACACAAAAAAATGTAACCCTTCCCTGGTGCAGAGCTGAAGGGATTGGATACTGTAGCCTAGAGATTAATTCTCTGTCTTACAAGGCAAAGGTTGCAGGTTCAAGTCCCAGTGAGGGTATGGCTAGCTGATGAAGACCAAATAAGGCCGATATATATATATATATATATATATATATATATATATATATATATATATATATATATATATATATATATATGTCAGATTTTTTTTGCTGAATTTGAAAATTTGAATTTGCAAATATATATATCCTGCAAAACTACACTCTTTTTTGTTTAATATTCAGAAAACTTGTCTGAAATATTTTGATCTTTTTCTGAAAAAAACCCAGATATAGAATGAGAGATTAATTGTATGATGATGATGATGATGTTCATCCATTGTTTTCGAATAGTTGTTTGATATCTTGGAGAGGATGTCAAGACTTGTGCGTGAATTGAATTAAAGTGAGGGAGAAGTATGCGTAATCAGCTTCACTCTCTTTAAGTATATAAACCAACAAGAAAATGTAAAACTATGTCCATGGAAAAATATGTTCACTTTTTATATGTAAAAGGCTGATATAATGTAATAATTGTTTCTTTATCCAGTTCAATTACTGTTGTGCATGCGGTGTAAATTTCTAACCTCATTGCAGCTCATAAATCAAGGCCTTAATACTTTATGGTATTGTTTATTTAGCTGGATACAATTGTACTTTTTTGTTTTGGATCTAAAAGAAGATTAAGCCAATATTTTGTCAGATTATGTCTTGAGAAGTTACATTAGACACAAAATAGTTGAGAGCAAGAATTAATTAATTCTGCCATAAACACCATCTCCCATTTATACTTTTCAATCCACATCACTGTGATTCTTCATATATATCTGGAATTTTTTTTTAAAAAAAACCTAGTTTATACTTACATGAGTACACACACTTTCATCTTTACAATTTGACTGTAGGCATTCCCCTATTCCCTTGCTCTTTAACACCACTTCTGTATAACATTTCAGGAATGGTTTCTGGGTTCAGGGTTGTTCTTGAATTCTTAAAATGAAATAATGTGGATGAAGTTTCTTAGGAAATGTTCTGTTTGTGCAAGTTATTCCATTTTCCTGACCCTAAATTGCAACAATTTTACGACAACCATTTATAATGGTTTCATAATGTCCATAAATACTTTTCATAATCTCCATAAATACTTTTCGTTCTCTTAGAGACTTGAGATGTAATCCAATGTACCCTTATCAATAAGAGCAACTGAACATAAGGGGCTTGGTTATTAAATAAGAATGCTTTTTTTTTTATTCAGAGGAGTAAAATTTAGGTTATGTTATATTGACATTATTTCTTTATGGGAAGCAGATTGCCTCACTCTGCCTTGGTTTACTTAGAATGTTGTTTACAATTTTAGGAACAACAAAGGAAGAACAGAAGAGTTGGAAATGGAGAAAATTTTGGTCTGTTTTGGATGAAGAAATTCAATCTTTTTTTCCCATCCTTTTTCCTTTTGCTTAGATATGCCCCAGAGATTGTTGGGTGTGAGTCTCTCCTCTTAAGGCTGGACTTAGGGGTTCAGTTGAGCTTGTTAATGTACCTGTCTCCCAGCTGTATTGCAACAGCCCTGCCTGCACTGCTAGGGGTGGTAGCCAGGTTGGTGGTTGAGTTCCCCAGACTTATGGTACTGTGGGACTTCAATTTGCTGTCCCTTGTTGATCCCTCAGATGCAGCTCAGGAGTTCATGGCTTCCATGACAACCATGGACCCGACCCAAGTAGTTTAGGATATGACTCATGTGGGGGACACACACATTTGACCTGGTGTTACTCTCAGGGCAGTGGGGAGATTATCTGGAATAAAGGAATATAGATTATTTTCCCTTGTCATGGTCAGATAATTTCCTGCTGAGGTTTTTACCCCAGTTATAAATACTTATTGCAATCAACAATTTCTGACTGGATTTATTTGGTAAAGAATGATTATCTGTTTGTTCACAATTGAAGTTCTAGATGTACTTTGATGATGCCCCTAACCCGGGACATCTTAAGTTTAATACCTAGCTACCCAATCATCCACTATGAGAGAGAAGGGGATTGAACACATAATTTAGTTAGTAAGAAATACGCCAAACTATGCCTTGGAATAAAACAGTCTTATTTGTAATAATTTATACATGAAGAGTTCAATTGTGAGCAAGTATACCACAATGTAGAGCATGTAAGGATTTTTTTTAAAAGTATTTTTAATGAAGCATCAATTAAATGCAAAGAAAAGCTGCATCTTCACAAATTTGAGGTTTGATGTGCTTATGTGTGAAAATAAATAGAAGCAAGTAATTATACTTCATTAATAAGAATATTTTTCAGTACCCATTTCTATTTACTAGCAAATAAATCTCTTTTCTGAAACACAATGTGAAGT
Source organism: Erythrolamprus reginae (assembly GCF_031021105.1). NCBI lineage: Eukaryota > Metazoa > Chordata > Lepidosauria > Squamata > Dipsadidae > Erythrolamprus > Erythrolamprus reginae. The sequence goes on from NC_091951.1 coordinate 293,487,105, forward strand.
TAAATAAATATTTCAGCTCTTTGGAGACAACACAATTTCAATCAAAAATTTTAAAAATGAAAAGCGATTCTTGATATAACAATACAGTCATTGTGTATCATAATTCAAAATGGTTCAGTTACCGGAGCCCCAATATTCCGAATCCTGAAAAACAAATACAACACATACCATTTCTTGAGAATAATTTCCAATTGTCCTTTCAGTTTACCTACAGGCTAAACTGAATTGCTTCCATTTGTGCAGATAAGTTGAGGAAGAACAAAAACTCTTACAGGCCCATTTTTTTCAAGTATTTTGAGGGCTGCTTCGTGTGACTGTCTCCGGCAAAAATAGTTCAGTATATATGTGAGTGTGGAATAGATTTTTAACCTTGGGTTTGGTAATGTCATATTTTCTCAGAGAATGCTACATAGACTAGAATTACTTGCAATGCCTTCAGGGAAATAGAAAGCAGGTAAGCCAGAAGTTATTATCTTTGGGAGTGGGAGGGATGTAACTATATCTATTAGAATTTCAGTAGCAGTATGCTGAATTCTCCATTCACTCAAGGGGACATATAAGAAAACCTGGGTTATATTCTATATCTGTCTTACATTTCCTCACTTTTTCAAAGGTGGTCATTCCTCCTTTTCTTACATATCGAACTATTTTTACATCCTTATTTTGAAAACTTTACCTTCTTTGCTTCTGTACTAATCTCATTAGCTACATACATATATTGAAAGTAGCATCTTTAAATAGATTTTTCTGTTCATATGAAGTTGTCTTAGTTTATATTGTCCCAAATTTCATGTTTTGGGATTAAGATGATTTTATTTTATTTATTTTATTTATTAGATTTGTATGCCGCCCCTCTCCGAAGACTCAGGGTGGCTAAAAACAATAAAGAAAACAATGTAACAAATCTAATATTAAAAAGTAATCTAAAAAACCCCAATTCAAGAGACCAATCATACAAACAAGCATACCATGTATAAATTCTATAAGCCTAGGGGGAAGGGAAAAAATTTCAATTCCCCCATGCCTGACGACAGAGGTGGGTTTTAAGGAGCTTGCGAAAGGCAAGGAGGATGGGGGCAACTCTGATATCTGGGGGGAGCTGGTTCCAGAGGGTCGGGGCCGCTACAGAGAAGGCTCTTCTCCTGGGTCCCGCCAAATGACATTGTTTAGTCGATGGGATCCGGAGAAGGCCAACTCTGTGGGACCTAACCGGTCACTGGGATTCGTGCGGCAGAAGGCGGTCCCGGAGATATTTTGGTCCGATGCCATGAAGGGCTTTATAGGTCATAACCAACACTTTGAATTGTGACCGGAAATTGATCGGCAACCAATCCAGACTGTGGAGTGTTGGTGTAACATGGGCATGCCTTGGGAAGCCCATGATTTCTCTCATAGCTGCATTCTGCACGATCTGAAGTTTCCGAACACTTTTCAAAGGTAGCCCCATGTAGAGAGCATTACAGTAGTCGAACCTCGAGGTGATGAGGGCATGAGTGACTGTGAGCATTGTAAAATAATGTTACGGCTAAATTCTGTTTATTATTTTAAAAAGGAACCCCATTTTTAAATAAAGGAATATTGAACTACGTACCTGTCGCCAGACGTATATTAACTTTCATACAAAAAGATGCCCCTGCTTTATTATGCAAATGGCTTATTACTTGCTGATGTAAATGGACTGCTGCCAGTACCAGACAAATAGCCTAATCATATGCAGTGAGTAACACAAGACAATGGGAATCAGCAATAATAAAAAATTCTTGTTATCAAAGTTTGTAAAAATACAAACAAGCACTTATTCTTTCAACTTATATACCTTCTACTCATTATGAGTGAGAATAAACCTGTTTTGTTGGAGAAGACAACTATACATTACTGTAGGGGAATCTGGGAAATGGAGTCTTCCAACAGAGCTTGTGCTTTTATTCTTTTCAGGAGTGTCCACCACTCCAGGAGTGAAATCCAGTTGGTTCTGAAAGGTTCTGGAGAACCAGAAGCAGAAATTTTAAGTAATTCGAGGAGCTGGTAGCGGAAATTTTGATACACCTCTGGATGCCTCACAGTGGGGTAGGAATGAAAATTTTGCAATATCCTTCCCCTGGAGTGGGGTGGGAATGGAGATTTTGCACTATCCTTCCCCTGTCATGCCCACTAAGCCACACCCATCAAGCCACACCACAGAACCAGTAGTAAAAAAATTGTATTTCAGCACTGCATTACATATTCCTTTCTATGACATTCCAGCTTCATTTTGATTTGTTAGGTTGATTTGTTAGGTTGTTGATTGAAACATGACTTATTGCCTGGCAGTTCCTATGTTCCTGTCTCTGTTGTCTGTATGTTGATACCATTGTTCTATTCCAGGGAACTGATAAAATCGTCTTCTTTTCACACTCCTTCACTCACATTCCATTTTCACTGGTATCAGATTGCTCACTTGTCACCTTAAGTTCAGGGAAGAGTTTATTCATTCGTTTGTTTGTTTGTTTGTTTGTTCATTCATAAGAACATAAGAAGAGTCATGCTAAATCCGGCCAAAGTCCATCAAATCCAGCATTCTGTGTCACACAGTGGCCCACCAATTGTACATGGGGATCTTGAGCAGAAGAGAAGGCAAAACCCGCCCTTTTCCTTGACCTCCAACTAATGGTACTCAAGGGAATCCTGCCTGCCTCAATCAACATAGAGGCAGCCCATGGACATCCGTTTCAATAACCACTGATACACTTGGCATCCATGAATCTGTCTAATCCTGCCTTGAAGCTATCAAGGCTGACAGCTGTCACGACCTCTTCTGAAAGTAAATTCCATAAACCCTCTGGGTGAAGAAATATTTCCCTTTATTTGTCCTCACTATGAGCTTTAGGGAGTGCCCCTAAAGATTTTTTTCTATCCACCTTTTCTATCCCATGCATGATTTTATACACTTCGATCAAGTCACCCCGTAAATGTAATCTTTCAAGGCTGAAGAGACCAAGACATTGGAACCTGGTTTCATAAGGGAGGTGCTCCATTTCCTTGATCATACTTGTTGCCCTTTTTTGCACCTTTTCCAGTTCCATTATATCCTTCTTTTTTATGGTATATATATATATATATATATATATATTATTTTCTCCACCATGAAATAAAACAATATATGGTTATAAACACAACAACAATGCTTAAAATCAATCATATACAAACTTTTCTTTTCTCATTACTCACTCAATGGAAGGTCTTATCTCTCTTCCCGTATAAAATGTTCTGTTGATTTTATACAATATTAGCAATTCTTAAAATTCTAAATTAAAATTTTTCCTTCACCGTCTTACTACTAAAGGTTACAACAATGTAAAGAATAATAAAATCTCTTTTATCTAAATTTAATCTTATATCATATAGTTGATTACAAATTCTTTCTCTCTATATAAGTATCTTTAATAAAAGAAACTATTCATAATATGTAACCTACATCGTAAAATAAAAGTCCATATGTTTAAATCTAAACAATAGGTAAATTTTGTGTTATATCATTATATAATGCTATAACAATTTCTCATCTTTGAGGGACTTTGTCAAAAGCCTTTTGAAAGTCAAGATATACAATATCAACTGGGTCCCCTTTATCTATGTGCTTATTTACACCCTCAAAGAATTCTAACAACTTAGTAAGACATGATTTGCCTTTGCAGAAACCATGTTGATTTTCTTTCATCAATGCCTGTTTTTCTATGTGCCCAGTAATTTTATCTTTAATAATCGTTTCCATCACTTTGCCTGGAATTGAGGTTAAACTGACTGGTCTATAATTTCTTGGATCACGTCTGGATCCTTTTTTGAAGATCTGGGTTACATTTGCCTCCCTCCATCCTCAGGTGCAGTGCCTGATCTTAGAGAAAGATTATATATTTTAGCTAGACATTCAGCAATTTCACACTTGAGTTCCTTGAGAACTCTAGGGTGGATGCCATCTGGACCCGGTGATTTGTTGACATTTAGTTTAGAAAGGCATGCAAGAACATCTTCCTTGTTTATCTCTATCTGGTTTAAATATTCTAATTCCCTCCCTGAGAAAATTAATTCAGTGGCAGGCAAATGCTCTCTAACCTCCTCAGTCATTCATCAGTCACTCTCTATCCTTATTTATTTATTTATTTATTTATTCATTCATTCATTCATTCATTCATTTATTCATTCATATTTGATTTCTATGCTGCCCCTCTCTGAAGACTTGGGATGGCTTACAACATATAAAAAACAGTAAATTACAGTGAAAACCAATCCAATTAAATTAAACATTGCCTAACTATTTAAAATTCCAAGCTATATTAAAACCAATCATATCCATTCATACAACAACCATACAATCATTCGTTGGCCAAAGGTTAAGATCTATTCGGCCCAAGCCTGGTGACACAAATGAGTCTTAAGACTCTTACGAAAGGTGAGCAGGGGGATGGTACAAATCTCCTGGCAGAGCTGGTTCCAGAGGGCTGGCCCCTCCACAGAAAAGGCTCTTCCCCTAGGTCCCACCAAGTGACATTGTCTAGTTGACAGGACCTGGAGAAGGCCGACTCTGTGGATTCATGCGGCAGGAGGTGGTCTCACAGGTAATCTGGTCCAATGCCATGTAGGTTTTATAGGTCATAACCAACACTTTGAATTGAGTCCAGAAACCAATTGGCAGCTAATGCAGACCGTGGAGTGTCGGAGACACATGGGCTTGCCTGAGCACGGCCATGACCACTCATATGGCCGCATTCTGCACAATTTGCAGTTTTCAAACACTCTTCAGAGGTAGCCCCATGTAGAATAAAAGAATAAAAATCTGCTTCAACCAAACTTATGCCACATAGATTTCCTTTGCTTCCTTTTGCAAAATGTTCTCCTCAATCTGCCATTTCCCTCAGGGAAAATGCCATTTACATATATGTAGAACATCATTGACAGGTAAGAAAAGCAGCTATAGTGAAGTGGCATGGTGTTCCAAGCCAGAGAGTAAAGCATTGCTTTGTTTTATGGATCTCCTTGCATGTGCTGATGTGATCAAAGCCCCTTCAAACCAAATGATCTCAATGAAGCTGGGCACAGCACAAAGTAAAGAACCGTGAATTTGCTTTGCTAGTTAAAAGCTTTTTGTATTCTTCAGGCATTACATGTCAATTATCATTTGGAAGCAGAACTAAAATTCCAAGCCTGCTAATGCAGCTTTTCATTATCCAGGAATGTTTCTCCCCATGGCTGAGATCCAATATTTTCTCACCACATTAGATCCATCTAGCTAAGATTTCTAGTACTATTAATTAAAAGTTTCCTTCTTGCTAATTCAGCTTGCTGCTTTATTTCTTCCTGTAAATGAGGTTGGGAGATGAATGATGAATAGCCTATTAATGGTTTATTGACTAGTCCCTCTTAATTGCCACAGTGTCTGCTTCTGTTCTCACAACACTGACATACTGCTTTCTTTGCTTATGTTTTTTAGTTTTTCTTGTTATTGTTCTCCTGCTCAATAGAATATTGGAAAAATAGATATATGTAACATGGCCCATGCATCTGTGTGTCAGCAGGATAATTCTATAAAAAAAACTGAGGAAAAAAGAGATAGTTTGATCTAGTGGTTAAGGCACTAGGCTAGAAACCTGCAAACTGTGAGTTCTAGTCCTACCTTAGGCGTGAAAGCTGACTGGGTGACTTTGGGCCAGTCATTCTCTCTCAGCCCAATCTACAGTATCAAATTGTTGTTATGAGGAAAATAGGAGGAGGAAGGAGAAATAAATATGTTTGTCACCTTGAATTATTTATAAGTGTAATAAAGGTGAGTTTTAAAAGATTATAATAAATAAAAATATTTTTTAAAAAAGGGACTAAATTTGATAGGGTGGAGACACTAATAAAGGATCAAGTTCAATTTGAGTTGGATATGGAAGGGCTATGGAGAAATGTGCCTTCTGGGAGATAAAGATGAGCTGTGGCATGAATGCTGCTAATTTGTCCTTTCTTCCAAATACATAGAGATGACTCGAGGGAAGAAAGCAAAACTACACACAGTTGAATGTATCCTCATTAGATTCCCCCCTACATATACACACAACCATCTCCCTCTTTCTCTTTGCTTCTCCCCCCTGTACCCTCTCACTCACTCACACACCAGAGGTAGATTGTTCCCAGTTTGAACCAGTTCTATAGAACTGATAGTGGGAATTTCCCCCCACTTGCCAAACTGGGAGCTATGGTCAGCTGGCCACGCTCTCAAACCAGCTGTCTCGGCAGCACTATAGGCACTGCAATCCTGTTTCTTGGCTTCTGCACACTCAGCTCACTCACCCAGCCCACCCAATCACTCATCACTGCTTAAGCTGCCTTCCCAGTTCCCATGTGATGCTTACCCTGAGCCCCAATTGCCCTGCTGCCTCCTGTCTCAGATAAGTTGCAATTCCAAGAGCTTGCCAGGGGCCACCATCATCTTCATCAGGTGCTGGCCTGCCAGCAGCCACGCAGATGGTAGCGGATTCCTCCCAAGAAGAGCCCTGCTGGGAGAAAGTCTTTCTCAGCATAGCGCTTTGGGTAAGTCCCATCCAGAAAGCTTGTGCATTCCCAGGGCCCCAAGGGCTGCTCCCCTACTTGATGTCACTTGGAACTCCCCTTTCACTTGCCACTGCCCCTCCCAGCTGGCCTGGCCTGCAAGGGAAGCACAGGGGAGATCGCGGTACCAGAGCTCTTCCCATGCATGTCCCCCAACCACCTGGCCTATGATGGAAACACATGGGAGATCTTAGCTGCATTTACTCATGAGCAACATTGGCCAGGAGAGGCAGGGAGAAAAGGCAATGGTGCTCATGAGTAAACTGAGTCTCCTAAGAGGGGGGGGGAGTCAAGCCTTCCCACTCACAACATTTTCAATTGAGGGCATCACTGGTAGCCCTTCCTGCATCAGGTGATCCATGCTCGTCCCACTGTTGCTTGGCTTCTTCAATGAGTTGGGGTAGCACAGTGGTTAGAGTGCAGCACTGCAGGCTACTTCAGCTAACTGCTGGCTGTAGTTCAGCAGTTCAAACCTCACCACTGGCTCAAGGTTGAGCCAGCATTTCATCTTTCTGAGGTGGTTAAAATGAGGACCCAGATTGTTGGGGGCAATATGCTGATTCTCTAAACTGCTTAGAGAGGGCTGTAAAAGCACTATGGACCAGTATATAAGTCTAAATGCTATTGCTAAATACTAATGAATGGAGGCAAGAGGTGGTGGTTTCTTTTTCTGCCTATGCACTGTGGGCAGTGATCAGCAGAGCAAGTAAGCCAGCAATCTGCCAGCTGCACTTTAGAGCAGTGGTCACCAACAAATTTTGGTCATCTGCAGAGAAAATTTTGTATGGCTTTCAATCAACCCAATCAATCAGCTGAAGATCTTGTGTTGCTCATACCTCAGTGCTTTGATGGACGAGAGAGGAGAGGGGAAGGGAAAGAGAAATAGATACCAAAAGAGAGAGGGGAGGGAAAGGGATAGAGAAGAGAGAGGGCAATGGAAAGAGTGACAGACACAGAGAGAGGGGGAAGGAAAGAGAAAATAGGGGGGAGGAAGGGAAAGAGAGATGAGAGGGATATCTGTTTAAAAGAAAATAGAGTCTTTGAGTGTTTAAGGTTGCAGGCAAACACCATGGCCATTAAATGAACCTTGTGACCATTAACCTTGTGGTCAACCACACTGTGGTTGTTCAACAAGTCAATTTCCCCCAACAGGCATTTTTAAATGGAAATCAGAAGGAATTGTTGGAAACTGGCAAAAACATTGAAAACCTCAGTCACAGAAACTGGCAAAAAGATTGAAAAACGCAGTCGGCCATGGGGCTAACCTGGAAACAGCAATAGAGCAGCCCGCAGTGTCTCTGCCAGCAAAAATGGATCTCACACCCTCCCAAGCTCTGTTTTTGCAGACAGAGCGTTGCAGGAGCTTGAGAATCCATTTTGGCTCACACCCGACACAAGTTTAATTGAGCTGGCCACACCCACCAAGGCCACACCCATCCGAGAACCCCAAGGTCAAACACAATCCTAATGTGGCCTTCAATGAAATCAAGTTTGACACCCCTGCTCTATGGTGACTGTTGGAAAAGGGTTTAGGAAGTCCTACTCTACATGGTTGTCCCGCCTTTTACTCTAAACGCTATGAAAAGTATAAAGACGCACAAGTGTGGTTTGTCCACACTACATAGGCTGGACCGGGCCAGGAAACAGATTCCAAAACAATGTCTCTAGTATATTAAATAGACTATAATAACTAAATATTGTATGTTTTCTCCTTTTCCTTCTCAAATAGACCTCAGGTATATTTATTAAAAATATACCTTTTGAGCTTCTTTTTAATTTTTTCTTCTTTTCTTGGGTTCAAAATATATTTTTTGTAACTGTTGCTATATAGTTTTTTCCAAGGTCATCTCTGTGGCTCTCCACAACCTTGTCAGAAATTATTGGGGTTGTAATAACACAGAGATAACATATGGAAGAACAAAATATTATGAGAATCTTCTGAGAAATAACTAAGTGCGAGAATATAATCTAGCTAACACTAATGAAATGACAATTATTGTGTTATATGGTTGGCAATTCAGTTCTTTTCTTCAATAAAAAGAAATGCCATGGCAGAAGGAGCTGTCATTTGTTACTGGATATTATATTACAACTTTCAGAATCATACAATTGTAATATAATTTCAATATTATTGTGCTCTTCCACTGCATTGCATGGCATTTAATTAGCAATATATTTTTATTCTTACTTCGAAAAAAAAGCCATCCCCAGATCAAATGTATGGGATTATAAAAATATTATTGCCTGGGAATTGGCATTGTATTTTAGAAGTAAATCTTAGTGGCAATATCGGAATAGTTCATATATCAGCAGTGAAATTTGTCATATGTAATCAGAGGGAAATTGAAAATTCAAAGGATTATCATGTCGTTTTTTTAGGATTTGCTAAAAACAATGTGTTTGAATTCAAATAGCTTTCTGGCAAATTACATTAGGGTTCTCAGAAATTTCCCCCATTATTTAAAAGTGAGTTTTATTCTATATTTATATTCTTTATTTGAACACTTAACTACATGGAAAACAAACATATTTCAGGATTTGGTTCAGTCTGCATTTTTAAAAAGCCTGACCTAATTCATGTCTTCCAAACTAATTCACAGACCAGACCAGAATAATTATTTTGAATTATGCATTTTTTCAGTTATTTGTCAATGCAGTTGATAGCTAAACGTGCATTCATTACTACATATCTTATGAAAAAATGATTAAGAAGAATGGTATTATTTATATGCATTTTCTTCTGTGAGGTTTTATTTTGTTTTCCAGAATTGTGGCAGAATTAACTTATCAGAAAAATAAAGAAATTAGAGAAATAAAATAGGAAAGATGAGAATTACAATACAAGAGACTTACTACATAAGTATTAATACTCTTAATACTTAAGTATTACCATATTTTTGGAGTATAAGACACACCCTCTTCTCTCCTAAAAGAGGCTGAAAATTTGGGTTCATTTTGTACTCCAACTGTAGCTTTTTTGAAGCTTTTTCCCCAGCTCTAATGAGGTGCCAACAACAACAACAACAACAACAACAACAGCAACAACAATAATAATAATAATTATTATTAGATTTGAATGCCGCTCCTCTCCGAAGACTCGGGGCAGCTCACAACAATAATAAAACAGTGTGACAATGTAAACAAGTCTAATATTAAAAAACATCTAAAAACCCCTCATTTAAAAAACCATGCAACACACGCATTCCATACATAAAACTATAAAAAGCCTGGGGGAGATGTCTCAATTTCCCCATGCCTGGCGAGATAGGTGGGTCTTAAGTAGTTTGCAAAAGACAAGGAGGGTGGGGGCAGTTCTCTGGGGGGGGAGTTGATTCCAGAGGGCCGGGGCCACCACAGAGAAGGCTCTTCCCCCGGGGCCCACCAGATGACATTGTTTAGTTGATGGGACCCGGAGAAGGCCAACTCTGTTGGACCTAATTGGCTGCCGGGATTCATGCGGCAGAAGAATCTTCCTGGCTCTTCCTGGTTTGCAGGCTTTTTTCATTGTTACTCATTTGGAAGAAATTTTCTTCTCGCCCTAAGTCTTTGCAGGTTTCTTTCATTGCTACTCCCTTTGAAGGTTGTTTTAGGCCCTGACCAGGGGATAAAATAATGCACTGAAGCTGATTAAGGATGCTAGCCAGATGAATATCTAGGAGCCAGATTGTTTCCTCTATTTTCCTCCCTCCGAAACTAAGGTGCATCTTATACTCCTGTGTATCTTATACTCTGAAAAATACGATAAATATTGCCATCTAGCTCACGGCTCACTCCAGGAGTTAGATTCTAAATGTCTCAAGGTTGACTCAGCCTTCCATTCTCCAATGTCAATAAAATGAGGACTCCAGATTGTTGCAGGCAATTAGCTGACTCTGTAAACTGCTTAGAGAAGTCTGAAAAAGAACTATGAAGTAGTATCAGGTGTGGCCTACTGCCCAGACAGGGTGGGTGGGGCCGCACAGTGAGGTAGCAAAAATGGAGTTCCACTCCAGAGCACTTAATTTGCACTGAAAGATGTTGAAAGAAAATGCAGGGCATCCTGCATAAGCCACACCCACAGTGTGGTAGTAAACTTTTTTGTAGCCCTTCACTGAGTAGTATATAAGTCTAAGTACTATTGCTAATAGCTGCTTTGACTTTGTTAAGGACTCATTTGATGTGCTATTCTGACATTAAATATTGTCCAGAAATCTTCAGACATTTCAGAGTGATTCTAATAAGGAAGATCTAGAATAATCTTCCCTTTCGAGCTGTCATTTGTATAATAGTTCAGAAATGTTATCAAAAGAAACAAAAAAGAACATTTAGCTATTGAAGCTTTTCTACTTCTTGTGCCAAAACCATCATCATGTTTCTTTAGACATTTTATTTGAAGAAACTATAGCTATGGACTTGCCTACAATCTTGAGGAACATTTACTAAGTGAGAATAATCAACTGAATCCTTACACATGGTTTCTTCAAAGCAAAAGTGAATAAGGGTATGTGCATGCATGCACATGTATCTAGATATGAAAGACAAAAAATGTATGTCTTTCATCTGAAAAAACAAAAATAAATAATTAAATAAAAATAATAAAAATAAAAAAATAAAAAAATAAAAAAATTAAAAATTAAAAATTAAAAGGCAGACTCCCCCCCCCCATCATCCATTTTCTAGGTTTCTATCTTTCTGTATGTATACATTGGTGCAGATTGCTGCTATTTTTATCAAAATGATGAAAGTAACATTGTGTTGTTATGCCACAAATTGCACGAAAGTGTTTTTTTTTCTTTCTGGCAAGTGAACCAGGGGAAATCACTCAAGTCGTGAGTGCTGTGGGGGCCCGAGTGCTGTGCCAGTGAAAATGGGCTCCCAAGCTCTGTTTTTGGCTCCAACGGCTTCCTGCAACCATCTGCCAGCAAACACAGAGCCTTGTTTTCACTTGCAGAAGCACCACAGACCCTGTTTTCATGGCCAGATTTAAACACCCCATGAGCCAGATCTGCCCCACCCCAGATCTTGAGTTTGACACCCCTGCTCTAGGGGCACTTGCATACATTTTTATTTGGATGGAACTCAATTTCAACCGACTCGATATTATATTTCAGCACTTCGATAAAACCACTTGTTATTGATACAAAGCTACATTATTGGCAGGTTGATATCACCTTGCTCTAATAGTTCAGCATTCTAGAGATCCAAGAAATGAAACTTTTCTTGGAGGAGGCTTCTACAATACCTTTCAATTGAAGCAAAACTTCAACTTAATGGAGTAAATGAAGAGAGAAATGTTATTTCCAAATATCAATTAATTTTTTACATCATTTGTGCTCATTTACATTAGTTACGTAAGATGCAAATCACCCCAAATGATGTAATTTGTGTAATGATGCTATTATGCATATGGAATAAATGGCTGCAAATGTAATAAAATTAATGTAAAATTAATGTACATTTAATTGCCTCATTTAGACTACCTTGGATGGATGAAATGGATATCTATTGTTCCAGGAAGATGTCCAGGCAGAAATTTTCTCCGTTGCTCCCGAGGTCCACTGAATAGAAGTGGCTAAATCAAGGTTTCACTACATTGTGGTTGCTAATAGTACAGAAATCAAATGTTTCTGAAAGTGATTTACTCTCCAGCCAGTCTGGTTTTTGAAATGTCATGCCCAAAGGTGAGATCCAGATTTTCCAACTCTGGGGAAACTTTTTTGAGCTGAACTCATTTGAAACTTGCTTATCACTAATAGGATTATAAATGACATTAAAGCTCTACATTCAGATTAATCCAGCACATTTCCAGACTTCAGGGTAGAGAGACCGATAGAAGCTGAAGAAGCAATTATGATTATGCACCATTTTGGTCTTTTCAAAGACATTTGGTTAGCTACTGTGAAAATCTGTAAAAATGGATAAGACATTTTTCTCCTAAAAGTTTGTTTCCATAGAAATATATGGACTGTTTATATAGAAGTTGTACTGAAAAATGTAGAGAAGGGCAGGTTCCAACATACAAAGAATTTTTTTTTAAAAAAATGTTTAAAAGCCCTGACTGCTCAATTTTTTATTTTTATTTTATTTGACACAAAGGGTGCTGACAGATTTTTTTGCTTTGGCTCATTACCAAAATTACTGCTATTGGAAATGATGCAATATTGGTTGCTTGTGAAACATTGCTTTAAAAAGATGAAATGTCAGGAGTATGTTGAGTATTTTGTCCCTATTATGAATGTAATATGGATATTGGCATGTGATATCACACATATTATAATTGGGACTTGTTCAATATAGAATGAATACCTGGTGTAGTTACATCATAATCTATTAATTACATGCAACAGCGATACAGCAAATAAACCAGTACAGTAGTACCTCTAGATACGAGCTGCTCTAAATGCGAGTATTTCAAGATACGAGCCACAAGGGGAGAGACATTTCTGTTCTAGTCCCGAGCTCAAATTCGGGATACGAGCCAAGCGTCCACTAGGTGGCACAAGAATCCTTGCTTTTGGTTATCTCGGAGGGGAAAAACAACGTCTAGTTATTTGTTCCAGATACGAGTTGCCTCGACATACAAGCTCCCTTCTGGAACGAATTATGCTCGTATCTAGGGGTACTACTGTATTTCTTTTTCTCTCATTTTCTCTGCAATGAACCTGCCTAAAGAAATTCCATCAGAAGAGTAAGAGATATAAACAATAAATTAAGTTGAACAGGTGATAATAAATCTAAATGGCCAGTAACTCATTTCAATATCAGTGAATTCCTCATAGGATCAACCCAGGTTTAGGTTGGCTGCAATAATGTTTGAAACTGAAAATCCAGAAAATCCACTGAATCTCTGAATTGCTATAGAATCTATCAAAGTGACTCAAAAGCATTTGAATGGAGTAGAGGCCTTGAAAGGATTTGATTCAAGGGGCAAATTAGATTGAATCTTCTTGAGATCAATTTACCTATTTGAAACTTCTCACAGTCCTCCTAGTGAACTTTTTAAAGTTAGCTAAGTTTTAGAAGTTAAATGTCATTTGACTCTCATAAAAAAGCAAATTTTCCCATTCAAAGGTAATTGATTACAACCATTTTCTCTTTTATTATTTGAAGTGAAATCTTTCAGTGCTGCAGGAAATATCTCAAGTAATCACCTTATTTAGTGAGTGCATTCTTATTATTTGATTGTTGTTACATAAAAGCACAGTCAGATTTTTTTTCTCCCACACGGAGATCATATCAAAGCTGAGTACCCAATTTAAATTCAGCATTTTTTAAAGCCTCATTTAGATAACATGGGTGCTAATGTTCATTTATATTACCAAGAAAGTATTTACTTAGATTTTGGTGATTAATTTTCAGTCTCTTCTTTCACTGCTATGTTTAAGCATAAAATATGTCACATATTTAATCCTGCTTCAGTGTGCTGGCTGTAATTTCAAAGCAATTAATGACATGGGAATCAGCTATCTGAAATACATTTTTTCACCTCTGCAATCTATCTTAATAGTGTTACTATTAGTAAAATGTAGGGCTGCAGCTTTAAACTGCTAATTCCCATGAGTAAAACATCTAGAAATGAAATTACTTCAAGAAATGTATAGATCTATAGATGTTAACATTCTAACAGGAGAATATTCATACTATGAAATTAAATACATCAGGTGAAATAGATACTCTGCTTTACCTGGAACAATCAAAATACAAATTTTGATGCATAGCAGCAAAAAAATAGAAGTGCCTTACCTAGTGAGTTGTAGAGATGATGTCAAGAAATGTTTCATTGGCCGCAATTTGGCAGAGCACGCCAAATGCTGTATAATCACTGCTAAATTGTTTCTCTTTGTGTGTGGAGGGGTTTTATTAATTAATTTTATTAATTACATTCTTATCCTCCCAATAAAGTCTTCTACCGAACCTGAAAAATTATTTCAAATATTAATTTGAAGTTACCTAATGGTTACCCTCCTTAAATGGAACAATAGTTCATATTAAGACGAGAGTCAAAATAAATTTCTCCCCAACGTTGTAACATAAAATTGAACTATTTTGTATTAATTAATTTATAGGCATCACTGCATATAACAAAATCTTGTCAGGTATTAACATAAATAACATTAATATCCAATAAACAATTAAACAGCCATATCACTCCCCTCTCTCTTAACTCCGTCCATTTTCTCTACTTCCTTTCTCTTTCTCTGCTTTCTGCCTTCTTCCTTCTTCCCTCTTACCCTGTCTCTAACTTTCTCTCCCTCCACTTCAACCCTACCTCTCCTAATCTCTCTCCTCCCCTCCTCTTCCTTCTAACCTCCTTCTTTTCTCCTACCTACCCTCATCCTTCTCTCATCTTTTCCTCTATCTCCACCTCCTCCCTCTGAGTGTATCCATTTGCCCTCTATTTTGTGATTTACAGAATAAAATCTGTAAAAGCTTTTTCAGTTTATCTTCTTGGACAAGAAGTGAAACATCTTCAGGGAAAAACCCCAGGAAAGCCAAGTTGCCTTTGAAAAAAGCACCTTTGGGACAACCATGAGAATCTCCCTAGACAAGGACAAAAGATAATTTTACTTGATCTATGGTTTACTTAAAATGCCAAAGATGAAATTTGTAGTAGTTTAAGAACAATTAAGTTAATTAAGTTAAGTCCCCAGAGAGGGGCAGCATATAAATCCATTTAATAAATAAATGAATTAATAAATAATTATTTGAACATCCAGCTTTAAACTGAAGTAAAGTAAAAGTAACTTTATGCATAGAAGTAGTCCTAATTTGAGTGTAAACTATACTAGTCTTAATTTGAATATAAACCTAATTTGAATGTAAACTATAAACCCTACATTAAAATTTGTCCGCCAATTTCCCAAAAGTGATTAATAAGACCAAAGAAGTAAAAAAAAGAGAGAATAGTTTTTCTATGCTTCATATTTCTGTAATCTACTAATATATTATAGGCTGTAGTTTTTGCTATGATATTTCATTCAGATAAGCAATAATTGAATAAGTTTAATAACCAGTGGTGAATGAGAAAAGGATTTTTTGGGCTATTACTTTTCTTTGCACAAATTATTTGTAATAACAGCTGCAGCATAAATTCTCTCTTTACTTCCTGATGACATATTATAGTTTATAATTTTAAATTAAATTTGCATTGCACTGTGTAGAAAAATGCTACAGCATGCTAAGTTTGTAGAATGAAAGGAAGATTGTTAGCTGAAACTTTGCTGAAGGAATTATGAATCCCAAGAGAGAAATTACTATTTCAAATAAATATTTCTTACAATTGCTTTGGCGCTCAGCACAGTGTTTATTTTAACTAGACCTTTGGAAGGAAGACGGAGCCTCGAAAAGGTTCATTGACTAAGTAACTACCTTGTTTAATAAGTTCACAACTATGTTCACCTTATCCCTGTGTGTCCTATATTTGCAGCACTCCTGGGAAACAAAGAAGGTATTTTGTAGTTTAAGAAGTGCTTCTTGTCTTAAATTATTACACATATTTTCTTTACAAAGACACGTCCCATAAATGAATGCAGATGGAAGCATTAGAGCAGCTCTGCAAAACAAGGTTTATTACCAGACAGAAAAATTAGGAGAATAATTCATTTTGTTTTGAAGCTATTTCTGAAATAATGTCCGTTAAAAACTCATTTAAAGTTGTGTGTCAGAGTTGGGATTGAGCAGGTTCCGACCAGTTCTGGAGAACCAGTAGTGTAAATTTTAAGTAGTTCAAAGAACTGGTAAATACTATCTTTGACTGGCCCTGCCCTATCTATTCTCTGCTTCCTGAATCCTGGCTGATTGGGAGGAAATGTAAATTTTACAGTATTCTTCCCCTGCCATGCCCACCAAGCCACATCCACCAAGCCACACTATGTCCACCAAGCCACGCCCATAGAACCAGTAGTAAAAAAAATTGAATCCTACCACTGTGTATGTATGTGAGTGACATTTCTTTTGATTTGCTTGGCTTGGCTTGTTCTTAATGTTACCCATCCTTCATTTAATCATTACTAAATATTTTATAAGTGGGAAAAACCCATTAGCAACAATTTGTAAATGAATTTATGAGGTTTTTGTTTTTTTTTAAAGGTGAGTATATTTCTACAGCAATTTCAATATACTGTCAGTAAAATTGAAGTTAAAAATTAAAGTAGAGAAAAAATGTCTTTCTAGAGTTATTATTATTATTTATTATTTATTGGATTTGTATGCCACCCCTAACAACAATGATAAAAAACAACATGTAACAATCCAATTTAATAAAACAACTAAAAACCCTTATTATAAAAACCAAACATACACACAAACATACCATACATAACTTGTAATGGCCTAGGGGAAGGAATATCCTAACTCCTCCATGCCTGGCTACAAAAGTGAGTCTTGAGTAATTTGTGAAAGACAAGGAGGGTGGTGGCCATTCTAATCTCTGGGGGGAGTTGATTCCAGAGGGCCAGGGCCGCCACAGAGAAGGCTCTTCCCCTGGGGCCCGCCAAATGACATTGTTTGATCGACGGGACCCGGAGAAGGCCAACTCTGTGGGACCTTATCGGCCACTGGGATTCGTGCGGTAGAAGGCAGTTCTGGATGTATTCTGGCCCAATGCCATGTAGGGC
This sequence comes from Erythrolamprus reginae, assembly GCF_031021105.1. Taxonomy (NCBI): domain Eukaryota; kingdom Metazoa; phylum Chordata; class Lepidosauria; order Squamata; family Dipsadidae; genus Erythrolamprus; species Erythrolamprus reginae. Next base: position 293,504,264 of record NC_091951.1, read on the forward strand.
TTTAAAGGACATTACCAAAACTTTGAATTGTGACCGGAAACCGATCGGCAGCCAGTGCAGGCCGCGGAGTGTTGACCTTCACCCTTGGTGACTTATTGTTTCTTATTGAATATATGGAAATTTGCCACCATAAGAACATAAGAAGAGCCATGCTGAATCAGGCCAAATCCCATCAAGTCCAGCATTTTGTGTCACATGTCTGTACATGGGGATCTTGAGCAGAAAGAGAAGGCAAAACCCTTCCTTTCCCTTGACCCCCAACAATGGTACTCAAGGGAATCCTGCCTGCCTCAACCAACATAGAAGCAGCACATGGACATCCATTTCAATAACCACCAATACATTTGGCATCCATGAATCTGTCTAATCCTGCCTTGAAGCTATCAAGGCTGTCAGCAGTCACGACCTCTTCTGGAAGTGAATTCCATAAACCAACGACCCTCTGGATGAAGAAATATTTATCTTTATTTGTCCTCACTTTCCTACCTATGAGCTTTAGGGAGTGCCCCCGCGTCCTAGCATGGTGTAATACAGAAAATAATTTTTCTCTATCCATATTTTCTATCCCATGCATGATTTTATACTCTTCGATCAAGTCACCCCTTAAACGGCGTCTTTCAAGAAGAGACCAAGGTGTTGCAACTTGGTTTCATAAGGGAGGTGCTCCATTTCCAGTGGGAAATTTCTTCTTTCAGTTTTCCAATTTAGTTTACAATGACAGTAACTTGGTTAATTCCCATCCAAATACTAACCAAGTTTAACACTACTTAATTTTATTCTAGATCAGTCAAGAGTGCCTATATGATGTGAGCTTCTAGATCATTAACCATTACATTAAAAGCATAATGAAGATCTTGTTTCTTTATCAGGATTTGTATTCATCATAAATACATTTTTATTCTTTCGGTTATTTAATTTTATCCTTTGGATGGAAAAATCTCTCTCACTTGTAGAATAATATAATGTATTTATTTGACAAACATAAAAAATGAGTTTTTTACATTTCAGAAACATTGTGAATTATACTCTATGTTGGTATCTGATTTAATGATAGTTGCATGAAAATTAAAATGCAAAGACCATAGACACAACAAAGTTAAATGTTGAAAGATAAATTGATTTCAAGACTAATTTTTTAAAAATGCCTTTCTATTTTTCTAATTAAATTTAAAAGAACTTTAATAGGTTTTTATTGGATCATGCCAGTATTATTTTATTAATATAGGTATAAGGATAAAATGGAAAACAATCTTAACATTTATTGGTTCAGATGACATAAAATAGAAAAAAAACTTTGAACCAGTTTTTCTTTGTGTTATAGATTTTGAAATTGGCTCATAACTAATTTTAAATATTAGAATTAGGTAGTATTTTATCTTCTTTTCTGGGAGATGAATAACAAATAAATCATTTCCTGTTAGAAATATATTTTTATTTTTTATTTTTGTAACATATATTTATTTATCAAATTTAGATACCACTCATCTCATTCTCAGTATTTCCAGTTTCCCCCCCTGAAAATTGTGCTGTCGCCATTGGTGATCTCTAGGCTACCACAATAATAAGATAGTGAATGGTGCTCTCTGTCCTATTTATTGCATATTAAATTTAGAAAAGGGATTGAGAAAAAAAGACCAAGTGCTATCTGCAATGTGGACGCTATCCCCCAATTGTTCTCCTTATTGTAGTTTGGAATATGCATGCATGAATTAAGGCAATTCATCCAGTAATTTTGTTTGGATTAAAAATGCAAAGGATTAAGGTATGGGATGCTGAGGGATGGGGCTATTCTGATATTCCCATAATTCCTCATCTATGTTTGGGGCTTGCTCAGTTTTATGGATCTAGTACTCTTTTAAATAAATGTTAAAACCATTTAATAGGAAAACAACAATCACAACCTTATCTATCTATCTATCTATCTATCTATCTATCTATCTATCTATCTATCTATCTATCTATCTATTTGATTTGATTTGTGTGCCGCCCCTCTCGGTAGACTCGGGGCGGCTGACAACAATGATAAAAACAGCATATAACAAATCTAATATTTAAATTACTAAAAACCCTTACTGGTTAAGAGCACAGAAAAGAGTGAGGAATAAAGCAAGGGAGGTTGATAATGGTCCAGTTTTCTCATTCTATGCTTTTTTGATATATATAGAATTTATTATTGCTCATGTCATTCTTTTCTTGATTTTTTTCTCTGCATTTTAATCCCACGTTTGCAAATTAATGCTTTGATATTTAATAAATAAATTTAATTTATATAATTAATTAACATCAAGCTATATATTTTCCAAGTTGTACTGAATGACAAACCACGCCTGCTTTAATATAAGAATTGATTGGGAGTGTGCTGAGTGCAGACTAAATTGGAAATCACTCAAATTAATTTTCTTAAGACATCTTATATGTCTTAGGCAGGGACATAAATCTTTGGCACATTCAAATACACGAACATACCAGGAATGGAACTTTATGTCACCATATTATATACATGAATCTTTTACAGTTTCTATACTTACAAGCACATGGTTGTTTTTCTAAAGAAGAAGAAAGTCACTTTATACTGATCAAACTGTAGGACAATTTTCACAAAAATATCTTGGAAAGAACCCTAATTAGACATTGCTACTAGTCTTATGAAATGTAAATTAAGTTAATCTTGATTTCTGAGCAATTAAAAATTTGTTTATCTTCAAAACACAGTGTATTTATCTATCTATCTATCTATCTATCATCTATCATCTATCTATCTATCTATCTATCTATCTATCTATCTATCTATCTATCTATCTATCTATCTATCTATCTATCTATATTTAATTGGATTTGTATGCCACCCCACTTTGAGGACTCGGGGCAGCTCACAACATATATAAAGAGAGAATAGTAAAATCAATCCAATTAATACATAAAAACAATCCTTAAAATCTACTTTAAAAACATTTATAGGGTTCTTACAATAAAATCCATCAGTAGAAGATCCTGTGTCATTTCATACTACGTTCCTGTGTAGATAAATAAAAAAGTTGAAGTATTATTTGATACTTAATAACTTCTCAGAAACACAGAAGCTTGTTAAATTTTGCACATTGTTACATTGTTATATTGGACTTTGTTATAAGCATAAAAAGAGACAAACACAATAATTAAACAATATTTCAGTTGTGCTCAATTTTATGCACATCCACATACCTACATATATATTTCCAATTGATACAAGATTCTCATTAATATTTTCCATTCCATTATATATGCAGCTTGATTTCTAATTTAGAAAATTAATCCTTACTGGTTATGTGCTGTCTTCCTTTTTAATGTGCTAATATCACAAAAAAAAGTGGAAAATTAGAAATGAAAGATTCATGTTTTAAAGAGATGTGTGTAACACTAATTAATAAATGCCAGAAGAATGAGGTAGTATCAGCAAACAGGCCTTGTTTGCTCATTTGCATATTTCCAAGTATATTGGAAATACTGTACTACACTTTCCCCATAGTTTGCATACTTTATCAATATTAGATGTTTATGCCATTGTTGCCCTCTCAAGTTCTCCTATTTTATTGCTTTCTGGTAGGGAGAGTGTTGACTGAAGAATACTGGGAGGGTATGCTAAGAATCCTTACTCCTAGCAGCTTCATCCAAAATGAGAAGTTGGTCCCAGCTGTCCAGCTGAATCACAGTCACTTACATCAGGCAGTTAGGGATTTATTTAGTAATAATGACAAAGGCATAATTTTATATTGCCTGGGGTAAATGCAGTGATTAGCTACTGCTGTATTTTCCAAAGAAAACCACATGGATTGACAATCTGTTGATGATAAAGTGCCTGAAGGATCCTTTGGAACAGTTGTCACCAACTGGTAGTCTGGGTACCACGGGTGGTCTGTGAAAATTTTTTGGTGGTCTCCAGAAAAAATATTTGCATTTTTTTATTGCACTATATCAGGAGTCCTCAAACTACGGCCCCTGGGCTAGACGCATGTAATGAATATTTGTGTTGCTTCAGAGAGTCTTCAGGGCTTTTGTGTGGGTTGGAGGGGGGCAGAAATTCCAACTCGGGATCTGCTTCAAGCAGGGATTTGGGTTAAGACTGGAGGGAAGCACCACTGCTGGTGAAGAGCCGAAGGGCCTTGTTCCAGTGGGGCTGCCTCATGGCCTGGAACTGGCTGACCATCTCAGCCCACTGAGCCTCCAGGCACAGGTACCTAGCTTGCACTATCTCAGGTCTTCCTTCTGCTTGGAAAGCCTATGCTTGTAGTCCTCAGTGAGGTGCTTCTGCTGAGCTTCCTTCTCGGGCCAGATCTAATTTGAACTGAACCAGCTGTTTTGTCAAATCTTTCTCATGGTGGATACCTAGATCCAACAACTGCTTCCTGTTGGGACCCTAAGGAGCCTGGATGGGCAGAGAGAAATGGCTGGAAGGAGAAGAGCAAATAAAGGCTTGTGGCAATGCACCCCTTGACATGAGTAATATCGAATTGGCCATGCCCACCCAGTCACATGCCCACCCAGCCACGCCCACCCAGCCGGTCATTAGGCAGACCATATTAATGGTCTGCAGGATTTAAAATGATGAATTTAATGGTGCCTGAGTACCAAAAGGTTGGGGACCCATGCTTCAGAATGCAAGCAGTGTTTTTGACATGGCTATATTAAAGACTTTGAGGCTACTTATTAATACAGGAGAAGAAAATCTGAAGCTTCAAAGAGTAATTACAGTGAAACTGTTGAACTATGTTGGGCTATTTTCAAGGAGTCCAGAACCTCAGTGCTAGGGTGATAAAGGAATCTGGAATAAGGGGCGTACATAAGTGCACTGGTGTGCCTTTCGTCCCCTGTCCAATTGTCTTTCCTTTCTTTCACCTATCTTATATATTCTCTTCCTTTCATATATCCTCTCCTCTAAGTTCACTTTCACCCTCATTTATATTACCCCATGTCTATTTTTCTTCCTATGTATTTGTGTATTGGACAAATGAATGCATACAAATAAATAAAATAAATAAAAACTAAGACATTGTGAAAAGTTAAGAGAGGGGCAAAGACCAAGAAAAAACAAATTAGGTGTCAGAACCTGTGAATGTGGAAGCAGAAGAGAAACCAAAGGCAAAGACAATCTTAACAAGGAATTTCAGAGAGCTGTTGGACGAAAAAGAAGCATATAATAATAAAAAATAAAATAAATGAGAAATTAAAAAATATATTAAAGAAAGAAATAGATGCAAAAAAGGGGTGCAACTTTATATGCTAAAGAACATCAGTATTACTTGTGGTCTTGGCATGTGATAAAGCTCAGGTTCCATGATGGGTCCATAATCTGCCTTTTATGATTCTAGTCTTTATCTGAGAAACAGGTAGTAAAGACTATCCATGTCCATCTGCTGTAAGCATAGAAAAAGACATAAAAATATGCATAATGAAGGACATAGACACATATATTTAAATTGCACCAAGGTTTACCATCCTATTCCAAAAGTTAAAAGCTGCATGATGATCGTAAGTCCGTTTTAGATTTTAGCAAACATTATATTACTCATCTTCCTGTTTTGCAAGGTCCATAAACCAACTTTTCTAGAAACAAAAATGATGGCCATCACCAGATTTACGAACAGTTTAATGTTTAATCTCATTCTGAAGGATGAAGGAGCAGCTTTTTAAACTTGGGTAAGAACGCATATATTAAATTCCCTAATAGCAGCATAAATGCTGCATCGTTAAGAAAAATTAATTTCTCCAGGTGAAAGTAAATGCCTCTGAAACTGATTAAACCTCCCCATATCAAATCATCACACTTGAGCTACTTTAAATAGCCCAGTGAAGTGCTTTGATGGTTTTTCCATACAATGAGTATAATGATAGAAAAGAGACTCTGTTGCTCATTTTTCCTTGTTTTGACCACATTTTTTCTCAGAAAATGCAAATAGGCTCTCATCATGAAGACAGTCATAGTGTGCATCCAGACAGATTTCCAATTTTATTACCCTCAGTTCAGGGATGAGCTCAGATCTGTGAAAATTCAGGCCTGTTTAGTGCAATCTACCCTTAACAGTGATTCAGGTGATTGAATACTATTCTGTTTTATTTGCTATCTCATGGGTAATTTTAAAAAATCCTAAAAGTTGTCATAAACTACAATGACTACTGATATGTTTTTTTAAACATAACTTTTCTTACTTTCCAATTAACACAAAAGCAACTGCATTTTTTTGTGCAAATACTAGGATTTTAGTTGCTCCTCAAATAATTTTTTAAAGTTTGTTAAATTTAATGAACATTTTGCCTCTGACAATGATAACTGATAAGAGAATGAGCTCCGTTTCTGTATATATATATGGTGTCTCATTTGGTAGAACAAATATCATTTTAAGATTAAAAAGAAAAAAATCCTAATGTGGATATATTTTATATTTTTGTCCTAGATGAATAATCTTTAAAATGTTAAACATTTCCAATATATTTGATTGCAGTAAGGACTCTAGTGTAACTCTTGAAAGCTGGCTGTCTTTCTTACATTTGATTTGCATTGTTTATGCTATTTTATCAATGGACACCAATGGATACAATATGTTTCTTCAGCTGTCCATCAGCTACAGAATAACTCTAATTTCTGAGAACAGTGTTTTGCAGTGTTTGTGTGTGTCTATATTTTCACACAGCTAGACCCAGCCAATATGATCACTTCTATATTTAGTATATACTGACATTTTCAGCCCCACATGTCAGTGCAGAAATCCAAATGGAATGTTGATTTAACTATTTTAAAATCAAAGCATGTAAAAGTCAAGTTTACTGGGAATATCTGCAAAGTGAGGCCATGACCATGTAATCAAAGCTCCTCTTGTTCTCTATGTATATCACGTGAATAGCGCTTTGACTGAACTACCATGGCCACATCTTGATTTTTAAAAAAAATTATACATCATTGCTGTATAGTAGAAAAGCAGTAAGAAAAAAGTTTCATGGATATTGTGATATTATAAAAACAATAGGGGTAATCATAAAAGGAAAAAGATATATTTTACAAAATAGCCCATTCCCCTGATAGGGAGAGATTTACAAAACATGTAAATACATTTGCCTATTCAAACTTTTACATAGCACTGAAACATCAATAAAACCAACTATTCAGAGCAGTAGCAATGATTTGTAAAATTCTAATGATATCTTAAACTAGACTAAAGTTCACTAGTTTAACTAGTGAAAATACTAAAGCTTTGATTTGATCTACTACTATCTGTATTATTTCTAGTTGACTAGAATTGCCTTCCAAAATAAACCCTTACGATCAGAGGTGGGATTCGCATAATTTATCTACCAGTTTGCCCAGCACTGAAAATGTGAGCTTGTGTGGTTTGCATGCACGTGCACAGATTGAAAACATGGCTAAATAGGACAGCATAGCACCAGCGTGGGTGGAAGGGTTGGGTCTGGTCGTCTCTACCGGAACGCCCGCTACTTACTTACTTACTTACTTACTTACTTACTTACTTACTTACTTACTTACTTAGTCCAATACACAATGAGGGTTTTACACATAGTAAAATACATGATGAAGGTTATAGAGGAGATACTCATAGTAAAATATATCTAAAAAAGAATAGAAAATAAGATATAGGAATAGAACATATCAATGGAAGAATAGAAGAAGAGATATAGGAATAGAAGAAAGGTATAGGAGATATAGGAGAGCAATAGAACAGGGGACGGAAGGCACTTGTACTCGCCCCTTACTGACCTCTTAGGAATCTGGATAGGTCAGCCATGGATAATCCAAGAGTAAAGTGTTGGGGGTTTGGGGATGACACTATGGAGTCCGGTAATGAGTTCCACGCTTCGACAACTCGATTACTGAAGTTGCCATAGACAGTTGTAAAACACATTGTTCAAAATATGTTTTACTAAGCAAGAATCTATTGTTACATTATAGATTATGTAAAAATGTTATATTCTATTATTCCTCCGGATATTTGTATATTGCAGAATAGAGGTGGCCTTCTGGTAAATTATATGTATACATAAAACAAATAAAACATAAATATTCCAGTGTAACTAAAACAATAATATCCTCCTCTTAATGTCCCCACCCAGCCATAATTATTATTGTATAGTACACACTTCAGTATGAATGTACTGTTTTAGCTATCTTCCTTAAGGTTATATGAGAGAGTACAGTGGTATCTCTACTTAAGAACTTAATTCGTTCTGTGACCGGGTTCTTAAGTAGAAAAGTTTGTAAGTAGGAGCAATTTTTCCCATAGGAATCAATGTAAAAGAAAATAACGTGTGCAAACCCATTAGGAAAGAAATAAAAGCTCAGAATTTGGGTGGGAGGAGGAGGAGGGAGAAGAGGAGGAGGGCAGTCGCTGCCAAAGGAAGAAGGTTTATTCCCTCTCCAAGCACCCAGAGAAAGGAAAATGCTTTGTTTGCTCAGGACTGCCAAAGCCTCCTTAAATGCCACCGAAAGGCTCCTCTGGCAGCCCAGAAAAGCATGAGATGGCTGGGATTAAAAGGGAAATGGCAGGAAACTGGCTGGACCTTCGTGCCGCCCTCAAATTTCCTGGGAAATTTTTCTGGGCTCGGGTTCTTAAGTAGAAAATGGTTCTTAGGTTGATGTACCACTGTACTATTCAAATCTCCAGAGACAGAGTGTTTTAAAGAGATGGAACACAAACAGAAAAACATTGTTTTACATTTCCCCTCTGAAAAACTCACACAGGATGCTTCTCAACTTCTTCATTTGGGATTTGCACATTGGAAACATTCTCCTTGAAGCAGATGGTCCTGAAGATATCTAAGTATTAAGCCAGGTAGAACTTTACAAGCAATGCCAGCTTTTTGGAATGTATTTGGAAAGCTGTTAGCAACAAATAAAGTGTCTGCTACACTGGTGTTATGCTATCCTAGTGACTGCTGCATTTTGTACTGATTACAGCTTTTAAGTAGTCTTCAATGGCAGCCATATAGATCACCCTGCAGGTGATACGGGATTTTATTATTTTATTTATTTTATTAATTGGACTTATATGCAGCCCCTCTCCATGGACTCGGGGCGGCTTACAACATTTTAGTAAAAAATACAATAAATTAAACATTCTAAACCAATTAATAGGATAATAAATTTAAAAAACTTCTTAAAACTAAACATCTAAAATAAAAAAGTCCCACACATACTATCACACCGGATACATTCATTGGGCAGAGGCTGGGGCCTAATGACTCCAAGCCTGGTGACATAAATGTGTTTTCAAATTCTTACGGAAGGCAAGGAGGGTGGTGGCAATGTGAATCTCTGGGGATAGTTGATTCCAGAGGGCTGGGGCTCCCACAGAGAAAGCTCTTCCCCTAGGCCCCATCAGCCGGCATTGTCCAGTTGACGGGACACTGAGAAGACCAACTCTGTGGGATTCGTACGGCAGAAGGCGTACAAATAGGTACAGAGATACTCTGGTCCTATGCCATTTACTGGTGATAAAAGATGAGCATCACCAGTACAATATATTTTTCTTCATGAAATGATGCAAGTGATGTCAGTAAAAGTTGGGCAAAGCTCCCTAATAACCAGTAACAAATAATAAAAAAATAACAATAAACAAGTTCTTTTGGCCAGAGATTGTATACATTGAGAAAAGGTTAGAGGATACACTAAATCTCATTTAAGCACACAATGAACAATTGTGGAGTGTGCAAGAATGTTCTATACTCTATGGATTTTTATTATAGGAAGAAGGTATATTTTCAAACTGTGGAAGTAGGAGCTAACATTTTCCATATAATCTGGCATCAGTTATTACAAATCCCTCTTTCTAAATCTCCCAGATCTTGAGAATTCAGAAATACATTCCAGACTTGTTAAAAATATGAATTATTTATTTTATTTGTTGACCTTTTAACCAGCCTTTTCTCCAGGAACTCACAACAGCATCTATAACAATCCCTGCTTCCATCAGCAGAGAAAAATAAACAAATCGCGTTTGAAAATGGTAAGTCCTTCCAGCACTCAGTAAGTTTCAGAAAATGGACTGAATGGCATTACATCTGCATTCAATGAATAATAACAAAGTTTAAACGTTGATCAAAGACTGCTAGAAACAGCTGTACTTAGTTGTCACTTTTACTACAAAAATGAAAAAAATATATATTAAAAACTACCATGAGAATAATTTGCTGGACAGATAAACCTCTTTTTGTTTTGTTTTTAGTTTAGCTGATTGTTCCTTAAATATCAATTTTCTTCCTGCAAGAACTTTGCAACAGTGGGAATAATTGTTCCTACTACTATACTAATAATTATTTCCAGGTTTTTTTCTTTAAAGGTTTATTAAGGTTTATTATAGGATAAAATACAAAGGAGTTGAAAGAAGGGAAAGGCTGCAAGATTTTTTTTTAAAAGGAAAAATAAAGATGTCGGTTTTTGACTCTTTCCAGCACACTAAAATATTATTATTATTATTATTATTATTATTATTATTATTATTATTATTATTATTATGTCAATACAACACAGCAAACGAGATCACTATGCTGGATTTCGTATTTCATTACCAGTTGGGTGCTTCCCAAGCACCTAAGACTGTTTGATATAGCAGTGAATTATGTTTGCCGATCCCAGTAAAGCGGCCTTTTGCAATTGACAGATGGAGATTTTGTCAATTCTGATGGTTTTCAAATGTCTGCTGAGATCCTTTGGCACTGCGCCCAGCGTGCCAAGTACCACTGGGACCACTTTCACTGGCTTATGCCAGAGTCGTTGCAGCTCGATTTTTAGATCTTTGTATTTCACTAATTTCTCTAGCTGCTTCTCCTCAATTCTGCTGTCTCCTGGGATTGCGATGTCGATGATCCATACTTTCTTTTTCTCCAAAATCAGGATGTCTGGTGTGTTATGCTTCAGAATTCGGTCAGTCTGAAGTCTGAAGTCCCACAGTAGTCTTGCTTGCTCATTTTCGACCACTTTTTCGGGCTTATGATCCCACCAGTTCTTTGCCACTGGTAGATGGTAGTTCTGGCACAGGTTCCAGTGGATCATCTGTGCCACAGCATCATGTCTATGCTTGTAGTCAGTCTGTGCGATCTTTTTGCAGCAGCTGAGTATGTGATCGATTGTTTAATCTGCTTCTTTATAGAGTCTGCACTTTGAATCGTCTGTTGATTTTTCAATTCTGGCTTTGACAGCATTTGTTCTAATGGCCTGTTCTTGTGCCGCCAGAATTAGTTCTTCTGTCTCCTTTTTGAGTGTTTCACTTGTAAGACATGACCAGGTCTTTTCTTTATCCACTTTGCCTTCAATCTTCTCCAAGAACTGGCCATGCAATGCTTTGTTCCGCCAACTGTCCATACGACATTGAGTTACAGTTTTTCTGTACTGGTCCTTAGTTTGCTTCACCTTGAGAAGCTTCCTATTGTTGACCTCCATCAACACTGACTCTTTGCTCTCCTTCACATAGTCAGCTAATGCTGACTAATTCTTCCACTGTCTGCTTCACTTGCAAAAGTCCTCTGCCTCCTATTTTCCTTGGTAAATACAGCCTGTCAACATCACTGCAGGGGTGTAGTGCATGATGGATCATCATTAATTTTCAGGAAGCTGCAATTTCTTGATGCGTTTTGTGAAATTCTTGGAGATGATACCAAGTGCCCCAATGATAATGGGTACTTTTCATCCATAACCATGAAGTTTCGATGGTCATGATATTTTGTAATTTTTCCCAATTCTTTTTCCCCAACAGTCCAAAGTTCATTTTGATGTCATTGCTGAACAGTTGAACTGTGTTGAGTATTGATTTAAGTTCAGTGGGCCTTTTTGCATACAGTTTTAGTCATCCATAAAATAATAATAATAATAATAATAATAATAATAATAATAATAATAATAATAATAATTGCCATCACAATCATCACCCAGTTTTATACACCAATATGAAATATTCACACTAAATTCTAAATTTCATTTTTTCCCCTCTCAGGCATACAAATAGAAGTGATATCCCAGTAGAAGCAAAATCAAAGAAAATACAGTGGTACCTCTACTTAAGAATTAAATTTTTCTGGGACCAGGTTCTTAAGTAGAAAAGTTTGTAAGTAGAAGCGATTTTTCCCATAGCAATCAATGTAAAAGCAAATAATGCATGCAAACCCATTAGGAAAGAAATAAAATCTCAGAATTTGGGTGGGAGGAGGAGGAGGAAGAAGAGGAGGAGAACAGTCGCTGGCAAAGGAAGAAGGTGAAGTGAGGGGAATCAAAAAAATCAAAAACTTTAAGACTTAAAAAAAAAAGAAGGGCTCTGAGGTGGTGAGGAGGAGCAACACGCCTCCCATACACCTGGTGTGAGGCTGCCTCCCATGCACTGCGACAGAGAGAGAAACCCAGAGGGAATGGCAGGAAACTGGCCAGGCCTTGATGCTGCTCTCAAATTTCCTGGGAAATCTTTCCGGGGTTGGATTCTTAAGTAGAAAATGGTTCTTGAGAAGAGGCAAAAAAATCTTGAACACCTGGTTCTTATCTAGAAAGGTTCTTAAGTAGAGGCGTTCTTAAGTAGAGATACCACTGTATAAGTATATTTACATTACCATCTTAATCAAATGCATTTTTCTTGTTGTGGGAAATTATACATATTTCTATTTCACTAAAAATTCCTGGTGTTGCTATTAGTAATTTTAGTATGTACAATTTAAGCTTAATATCCCATTTGTTTAAAAAAAATCTTGAATTTTAACATGTTAAACAACTGTATAAACTATGTCAAGCATCTGAATGTAAATCACATGACCATCAGGATACTGAAATGGTTATAAGTTTAAAAAATGGCCATAAGTCACTTTTTCAGTGCTGTGGTAACTTGGAGTGGTCATTAAGTGAACTATAGTAAACTGAGGACTATCTGTAAAGATAGTCCTTGATTTACAACCATTTATTTAGTGACTGTTCAAAGTTACAATGATATTGAACAAAGTGATTTATGGCCATTTGCGCCGAAAGTGGAGTGAAAATGTGGACACAGAGCTGGATTTAAAATTGGGTCACTTTTATTAAATAAATATAACTTTATTTAATTAAACAACAAATTGGGACCTGCAGAGGTCAACTAAGAACTTTGGGGTGGAAATGATGTCATAAACTTCCTGGGCAACTATGTGCATAGCTCCTTGCTGATCCAGGTGAAGGGGACCATGCCCTCACCTGGATCCAAGCCATGCCACGCACCATCCAATCCCCAACAGGCAATTGGGTGGGGCAAGATCCAGAGGCAACCTCTCCCCAACCGCTCAGGCCGGTTTATGACACCATGAGCTCTTGGAGAGAGTCTGCCAATAATCTCCAAAGATGCCCAAATGAGAACACGAGTTGCTCACCACCTCCCAATTTCCACTCCTAACCTGCCTACCCAGTGACCAAGGAAAGCTGAATTAACCAAATAAAAACTATATGCGAAGCACCCCCTAACCATCCATCATGCATTGCAGTGTGGAATAGGCGAAAAAACGATCACAACTAAAGCAGCGTGACCGTGAAAAATTCCTATTCAGCCCTCTAAGGGTGACTTGCCAGGCACACTGAAAGATAGGGAGGGTGGGCGGGTGTTTGCCCTTGGGCTGCCAGGGTGAAAAGGAGGGCCCCAGGCCTGCACAGCCCTTTAAATAGGGCTGGCCTGGCCCACCCCTGGAAGCATCATAGGCCGTCACCGTCACCAGGCCTAGATGGGATCTCGCAAAATCTCACGAAATCCCAGCAAAAACAAAGATGGCAGCTACGCTGGGGGCCACGTTTCCCGGCCCCACCACAAATCTGGCTTGCAGTAAGTATGCCGTCTGGGTATTTTCATACTTATGGCCATTGCCGTATCCCTGAGGTCATATGTCCACAATTCAAACACTTGGCAACTGGTATGTATTTATGGCTCTGTTCTTGAAAAAAAAAATTAAAAACATGCATTTATATATTACCTTACTTTTTAAGAAAGAACTCATAGTTAAGAAAACTTTAAATATCCCTGATACAGAAATTTTATGTACAATGACTATAAAAGCGGGAAGGAGATATAAATGTAACAATACTGTTAGATTCAAATCTTTTCTTTCTAATTTTCTGTTCCCATCCCTTGCTGGTGCGAAAAGAAATCATTGCCAGAACTGTAGCTATTGAGAAATAATTGACATCAGTTAAAGATAAGTGGTTAAAGGTCAGCAGATCTTAACCTGCATAAAAGTTAGCAAGACAGATTTCTTGTAATAAGTATATCAATAAAAAAGATGAGGGTTGATTGGGTTTTTTTTTTTTTTTGAAGGACTGTCTCAAGAGGATAAATCCTAGGCGGCCAGATAAAGAAATAGGAAGAAGTCACATAGAAATAATTCTCTTTTTAAGACTATTCTTGGTTGAGTATTGAAGCTGACTTAGTATGAATGATAAACTAGTTGATCTATTATATATGAGACCAATACATTCATGGATTATTTTGAAGTTCCAACATAAAAGCAATACAGTACTTGAGAAAATAAACACCAAGAAGAGGGTCTGTCCATCTTTCTTTTTCTTTATTGACATCCCACCTTTATTGTTAATACAAACAACTGAAGGCAGCAAACATATCCAACAGACCTTCCTCCTCTTCCCCCCCAACACCCCCCCAACTGTTTGAGTTGGTTGGGTTGAGAGAGAGAGAGAGAGAGAGAGAGAGAGAGAGAGAGAGAGAGAGAGAGAGAGAGAGAGAGAGAGAGAAGCCCAAGGTCACTACTGCCTTTCATGGCTAAGGCAGGATTTGAACTTGGGATGTCCTGCTTTCTAGTCTAGTGTCTTCACCATTAGACCAAACTGGATAATTATATCAATAAAGGAAACAACTTATGCAAACCTTTGTGATTTTATTTCTGTATAAGAAAGTTTCTCACCCAAGCTCCACTGTGAAAGAGAAGCAAAGACCAAGTAGTTTTAAAGAACACCCAAAAATATTTTCTATCCTTGCACTCATTTGCTGTAATTTTTCCAGGATAATAAATTACATTTATTTCAGCATAATGGGTTTCTGAGCTAAGCTGCAAATCTCACATAATAAAATTAATTCAACCCATTTGGTAATTCAATACAGAAATTCTAAATATTGTTGCAGGAAGCTGTAGTTCTCTTTCTGTTGGAAGAAAGTGATGGAATGTGTTTAATAATTCTGGTAGATTTTAAATGTCTTTCCTCAGAAATCATATTCCCTAGTCTTTTTATTTCTACGGCCAAACCAAAATAAATAGTCTGTTATTCCCTTTAAGTTTTATTAACATTTAAATGTTATTAAATGTTATTTCCTTTTCTTATTAAAGAAACAAATAAAATAATATTACCATACTAAAAGCAACAGGAAGAAGAGACCTTTCTAGCAATGAAATTTGTAGGAGTTTGTTGGAGTATATATGATTATTCTTAAATTTCCAAACTGCTTTCATTATATCAATTTGTGTTCATTGTCAAGTAGAACAAACACTCTTGGTGTGGTGGGTCCTCACCTTAGGAAGAACAATACATTTTGAGAGATTATTCACTCTGGTGAAAACAATTAACAGACAAAATTATATTTATGTTTACAATAAACTGAGATTAAGCAAGCATAGTAATAATTAGTTAGGAGTTTGTTTTTGTTGTTGTGAGAGTCAACATGAGGCAAAATGTACTTATAGTTGGATTTGTTTATTAAATTCAGTTTTTGGTGAACTGTTTTGGAATTGGTGTCAGTTTATTCCTTTAGCATACCAGCATTATTGAAAGCATTTAATTCAAAGAAATAGCTTTTTGAAAACAGATTTTTTTTATTTTGCATTGAAAAAAAAATAAGTTCAAGATGAAAAAGAAAAACTAAAAGGAGTAACTTAAAAACTGGTTTGAAATACTAATTGACAACTTCTTGCTATGAAATTTATTAGAGTGACAAATTATTCAAAGTGAAGCACAATTACATATTTTTTTCTTATTATGAGGATAGCAGTCTGGCCTATTACTCCATTAAGGAAAACAAATCTATCTCAGCAAGTAGATTGACACTTTCATCTTGATACAATTGCTACTTAATGAATATGAAAAAGGCATTTTAAGGTTCAAAGCTTGTTTTTATCCAGTATTTTAACCAGTATTTTTTCCTGAGTAATTCAAAAGCAGTATTTCTAATATATGATATAAATGTTTTATACCAATTTTTACCCTTACCCCAGTACAAGCACATTCCATTAAACCTACAAGATTTTATTTTTGCTCCATTAACTATTATAAAAACCACTTGGCTGTATCTTAAAATCTCAAAATAAACTATAATAAGTGTGCAAGTTTTTTTTAAAAAAGAAAGTAAGAAAAGAAATTAATTTACATTCCATCACAATCTTATTTCAATAGAAAATAAGATAATGCACTGAATACATACTAATAATATAGCTAATAATTTTATTAAAAAATTGAAGGATCAGAGAAAAACCTGTGCTGTCAAATTGAAGGAGTTAGCATTTCTGTAGTAAGTAAAGTAAACCCTACAATTTGTATATACATTTCCATTGTATATCTATCTATATATAAAAGCAAAAACCACTCACACATTAATCACTAAATCTCCAGAATCATAAAGCCTACAAACCTGAAATTTGTCACGTATGTTCCTCTTGGCTTCTAGGTGCTCACTAAGAGGGGTTTTTTTTTCAAAACGACCATTGGAGCATGAGTATTTCTTATATTATTATTAACAAGCTGTGATGCTAAGGAGTTCTATTCGCCCCTCCCCACCTGAAAAGAAATCTGATCCAAATGCAAAACAGAAGCAGAGGAGTTTCAGTTTTACTTTTGCTTTCACAGTAGTAAGCAGATTTTCTACAGAACAGTGGAGCTAAGCCATGCACAGACTCATATAGCAAATACTGTTTGAGTTCCCAAACACCCTTAAACTCTCTCACATCTCACAGCGCGCTAGCCAGATGAATACCAATGGATGCTGGTACTCAAGACAGATTCACCATCTTATGTTTCCTTCTACCGTAGCACCAGTTAAATATAAAAGAGCAAAAAATGCTGGAAAAACTTTACAGATGTGATAAGGAAAACACAAGTAAGGGAAGCTGCTTCTTTCTCCCATTACCAATTCTATGTAGCATGCTCCAGAATCAGTTCACCTGACAGCCTGGTCATCTTCCAGGCAAAGAGCAAAACCAGGAATGTTATTTACAGGGAGGTCCTGAGCAATTCATCTGAGAAATGAATAGAAAGTCTATGCTATGCAAATAATGTCTTCATCTGTAACAGAAACATGGTTTACCATCTCTAATGAAATAATACAGCCTCTTTTTAAACTATTCATTACTTTTCAGGCTTTAAATGTGAATTTATCAAGCCCCATCACATAATTTCATAGCGAAGCATGGGTATTTAGCTAGTAGTTCATATAATCTGCATTAGAGATACACTTTAGAGCAGGGGTAGGGAACGTTGGCTCTTCTATGACTTGTGAACCTCAACTAGATTTGTATGCCGCCCCGAGTCCACGGAAAGGGGCGGCATACAAATCTAATAAATAAATAAAATAAATAAATAAACTCCTAGAATTCCTGAGCCAATCATGCTAGCCAATCATGCATATCTTAGACGAGCCAACATTCCCTACCTCTGTTTTAGAGTGATGAGATTGAACTGCTTTACACTGATTTGAGAGAACCATTTATTAATTCTTTGTGGAATTTTGCGAACCTGCTGAATAGTCAAGGCTGCCTGCCTGCCTGCCTGCCTGCCTAATGATTTCAATAGCTCACGGACCGATCAGATATTCCTGTAATTAATGAAAGGAAGGGAAAAGAAAAAGAAGGATTAACCACATAGCCACCCCTGGTTTGACCCCTTTATTTTTGTAGGAGCCCCTCAAATTTCCTGACAGAAAAATTAATTAGTGGAATAACTTATCTCCAGAAGTTGTAAATGCTCCAACATTGGAAATTTTAAAGAAGAGACTGCATAACTATTTGTCTGAAATGATATAGGGTTTACTGCCTAAGCAGGGGATAGGACGAGAAGACTTCCAAGGTTTTCCAACTATTCTATTCTATTCTATATTCTAAATAATGGAACAGTGCTATTTTATTGTGCTATTTTATTGTGAGTTGGACTAAGGAGAAATTTGCTAAGGGGGAGACCAATCAAGTTGGTCACACCCACCTAGTCACATGATCACACAGCTGGTCATTAGGACAGAGAACTAGTTGTTAAATTATTTGAATTCCAACACTGTACACATTTCAACATTATCTATCATCTCACTCTTTCAGCAAGATTTATTATTTCCAACAAGCCAAGTCATGGAGAAGCTAGCAGGAGATCACAAATTATTTTTTCTACTTTGCTATTGAATCTCTTATTTTTAAAAAACTTTAAAAAGGCCAACTACAATAACATGGAAGCTGACCTCTCATCTCTTTATTGGCATACAATATTCTCCGGCTGTATCACTGCTGAAGACTACTACATTATATCTTTGCAACTATGTCGCCTCCAAACTGATCTAACATTAGTTTATAAACTCATATACCATAATGTCCTTCCTGTTAGTGACTACTTCACCTTCAACCACCACAACACACAAGCATGTAAAAGATCCAAACTTAACGTAAACCACTCCAAACTAGATGGCAGAAAATACGACTTCAGCAATAGAGTGATCAATGCCTGGAATGAATTACCTGACTCTGTGGTTTCTTCCCCAAACCCCAAAATCTTTAATCTCAGATTTTCTACAATTGACCGCTCCCCTTTTCTAAGAGGTTTGTAAGGGGCGTGCATAAGTACACCATAGTGCTTACCGTTGCTGTCCTACTGTCCTAGTTTCTTCTTTTATCATTACTTTCTACTTATGTTATGCTTATACAAACTACAATCCTATACTTGTTCAACAAATAAAATAAATAAATAAATAAATGGTACTCTATTTTTATATGTTTATAATAAAACATTAAAATATTTTAAGAGTGCCTTATTTTTATATAGTTGTTTTAAATTAAAAGGAATGTTTGATTTGTTGGCATAAAAATAATATGGACAGCTATTTTTATCAAAGAAAATGGCTGGCTTTTCCATGCATGTTTGTAATGTAAATTTTATTCTTTTTCAACTCCTATTACAATTATAGAGAGCAAATAAAAAAACAATATTGCTGAGAACATATGTCCAGGATTAGTGGTAAATAAAAGACTTTAAATTAATTTTGCATTTTAAAAAATTCTGTCAAGGAACAAGTTATTAACTAGATTTATATCAAATATTATGCCAGGTGTTGTGTAATGAGAGACGTGAGTAACCTTTCAAAAACAATCTGTGAATATCAATGCAAATATGAGGGGAATGAAAGATAGACTAAAAGAAAATCTATAACTCAATGAAAATATAGATGTTTATCTTAATCATATCTCTTGTGAAATGAAAAGAGTAGTAAATAGGACTATGGAAAGATGTGGAGTAACAAGTTATTTCAATAGCATCTCATTTTGATTCAGTTCTACTTTCTGAATTAAGTTATTAATTTATATTAAATGTTCAA
Source organism: Erythrolamprus reginae (assembly GCF_031021105.1). Taxonomy (NCBI): domain Eukaryota; kingdom Metazoa; phylum Chordata; class Lepidosauria; order Squamata; family Dipsadidae; genus Erythrolamprus; species Erythrolamprus reginae. The sequence goes on from NC_091951.1 coordinate 293,523,811, forward strand.
TTTGGATAGATGCATTTAAGATGATCCGATAATATGAATGATTTTGAAGATGCATCAGATTTAAAATAAATTCAATTTCATGATACATTTGGATATTTAAATTATTTTGGACAACTGAATCAATTTAACACTCCCATTAAGCTACTAGAATGAAATCTGATTCAGATCATTAACTTACAATAATTCATAGATTAAGTAAGTGGCAGAATTGTTTTCTTTATAATGTTTCCATATGTTCTTTCAACAACAAATGTTGTCTTGTAGCTAACTGTCTTGCTTCTAATGAATTAAAAAACATTCCATGACTAATAAGGATATCATTCTAAAAATCAGGGTTTATTGTTATATACTGTTTAACGTGTGTATTTACAGAACAAAGTAAAGGCACTATGCATATACGTTAAGATAGCAGGATTGTATCATGTTAAAAACCATCCTTCCATATTTTCCTCATGGTTATCCCTCTTGTCCTATCAACCCTCTGTTTTGTGGCCTTTCTGCAATAGACCATCTGTTCTGAAACTAAGAAATCTTTCCCCTTTGATCATTTTGTCTGTTCTTATTACTTCTGAACTGGAGATGCATAACAAGTCAAAGATACAGACTTCCTTAGGCAGCCATGTTTTAGCTCAGCAGGTGGCTGGCTGTATCTAAGGCTCAGGTGCAGAAATAATAACAATGAGAAATATCTGTAGAAAAAAAGCATTTGAAAATGAAATCTCAGGTCCAGAATATAGCTACCTAGTGAAATATGACATATATCACATAAGGGACACTGACTTTTTGGTATTAAATCTCTCTTTTTATTTTAGTTTCCCCAAAAATATCTAGGAACATCTAGTAATCTTGTAATGTTATTTAATAAAGCAAATCTTACTTCTTTCCATTCTGAAGGAATAGCAGCATTTTTTAAAAAAAAATTGCCCACACCATGTAACAATAAGCAGCCAGTTTGTATAATTTGTAGTGCAGTAAAGTATTCTCCAAGTTCTGATAGTACATTTAAAAATGTAGTGAACATCTACCTGTAGAAGAAAATATAAATGAGAAAGTATTAAAATTGTTTTTTGAGGGGAGGGGTGAATCTGAAGTAGCACACACTTAAGATCATCCAACATTCTCTTTTTTTAAGAAAAAGCTGGAAATGCCTATTTTTTAAAAAAAACAAAATTTCTAGATACCTTTTCTTAGTAGGCTTATTTCAAAATATTTATGCAATTTATTAGCTATATCAGGGGGTCTCTGAACTTGATAACTTTAAGACTTGTGGATTTCAATTCTCAGAATTCCCCAGCCAGCCAGTTGCCAAGTTTGGACACCTTTGAGATATATTATTAATACACATTATGACTAAAGTGGTGGTTGTGAAGTCATATCTGATCCATCACGACCCCATGGACAATGTTCCTCCAGGCCTTCCTGTCCTTTACCATCCTCTGGAGACCATTTAACTCACACTTACTGCTTCAGTGACTCCATCCAGCCACCTCATTCTCTGTCATCCCCTTCTTCTTTTGCCCTCAATCTTTCCAAGCATTAGGTTCTTCTCCAGTGAGTCTTTCCTTCTCATTACGTGGTCAAAATATTTGAGTTTCATCTTCAGAATCTGGCCTTTAAAGGGGCAGTCAGAATTGGTCTCTTCTAGGACTCACCAGTTTGATTACCTTGCGGTCCAAGGAACTCACAACAGTCTTCTCCAACACCAGAGTTCAAAGACTCAATTCTGTGGTGCTCAGCCTTTCTTATGGTCTTATTAGGTAACAGATGTACATGAAATGAGTTGGTGGATATATCCTTTCAGAGTATTTCATTCCATGGGAGTGCCACTGTATCAATTTATCTTGTATCAAGGTAACCCTTCTAAATAGTTAATGTAATTTGCAAAATGATGTCATTATGCAAATTGCATAAAGGATATAGCTTGCATCATTGTAACAGCATAAGTGTGTAAATGGCACAAATTATTATGAGTGACATACTGCCTGATTTAATAGACACTTGTGAATAACCAAAAGCCTTTCCCTCAATTAGTCAATTAAAATGAGGCTTCGCTGTACATTCTAATTTCTTGAGTACAGTAGTTCCTGGTACGAGATCTTGCAGACAGCATGCATGCCATAAATCGTATATATTTTCTACTTAATTAAAATTACTTCTTATTGCTTTATTTACAGACTATATGCCAGGGATGGGTTGTTACCAGCGTGGTAGGCAACTGTGCGCCAGTAGCGGCTGCCAGATTGTGCAATTTGCACGCGACCATTCCGTGCCAGTCCTATGGGCGCTGCCATCTTTTTTTAAAAAAAATTGTATCTTTGGTTTCATGTGCATGCGCAGAAGCAAAATCTTGCAAAGGGACACTTGTGTGTGAGAGATTTTAGTGATTTTAGTGATCAGGAAAGATTTAATGAATCCAATCTGTATAGTCTGGAAGACAGAAAGGAAAGGGGGGGGGGGACATAATCAAAACAATTAAATATGTTAAAGGGTTAAATAAGGTTTAGGAGGGAAGTGTTTTAATAGGAAAGTGAACACAAGGACAAGGGGGCACAATCTGAGGTTAGTTGGGGGAAAGATCAGAAGCAACGTGACAAAATATTATTTTACTGACAGAGTAGTAGATGCTTGGAACAAACTTCCAGCAGACGTGGTTGGTAAATCCACAGAAATTGAATTTAAACATGTCTGGGATAAAATTATATCCATCCTAAGATAAAATACAAGAAATAGTATAAGGGCAGACTAGATAGAAACATAGAAACATAGAAGATTGACGGCAGAAAAAGACCTCCTGGTCCATCTAGTCTGCCCTTGTACTATTCCCTGTATTTTATCTTAGGATGGATCTATGTTTATCCCAGGAATGTTTAAATTTACCAACCATGTCTGCTGGAAGTTTGTTCCAAGCATCTACTACTCTTTCGGTAAAATAATATTTTCTCACATGGCTTTTGATCTTTCCCCCCAACTAATCTCAGATTGTGCCCCCTTGTTCTTGTGTTCATTTTAGAAACATAGAAACATAGAAGACTGACAGCAGAAAAAGATCTTATGATCCATCTAGTCTGCCCTTATACTATTTCCTGAATTTTATCTTAGGATGGATATATGTTTATCCCAGGCATGTTTAAATTCAGTTATTGTGGATTTACCAACCACATCTGCTGGAAGTTTGTCCATATTTAAATGTTTCGATCATGTCCCCTCTTTTCCTTCTGTCCTCCAGACTATACAGATGGACCATGAGGTCTTTTTCTGCCGTCAATCTTCTATGTTTCTATGATTTTTTTGCTTCTGGAAGTAAAAATTCAACAAAATCTCTCTCACACGTGCATTCCTTTGAGAAATTTTGGTGTGTGTTTTGCTTCTTGTGCATGCATGGAAGCAAAAGGATGCTGGGGATGTGCAGTCACATTTGAGGTGACCCAAGTTGCATGCACAGGGCACCAGTAGTGGCCGTAATAGAAATCCACCCCTACTATATGCATCTTTGATCTTTAGAAATAGTATTACCCAAATTATAGACCCATTAGCTCCCTAGAACTATTCAACTAGGCCAAAAAGTCTTACTTATTTATTTATTTATTTATTTATTTATTTATTTATTTATTTATTTATTTATTTATTCATTCATTCATTCATTCATTCATTCATTCATTCATTCATTCATTCATTCATTCATTCATTGTTAGAGTTGAAAGGGACCATGCAGGTCATTATGTCCAACCCCCTGCCTGAGCAGGAATCCTAAAGCACCCCAGCCAAATGGCAGTCCAATCTCCTCTTGAAAGTGTCCAGAATTGGGGAGTTCACAACCTCCGCAGGCAAGTTATTCCACTGGTTGATCACTCCGACTGTCAGGAAGTTCTTCCTTACTTCTAGTGCAAACACATGATGAATGTGTTTGCAATCTGACAGCAAATTTTTGTAAAAAATCAGCCAGAATACCCACTTTCAGCTCATTGGATGGTATCTCTAAAAGCAAATGTTATGGGTAGTAAAGAAACTAAGCAACTGATGAAAAGAAGGGTTAAATGTCAGTCTACAAAGGAAATAGTGACAGTAAGTTTGGAGAGGGACAAAATGATCTAAGGGTCACATTACTGTGCCATGAGTTTTGGCAAGTAAAAACAAAACAACTGAAATTACATATGAGCAAAGAAAAAAACAATTACTACCTGAACTCAAGAATAGTTTGATGTTACCAGAAAAAGACTGGCAAGCTGAACTATTGTGGTAGGAACCCTGTCTTAATTAAGAAACTTGATTGCTTTCAGATCTGCCTAAAAAGGATAAGGGATAGAAACAAAAGAGGTTCATTATGACTGCTCTGGAGACTCAAGGCATTGTTTTTCAGGTCCAAAAGGAGTGGCTGCATTGGTTTTTTTTAAATTGGCCAGCCCAAAGGTTAAATTTTGTTTACCTCCACTGAATCTAATCAATGGAGGTTTACAGCACAAGCCCTTGTGCTTAATTCAGTTATACAGAGAAAAGCAATCATAGTGCACTTTCTTCCAGCCCTTTCTGCTTGAGTTGCCTCTGTACAGCATAAAAAGCAAGCAAACGTAAACTTGAGAGTCAATGCCTCTGAATAATCCCAATCAAAATTGTTCAAAGTGCCAGGGTGACTGAGCAATTATGTAACAGTAAGCAGATGGTAATTTACACGTTTGTATTATAGATTGTATCATAACATGTACAATCTATGTATACAGTAAAAATAGGAATAAAACTGAAGTTTTTATAAATTAATTCCTATAGGAAAGGTAAATTTGAATTTTCAGAACAAAGTATTCCATGCTATAATTGCCTTGGATTTATATGCACAAAATTGCAACTGACATTGAAAGTATATTAAATTTGCCTTTTAATTCTTTGATTGTAATACATATATGTTAAAAAGCTTAATGTAGAGATATCATTTACTACCTCAGGTAGATTTGTTAAATAATGCAATTTTTAAATAATAAAGGCACCCTGTTGTTCTATTAGCCAATAGCTTATGAAACCTAAAAGTTATGACTAACAATAAATTTAATCCCTTTAAAATTATCATAATTAGATTCACAGTTGACTTAGTTTATTGAAAGATACTTGAAACTATTCAAAATATAGGTGAAGGACACAGAACTGCTTTTGTGTAGATTATGTAGGCAAATTTTGGAATTGCCTCTATATCCTTCCAGCTGTGTATGGACTGTAGCTAAATAATGTTTTATTTGATAAAAAGGGACTGTAACATCTGATTTTTAAATACTAAATGGAAGAAATATGTTCATTCTCAAGAAATAAACTTGTTTGTTCCTATTAAATACTTAGAATTATAATAGATAATTAGGTAACCATATTATAAACAAAAAAATAGAGGAAAGTATAGCCTATCTGTGTCAAGGTATAATCTACTATTAAAAACTAAACCAAATACAGTACATAATTTGGTTTTCTCTCTTCTTTTAGTTTATGCTTACTTTTTGTTTTCTTTTATTAAAAGCAATAAAATATTTTCAAAGCAACTGAGATATCTCAATCTAAGTTGAATTGGTCCTTGTAAAAACGTAGCAAATCTGATGTATAAGCATGCTATATAGCAGTGATGGCGAACCTATGGCAAGGGTGCCACGTGAAGCCATATCTGCTGGTACATGAGCCATTGCCCTAGCTCCAACATGCATGTGTCTGCCAGCCAGCTGACTTTTGGCTCTCACAGAGGTTTGGGGAGGGCAATTTTGGCTTCCAGAGAGCCTCTGTGGAGTTGGGGGGCTGTTTTTACCTTCCCCCGGCTCCAGGGAAGCCTTTGGAGCCTGGGGAGGGAGAAACACGAGCCTACTGGACCCACCAGAAGTTTGGAAACAGGTCATTTCTGGCCTCCAGAGGGCTTCCAGGGGGGGCAGGAGAAGCTGTGAATTATGGGTGTGGGCACTCACACATGTGCAATAACACACACACGTACACACTTTTGGCACTCGGAGAAAAAAAGATTCCTTTTCACTGTTATATAGATTGAAAGAAGAATATAAGGTCATTTGGTTTTGAAATGCCTACCATATGGCCATGCAGTCTGGCTTTCTGAATTTCACATGGTAATAGAAAGGAGAAATATTAGCATCCAAATGTATTTGCTTGTAATTAAAATTCTAGCAACTAATAGTTGGCTATCCAAAAAGCATATTCTTAGGCAGGAATTGTATAATGAAACTATGGAGGAAACTTCTCCCCCTTTGAATCACACAAATTTAATATGTCCTTTAGTTATATTGGTAGAGGTTATAAAATATAAACTCTACCAATATATTTATGTTATCGATTCTATCATGGTTTTAATGTTAATCAGCAGCTACTGGGAATTTTATAATATACAGCTCAAATGGTATATTTCAACTCAGCCCCTTGAAGCCACATTTGAATGAATTCATTCTGACATGCAAAGATCTCAATGTTCAACGATCCCCGTCTTGCATTTTAATGTTGGGTTTTGATTTTAAAAAATGATTCTCATGTAGATTTTCCAAATTCTAAACATTGTAAATCAATAGATATTTCTGAAAAATTCTGAAGCCTCAAAAAGGATCAAGGTTGAAACTATCTGACAGATGTCACTTTCTATCTGTGGCATAGATATCAGGATTTTATATTATGAAAACTTTGGATTTTGCCCATGGACCTGAATATCAGAAGAGGAGCTCCTGTACGGTCTTTAGGGTGATAGTTTGAACATAGAAAAGCTCATGTAAGCCCAGGGAAGCCAGCAGGCAGATTTACAACTGTACCTTTCCCTCTCATTTTAAAACATCAAAGGTAGCCTTTTTGGTACATTCCGTTCTGAAGTGCAGAATTAGTACAGATAGGAGAGAGGAAACATTTGCTTGATCTTTTACCTCTAGCGATTTAAAAAAATTAAAATACTCTCCCCATCTCCAATGGTCTGTTCCCTTCTCAAGAAAAATATGTGAATACCTGTAGGGAAGAGAAAAGGCTGCTTAGAAGTGAAGAACTTTGAGTAGAAATACGAAGTCAAATATCTGAGTATAAGAAAATAGCCACTGGGAAGGAATGCTTTTCTCTTCCTTTCTTTAGTGCCAGTTACCAAGGAAGCCTAATAAGTCAGGTTTGGGTAAAAATAAATAAAAATAGGTAAACTATTTATTCCAGATGCTTGTTTTAAACCTGCTGGAGAATTCTAGGATTTAAAAGTCCACACATTTCAAAGCTGCTGAGTTTGAGAAACACTGATTTCGTTTATGAAGTATAGTTCTATGTGTTTTGCACATTGGTGTTTGTTGACTCCCTTTAAGTTTAAGAAAGTTGTAATATGTAATAGGCTATCTTGTACAGGATTATAAAGAAAGGAGTTGGAGATTATGCTGAAAAGTCCATTTAGAACTAAGGCTTTATCCTATTAAAGAAAAAGAGACAGAATAGGTGAAACCGGATTGTGGATATTTACAAAGGAGAAAGCCTATGTTATGGCTTTTTAGAACTATAAACAATGTTCCATTAAACATGTATGGGAGGTTCTTGAATTTGACATTTTTTAAAAAAATCAATGATTCTGTCTTTGCACATTGTCCAGTACTTACATCTGAAGGTCCTTGACTGAACACTTTCTCTTTCTGTTAATGAGTAGCAAAGTATTAAAACAAACAAAAACGAACAGGTTCCCTGTTTGATCTTGGGTGATTGCTGGGCTCTACTACGTTGTTATGTTTTATGGATAGCTTTTTCTTAATAATATTTGTTCTTCAGCATTAAAAAAAATCTATTAAGCTGGGATAACTTTAAAAGATTAAACCCTGTTCTTGTTAAGAAATTATTGTTATTGTGTCCCTTTCCTTCATTTTGTTTATGTCTCTGAGGTAATGCGATGTGGTGGAACATGGAGAAGATAGAAGTCAGCATATTTATTTTGTTACAATTAAATGAGGAAAACGATTAACTTTTATACAAAAATAATGAAACTCTTAAATAAACAAATCAAAATAAGTTTTCAGCAGGTTAATTTAATGCTACACAATATCTATGATCTGTTAATATTTGCCTTCATAGAACTAAGGACAAATATATCTCTTTCTCTTTGTCTCTGATGGAAGTCTTCATAGCTTAGTCAATGCCATATTTGGCCTTTCACTCAAACAATGGAATGTTTCTCAGTCCACCCACTCCTCCAGATCTAAACTTGGACATTAATAGTAGTGATTTAAATTATTATGTCACCCAACTCCCATCGACTATGCCACACTTCAATTAGCAATACTATCACCACAAGCTCTAAAGAAGATTGGAAATTAATAAACAAAAGAAAAGGAAGAGGCTGCTTAGGGAAACCCCATCGGGAAAATATGTTCCACACATTAAGAAAGTACAGTAGTACTGTTTGTAAAATCTGTTTTAAAAATAACAAAACTGTTCCTTTCTCTTAAATGTTGGTATCTTACAGGATCTAGGAAGTATGCCTTTTCCATTACAGCCTCTGCCCTATGGAACACATTGATATCCGGCAAGCCACTAGGTTTTTAATTTTTGAGAAAGCATGTCAGAATTGGTTTTTTAATCCCCCAAGTGTTGGGATACGGTGAGTTTGAGGTTAAAGTCAGAGGAAAGCATTGTGGGATGCATCCGGAAGTTAGGCTGTGGCATCAGGTTTTTCTGTTTGTTTTAAAATGGGTGGCCATATAAATATTTTAAAATATATAAATAAAACAGAAGGATGAGAGAGGAGTTGGTGTCCCATTGGACAAAATTCAAATGATTAAGATTCCTAAAGGACCGTCTAAATAAATGGAAGAGGAATCAATTGTCATTGATTATGACATTGGCAAAAAGACTCAAAATCAATATCTGAACTCATGTAGGCATAAAGGGGGCAAAGGGAGCTACTACTGTTTGCCATAATATAATACACCAAAGATATAGACATTATCTAATTTCATAGTCGATTGATTTTTTTCTAAAATAATTCAGTTTCCTCTTGTTTAATTCTAAAATGAGTTTGCCTTTTTAAAATAAATCATCCCAAAATCAAAACAAGGCACTCCTGAAAAGTTACCCTTTCCCCTAGCCAATTGTTAGGCTATTAACAGAAGAAAATTGTTTACATAATGAGAAAATCCATGTAAAACCAATCAGTGCAATCTCCTACATGCACAGCTCTTTTTTTTGAAAAACCAATGGCATAATGTACATTAGAAAATGGTATAATTTATGCAGCTCTTGGTATAAACAAACAGATGGCCAAAAAAACAAGATTCTATACATATCTTCATCTAAGTATGTTGATCCATTATTTTGCCTGCCAGCAAAAGCCAACAGTAGCACAAATATGCCATTGATAATTTGTCAGTTTGCCCTGCTAATGACAGAAACTGTGTGTATCAAAAACAATTAGAATGATTTCATAAATGATCTGTCTTCTAAACAGTCCTTGAAAGTAATATTTGACACTGACTAATGTTGGCAAATATTCTGTGGTGTCTGTGCATGTTTATGTGTAAATTAATGAATCAAAATATACTTATGTGAAATAACCCCACTGAGAAAGTCTCTTAGGTTGATACTTCCTTCTGGATTTTTCACCTTTTTTAATAATCAGAGTGAGGTTTATGTTTTTAAAATCACTGAAAACATAATAGTTGCTAGCTTTAATTTCATATTTTCCCCAGTAATCTAAAGGACTAAATCAAACTCTTGATAGTAGAAAAATTCTGTTGAATGTAACTTTTTTTCCTTTGGCAATTCAATCCAGATGCTTGGTGACCATATAAAAACAAATATTCCAGACTTTCTGACTTGGTTTTTCTCTGTCAAATGAAATGAAATATCATGGATCGGCAAAGAATGAGGTACTATAGAACTCAAGCCCGTCTGGCTTAACTCACTTTGATTCATTGTGGCTCACACTCTGAAAAATGTTTGAAAGTTGCAAAGGCTGTCACTAGTGCATACTGTCAACTTAAACATTCTCAAAACATTGTTTTAATGGAGAAACAAAACACTTATTTATAGAGAGCCTCTGTGAATGTAACTTCTTGGAATAAACTATACTGACAGCAGGACCTATTAAGTCATGTGACTGTGGTGTCTGCAACACTAAAATAATGTGCTTCATATTTATTGTGCTTATTTCAATCTGTAGTGAATGCTGTAGCCTGTCAATATAGGTTTCTTCGTTCTCTACTTGTGAAAAGAAGGTTTGTACATGGCAACTGAAAATAGCAATTGCAATAGCAGTTAGATTTATGTGTTTTACAGCCCTGTCTAAGTGGTTTACAGAGTCAGCATATTGCCCCCAACAATGGAATGGAATGGAAGACCCATCCTCGAATACAGCTCATCCGTTTGGAACCCAAATAGCATCTCAGACATTAACACCCTTGAAAATGTCCAAAGATACTTCACCAGAAGAGCCCTTCACTCCTCCACTCGAAACAGAATACCCTACGAAACTAGACTTTCAATCCTGGGCCTAGAAAGCCTAGAACTAAGATGCCTTAAACAATAGAATAGAATAGAATTTTTATTGGCCAAGTGTGATTGGACACACAAGGAATTTGTCTTGGTGCATATGCTCTCAACGTACATAAAATAAAATATACATTTGTCAAGATCTAAGTATTGCCCACAAGATCATATGCTGCACCGTCCTGCCTGTTGGCGACTACTTCAGTTTCAACCCCAACAACACAAGAGCACACAACAGATTTAAACTTAATATTAACCACTTCAAACTTGACTGTAAAAAATATGACTTCAGTAACCGAGTTGTCGAAGCATGGAACTCATTACCAGACTCCATAGTGTCATCCCCAAACCCCCAACACTTTACCCTTAGATTATCCAAGGTTGACCTATGCAGATTTCTAAGAGGTCAATAAGGGGCGAGTACAAGTGCACTAGAGCAGTGTTTCCCAACCTTTTTTGAGCCGCGGCACATTATTCATATTTTCAAAATCCTGGGGAACATTGAAAGGGGGGGTGGGGGGTGGGCTAAAGAAAAGTTTGGACAAAAAAACCCTCTCTCTTCCTCCCTTTCGCTCTATTTCTCCCTCTTTCTCTCTTTTCCTTCCTTCCCCTCTTTCTCTCTCCATCCCTCTTTCTTCCTTCCTCTCTTTTTTGCTCTTTCTCTCTCCCTCCTTCCCTTCCTCTGTCTTTCTCTCCTTGCTATCTCTTTCTTGCTTTTTTCTCTCTTTCTTGCTCTCTCTCTCTCTCTTTCACTGTCTCTTGCTATATGTCTCTTTCTTTGCCTCTCTTGCTATCTCTCTGTCTCTCTTGCTATGTCTCTCTTTCTTTTTTCTCTCTCTCTGCCTCTCTTGCTATGTCTCTCTTTCTCTCTTGCTATGTCTCTCTTTCTTTCTCTTTCTCTCTCTGCCTCTCTTGCTATGTCTCTCTTTCTCTCTTGCTATGTCTCTCTTTCTTTCTCTTTCTCTCTCTGCCTCTCTTGCTATGTCTCTTTCTTTCTCTTTCTCTCTCTGCCTCTCTTGCTATGTCTCTCTTTCTCTCTTGCTATGTCTCTCTTTCTTTCTCTCTCTCTCTCTGCCTCTCTTGCTATGTCTCTCTTTCTTTCTCTCTCTCTCTCTGCCTCTCTTGCTATGTCTCTCTTTCTCTGCCTCTCTTGCTGCCTCTTTCTCTCTCTGTCTCTTTCTCTGCCTCTCTTGCTGCCTCTCTCTCTGCCTCTCTTATATGTCTCTCTTTCTTTCTCTCTCTCTCAGCTGACTGCAAGCGGGAGCCCTGACGGCAGCTGGACGTGCTGTTGGACGCCGTATATGCCAAGCCCGCAGCGCCAGCAGTACGGCGTCCAGCAGCACGTCCAATCGCCACCGTCAGGGCTCCCACTTGCAGTCAGCTGAGAGAGAGAGAGAGAGAGCTCCCGCCGCCTGGAGCTCCCTCTCGCCGCCGCCATCTCCCCGCGACTGCCTGCGGCCGCTGCAGCCACCCCCCCCCCGCTCCCCCCGCCAGTGCCCTCCCGCCGGGCCCCAAAGGACACTTGCCGCCGACGCCAGGGCCCGGCGGGAGGGCACTGGCGGGGGGACCGGGGGGGGTGCGGCTGCAGCTGGGAAAGGCGCAGGGAGGGAAGCTGCCTGCCCGCCTGCCTTGGGGAGCTGCGCTTGCAGCCGCAAACCAAAAGGGCAACCCCCCGCGCGCTCCCCAGCCCCGGCCCGCCTCTGCGCCCCCGCCAGGCCCGCGCTCTCTCCTGTCCTCTCCTGCCCGATGTCGTGGTTTCCGGCGCTCTCCTGCTGGGCCCCAAAGAAGGAAGGTGGGAAAAAGGCGCAAAGAACGAAGCTCTCCTTCTTCTTCCTGCCTTCCTTCTTTGGGGCTCAGCAGGAGAGCGCCGGAAACCGCGGCATCGAGCAGGAGCCGGGGGACAGCTGCGAGCGGGCGCTCCAGGTCGGCACCGGCAGCGCCCCGCCCAGCTGGAGCTTCCGTAGCTCTGCGGCACACCTGGCAGTGTCTCGCGGCACACTACTGTGCCGCGGCACACCGGTTGGGAAACGCTGCACTAGAGTGCCTTCCGTCCCCTGTCCTATTGCTCTCCTATATCTCCTATACCTTTCTTCTATTCCTACCTATACCTCTTCTTCTATTCTTTCATTGATATGTTCTATTCCTATAACTTCTATTCTTTCTTAGATGTATTTTACTATGTGTTTACCTACTAAAACCCTCATTGTGTATTGGACAAAATAAATAAATAAATAAATAAATAAAATAAATCTGGGTACTCAGTTTACACACCTTGCAAGGATGGAAGGCTGAGTCAACCTTGAGCCTGTAGGAGTTGAACTGCTGAACTGCTGGCAGCCGGCAGTCAGCAGAAATAGCCTGCGATGCTGCATTCTAACCACTGCGCCATCACGGCTCATAAATATGTAACTTTAGAATAGCTAGTGGTATTGAAAAGAACAGGGTAGCTAAGGCAAGTGATGGGAGTTGTGTATGCATCAGAACTCACAATAACGCAGCATGTTAAAAGTAGTCCTCGACTTACAACAGTTTGTTCAGTAACCCTTCAAAGTTTTGACAGCACTGAAAAAAGTGATTGTGACTGTTTTTCAGACTTATGATCGTTGCAGCATCCCCATGATCAGATTTATGAGAGTTGCAGTGTCCAGGGATTATTTAATCCCTTTTTGCAATCTTTTGATAAATCAATGGGAAAAGCAGATTTGCTTAACAATTATGTTACTAACTTAATAAATGTGGCAAAATGTTATAAAATGGGGCAAAACTCATTTAACACACTTATCATTTAGCAACATACATTTTGGGTAGTGATGGGCGAACCCAACGGGTTCGGCAAGTTTGGATGAACTTTACGCAAAATTCGGTCGAACCCAAACTGAACCCGAACCCAAACCTGAATGGGGAATCCCACCAAGGGATTCTAGGGGCAGAGCTTTGACGTCACGTATACCGGCAGGTTGTTAAGGACGCCAAGGTGATCACTTCCTGGATTCCATGGAATCTAGGAAGTGATCACCTTGGCATCCTTAGCAACCTGCTGGTGACGTCAAGGCTCCACTCCCGGAATCTCTTCGTGGGAGGGATTCCCCAGCTCCTTCAAAGGGAGGTCTTCACATAAAAATAAACATTGTTATTTTTACGAAAAAGGATTCCGCAGCGGCGCTGCAAGCAAACGGCGGTCCTTTCACGTAAAAATAAACATGTTTATTTTTACACAAAAGGACTGCCCTTTGCAGTGCCGCTGCGGTGTCCTTTCACGTAAAAATAAACATTGTTGTTTTTACAAAAAAGGACGCCACAGCAGCGCTGCAAGCAAAGGGCGGTCCTTTCACGTAAAAATAAACATGTTTATTTTTACGTGAAAGGACCGCCCTTTGCTTGCAGCGCTGCTGCGGTGTCCTTTTTTGTAAAAATAACAATGTTTATTTTTATGTGAAGACCTCCCTTTGAAGGAGCTGGAGAATCCCTCCCAAGAAGAGATTCCGGGGGCGGAGCCTTGATATCACCAGCAGGTTGCTAAGGACCCCAAGGTGATCACTTCCTGGATTCCATGGGATCCAGGAAGTGATCACCTTGGTGTCCTTAGCAACCTGCCGGTGACATCAAAGCTCCGAACGCTGAACATGACCTCGAACTTTGCCCGAAGTTTCAAAAAATTTCGTGTTCGTGTTCGGCATACCGAACATTGCAAAATTTGGTACGGACCCAAATTGTGTGGTTTCGGTTCTCCCATCACTAATTTTGGTTTCAATTGTGGGTTATAAATTAAGAACTGCCTGCATTTGGATGTAATCAGGAATGCCAGGATTCAACTTAAACTGTAGCATCTTTTGCTATTAAAAATGACAGGAAGTAAATGTCTGAAAGGGTGATGAACCATGAGAAATAATGTGGGGGATGGTATAACATGAAATGAAGAATTCCCACTCTGGTTCTTACAAACAGTGGACTCTTCAATAAATCACAAGTCCTTTTACAAATTGAAAATGTCCTTCAATTTGTAGAGGGTTACTGTCAATTCAAAGCACTGAATTGGGGGCATATATAAGATCAAAGATGTTTGATTGAATTGTGACTCAGATGATTTGTGCAATATTTCTCTCCTAAAAAACTCAGTAGTGGTTTCATGCAATGATACTATACCATATTATATTATTGAATCATAATTAAACAAATTATCTTACTTACATTAACACAAAGATTTTAAAAAGCTTGGCAAGAGGTTTTATATTAAATCTTAGTGAAACATTATTCTATGCTATTTTGGAAGAGAGATTTTTTTATTTCTAATTTATTTTGTTATTTATGGCAATATTAGATTCTCACATATTGTTTGGGTGAAATGTTGTTCAAAAGGCTATGTGGCCTGGTATGCCTCATATCACAGCATAAAATGGTGTAAAATAAAAGTTAGGTTATTTATTTATTTATTAGATTTGTATGCCGCCCCTCTCCGTAGACTCGGGGCAGCTAACAACAGTAATAAACAGCATGTAACAAATCTAATGTTTAAAATAATTAAAAAACCCTTATTAAAACCAAACAGACACACAAACATACCATGCTTACATTGTATAGGCCTAGGGGGAAAGGGTAGTTCAGTTCCCCCAAGCCTGACGACAGAGGTGGGTTTTGAGGAGCTTACGAAAGGCAAGGAGGGTGGGGGCAATTCTGATCTCCGGGGGGAGCTGGTTCCAGAGGGTCGGGGTTATATTCATATATGTTATTGATTCTGTGCTTATGTTAGTCACAGTTGTTGATTTTCAGATATTAAGAAATTAGAA
Organism: Erythrolamprus reginae; assembly: GCF_031021105.1. NCBI lineage: Eukaryota > Metazoa > Chordata > Lepidosauria > Squamata > Dipsadidae > Erythrolamprus > Erythrolamprus reginae. Next base: position 293,539,050 of record NC_091951.1, read on the forward strand.
CATAATGAATTCATATAAAATGGGCATAATTTATTATGCAAACAAAGAGAAAATGACTCAATCATCAGTTGATGTCCTGAGTTACAAGTATGACACATGAAAGAAGGTGTGGGACAAGGATAGGATTGTATAATATCCCTTCACCCTGACAATGACTTCTAGCATACGTACAATCAAATACACCAGAAAGTGGCATGGGAAGGGGCAGGGCCTATTTTGCTTTTTCTTGCTTTTGGCTGTGTTTGAAAAGACACTGGACTGTTTAGGGTTGAGACAATGAGTCCTGGTGTTCTCTAAGCTTGGTTGTTTTCTTGCAATCATTTTAGTACTAGGTTAGTAACATCATCAATGCACGAGAGAGTGAAGTTCTGATCATTTATATATGCATTGCTAAGGTTTTGTAGGGTGGCAATGAACTCTCAACTTGAAATTACAGAACAGAGTGCAATTTTTTTTTAAAAAAAATTGTTTTGATCTGCCAGGTGAGAATGGAGAATCAGAAGATGAGAGACTTATATTAAGATGGAATATGACTTGCTGAATTTTCCAGTGCTGGCAGAATCAACCATGTGATGAGAGTCCATTAGTCTGTAGACTAGTGCGGGGGTGTCAAACTTACATTGTCATATTGTCGTCACGTGATGTATCACAGCTTTTCTCCCCTTCATTAACCTGGGGGTGGGCGTGGCCAGCATGAGTTTGATACCTCTGGACTAGTGTCAGACTCCGTCTCTCACATTTTGACATTTTAATAAATACTATTTTAAACCCTTTGTGATTAAAATTTGACAAACTTAAAGCTGATTGTTGCTTAATACTAGGTCTGTTATCTTTTGTTTCTGATTAAACAAGTACAGTGTTCCCTCGATTTTCGCGGAGGATGCGTTCCGAGATGGCCCGCGAAAGTCGAATTTCCACGAAGTAGAGATGCGGAAGTAAATACACTATTTTTGACTATGAACTGTATCACAAGCCTTTCCTTAACACTTTAAACCCCTGAATTGCCATTTCCCATTCCCTTAGCAACCATTTAGATAATTACTCACCATGTTTATTTATTAAAGTTTATTAAAACAAATATTTATTAAAGGCAGATGAAAGTTTGGCAATGACATATGATGTCATCGGGCAGGAAAAACTGTGGTATAGAGAAAAAACCTGCAAAGTATTTTTTTTAATTAATATTTTTGAAAAACCGTGGTATAGACTTTTCGCGAAGTTCGAACCCACGAAAATCGAGGGAACACTGTACTGTGGACAGTTGTCCTATTTTACAGTAGGTCCAAGACAAAGGTCATTATTTCGAAGAGGTTTATTTCCACTTAATTTAAAACATTTGCTATTTCCAGCTTTCTCTCTTGTCCTCTGCACATACAAGTTGAATCCTCAGCATAACAGCGAATGTACACAGGCCTTCCATTTTTAAGTTGTATATATAAACATGGATCTGGGTTTTCGCCTTCAAAGTCTCTGCTTTGCAACATTTGGTTTAATTTATCAGATCATGCCTTGTCTCTTTGCTTTACCCCATGTATGGATTTTGACAATTTAAACACTAATTTTTATTTTATTGGCTGTTAAAAATCTGGTGGTTGGCAATGTAAATCTCCTTTTTCTGCTCATTATCATATTCTCTAAATAACTCTCCACATGCAGTTTTTAATTTTTTTTACTATAATACATATTTTACTGATGCAACCCCCCCTTTTTTTTAAATTAAATAGCTGTTCGCTACTAAACTCACTTTGTACCATTGCACAATCTCCCTGGCAGTTTTCCTTGTTTTGAAAACTCATTTATTGCTTATGGTGTCTTAGCTTTCTGTAAGAATCTACTGTATGTTCTATTTTTGTGCAAAGATTGCATTCCCCCCACCCCAATGCAGTTTACTTCCATTTCTGTGCTTCAGCTGTAAGCAGCCTCTCTATTTCTTCCCATGAATCAGGATCATGACCATCTTTTGCTTTTACCATGCAGCACATACCCCTAGCAGGTTTCCTTTATTAGTTCTCCAAGACCGTCTTAATGCTAATTCGGGATCTGATTCTAAACACATTAGCAACTTCTTCTGAATAGAATAGAATAGAAGGGAAGGGAAGGGAAGGGAAGGAAAGGGAATGGAATGGAATGGAATAGAATAGAATAGAATAGCAGAGTTGGAAGAGACCTTGGTAGTCTTCTAGTCCAAACCCTTGCTTAGGCAGCAAATCCTAAATGGTTATCTTCTTAAAAACTTCCAGTGTTGCAGCATTCACAACTTCTAGAGGCAAGTTGTTCCACGGATTAATTGTTCTAACTGTCAGGAAATTTCTCCTTAGTTCTAAGTTGCTTCTCTTCTTGATTAGTTTCCATCCATGGATTTGTGTTAGACCCTCAGGTGCTTTGGAGAATAGTCTGACTCCCTCTTCTTTGTGGCAACCCCTGAGAGATTGGAACACTGCTATCATGAAAGCTTACAACTAAGACACCTCAAACATGATCTAAGTATTGCCCACAAGATCATATGATGCAACATCCTGCCTGTCAAAGACTACTTCAGCTTCAACCACAACAACACAAGAGCCCACAACAGATACAAGCTTAATATTAACCGCTCCAAACTTGACTGTAAAAATATGACTATAGTAATCGAGTTGTTGAAGCGTGGAATTCATTACCTGACCCTAACCCCCAACACTTTACCCTTAGACTATCCATAGTTGACCTCTCCAAGTTCCTTAGAGGTCAGTAAGGGGCGTAGATAAGTGCACCAGAGTGGACGGCCACTGGGACACATGAGACAGAAGGCAGTCCCGCAAGTAATCTGGTCTGTTGCCATGTAGGGCTCTATAGGTCATAACCAACACTTTTAATTTATTTTCAGAAACCAATCGGCAACCAATGCACTTGCGGAGTGCTGGAAAAAAATGGGTGTACCTCAGGAGGCCCATAACTGCTCTCGTGGCTGCATTTTGCACCATCTGAAGTTTCTGAACATTCTTCAAAGGTAGCCCTATGTAGAGAGCATTGCAGTAGTCAAACTTTGAGGTGATAAGGGTGTGAGAAGAGACTCCCAGTCCAAATAGGGCCACAACTGATGTATCAGGCAGTTGGTTGAACGTCCCCCTCACCACAGCTGAGAGATGGTATTCTAAACTCAGCTGTGGATCAAGGAAGACACCCAAGTTGTGGACCCTCTCTGAAGGGGGCAAAAGCTCCCCCTAGGGTAATGGAAGGACAGGTGGGATTGTCCTTGGAAGATAAAATTCACAGCCACTCCATCTTGTCAGGGTCAAGTCTGAGCCTATTAACATCCATCCAAACCCTAACAGCCTCCAGACACCGGCACATCACTTCCACTGCTTCACTGAATTGACACGGGATTGAGAGGTATAGCTGAGTATCATCAGTATACTGATGATAACTCACCCTGTGCCATTGGATGACCTCACCCAGGAGAAACTATATTGAATGAAATGCACTGTGTGATATAACAACAGCCTAATATAATGTATAACTGTGTGTTATACAACTTTATCCATAAATTTAACAATCACCAAGGATACTATTTAAAGACTATTAAACCACCTTATCATAACAAAAAAAATTCAATATAGTTTTGCCCCATTGTTTTAGAATAAACAAGAGTCTTGTTACACTATTGCAGATCAAAGCATAGTCTGAGGGTATATAGATTTTAAAAATAATTAGCTTAGGAAAGGAATAGATGTGTAAAACCCAGCATAGACAAACGCTGAACCTCCCATTGGCATGTTATATGTTTTGACATATGTCAAATAAACCTCATTCAGTTATTCTTGCAGTTTTCTTTTAAGTTTCACCGTTTAACTTATTTTCACAGGCTAAGATAAATATATAGGTTTGCACCTATGTTAAACATTATTTGACACCAAAAAATGGCATCAAATCTCATGACTATCCCCCTTATCTTTTTTGGCTACTTGCTACTAAAATTTAACATTACTTGGGAAGGCTAGGAGATTATGTTGCTGCTTCTAATTGATTTTGACTGCTGTCAAAACACTTAAGTAGGTTTAGACCTAGTGAATTCTGGGTCCTAGTGGATAGCAGTCCATACCAGGAAATAACCAGGACCATAAAGTACTTCTATGTGGCCCAACCCCGTAGGACGCAGGGCAGCTTACAACAATAAAAAATAATACAATACAGTAGTCCCTCACCTATTGCTGGTGTTACGTTCCAGACCTGGCCGCGATAGGTGAAATCTGCGATGGGGAATTTATCGACTAATAGTACTTATTTAAGTATTTATATTGTAATTGTTTGGTAAGTTTTCAGTGTTTTAAGTGATTATAAACCATTCCCACACAGTATTTATTTTAGATACAGTATTTAAATACAGTATTTACAATTTTAGATATATTTTTTTTGAAAAACCTGCCGATCGAGTTCGGCAGGCTGTTTAAATCTGCCGATCGACTTCCTCAGAAACCCGCGATGAAGTGAAGCCGCAGTAGGTGAAGCGCGGTATAGCGAGGGACTACTGTAGTGCAATAATAAAAAGAAGACAAACATCAACAGTAGATTAAAACCCCATTATAGCCCCAACAAACCCATTATAACACCCCCAAAAAACAATCTAATGAACATACGCACCAGCCAAACATTATTTGGGCATTTCTGATGTTGAAGTTCACGGCCCCCAGGCCTGTCGACAAAGCCAGGTCTTAACAGCTTTTCGAAAAGCCAGCATAGTGGGAACAGTGCAAACAATGGGGTGGAGGGAGTTGGTTCCATAGAGCCAGAGTGGCAACAAACCCCCCCCGGTCCTGCCAACCTATATTGTTTAGTCAACGGGATCTGGAGGAGGCTGAATCAGTGTGATCTAATATGCCTCTGGGAAGTATATGACAGGAGATAGTCCCATAAATAGTCAAGCCCTAAGCCATGTAGTGTTTGATAACCAACACCTTGAATTATGACCAGAGACTAATCGGCAATCAGTGCAGCATGCAGAGTGTTGGTGTTATATGGGTATACTGAGGTACACTCATAACAGCTCGCATGGCTGCATTCTGGATTATCTGCAGTCTCTGAACATTCTTCAAGGGTAGCTACATGTAGAGCACATTGTAATAATCAAGATGGGAGGTAATGAGGGCCAGAATGACTGTTTTCAAGGCCTCCTGGTCCAAAAAAGGCCATAACTGGTATACCAGGCGAACCTGGGCAAAGGTCCCCCTAGCCACAGCCGAAAGATGGTGTTCCAGATTTAGCTGTGGATCCAGGAGGACACCCAAGTTATGAACCCTATCTGAGGGGGTCAAAACCTTTTCTCCACAGAGGAATGGATGGACAGATGGAATTCCAAGAGCCACTCAGCTTTGTCTGGGTTGAGCTTGAGCCTGTTGGCTCCCATCCAGACCTTAACAGCTTCCAGGCACTGGCACATCATGTCAATAAACCCATGGATGTGGCAATGTAGTCACCAGCTCGTGCCAGTACAGCTCAGTGGTTTTAATTTGATGGTATTACAATCAATGGGTTGGGGCAAGAATTGCCCATTGCTGAAGAAAAATATCATTTCTTGACAGGTCCGTGGTGAACTGGACTTGATCTGATCTGATTCAAATGACAATATTTATTGCATATTTTATACAGGGAGAAGTGTGGACTAGTTACGCAAATCTTGACAATATTGAAAAAAGACAGATTAGTATTTTACCAAACGACGGACTGTATCTTGTGTGGCTTTATTTTATTATTTTAATATTTCTGGTTTGACAATAGAAGAGAAGAAAAGGAAAGAAAAGAAGGGGATGGTTTTTGTGATTTAAATGACCCACTGTTTCAGAATAATCCACTCAGGATATACTGTAGTCTGAAAATAAAACGGCTGAAAGTTTCAGGCTAAGATAAGTTTCTAAACAAGCTATCAACATTTATAAGTCAAACAGATGTTATCAATTTCTGTGTATACAAAACAGAGATTATAATCACCCACTCAGTTGTGATATCCTCCAAACCAACAGTATAAAGGACATACCGATATATCCTCTCTCCTCACAGAAATAATAATAGTTTTTTTTAAATCCATAAATCGGTGGGGTCTTTCCTTGCTTTCGTACTCATTTAGTGGCATATCCCCAACAATGCTGAAGAGCTGACATCCCGCATTTGAACTTTTTTATCTAATCATATGAAGAATTGTTGGGATCTCAGGAGCAAAGCATTAGAGCATATACAATTTCTTAAAACACAAGGCAATAATATGTTGCTGATTTTGAGCAGATAAAGATGCTGTGTTGCTGGGACTGAGACGTACAGAATTTTTTCTCCATTGTAAGACTTTAATTTACAATCTCATGTGACCAACTGAAGTCTTGCCTCACTATATTTCATCTGGAAAACTTCACTATCTCTTACTCTTATTCAGTTCATTGCTTACCATTATTATATATATATTTGGAAAGTAGTGATTGATAGATTTATGGAAGATTCCACTAATATTCAACTTGATTTCTCTGGTTTTTATTAGTCCAGAAAGTATTTAACCTTGAGAATACTTCAGGGCAAGCCTAGCAAAATATGATGGGTAGAGGCAGAAGTGAAATTCAAAATTTTCCCCTGCTGGTTCTGTGGGCATGGCTTGGTGAGAGTGGCAGGGGAAGGATACTGCAAACTCTCCATTCCTTAGGGAAGGATATTGCAAAATTTTCATTTCCACCCCACTCTGGGATGGTGGTATTTGTTGGTTCTCCACAACCAGCTGGGTAGAGAACATTTGTCATGGCTTTTTCACACAAAGTACAATAACTATGGAAGGCTGTAAAATACTGTAAAATACTTTATGCTTTTGCTTGACCTGTGGTTTAGGATCCTTTCAATAATATCCTAATTATGGAGCAGTAACTCATTCAGAACAGAGTGAATGCTACCTATCTTAACCTTTTAAGTAAAAATAATAATGAGATTTTGTTACTTCATCATGCTGACTTTATTAGAATGTGAGAGGGCTCGTTCATATAAAGAAAACCAGTTCATCACGAGTATTTCAGGCTTAGAGTATGGTAGGTCTTAAATTCAATCTGTGGGATGTGGGGAACCCATTAAAATGAATATCACTCTGCAAGCCTTGCTTTGATTTCTTGAAAAAATAAAAATCCTATACTAGTGGAGGTAAATTGTTCCAAAAATTGTTTGTTTTGCACATAAAATATTTCAGATTTATATTCCATTATATTGTGGGCATAACAACACGTCTGCTGATTATATATTTATAGAACACCATGAAATCTCAAGCATTTCAATCTGGGCAGATGTTTCTTAAACTACTTTAAAGTTCATGTGAAGGAACAGCTTAAGGGTTCAGTGTGGATATGCTTGGAATGTGATTTTCCTAATGGTGTGGAAGGATGGTAATTATATCTCATTAGAAAAGAGTAACATGGTTTGGAGCAGAAATGTAATGAAACCTGATTATATTTTATAGTAAGCACATATGTTCCTCACTAAAAATTGCTTTCCTGGTTTATAAAAAAACCTAAATAATTATTTGGAACTTTCAATGCAGTGCTTACTGTACTAAACAGTACCTCGTGGTTATACTTAAGCTTGTAATTTCAAAAGAATTGTCCAGTTCTGTTTTATTGCCTTAATTTAATTTTTTCTCCATATATACTTTATGTTTTGGTTTTTGAAATAGTATGAGGTAAATGGCCTGTGCCAGTTGAAATATAAGTATTATAAGATGGCTTAGATAATTCAGAATACATTCTGTTCTTTAATTATACACAGCAGTGACACGTCTTTTAAATACAAAGATACTTTTCATTTTTATGGCCTTTTATACATGCATCTAATAGAGAGAGGTTTGCTATCTATCACAGATTAAATTATTTCAAATCATTGTTTCACTATAAATAGTAAATTCAGTAATTTAGAGACTTCCTCTGCTGGAAATTGGCTATGTAAGTAATTTTATACTGTAGATGTGCCAAAAAACAATAAATGGAATGGAAGCAAACTTATTCAGCAAGCGCATATAGACCTCAAAATTGTCCATATAGTATAAAAAGTTGAGCTTCCATTAAAAATGCATCTGATGGAGGTTGCTTTGAACACATGGGGAATATCAATTTGGGGGGGAAAAAATCAGAATGTAAGAAAACTGCATCCAGACGAGTGAAGCTTTTAAGCTGTCCAGTCATATGGTGATAATTTAGTCGGTATCCCAGATATGCCAAGAAAACTGTCTGAGTTGTCAATCTAAAAGTTAGATGTTAGATGTAAGTCCTGAGAGGATATTTTTGGACTTTGAATGCTGGCATGATGTGTGTCTGGGAAAATAAGAGATGGTAGATGAATGAGTTAAGAATCGAGATACAAGCTTTATTCATTTATCTTATCAGATTAGTGGACTGGAAATGCACCATAGAGACTGTTTTGTGCCCCAGATACAGACACTACCAAGGTGGCAATACTGTCAATACTGAAATATTCAGTATTCCTCTTTTCTCTTCCTTTTTGTATCATCTCTGTGGATTCAACATTCTTTGATGTGCTATGATTGCTGAATGTTCCTAGGCTCCATGTGAACTGGAGGCAAATGTGGAAATCACTGACAAAATATGTTTTTAAAGAAATATGTGAAATTGTTAATTTGTATTTTAAAAATTTACATACTTGTACTATTGTGGATTTATTGGCTATTTATTTCTCATTTTTTCTATTTCTTTCCTTTCCTTAACAGAGAAATGTTCTCTATCACTTTATTTTTTGTATGGGTAATATAAGCAATCAGGAAACAATCAATATAAATCATAAGGATAGAAGCAACAAGTTACATTCATACAGTCATAAGTGAGAGAAGAAGGGTGATAAGAATGATGAGAAGACTAACGGTAATAGTAATGCAGCCCTAGTCAATAGTTTATTTATTTATTAGATTTGTATGCCGCCCCTTTCCGTAGACTCGGGGCGGCTCACAACACAATAAAAACAGTTTATAACAACTCTAATAATTTACAATTTAAAATATTAAAAAAACCCATTATTAAACAGACAGGAGGGTAGGGGCAGTTCTAATCTCTGGGGGGAGCTGGTTCCAGAGAATCAGGGCCGCCACAGAGAAGGCTCTTCCCCTGGGATCCGCCAACTGACATTGTTTAGTAGATGGGACCCGGAGAAGGCCCACTCTGTGGGACCTAATCGGTCGCTGGGATTCGTGCGGCAGAAGGCTGTCTCGGAGATATTCTGGTCCGATGCCATGAAGGGCTTTAAAGGTCATAACCAACGCTTTGAATTGTGACCGGAAATTGATCGGCAACCAATGCAGACTGCGGAATAGTTTGACAGTGGAGAGGGAATTATCATGTTTTTCAGACTATAAAACACACCTGTGAAAGACACACCAAAATTTCAAAGAGGGTAAGAAAGAAAAAATAAGTGTTGATGATGTTTTTGAACTTAGGTGACCATTTTAGATCTTGAGATATGATATAACCTAGAAATTTGAAGGCCTCTACTGTTGATACGGTGAAGTCTAGTATTGTGAGAGGTGGTAGAATGAAATGGTTGGCCCTAAAGTCTATCACCATTTCTAGGGTTTTGAGTGTGTTCAGTTTCAGATTGTTTCGGTAGAAACATGAGGGTAGTTGTTTCAGTAATAATGGTGTTTCAGTAATCACAGTCAATGGATTTGCTTTTTTAACAATCAGATCACTGTGCCATCCTTTCAAACTTATGTTAGTTCTATTAGAAACCAGTTATTAAGAAACCAATGCTATAAATATGTGCCATACTGCAGTTTTAATTGTGATAGTTACAGTAATAGAATCTTGCAACTCTTTGTCTTTTTCCTACCCTCACCCCTGTTTGTATGTGAATTTTCTGAAGTATGTTCTCAAGTTATTTTCTTGTCCTGGTTGTCTGTTGCCTTGGTAGCAGCTCTTCATCCTGTCTTCAAGGCCATTCTCTATTCTCTTTACAGTTCTTTGGAAATAGCAAAAATCACGATGAATGGGAACATCCAAGAAACTGTTAAAAATGGGAAAAATCAACTCACAATACATAGAAATATTCAGCATCTATGTTCATATGAGACACTGAACTAGAAATTCTTCAGCTGCACTTTTAGCATTTGTGGTGAACTCAGCAAGTATGATTAGCTTTAAATGCAGTAGAATACTAGGATAAGGACAATTAAAAGTAACAAAATCATGACTAAGAGCAGTGTTCCCTCTAATTTTTTTTTTTGGGGGGGGGGCGGAAAAGTATAGTGTCTGAGCGGCAGTCCCTTCGGGACTGGGTGGCACAGAAATAATAAATAAACAAACAAACAAACAAATAAATAAAAAACCCACCCTGTTTTGCCTCAGAGAATTTCAAAATAAAATACTGTACTGTGTGTCTATAACAGTGAGCTCATAATAGGGCAACTCTATCAATATCAAAATGCCACTTAAATAGTTGAGCTAGTTTCAAACTAGATTTTGATTTTCTTTCTCTCTTCCTTACTCCCGTTCTTCGTCTTTCTCTTTTCCTTCCTCTCTTTTTTCTATCTGTTTCTCTCTCTTCCTCTCTTCCTCTCTCTCTCCTTCCCTCTCACTCTTTCCCTCTCGGCTTCTGGGCAGGTTTGGAAAACTCTGAGTTGATGATGATTTTTAAGTGAGCGATTGCTCACTGCTCAGCTTAGAGGGAACTATGACTAAGAGTCTTATATTACATAGTGACAAGTATGTTGTTTTGAATTTTAAGCAGAGGGACGAAATACATAATGTGCATAAAGTGTTACAAAAAGGATGCTTTGTAAATCCAATATTTCTAGCTCTTAAAATTATAGTTGCACTATTGTACCTTATTGTAGACAAGTCCAGATGACTGAAATGTAATATTCTTTTATTTTAACAACCAAATGCACGTGAGTTTTTGTTTTACTGTAATAGCTGTTCTTGCTAAATTTGAATTTTGCATTTCTTTTCATTCTTGAAAGCTGCCTTGAATATTTCTATAAGCTGATTTTTTTAAAAAACCACAATATATGTACAATGTATTCTATACAGTTCTATAAATACAAAAAAATAAAAATAACTGATTATTTGGGCAGGATTTGGGGTTATATTTGCAATGTTTTCAAACAGTTCTAGTTGTATTGTACGTTAACCAGAACATTTTTGGAGTTTGTGCATGTTGTGCATCCCGTTTTTGGCATGAGATGAGTCTCCCAATGACCCCAAAACAGTGTGAGCAGGGAGTTGCAGTTGCATGGAATTTTAATATATCCTCCTTGCTTCCATCATTGATCATTTCTAGTTCAATGCTGTTGCTTTCTTCCAAAGAGACAAGGCATTAAAAAAAGGGGGGGGGGAACCCTCAAGGAACTTTTCCATTCTGCAGACCACTCTATCCCTTCCCAAGAACAATAACTGCCTTGGAACAATCTATGTAGAGATAGAAGTCATGTAGAGGTTGTGTGCAGCAAACTGTCTTCCTCAAGCAGGTTCACATGATGTAGGACACTATCTCTGGCTGGTACATGATCTCATCTAGGTTGTATCAACAGGATGTTCTTAAGGATTTTTGAGGAGAAGTTACCAATAAAAATGCTGTTGCTCTTTGCTACCTTTTCCTGCTTGGAAAACTATATAAAAGCAATAACCACTGCAAAGGCAGTCAGACATCTTAGCATCCTGCAATGACTGGTCTCTATCTCCATCAAATCTACCTAAGCAAGAATGCAAAGAAGCTAAAATATGGAGGAGTTGAAGGGAAGAACAAACTGAATTCTGATGGAATTCTGGGAGAGGATTCTTCACAAATTTTACAGTTGCCAAGATGAAGGAAACACTAGCTGACTCAGAAAACCCCCCCAAAGTTTCTACTAAGTCTCTTGCCAGCCAAGTCTTGTCACTCCCGTTCCTTTCTTCTGCAGTATCCTGGATTTCCAAAAGCTAACAGTAGGACCCCGCTCCCACCCTCCACTCTCTCAATTGTAACATCCCAGATAAATCTGAAATGCATTTTATACTGGAAACTGTTGTGGTTAGCTCTGGCCCAACTCCTGCCCTAAGAAACGTGCAGGTGGATGTGGGGGAGAGATCCACATGCCGCAGGCCTGTTTTGCTCCCGATGGAATCTGCCGATGAAGCCTCCTCTGACCAAGAAAGCATGAGTGACAGGGAAGAGGGGAGTTTGGCAGACAGCCCAGGAGGAGATCAATCATCTGTATCATCCTTGGATTCTGAACAAGAATTAATGACACATCCACGCATGCGCAGAGTGATGCATAGGAGACAACAACTGAAGGATTATTACAAGAGAAAATGAGGCCACCTGTGGTTGGCTGGGGCTCCAGTAATTAGGGCTGCTGCTATAAATAGCAGCGTGTGGGTTTGGCCATTGTGAAAGAGTATCTGATCCCAGTTCTTCAGGAATCGTGTGTTGCTGTTTTCTGGACTTTGTTTGTTGATTTTTCACACCTTTGAAACCAAAGCAGAGCAGTGTGTGTGTGTGTGTCTCACTTCGTTGGAAGAAGAAGGGGTGTGAAGTTTCTTCACAGCTGCTAGCTAAGTACTTAATGACTGCTTAAGGGAAATTGTACAGACTACCCGGTTTTTTTTGGGACAAGTGCTCTTTGAAATACAAAAAGAGTGCTTAGTTTATTTTGAATTTTGTGATAAAGAACATTGTTTTGAATTTTCAAACATGTGTGTGTGTCTGAAATTTGTACCCTTGAATTTTCGGGAGGCTCCTATCAGAGAGCCCGGCAGAACAGAAACAGGGTGGTTCAGAGATATATGTATAATACTTTTTTGGTAGCAAAAACAATTTTTTAAATTAACATGTTGACGTGCTTTAGGGCTCTGTTAACTAACTGGCTGGTACAACCATTTTAAGGATACATAGGTTTTCTTGTTAATTTAAATCACTTTAATTTAGATCAATCAATCTACCCAGGTACTTAAATAGAAAGATTCCTTCTCTTTTTAAACAGTTTGCAACTCTGGTGATTTATAAGCAAAGCAAGTTCCTTGCAAATGTATATTTTATATTCCGGATGTATTGGTTTCACTATTTCCAATCAGCTCCACAATTCAATATGCTGCTTAATGTTATTCAGATACAACACAGTCAGCATCAAGGATGATGGGAATTTTATGACTATCTTGTACATTAAATAGCTTCTGCAGCAATTCTTGTCTATGACCTCTGCTAGAAATATTGGAAAAAGGGCTGACTACTTGCTCATTTCAGGTTTCCTGTCTACTAAGAAGCAATGAGAAAACTCCATAGAGGAAAAAGATGAAATGAGTTAGTCATTTCAGCTCAGATTCTCAACTGAGCTTTATGTACAAATATACTGGATAATACAGGTTCCTAATATATAGGGCAATTTTATGCACATTTTGTTGGAAATAAGGACCATCCAGCAGTGATGCTTGTTGTATAGGTTTGTTCTTCTGATGAATAGTTCATTTTAGGTAAGATTGTTTCAGGAGTATATTGTAGTCAAAGCAAAGAGGTACCATATTTTCAGTATTATATATTTTTATGATTTGGATAGGAATAAAATATTGAGAAGGAACCTAATAATTACTACTGCTACTTTAAATGATACAGATCAAATTGGTTGTTCTAGAACAGGCGTGTCAAACTCACATTGTCGTGGTGACATCTCATGGATTATCAAGACTTCCCCCTTTCACTAAATCAATTCAATTCAATTTATTAGATTTGTATGCCACCCCTCTCTGAAGACTCCAAAGATTAAACTAGGTGTGGGCTTGGCTAGTGAATGTTGTATCCAGCCTGCAGGACGTGAATTTGACAGCCCTGTTCTAGACTATAGGTTTGTTTTCTTGATTGTTTCAGATATTTACGCAATAAACTAGTGTTTTAAAAGAAAAATAGAGAAGAAGGCTTCTATTAGAAAATGGATATCTTCCTCAAATGAGAACAAAGAAAAGGGTAAATTAAATATGTTTACAGAAGCAAAGAAACCCCAAATTTGAACATTCTTTTGCTGTGTTTATATTTAGAAGCAGGAAAAGAATAAAGAATGTGATTAAGTTGGAAGTTTGACCAGAAACAGGAAGCTCCTAGAGAAACTTCTTCAGCATCTGTCTTCCTCTCTGAAAATATAGGACATGTTACTATGCCTAAACTGAAATGAGACAAACTGAAACATAAATATTTTGTATTTAGGCTTCTTGACAACTTACAAATACAGCAGATTGGTTTGCCTGAACTGGTAGAAAACCACTGGTGACATCACAATGACCTCACAGAATCAGTTTGTGATGCTGGTCCGGGCGCGCCATCATCTTAAGTTTTTGGGATTTAAAAAAGAAATGGGGGGATTTTTGATGGGGTTTCTGGCACTGTTCATGCATTGCCATCTTGTTTTTGGCTTTTGGGTGGGATTAAATTCCCCCCCAGTACTGTGCATGGGTGTGTGCGCAAAGTGTTCATGTGCCCACAAGGTGCAGCCACGCAGCATGAGAGAAAGTGAACCAGCAGTGAGATAAACTAATATTTAAAGTTGTCTTATTATGCGTTATAGCCCATCCCTGAAAAACAGTGTCTACTGAATACATTTTTACAGAGCAGTGGCAAAATTCTAAGTGGGTAACTGATTGTAAGGGGATAAAGGGTAAAGAGTTGTGGAGACATGGGAAAAATGTATGCTTAGTAGCATCTTTGTTATAACCACTTGATGTATTTTTAATTATTACTTCCTATTTAAGGTGATATGTTAAGTGAAACAAAGCTCTACCTTCTATACATCAACAGCATTTTCTAAAATGCATGCAGAAATACTTACATTTAAAGAGGCATCTGTAACTGAAATATAATATGGGATTTAATTTTAAAAAGTTGTTAAATTAGCCAACATGATTGCCTTAATTTTTTTAAAAAAGGAAATATTGGTCTTCTAAAGGATGCAATCCCAGTTTGTTTAATATCTGTTAGATAATATTGGATTTGTTTTACTGCTACTGTATATTGTTTTATTATTGTTGTGAGCCGCCCCAAGTCTTCGGAGAGGGGCAGCATACAAGTCCAATAAATTATTAATTATTATTATTATTATAACAGTGTTAAAGATAAAAAGATTAAGTATACAGACTAAACAATCTGATTAAGAAAATATCAAGGTCATGACCAAGGAAATGCCGATCTCATTAAGTTCTTTGATGGTAGAACTGAACTTATCTCTTATTGTATCTTCTGAAGTAGTTGACAACAATTTCTGGAAGACAGAAGCAGATTTCACACTTTAGTCTTGTTAAGTTGCTTGTTTCTTGCATTGGCCCCAGCTATTTTTAAAGTGAGCTTCAGAAATTCCAGTTCAGATGAAGTTGGTTGGATAACAACAGAGTTGGCCAGGGGTTTATACTTTGATCACTGCAAATTGGTGGTTTCTTGCTTCTTGCATTTCCCATCTGGGGAAAAAAAGGAGCAAACCTTGCTGGCTAGCTCTTCCTATCTGGGCCATTCTACCAATGACTTACTTTTCCTGATTCTTCTTACTGACTTTCCACCATATGCCTTTTATTTTCTTACATGCCTGTACATCAGAGGTTGTATTCAGCAGGTTCTGATCAGTTCTGGAGAACCGGTAGCAGAAATTTTCAGTAGTTCAGAGAACCAATAAAACCACATCTGACTGCCCCTGCCCCATCTATTCTCTGCCTCCCGAGTCCCATCTGATCAGCAGGGAATGGAGATCTTGCAGTAACTTTCCCAGGACTGGGCAGGGAATAGAGATTTTACAGTGTCCTTCCCCTGCTAAACCCACCAAGCTACGCCCACAGAACTGGGAGTAAAAAAAAAATTGAAACCCACCATTGCTGTATATTCCTACACATCAAAGTCCCCATATTCTTTTTACCTTAACCCAGAGGCACTCTTTTCCTATCCCACTAATTGTAACACTGCCATTCTGAAACAATAGGGCAGTGACGCAAACCTTTTTTGGTTCGTGTGCCAAAAGGGGTCCGTGTGCTATCATGCATGTACATGCCCACACAGCTTACCTCCCCCCCCACATGCACACCCCACCTGCACTGCCCCCCCATGCATGCGTACAGGCCTTTCTGAAGCTTGTTAAGCAGTGATGGGTTCATACTGTTGTGGTCTGGAAAGCCATACAGTTATGAACCCACTGATTTTTGGCAATTTTTTTCCTGGCATCTCCATGTCAGAGTAAGCCCCCCCCCCCCCATCTTAATGCTGACCTTTAAACTTCATCCGAAGCACATCTGAGGGCTTGTTCCGCGCAGAGACGTGGGGGGGGGGAATCACCAAAAATCAGTGGATTCATATGATACGGTTCTATCCCCTCCCACCCACATGCACACTGCTTTTAGGTTTTAAAAAATGCCCAAACAGGCAAACCGGAAGTGCGTTTTTACGAACTTCTGGTTTTTCTGATGGATTATTTTTTTTGTCTCTGGAGCTTCAGGGAAGCTTTCCAGAAGTGTCTGGAGGAGGAAATGGCCTTTCCAAAGGCCAAAAATCATCTGACCAGTGCATGCATGTGTTCTGGAGCTGAAACATAGAAAAGTCTCACGTGCCCTCCCATATGGCTCCGTGTGTCAGTGTGGCATGCATACCATAGGTTCACCATCACGGCTATAGGGAAACAGATTGAGTTTGGTTTCTCTTTTTTTCTTCCCACAGGAAGAAAGGCGATTGGCCACTGCTTTCCTGCAACAGAGGAATGTGAAAGCAATTCCTACAAAAGGAAATGTTTGATTTTAAAGATATCTTTGATAACAAAAATTAAAAATCTTCAGGGGAAAACCCCCCACAGAAATGGGTGGATTGTATGAAGAGCATCAACTAGACAGGGTTCAACAATAACCAAATGACCCATTAAAAACATAGCGATATTTAGGTCTGATGTCTTGCTAAACATAAATTGGGCTATTGATAGATAAGTATTGAAGAGGATTAGATAAATATTTGGTCATAGTGTTTTATATCTTCTATAGCAGTTTTTAGTTATAGCAGTTTATATCTTCTTGGTGGACTTTCAAAAGCAGAACAGTGAGGCCACTAAAGTATCTTCTGTGATCAGCGAACTAGCTTTAAAATGGTATGATTGACTGTCTTTCTTCCAGCTACTGAGCTAAAGAAAAAAAAGTATATTCTACTTGTAGAATAAACTCATTCTTGCCTTAATCTGTCTGGGGTGGTCTTACGTTTCTTGTCCAGCTTTTTGAGAATGCATTTTTATGGTTACTAGTGAAAGTGTTTCTGTGTTAGAATTTCATGCTTGTATAACATCTACAATATAATTGCAACCTCCAGGGACTTGCATTGTTCTGCCAGAGTTAATCTTATCAAGTTCTGTGTATACATGTACACAAACTCCATTGGTGTTTTTTCATCTTCCATTAATTTGAAATAATAAAAATGAAAACGGTAACTGTGGCATCTGGAGGCAAGTCCCATGCCATACTGTTAATTATGTTTACCGGCCATCAGCCAATCTTTCCTAATTGGATGCTCTTTAGATAGCTGGGTTGCATCTCACGAAATCTCCAGGTAGCTAGTCCATGTATTGTGGTTAATAATAATTATTAAATATCACTATGGATCACTGAATAGTAATAAGGTAGGAGACCACAACATGGAATGATAATTATAATCTGGGACCTAGCCTATGTCATATGTGGTGCAAATACAGCCGGATGAGGAATTTGAAAGGGGATCTTTTGGCTATGACTAATGATACACAACACACTGATTGGAAACTTTGAACCATTTTTTTAAAGCTTCTTCTAATTTTCCGCAACATAATTGTCTACCACTACCATTGCCTCTTCTGGGTATATTTAATTCTAAATAGACTTCATAGGGCTAACTCCAACCTTCCAGCTACAATTAGCTGGTTTGGCAGACTAACTGAGTCCTTGGGAATCATTTATTTGACCTTTCCTTTTCAGAAGTTAATATAGGGCCCAGTCATTGACTTCCAGGAGGCTAACCTGTCAATGTTTCCTTTAGGTGCAGTTTAGGTGTGGATGACCCTTTTCTCCCAGCTCTTATTTGTCCCAAAAATCAAGCTCCAAGAGTGCTATAAAGATAGTGGCTGTACCATATCATACAAGACTCCATGCAGAGTTATAAGCAGTGTTGCTGCTGTTGGCCTGGCAAATGGATATTTAGGTTTTACTGTCTTGCAGCAGTCATACCTTCCATATATTCTGAAATTTTCCCCTGTTTCCTGGTTGCAATAATCTAACTGTGAGGAGACAAGGGCATAAGTGGCTGTGAGAAGAGTCTCCTGATCCAAGTAGGGTTGCAATTGTTGCACTAGACAATCCTGTACAAAGGTTTGCCCACATTTCTTCCTCAAGTCAGCATTTTTATGAGGAAAGCTTGACTAAGGTGAGGTAAGATGGACAGAACGGGTTCACAATTTTGGTGTCTTCTTAGACTCACAGCTAAGATTAGACCAACATCTGACAGCTGTAACTAGGGGGGGGGGGGCTTTGCACAGGATTGCCTAGTGCACCAGTTGCAACCCTACTTGGGTCAGGAGACTCTTTTCACAGTCACTTTTGCCCTTGTCTCCTCACAGTTAGGTTATTGCAACACACTTTAAATAGGGCTATCCCTGAAGAGCATCTGGAGACTACAATTGGTCCAGAATGCAGCTGTGTGACCCGTTATGGGTGCACCTAGGTACATACATATTACACCAATGCTCCGTGGACTGCACTGGCTCCCGATTGGTCTCCAGATGCAATTCAAGGTGTTGGTTATTACCTTTAAAGGGTTTGGGAGACCTGCAGAGTGCTCTTGGGGGCCAGGGAGGGCAAAACCTTTTTTTTTTCTTACTTACTTCTTCAAACTCTTGGTGCGTCTTATACACCACTGCATCTTATAGTCCAAAAAATATGGTATGTTAGTGTTAGGTAAGAACAGGTTCTGGAGGTATATGCTACTGGAAAAGAGAGCTCAAATCTGCACTGAAACAGAAATGAATGATACCCTCTTTGTCTTTAGTTAACAAAAGAAGGAAAAAAGCAAATTCATTCTCCTCATTAATTTTCAGTTTTAAATATTAAAGTTTGATTTAAATTTTTGATTTGGTTAGCTAATCCAGGATTCAGCAACACATACACAATTAAGCATACTACAGTATTATCACCTTTAAACTTTGCATGCATGTTGTTAGGTTACTACCTGATGAATGCCAGGAACTTATACAACAGCCTGAGATTTGGATGACCCCAAATCCTACTGGACATCTCATTAGATTCAGTTGAAAAAGATCAATTTGCCCTATTCACTAGTCAAATAAAGCTTATTGCCAACTTAAAAAATTGGGATAAACAGGACAATAAACAGAAGCATTATTGCCTGTGTTTTGTATTGGAAAGTTATATTTTCTTTTGATCAATTTAAAGAACTGTTAGTATGATCATAATGAGTCTTGTTCATTTTTTTGCTTCAAAACCACTTTAGGCTTGATTTATAGTTCCAAAGCACTTTGCAGTTTGAAGAACAATTCCATCATTTACTTAAACAGCTGTTTCTACTGCCATATTTCAGCATTTGAAACTAAACATTACAAAACTGAGTACCCATATGATTATTAATTAATTCTCTATAAGGTAAGTATTTATCATGCAGCTGACTGTCTCCTGAATTGAGATTTAAATCTATGATTATTCTGATGGAAACAATGTCTCCCAGGTAGAAGGCATCTTGTAATTGTCTAGATAAAATTTGCAATTTTATTTCTTAAACGCCCCCCCCCCCCAAGTTTAGAAGCAAATTTAGCATACTTGTATAACTTCCTACTTGCATATACAGGGTGCATTCCAAAAGTAATGCAATCATTTTTTAAAAAGTAATTTATTGGACAGATTTGCACAAACATTTAAAATTCTTCAAAATTCTTCCTTGGGCCTCTACACATTTTTTTCTATCGACTCTGCCATCACCGGTACAGGCCCTGGAAGGACGCCAAGGTGATCACTTCCTGGATTCCAGGGGCGGCACTAGAATAATGGAGGGAGGATGGAATCCAGGAAGTGATCACCTTGGCGTCCTTAGCAACCTGCTGGTATACATGATGTCAAAGCTCCGCCCCTGGAATCTCTTCGTGGGATTCCCCAGCTCCTTTTGTGCCTCCTTCCCAGCCTCCCGACCGGCCGACAGCTCTCCGGTGTTCGCCTTCCTCCGCTGCCACCCATGCCTGGCTCCTTCTCCTCTTCTCAGCCGATGAGGAGGCGGCGGTGGTGATTCAGGGTGCTTGGCACAAACGCTGAACTGGAGCACGAATTTTTTTAAAAAATCAGGTTCGGGTCCGGTATGCCGAACACCGCAAAATTCGGTAGGTACCTGAATTGTGCAGGTTCGGTTCGCCCAACACTACTAGTGACATCACTTTTCCTTTGTTTCTGCTTCATTTTTCCTAGTATAACCAAACCTAAACTATTAAATGGATTTACACTGGGGAAAAGAATACTGTATAAGACAGAATTCATATTTGACTGCAGAAGCAAAAAAAAAAAACCCTTCAAAATTGTCCCACTAAATATGATTGTTTATTAGGTGCAGTTTATTTGATAGTATGAATTTAATTTGTGAATCTGAGCACCATTTTAATGTCAGTGCTTTCCTAGAATTTTTAAATGCTGGACAATTTTCTCTCAACAGAGCTTCAGTTGTCAGGTAGAACTTTTAGGTACTCAATTGAGAAGACTTGAAGAACTTAATAAGAAGTCACCAAATGTATCTCAATTCATGGGAGTCTGCATAATATTAAAGTGACTGCAAATGATCAAAGCTCTCATCACTTGTCTGTAAGCAACATCTATGCATGTGCAAAAATAATCTTGGTCACAACAGCATCTCTAGCACTTTGACTTTCCTTTAGACCTCCAGGACACCAGAAATCCCTTTCTTTAATACTCTAATCAGAAAAGTGGCTGGGTGATACCAGTTTTACAATAAATAGCATAGATACCATACCTATTTTTTTCATTTGTTTCCCAGTTTTGGTGCCCTTCCTATGTGTGGATTTTGTCCAAGAATTCCCTAGCCAGAGTGACATTGCTATGAATTCTGAGGCATGTAGTCCATTGTGTATCTGAAAGCTGCCAAGAATCCAAAAAGTTGCATAAAAACACAACAGCAGATTTCTTTCAAAAGCCCAACCTTCCCTCGGATTGTTCCTCTCATCAATTATTGTAGGATAAATAGGAAAAGCTTAAGTATTGTCATCTATCCTTGTTTTTGCTAAAGGGACAGATGCTAGATTACAAAATTGTGTCACTGTGCTTTGTACCTGAATAAAGGAGCATGCTAATTAGCTATATGAGGATAAGAAAAATTGGTTAAATCCAGCCATATTAATACAGGAAGGAACATTTATAGACATGCTGTCAGTAGAAGACATTGATTCTACAGCGGTTCTTTTAATCAGGCATGCCACTCTATAACTTAAGATCAAAACTGCATCTGTAATGAAGGGAGAAGAGAACCCATTATTAATTTCCCAAGGGGAAACTTATTTTTGTGCACCTCTTTTGCAATTCTAAGTGTTGCTGCTTGTTTTGATCCAAGTATTGTGAATCAATGTGTACCGAAGGAGATAATTCCAAAATTGCTAGGGGGTTTTGATAGCCAAGATCCGTACTTAATCTTAATGTTGGATTAGAGAAGGAAATTTGGTGATGAGTCAATTTGTTACCAGCAAATAGTGTTTAGGCATATGCATTGACTGGAGCTGAAATGGAACATTAAAACACACATTTCAAATGAAAGTGAATGATTTTATTATGGTCTGTAACCAATACAGTGGTCAGCATTTAATTAACATTACAAATATCAAGCTGGTGTTATAAAGATATATTGATGCAAAACCCAAAGAGGAACAAGCCATGAAATTGCTTCATTTCTTGACCATACTCTTAATGAAGGCAAAATCACATATGTTTTCAGGAACTAGATTGTATTCTTCACTGCCTCTCCTTCAGAAATCCTGACGAATAACCAACAGCATAACTTCATTTTTGTATAACGTGGAGCAGGAATGTTTTTCACTAAACATCTACTGGAGATTGCATTGACCTCATATGGACAAAGGATTTAAATGAGGTGATGGTACTTTTATAAATAATTCTACACCATCTCAGTACATTTCAGAATATAAAGACATAGCTGCATCATAATGATCTATGACTGCAGCATTCAAGCTTTGCATAACCAAGAGATGTGTAGACTCCTCCTGTCAGTATGTCTGTCTTTATTCCCACAGTATGTAGTTTAGATTATAAAAATGGGGGCAGGGGGAATAAGGTGCATTAGAAGGTTTTAATAAGTAAGTCATTAAAATGAAAAGGTACATTAGCACAATTCACACATGTGGCAGAAACTCCTACAAAAACTCAGACTTAGCATGTGTGAGGGAATTATTTAGAATATGAGCAATAACAGGAGTGAGGAGAGAATATTTTCCTTAGATTAGCATTAGGGAAACAGTGTTCTAATTGCACAATTTGAATCATAATGTAAAACAGTTACTTTAATTTTGGCTTTAAATGATGGATGCATATATACAACAGATGTCAAACCCACAGCATCACGTTGATGTCACATGATGTTTCAGGATGTTTTTCTCATTCACAGAGCTGAGATGGGCATGGCCTTCACATGATGCATCTGGCTTGTGGGACACCAGTTCAACATCCATGATTTAGATATTGTGGTTTGTAAGCTGGAACTCTTAGTTTATTGTTTTATATGAATCCAGTTTCTATGGTTTATAAAAATAAACCATGGTTCAGGCAATATGTGAAGTCATTTATAAGTTACTCAGAATGTGAATTTGGGAAGAAAAAGATGGAAAGATCTGACAACTGCACTGTATATATAAAAGTGAAAACCATTCATATATTAATCATGAAATCTCCAGAACCGCAAAGCCTACAAACTTGAAATTTTCCATGCATGTGACTACTAGGTTATCACTAAGAAATATTTTTTTCAATATGACCATCAGAACATGAGTATTTCTTATATTATTAACAAGTTCTGATGCTAAGGAGTTCTCCTCCTCCCCACCTGAAAAGAAATCTGATCCAAATGCAAAACACAAGCAGGAGAATTTCAGTTTTGTTTTTACTTTCACAGCAGCAAGCATCTTTACTACAGAACAGTTGAGCTAAGCCATGCACAGACTCCTTCCTGTCTCCTTCTTGCTGATACAGCAAATACTGTTTGAATTTCCAAATACCCCCTCAATTCTCTCACATACTAACAAATTGCTTGCCATAAATACCAATGGATCCTGGTGGGCAGAGACATATTCCCCGCCCCTTATTTTTCTCCTCAGTTCAGACGAATCTGTTCCTTCTACTGTGATACCAGTTAAAGGGAAAAGGAGCAAAAAACTTTTTACAGATTTAGAGATACAATTAGAAAAACACAAGTAAAGGAAGCTGCCTGTTTCTCCCATGGATAGTTCTATGTGGCATGCTCCAGAGTCAGTTTACCTGACAGCCTGGTCATCCTCCAGCCAGACAGCAAAACCAGGAAGGTTATTTACAGGGAGGTCCTGAGCAATTCGTCTGAGGGATGAATTGAAAGTCTATGCTATGCAATTTATTAACCTGGCTACATAGACAAAACAACCATGGTTGCTGATGGGATTAAAGGACTTAGGCCCATCTATTTCATTGTTGTTACACTTAAAATAATGTCTTCATCTGTAACAGAAACTTACTTTATTGTCTCTAATGAAATAACACAGACACTTTTTAAAGTACTCATCAATTTTCAAGCTTTACATGTCAATTTATCAAGCACCATCACATAGTTTAATAGCGAAGCGTGCATATCCAACATGCTTCACTATTAAACTATATAATACATCCTTTATACCAGAGGTGAGTTCCTGCTGGTTCAGACCTCTTCTGTAAAACCGGTAGTAACTTGGCAGCCTCGGTCACTGGAAACGGTAGTGACCCAAGCCTATCACACTCCTGAGCTAGTTCTCTAGGAGCTGCCATAAGTGCAGAAGCAAAAAAATCTTCCTTTTTGCTTCTGCACATGCGCAGAAGCTTATACACTGCACATGCTTAAGTGTACAAAGCGCACCCACCTGCACAGCACAGCACTGAACAAACCAGCAGTGAAGAAAACCGGAACCCACCCTTGCCTCCTACATACAGTAGTTCTGGAAGTTTTCATTCTGGAATTGCAAACTTTAATAAAGAAAAATATCTGCTATGGCAGGGTTTTTTGTAGATTAACTATCATCTGACATATATAGAATTCTAAGAGGTTGCTATGTGGCTAATAGAATCTGTAAATCAAATTCTAGTGCCACAGAGACAGACAACTATTATGTTTATATTATGTGCTTTAGAAAATCTCTCTTATTTTTTTAAATGTCTAAATATAATCCATTGTTTTGTTTTCTGTTTCTCTTTGAACTTCAGAAAAGAACTTCAAATGCATTTGCATTCTGCTTTTAGACAGGCACCAAATGGATTAGATTAAAATATAATATTTTGGATTCTTTTCTAAGACTCTATTGTTATTATTTATTTAATGCTTTCAATCTAACACCACCTAATTTTGGATGTTTAACTGCATATGAAATATGTCAGAAGTGTAACCCAGTGTGTTAGCAGTATAACTTGGTATATTGAAATATTAGGAATTTGGAGTTGAATGTTTTTTAGATCTCGGTTAATAACCATTTGTGGTTATTATTAAGGTCTGTATCAAAGTTAATTTCCTCTCCCTATAAAGAACAGATTGAAGAATCAAAGGTAAGATGTTCAAGCAGAAGAATAAATAATGATTGAAGAATCAAAGATAAGATGTTCAAGCAGAAAAATGCCTAATTAACAACAGGATCTAAAAGATAGCTAGGGAAAGTGCATAACTATAAAAACATCTGAAATATATAACTAAATAATTCAACTTTGTACATCAGAGAAAATGGTGCTTAACTCTGTTTAACAAGCTGAATTAGTTTCCAATAAGCTTATGGGTATGATTTTTGGTAAATGTCCTAAAAAGCTCTATATAGCAGAAGACCTGGTTATTTGAGGGCCTGCCTATGTCCTATGGTTTCTTCCCAAAAGATATGAATTAACAATTTGATTAAACAGTGTCCTTTTTTTGGACTCTTGGAAGTGTGCTTCATTTTTATAACACCTTCCACTTGGAACAAGGTGCCCCTGAGATCTATAGGGTTCCTGTCATCATGACATTCAGAAGGACCTTACGCACCTAGCTGTTCTCTCTCTTTTTTTTTAAAGTAATATTTATTAATTTGTTTTTAAAAAGCATAATCAAGAAAATACATACATTGACATATTTGCAATACTGTATTTGCAATACACAAAAAAGAAAATAGAAAAACATACATACACTTCTAAACCAACAAAAAACACCTGGACAATTACAAAATTACAAATAACATAGAAATATCATCAATTTCCTCTTGAGAGAAGGAGAATTGCAGTCTTGTTGCATATCAAATTATTTTCTGGTGAATAGAAATCATCGGCATTCACTGTTATTCTTTTTGGTTATCAATGTCTTCTCTATTATTATTATTATTATTATTTTTAAACCGCCTTCCGTACCCTAGCTGTTCTCATAGAAGTTGGAGCAGAGTGGATTTGACCTCTTGTTGGACATATTCAGCATCTATTGTGCATATTTTGAAGCTTGTTATATAAATGTCCTTCTTGTTTATTTACTTTAATGTATTTTTCTTTATATCATGAGCCATCCAGTATTAGTTTGGAAATGGTTGGTGCTTAAATAAAAATGTCTTTTTTTTCTTGTTATATTGTTTTTTAAAATACCATGAGGACCTTTCTTTTATTGACAAAAAGCTGTCAATAGATAGTAGCAGGAGTTAATGAATTACCGTATATACTCGAGTATAAGCCGAGTTTTTCAGCCCAAAAAATGGGTTGAAAAACACAACCTCGGCTTATACTCGGGTCATTGACAAAGTCACCACACGAGGGCGCCATTGCTTGAGCCAGAGCGAGGAGGCACCAGCTTTTGTCCCCTCTCGCACGCCGTAGTTCCTCTCCCTGGCTCAAGCAAAGGAGGCAGCCATTTGCTCCAACCGAGAGGGGAAAAAAGCAATGGGAAGCCGGTGAGGTCGTGTGTGTGTGTGTGTGTGCGTGCGTGCGTGCATGCCCCCTCTCCCCCCCACCGTGAAAAAAGCCAGCTACCTCTTGCTGAAACCCAGAGGCTTTTTTTTTTACTCCCTGTGTGTATTTGTCAACAGGTTTACAGTAACTATTCCTTGCTCTCTCTGCATTGCCCTCAGTTGGATTAAAAAGGCCCCCTGCTGTCAGATTCTCCTCCCCCCCCTCCTCCTCCTTTGAAAGGATTTAAACTGTTTAAAAAATGGTATTTTGTGGTAGTTGCTGTCCTTGCTTGGATAGGATCTAATAATGTGTTATGAGGCAGAGCTAGACAGGAATTCTTTTTCTATCTGTCTATCTTTCTATCTATCTATTTTTCTATCTATCTATCTATCTATCTATCTATCTATCTATCTATCTATCTATCTATTTTTCTTTCTACCTACCTATCTATCTGTATCTATTTCTATCTATCTATCTATCATCTATCTATCTATCTATCTATCTATCTATCTATCTATCTATCTATCTATCTATCTATATCTATCTATTTTTCTATCTGTCTGTCTGTCTGTCTGTCTCTCTATCTTTCTATCTATATCTATCTATCTATCTATCTATCTATCTATCTATCTATCTATCTATCTATTTGGTTTTCTATGCTGATAACCTCACATCAGCTAATGCTGAAGCTCTTCTTTGGATACACTTATTTGTTTGTTTGTTTGTTTGTTTATTTATTTAATTGGATTTGTACGCCATCCCTCTCCAAGGACTCAGGGTGGCTCACAGCATATATAAAAACAGAACAATAATGTAAATCCAATTAATGATGAGAAGGAATCCAGTTTTGAAGGATTTTAACTCTTAGGTTTTAGCTTTGTTGCTGATCGAGCTACTTTTTTTACTTTTTAATTTATTGTTAATATTGTTAATTTGTTTACCCTCTTTTAAATTTACAGAGCTAGTTTACTGGTTTTCTTTAAAATAAATATTCTAAAACATGTCTCAATTAATGTAATTTTATTGTTTTCCATTTTTATAAGTTACCAGTAGCCACTGCATTTTCTAACCTTGGCTTATACTCGGGTCAATACGTTTTCCCAGTTTTTGTGGCAAAAATTGGTGCCTCGGCTTATACTCGGGTCGGCTTATACTCGAGTATATACGGTACTTCTTTAGGAACTATTTGCATTTATATAGACTTTGCAAAGTTTCTAGCCAGTCTATATTGATAGAGAATATTTTCAAAAGAAATAAATTTATGTTTGAAAGATTACTTTTATTAAAGGAATCCTTACTATTCCTGCTATCTGCAATTCTTGCTCAAATATTTCTCTATATTAACACCAGCTTTGAAGCTTTCAGGTTTAATTGATCCTGGTCCTAAAAATTGGATTATGAATGCTAGACTCAGTAAAGCTAGGCAAGTTTCGTGTTCTAAGGAAACTTTGTTTCAAATATCTCAAGGAAATGTCACATTTGCTTACAAAGAACAATTGAATAAATGCAGGTAATATAATTTATTAGAGTTAGGATTCATAACATATTGAATCATAAATTGACTGAATTTATTTCATGCAACAGAATGAGATAAAATGTGTTTGACTAAGTTAGTTGTTTACTATTTCATGTAAATATAGTTGCTGAGTAACAGTGCTATGTAAGATGTTACATCTGGAATCTAAAAATGTTGTGAAGAGCTTAAGCTGAATTAGCTCAGTTTAGCTTGCAAAACTAAGCTTTAAAAAAATCCCACAGTCATGTTCTACCGGGCTCAATGGCATGAGCCCCAAATTAGGTGCAAAGGTATGAATTCAAACATGCACACTTGAAAAGTCAAGAACAAAGTTTTTATCGAAAATAAAAGGAAAGCAAAACATCCTTTTTGCAGGCAAAGGGACACTTTCAAAACAACAGACTTGAAGGCAGTGAAAAGCAATAAACAAACACAAAGCAGTTAGCAAGCAGCTGTGAAAACGTCACAGCTTCCCTTCTTCAACCGTTGGCAACTCACACAATTAACTATGGTTTAATATCCAAGTCCTGGGATCGATGCAAAGAGATTCCTTGAGACGAAAGCCACTTCCTCTTTCTCCGAATAGATAATCTTCCACACTGAGAGGCCATTTAACAGCAGCCCTAATTAGTTGAACCACACCCTAATTAGTTGAACCACACCCAACCACAGGTGAACTCTCTTATCTCTTTTAATACCTACGTAACTGCTCTTTGCTATTCATTGCCCTTCGCCTGCGTACATCAATGAATGCTTCTTCATCCGAGTCCAGCGAAGAAGATAATGAGGAGGATGAATTGTTTCCTAATTGGCTGTCTGCCAGGCCCTCCTCTGAGGATCCCAGTTCACATTCATTCCCTATGTCGCTGTCAGAAGCAGACGGCAGTAACACTGGCCTCTGACATTGCGAAGATTCACCCACATCCACCCCCACAGTCGTTGGGGCAGGAGCTGGCCCAGAGCCAACCACAACAAGTCACAAGAGCCAAAAAAAAAGTATAACTATTTTTACCTTCACCATTCTAGAACCTTGTATTTTGACTGCATAATGGATTTTAGAAGCTCATCTAGATACATGCATACGTACACTTGTCATATATATTCATTTGCTTCATGAAACACTTTGGTTGACACAGTTGACATAAAAAAAATAGGTCATATTATGATAGTCATAATAGATATTTCAATCTTGCTGACTTCAAGTGTATTCTTAGCAGAATATTTCTGTATGGAATTATATTTCTTATTAATTGAGGGCTTAAGCTAGAAAAGCAAGGAAACAATATTTTCCTGTTTGCTTCCAATAATGGTAGAAAAGATATTAGGGCAGAGACAAAAATAAAAATCTCTCAACGACCCAAAAATTCAATTACATTTATAGCAGCAGCTGAAGGAGAACAAAATCAATGAAAGGAGCTTACTTATTACAGACCCATAGTTGCCATAAAACTGAAACTAAATCACATTGACAGGATCTGAACTTCAGGTAAATTGCTTTGAATTCAGAATGGGAGCCTGAAGAAATAATGGAAATTATATTGCAGGTTGTTGGGTGAAAAGGACTATCACTTGTATAAATCTATTGCTGAATTGTATGGGTAGGTATTATGGGCATACACACATACTCTAATATCTTATCTGTATTTTGTAAAATAGAACCCTCTATTGTTTATTGAACAGCTAAGAATACTGGTGTCAACAGAATTGGCTTCTCATGTGAAGATAATAATACACTTTTGAAACAGGCTGATTGATAACTGACAATTTTATTCTGTTGAGCAGTAGACTTATGAGGCAAAGACAGAAGAACACCTATTGGTCAAACCAATTATTTTCTCCAAAGAATTTGCCCAGGCACATTCTTCATCTCCTTTTATAATGTTGATTCTTAGCTATGAGATAAAATGTTGTATATTTCTCACAATTCTTTCAGCAAAAAAAGCAATCAAGACTCATGGCTTTCTTTTATTGTCTTCAGCACGCTTTGGTAACTATAATACAAGAGTTTATCTAATTCATTTCAAGTTGAAGTTTTCATTACAATTTCACATCATTTTTTTTTTCTGAAGGAGAGTCCATTTCAATGATTTTACAAACCTATGAATCAAATGTCTAACCTTACAATATATAATATTATCTGGAAATGATGGCCTAGATCAGGGGTCTCAAATTCAACTTACCCGGGGGCCGCTGGACGTAAGAGTCTCGGTGAGGCTGGGCCACATCAGGTTTTCCACAAGGAAAACTCTTACAAAAACTTTCCAATGTTCTCAAATGTCCTTATTTTTTCATCTTATTTTGTGTTAAAAAATAAAAATAAATTAACAAATTCATAAGAAAAAATAAATAAATCAGTAATATGAAAATGAAAAATAATAATAGTAATAATAATAATAACAATAATAATAATAATAATAATAATAATAATAATAATAATAATAATAATACAGCAGATATAGAAGACTGAAGAAACCACATATAGTTGCTTACTAGAGGGATGTAATTATTATTATTCAGATTCAAATGTTTGTATTAACAGTTCTTTAACATTTAACTTTCTGAACATTGATGGAACATTGAACATAAACTGTTGTGAACATGGCTTCTTCTGCCTACTTCTTGCTGCTTGAGATATGGCAGCACTTACTCTCGCATAGCCGAGCAACATTTGGCTTAAGGGAGGAAGCAGTTGAGACCCTCAGTAGGGATTGAAGATGGTCATCAGTAAGTCTGGACCTGTACTTGGACTTATTGAAGTTCAAGGTAGAGAAGAACTTTTCGCACAAGTATGTGCTGCCAAAATGACATCCATATACTCCCCACCACTGAATGGTGTGCCTGCATCCATGAGTGCCTTGCATGTTGGGAAATGGCAAAGGTTTGTCTGAGAAAGCTGGGCTTTCCATAACATAGGTTTTGTAGAGAATGCTCTCACGTTGTCATAGGCAGCACTGACAAGTTGCCCCTGGCCTTGTAACTTCTTGTTCAGTACATTAAGCTCATGTATTGATATAAACAAAAAAAGCTAAGTCCATAAGCCATTTTGGATCACTTAGCACAGGAACAGGAACCCCATCTTTCTCCATGAAGGTTTTCACTTCATGGAGAACCTGTGCTCAACAAAGAAATATTGCACTTCCCACTTTTCCTGAAATTTTCTGTGTTCATCACTACAGGCCTTGAAAAAGACATGTTTGGGGCTGTGTAATATATAATTCCACTTGATGTCACTGTTTCAGTGTTTAGCAGCTAAACTTTAACCGATGCGTCTTTTCCGCTTTTTTTCCTGTCATGCTGAGTAGCAATTTCTGTGGCTGGGGTAATGGCGCAAGTTCGCAATAAGCCCGGCTGATGTCCCACCTCTGAGAGCAATATACCCCATCGTGATTGGTAGGTTCATTCAGCTCTGCACACAACACTGAAAAGTGCCATTCATATCAAACTCGGGCTGCACTAACATTAAACTTTGATATTGAGGTGGGAGCCACAAACTATTGTCCCGAGGACCGCCGTTGGCCCATGGGCTGCAAGTTTGAGACCCCTGGCCTAGATAGAGAAAGCTATAGCTTTAGCTATATGTTTTCTTGAACATTGTAATTCCAATTTGTGGACTGAACTGTTCTTTAAAAACCACATCACTCTATTTCATAGAAAAAATATTTCTTGTTGTGGGATGATCTGTCTCTCTTTATTAAAACACATGTTTTCAAGAGTCACAATTTACTTCAGAACAGTTGCATGGAGAACTAAATTAATATAAGATTTAGATAGCAATTTAGAGGAAAGGGAAAGGAGACCCAGTAATTATGCAGGTATTTGTTATATATGAGACAGATGACAAATTGTAACAGGTTAAAAAATGTTATGACTTTCTCAAATATCCTTCAACCTTTTCATGTGAATTAAACAATCACTTGTTTTATTGTGTTGTTGCAGTTCCTTTCTTCCAAAATAGCTACTTTGAGAGTTGTAATGGAGTCTTCTAGAAAGTTGAAATGCTCTGATGTTACTTTGTCCTTGTTTTGAGTCAAGGTGTCAAAACTGTGTCCATTAATGTTCTTGCAAAACTCTGTGCCTGTTTGTCCTATATATTATAGAATCCAGAGGGGCATTGTTGGCAGATGTTGGAATGTATCACATTTGAGGAAGAACACATGAAGGCACCTATGTGTTGTTGGGACTTGAGATAGTGATCTAGGTTTGTTGCAGGTTTACTTTCCATTTTAATATCATTGTCCTATTGTTCCTTACTGCTTGTAAGAATTTTCTTCAGATGGCTAGTTGCTCTGTAGACAATGAACAGCCACCCATTGCCAGAAAGTGCACTCATAACTATTTTACCTATGGAGATATACAGTATATACTTCTTTTCACCTGATATATATTGTTGACATTTTCATCATCTGGATCAAAGGAAATAAGTTTCTTATCAAATGCCGTGATGACTTCAACAATGTCCGCTCCACCATTAACTTCAGTCAAGTCAGTTTTTTGATGTGACTGTAACTACACAATGGGAATAATCAGAATGGACCAGAGTGGGTTCCAGATTCTACTACTGCTGGTGCGCTGAAGGATGTGCCAAGTGGCTGTGCATGCTCTGCACATATGTATGCATGTACACTACATCAGGGATATATAGCTGCATGCACATCCCAAAAATTGCTACCAGAATATGTAGCAACTTGCAATTCCAGTAGCAGCCCATCAATGGATCTAATAAATATTATTATTATTATTATTATTATTATTATTATTATTATTATTATTATTATTATTATTATTGTTGTTGTTATTATTGTTGTTTTGTTGTTGTTGTTGTTATTATTATTATTATTGTTGTTGTTGTTGTTGTTTCTGTTGTTGTAATCTATGGTTCTAATTCAGTTCCTCTAAATACTTAAGATGTTTCAGAGAAAGAGTGTAAAGAACCAGAAGAGGAACACTGGGATAAGGAGTAAAAAAAAAAAAAGTCAAACACCCCCCTCCTCCTATAACAGAGTTGGCCTTCTCCGGGTCCCGTCAACTAAACAATGTCGTGTGGCGGGCCCCAGAGGAAGAGCCTTCTTGTGGTGGCCCTGGCCCTCTGGAACCAACTCCCCCCAGAGATTAGAACTGCCTCCACCCTCCCTGTCTTTCGTAAACTACTCAAGACTCATTTATGCCGCCAGGCATGGGGGAGTTAAGATATTCCTCCCCCCTAGGCCATTACAAGTTATGCATGGTATGCTTGTGTGTATGTTTGGTTTTATTATAAGGGTTTTTAGTTGTTTTATTAATTGGATTTCTACATGCTGTTTTTATCATTGTTATTAGCCACCCCGAGTCTGCGGAGAGGGGCGGCATACAAATCCAATAAATAATAATAATAATAATAATAAACCTACAGGGCAGGGCTTTGATTGCACAATCATCCTGGTTTTATTACCACTTGTGAGGAAAGCACATTTAAATCTGTTGCCCAAGGACAAATTATGTCAAATGACGCAATGTGGTCTTTAAAAATAAGAAACCCGTCCAATAATTAAACTTAGGTTTCAATGAAACTGCCAGAGATCAATGATTTATGGCAGAGATTTGACATTAGTAAAATGAATATTAGTTCCTAAGCCATATGTAAGTAGCTAACATCTGCAGAGGATAAGTGATTTAATTCTTCACCCAATTCAATTAAAAGTAAGAGATATTGATAGTATATTATCAAGTACATTTATGATTTATATAAGCTGGTATTCCTGCATCTTTTGAGAGCATTCTTTTCCTACTGCCGATCATATCTGCCAGATGCAGTTTATTATTATTATTTTTTACTTATATGTCAATACTGCCACTTTTGTCTTTTTTTATTAGTTTTAGTTGAAGTAGGCTCTCCTTCAACTTGAAAGCTAACATTGGGTAAAAAAGTAGCAGAGTCGTTTTCACAGGAGGAAGCACTATTACTTTAAAAGAATTTTCTGACTTCTTTTAGAATGCTCTATTTTTGATATGCCTGGTCTGATTTTATGTTCTGATTATAAACATTTCCAGCACAGCGCAGTTCATCTAACTCCCTGGGTATAGTTTATCAGGAAGCAATTTTGTTTAAATAGAAAGACAAATGAATTGATGCTCCCATCAGCTACCTGTCCCACTAATGCAATGCTGTACTTGGGATTTATCACAGACTAAAAGAGAATTTATTTTAGGGTGAAGGGAAGCCAGGAATTGTTAAAAGTATTGGCAGTGTATCACTGGTGTGTTAGATTTGCCACTAAACCCTTTTGAAATATGTTTCAGGAAAAGGAGAGAAATGGCCTGTCACTGTGAAGATTGAGGAGTGAACAAGGCAGATGTCTAAACCAGTTCTAAAGGTCAATCAGCTTCATCAGAAACTGCCTGAAGAACTACCAATGCAGCATAATATGCTCCTGGGAAGCGCTCGGTCTAGATTTCTAATAGCTATATGTTGTAGAGCCATCCATAGAAAAATTGCAGAGGATTTTACTTGCAAAAAAAAAAAAAAGTGAGGATTTTATGACTCTAAAATCTCATTTATTTTCCACAGAGGCAGAAGCATTGAACATTTGCTCACAGGGTTTAATCATTCTGAGTATGGGAACCCAATGAACAATTTATTGTGCATTTAAGGTATGGCTGGATGTGGAAAAAATGGTGAATTCTGTGATTATTTTCCAGTCCAAGGATATGAAAGTCGATCAGCAGAAAATAAAGTAAATGAATGGTTTGAGGGATAGGAGCACTTTCTCCTCCTGAAATTCAACTTAGTCCTTTTCAGGGGTGGGATTGAAAAAAATTAGCAACCAGTTTTCTGTCCGGCTGCTGGGTGCTAGGGGTGGGTGCTAGGGGTGTGGCTACTTAGCCTCCTGCACCATGGTGGTGGGGAGGAGGGGCATTTTCACCATCCCAAGGACTTGGAGGCTAGGGTAAAAATGACCTCCCACAGGCTCCAGAGACTCTCCAGAGGCTGGAAACAGGCCCACTTCCAAAATTCCAGTACTTCTGGTAGGCCTATTTTTCACTCTCCCAGAGCCTGTGCGGGCCCTGTACTTACCTCACATCCAAAATGGGCCATGTGGAGATTCCTGGGAGGGTTAGAATGGAGTGGGCGGGGACAGCAAAAGGATGAAATCATGGTCTCCTTTGATGTTACAGCCTTGTTCAAGCCTATAGATCCAGAATTAGCCAACGAAGCCATGATCTCATTGATTAAGAATACACCTGACTTAATTGAATACACAAAATTGAAAAAAAACCAGGATTATCTAATAAATGTCTGCTTAACTACATATGTTCAATTAGCTGGCCAAATTTACCAACTAATTATAGGGACACCTATGGGAGCACTGCTTTCAGGATTTATAGTGGAGATCGTTACACAACTCTAACCCTAACCCTAACGCATAGCACTTCTACAAATACTACTGAAAATATATATCAGATATGTAGATGACATCATCACCAAAATAAAAAGACAAATTAGAGAACAGCACCATCAATAATTACAGGAATTATGTATGTTAAATTTCATAGAAACCAATAAATGAATAAATAAATGAAGACATTCCTGTGTGCAAATATCTGAAAAGGCAAAGGATAGGCATGAAGATAATGAGGAAGTAATTCCTTAAAAAATCCCACACTCTAACCTATCCTATCGTGTGCTCCACATAAGATTTAACCAGAAGTGGGTTCTAACTTACCTCGCTGCTGGTTTGCTTCCTCCCATGCTGTGTGACCAGGCCAACCCTCACTCCAAAATAAGATGGTGATGCATGCATAGGGCTGGAAATTCAGTTTCTGCAGATGCACAGAAAAAAAATACTCCAATTTTTTTTTTAAAAAAAATCCATAAAGAAAAAATCCAACCCCCCACCCTCCAAAAAGATGGCAGTTTCTAAGGACCAGCATCGACCAATCCAGTTCTGTGACATCATCGTGACATCACCAGCGGGTTGCTACCAATTTGTGGAAAGCGGTCTGAACTGGGATGAACCTACCTCTGGCCTTAACCATTAAGGCTGGCATTTTTGCACGGATGGAAAGAGCATGAAGCAAAGGAATAAATCAGATATTGAAGTGACCATAAACCAGATTGAGCCACAAGCAAAACACAACAGTTTATTTTGGTATTTTGGCTTAAGAAAGAATTGGGAGCATGATGCAAAATGGGTAGATTAGGATGTAGTTTAAAATTATTCTTATTATCTAGGACTAACTATCTGAACACTGAATTAATTTTGACCTTTTACTGTTCTCTTGAGTTCTGTTATGTATGGAAACCTTTTATAGCACTGATAGATCATGTTTCTGTTTTACTGTGGAGCTGGTTGGTATTTGCCCAGAAGAGCAAACTTAACAAATCCTGTGTACCTGTCAAGTCCAGTGAAGATATGGGAGAACAGAATTAATAGGAAGTAATATATACTTTTTCTCCTCATATAATAAATCTGCTGGATAAGAGGTTGAAAACACTGAAACAGAACAGTGTATTGCATTTCTCCCATCATAATTTCTAGTCCCCTAAAGAAGCTGTTGATAAAATAACCAATCATTGCTTGATTGCAAGGATCGTTCTGCTTTGAAAATAGACCTTTCACTCTTTGAAATTCATTGCTTTTACCATCACCATGGTGTCTTTCTTTTGGGAGGGGGGGAATAAAAACCTTTTCCCTTCCCCTCCTGCTTGCTGTCATGGTGAAATTTTTTGCAAAGCTCCCAACAGCATAGCCTAGCACAATATTTCTCAACTTTCGCAAATTTAAAATATGTGGACTTCAACTTGAATTCCCCAGCAGCGTATTGAAGATTGAGATACTGGCTTAAGAGACTGGAACTGGAATTTCATCAAAGGTCTATTTTGGCCAACCCAAATTGTTTTGCTCTTTCAGAACATGGAATTAGAATGTATAAATACTGTTTATTTCATATCATGCAGTTATACAGTAAAATATATGTGTCAGTTCTTTACAATAATGATTCCCATTCATCGTTCCTATCACCAGAGGTGGGCTGCTAAGGTGGAATGGTGACATGGGCTCACCCCCGTGGCTCTGAGTGCTAGTGGAGTCCAGTGCAATTAGGCTACTGCACTGGGGCAGGTAGAAAAATTGTGCGTGGACACCTGCCTATCACCCATCTTTTCCCACTTAGGACTGAATGACTGAAACTTTTTGCTTGCATCTTTACAATTTATATTAATATTGATTGTTTTCTGATTGCTTATTTGTAACTTATGACAACCATGAAGTGTTGTACCTCATGATTCTTGACAAATGTATCTTATCTTTTATGTACATTGAGAGCATATGAGAGCATATGACAAATTTCTTGTGTGTCCAATCACACATTTGTTTGTTTGTTTGTTTGTTCATTCATTCGTTCATTCGTTCATTTGTTCATTCTTTAATTCGTTCATTCGTTCATTTGTTCATTCCTTCCTTCCTTCATTCCTTCATTCCTTCATTCCTTCATTCCTTCATTTCTTCATTCCTTCCTTCCTTCCTTCAGTCACTTACTCACTGACTTACTCATTCATTCATTCATTCATTCATTCATTCATTCATTCATTCATTCATTCATTCATTTATTTATTTATTTATTTATTTATATGTCACCCCTGTCTAAGGACTTGGCCAATAAAGAATTGCATTCCATTCTATTCCATTCTATCCCTCTCTCTCTCCCTATTCCTATTTTATTTCTATTCCTTGTCTTTAATACTGAGTAAGTTAGGCCATGTCTATCAAACATCAAAAATATTGACCAGGCTATCCCACATCCTTTATATGGATAAT
Organism: Erythrolamprus reginae; assembly: GCF_031021105.1. Lineage (NCBI taxonomy): Eukaryota > Metazoa > Chordata > Lepidosauria > Squamata > Dipsadidae > Erythrolamprus > Erythrolamprus reginae. The sequence goes on from NC_091951.1 coordinate 293,576,480, forward strand.
CTGAAGCTCTATGGAAAAACATCATTTGTGTGACAAATTGCCACCCTCACCAGCACCAAGGGAAATTAGTGATAACTGAAGGAATCAGGATGGAAATAAAATCAAGAGTCTGGTTGATGATGCTCACTCCGAATGCCTGGACAAGCTGACAATATCAAGCACGCAGAAGCCAAGAAGCAACTTGGAAGTGAATATATCATGAGAGTGAAGAAAAAGTCCAAACTAGATGGAGGAAATATCATTAAGGCAATTAATATTTGACAATTCCATATATTCGATATACATTAGATACACAGCTGGAATAATAGATTGGACTCAATCAGAATGAAAAGCCCTGAATAGGAAGAGCAGAAAAATAATGATAATAACCTTCATCCACACAGCAGTTGGCAGCCTCTATTTATAAAGAGGGAAAAATATGGTGTAGAATGTTGCAAGTATACCAGATAGTTGAAGAAGAGAAAACACCTTTGAAAGAAGATATGAAGGACAGTGAAGAAGATTCCCAGTAGCCACTATATCAGGAAAGCTTACCGAGTAATGGAAAGACTAAACTTGTCTACAAGAAAGACCAAATGATGAACAGAAAAGGGATATGGCAAGGCAAAGTATTACATGACCATTGCATGAATAAATAGCAGACAAAGCATATAAAACAAGACCTTAGCAATTGCTAAGAGCAGGAAAATTGAAGAATGACACAAAGGGGTTAATTATGCTTGCACAAGGTCAAGTGCATGTGAGTGAGCGTGTACTTTTGATAGAAGCAATTATATTGGAACGGAACAATTGAAGTTACATGAGGTAGGCAAGTCTATGGAACACATTTTTCTAAAAGAGTATTGTGTTTATTTCCAAGGATTTTCATTAAAATTGTGGACTTGACTTGGGGATATTTCTTTAGTTCCAAGAAGAAAATTAATATACTGCTAAAGTGAATAGAAATAAATAAATGTTTATTATAAAAGCTAACCTATCATTTCTTGGTATAGAAACACCCAGCTAATGGCAGCAATTACAATCAAGGACAAATCTTGCCACAAAACATGTTCTCATTTATGTGTAAAGAGGAAAGGTCCATAGTCAATATTGTTCTCATTTTTAAAAAGGGAAAATGATTTAGTATTTTTCTTCTGTTTATTTCAAAAGGCAATTTTACATGTCATTAGGTACAACAATAAGCTATCAATCATCCATATGGTTACAGTCACAAGAAATAGTATCCAAACTAGCCTTCAAAAGGTTAGCCACAAAATGCAGGTTTACAAAGAATATGTAAAGCAGAATAAATGTCCAATATTCCTGAAAGTTTATTTTATTTGGCATATTACCTCCTAATATACAATACAGAAATAATATAAATTAACTCAAAAGAGCTTTTATAGTTAACATGTTCTTTAAAGCAATTATGGTTTTGTAATGGATTGGGAAGGAAATTGACTAATGGGAAATACCTTCTCATTTATTTGATCAATGATAATCGATAAAATGATTGACACAACAGGAAAGGAATACAAGAAACAGAAAAACAGAGTTGGAAGGGAACTTGGAGTTCTTCTAATCCAAGCCCCTTCAGCCAAATGGTTGACCAATGTTGTGTTTAAAAACTTCCAGTGTTGAAGCATTCACAACTGCTGAAGATAAGTTGTTCCACTGATTTATCAGAATTACTGATTCTCATAAATGGATCAGAATATATATCACTTTATTTGTCCATAAGATCAAGTTTTGCAGATATGTATCCTTATAGGCATGTTCACTTCAGAATTTGCTTAAACTTCACATACAGAAGTAGTCTCCATAATCAGCAACATCTGCTTCCTTTTGTTAGCTTTCTTGTTTATTTGCTCCAGGAAAAATCCCAAATGTGATTGAGATGTGGACCCAGGAGGAGAATGAAAGAGTTCTGAAGTCTAACCATTCTGTCTTCTAAAACTATGAAGCTAAGCAGGTGAAGCTAAGCAGAATCAGAGTCCTTCGGGAGTTGGGCAGCATACAAATATAAGTAATAAATCTAATTAATAAATCACAACAGGTACATGTACAATTAGCACAGGAGCTCCACTTCTCTTCTCTCTATATACTAATGACTGCATCTCTAACGATCCATCACAACTGCCTGAGTTAAAAAGAGGGCCGTGAAAATATTTACAGACCCTTCACATCCTGGACACAAACTGTTTCAACTCCTACCCTAAAAAAAAACGCTATAGAGCACTGCACACCAGAACAACTAGACATAAGAACAAATATTTCCCTCTACACTGTCAAACTATCTGCTAAATCTGTAGTACTATTAATTTTCTCATCGTTTCCATCATCCATCTCCTCCCATTAAGGATTGTATGTCTGTAACTTTGTTGCTTGTATCCTTACAATTTATATTGACTGGTTCCTGATATGATTTGGTTGCTTATTTGTACACAGATTATTATTAAGTATTGTATCTTATGATTTTTGAAGAATGTATCTTTTCTTTTATGTTCACTGAGAATGCATGCATCAAGACAAATTCCTTGTGTGTCCAATCACACTTGGCCAATAAAAGATTCTATTCTATTCTATTCTATCCTATTCTACTCTACTCTACTCTAATGAAAAAAGCAACAATACTTGCATATTGCTAAGGCTCATGAAAAGTTGGCTGTGGGTCAGTAGGCTTCATACTGGCCTACTTTCCTCTTGGCTCTAAGATGAGAAGAAAGGATATTACTGCTGCTATGAGGATGGATTTTAGTAAAGGTTTGCAGCTTGAAGCAAATAACAAAAATGTGATGTGCTGAGCAATTCAAGAATAAGAGATTACTTACAACCTTAATGAGCATTTTTCAAAATTAGTTTACCCATTTTCCAATTGCATGGTGGCCACCAATAAAATCAGATGGGCCAGTCTATGTGCCAAATCTATCATGACTGCTGCTTCTCAAAGGTTTTGAACTAGGGAGCTTGTCTAGACTCTTATTACTCATGACCCCCTTTATTGACTTCTTGATCCAAAGAAATTCACCAGGGCTCTCTTCTTGATCTCTCTTGCCCCAATCCCTTTCTCTGGTTTTCTCTATTGTTTGATTTTTATTGTTTGCTTTAAAGTACTCTCATTCTTTTTTCTTTTGTGCTTGCAATTTGTTTGGCATCTTATGATGCTTTGAAACATATTTAAGTTTAAAGCAGACTGTGTATAGAGCAAATAAATATAAACACATTGTTATAACAGATTATAACAATAAATGCATACAATATTTTGCCAGGAGATCATATGCTACATGTTGAAGCAGTCCCATTGATCTTTCCTCTCCATTCCTGGATTTCCTAGATGCCTTTTCAGTCTTTGGTTGGTTTGGTTTGATTATTTTATATTGTAGGAAACCTGAAAGAAAACTACTATACATTCTGACCAAGTAGAAGATACTCTTAATGTGGCCAAATGCTGCTAGTATGAGTTATGCATGGTAGGTATCATTACTGGGCCATCATGATTATGATCTCACTTGACCCTATTGTTTAAGTATAGCACTAATTAAATCTAGCTCTACTCATAGACTATCTACCTTGCATTACACTTTTTAAATGATACATGGTTTCCTTCTAGTGGTATTGTGAACTGGTTTATATTAATGTTTACAGTAAAAATGCTTCTTCTTGTCATCACAAGTGAGTGAGGTGAGCCTTGTTGAAATCACTAAAACATACAGGATTTAAAATCCTTCTTGCAAATTTTCATGGTGCCAATGCCAGATGTCATTCTCATAGTGACTCAGAGCAAGATAGAGTAGGAATGAAATTATTGAAAATATTATTTATCTAATGATAAATCATGTATATCTACCCAAAAAATGGTAGAATTACAAATTTGCAGAAGTCAAAGACATACTAGTCTACCATAATCTACCATATTCATACCAGACAAAACTATTACATGCACTGGACAGGTGTTTCTCATTCTCAAGGCCTGGAAAGATTTCACTGGTAAAACTGATTTTACTTGCTTGTGACAAGAAAATGCTAAACTACTTGTACTAGTTGTTTGATTGTTCAATTTTCCCTTTGTAGTGTCCTGAGCACTGTGTTATGTAGTAAATATATTTTGGTGATTCAGAAAGCAGTTCAGTCTTTCTTAGATTATTTTGATTAACCATTGAATGTACCAGTGGTTGAAAATATAGATATAGACACACAGGCAACATTTTGAAAGAATTGGATAAATTTTATTGGAATATTACTTGACAAACTGTGAACTGTTGGTTCCTCATTTCAAAGATATTTCCTTACCTAAACATGAAAATAGAATGACCACAGATGGACAAAAAGTTGTTGGGAGCAGGAGTAACTTTCAACTTCCTGTGGGTTTCTCATCTGAATCTCCTTGAGCTAGCAATTGGTATTGGAAACCTCCCTCCTTCCTTCCTCCCTTCCTTCTTTCCTTCCTTCTTTCCTTCCTTCTCCCTTTTCCCTTCCCTTCCCCTCGCTCCCTCCCTCCCTCCTTCCTTCCTTCCATCCCTCCCTCCCTCCATCCATGCATCCCTCCATCCCTCTATCCTTCTCCCTTCCCCTCCCTTCCCAGCTGGAAGATTCATGGTTGCCACTGGTTAGGGGAAAGAGTGAGGGATTGGGCAAATCTTTTGGAAGGGAACACTGAAAATGAGTATGATAATTACAGCTGTGCAACAGCAACTCTAAAGCAGCAGCAGCCTAAGAATACTAAAGAAGGCAGAATTTTCCCTTGGGACTAATAGCTTCAGGCAACACATAAACTGGTTGACTTGAGGCACCTTTGCTGAAAGAGCACTGCCCTATGATGCCGTGTTTCATCCAATTGAAGATTACAAAGTCTCAAACCGACATGAATTTTAGTAGTATAGGGATTCCATGATATTAGTATAAATCTACAGAAGTGAATGGTTTGCAAAGCACTTTTACACAACTTTCTTCACTTAGCCTTTCATTTCATTTCATTTTTTTAAAGAGAACTGCTTATCCTCCTTCCACCCCACAACTTGGCAAAATAGAATAGAATTTGCTGGCAAAGGTGTTGCCTCTAATAGGAATAAGCCTGCCAAATATCAGTTGTATGTGGTAGAAGGAATTGTGCATAAGAATGGACTATAGGAGTTTCCAAAGACACAGATGGGCTTATCCCTTGATGTTTCTTAAATGAAATTATTGTAAAATGTCATTTACCATAAGTATTGAACTGCTGTAGCTTAAAAACATGATAGACTTCAAAAGAATAGGTATGGTAGGCATCTTCAAACAGAGAAGTCAATTCCAATTCCAAAATTGGTTAATTTTAGAGGGATAGGGGATATTATCCTAGCTACAGTATCAAAAACATTCATATTGGAAATAGCTATTTGGACTGATCTTTTCATTCACAGAGATGAATCAATACATTAGAATAAAATCTGTAGAATTTCTTTCAGATTCTGGAACAGGGAAGCTACCTTTCCAAGACAAGACAAGCTTGCCATCAATCTCGGCTCACTTGGTATTCCAATAAAACTCAGCAAAACCAAAAATACAATGTCCCACAAGGGCTATTCCCAGTCATGCTTCAATGTCATATTGACATTTGACATCCCAGAAGGACAATTGAAAATAAAGTTTATTTTAACATCAATTTTTTTGAGTAAAACACTTCTTGGATTAATGTTTTTTGGATTAATGTTCTGTAAAGCAGCTACTTTCCCTGCTATTTTTAATCCATTCTGCTAGCAAATGCAGCAATTGCAGGTTTTTTAATGCCCTCCTGATTACAGTCTATGGGCATTCCCCCCTCCCCAATTTGAATCCTGAAGGTCAGGAATAAGACCAGTTTGTTCTGAAATGTCAATTTCAAAACTCAAATTGAATCAGGTTGATTTTCCCAAGCCTAATAAATAATGTTATTCTGTTCAACTGACACCAAGAATCACAGAAAATCTAATATAATTGAGGTGGAGGATGCAAATGCATGCAATTTATAGAAGCAGGGACCATTTTCCAATCAGCATCCTATGACATCCTCTACTACATCTTATCCAAAACCTTTTTAACACTGCTGCTTTTGGAACAAACAGCTAACAAGAAATAATAAGCTCATATATACTTTTGCAATTTATTTCTTTAGTGCCTTCATCTAACAAAAAAACCCTGTAGTTAAAGAATCATATTAAATATCTTCAACTGCCATTTTCAAAATATTTCTTTTTCTTTTCCTTTTGTCTCTCCTCCCCCCTTCTTCTTGATGTTTTCCTTGGGGGGAAAATATCAACTTCAGAAAAAAGGCATGACCTGTCATTTATTTTTTTCTCCAGGAACTTTCATATTCAGGTTTGATCTTCTTTGGGAGTTCCTAATATCAAAACTCCATGAAATTTTCTAAAAAAATAAATAATACTGACCATGTTGCCAGATTTGTACTATTAATGTATTGAGTAATATTAATTCTTTTGAATGTTGGTTAGCATTAGTTCTTCTGTAAAACTTTGAATGGGTACATTTTCCAAACTTTGCTATATAAGAGATGCCATGGTCATGCTACTGAGTATCACATTACATGCAAAAGCAGGATTGTCTCATGGCTCCCCATTTCTGCCTCCTGGTATTTATTTCAACAGACCAGGAGTGTACAACTATGGCACCTTTACAATATATTAACTTCAATTCTCAGCCATGCTGTCTGAGGAATTCTGGAAGTTGAATTCCACAGCTTGTCAAGTTGCCACAGTTGCACACCCGTGAGACATATAAGAGTGGCTGTTGATGTTTTCTTAATATTCCATTTTGAATCTTTACTTCATGATTTTCTAGAAATAACTAGAGTGGGGTTTTTTTCTATTTAGAAGTGTGTAGAAACTAAATTACTGCCATAACTCTGACTTTAGAAATATGTCCAATAAGGAAGCCTATGCATATGGAATAGCTGAATATTTTTTCATAAGCCAGTAAAAAAGCTGGAAACAGTCAGCTTTTGGAAAGTAATCGCAAAATTACTTGGCATAAAGAAAAATATCATCCCTGCTTTTTCTTTCTCCAATATGCAGTAAATTAGTATTTAAATGAGTAGAAGTAAATTTATGAAATCATATCTTATAATCTAGATTCTAGACATACATTTTAAATGACATTTTTAGCAAGACTCATTAAATTCTAAAAAGAACTGATGTACTACAACAGTTTTTTATATATAAGAACATAGGAAGAGCCATGTTGAATCAGGCCAAAGCCCATTGAGCCCAACATTCTGTGTCACACAGTAGCCCACCAATTGTACATGGGGATCTTGAGCAGAAAGAGAAAGCAAAACCCTCCCTTTCCCTTGACCCCCAACAAATGGTACTCAAGGGAATCCTGCCTGCCTCAACCAACATAGAGATGGCACATGGACATCCATTTCAATAACCACCAATACACTTGGCATCCATGAATCTGTCTAATCCTGCATTGAAGCTATCAAGGCTGACAGCTGTCACAACCTCTTCTGGAAGGGAATTTCATAAACCAACAACCTCTGGGTGAAGAAATATTTCTCTTTATTTGGCCTCAATGTCCTACCTATGAGTTTTAGGGAGTGCCCCCTCGTCCTAGTATTGTGTGATAGAGAAAATAATTTTTCTTTTCTCTATCACACAATACAATTTTTCTCTATCCATTTTTTATCCAATGCATATTTTATACACTTCGATCAAGTCACCCCTTAAACGCTGTCTTTTAAGGCTGAAGAGGCCAAGGCGTTGCAACCTGGTTTCATAAGGGAGGTGCTCCATTTCCTTGACCATACTACTTGCCCTTTTTTGCACCTTTTCCAGTTCTATTATATCCTTCTTGAGGCCTGGTGACCAGAACTGTACACAGTACTCCAAATGTGGTTTCACCATCAATTTGTACAGAGGCAATACAACACTTTCCAACTTATTTTCAATTCCCTTCCTAATCATGCCAAGCATGGAATTTGCTTTTTTTTAACTGCTGCTGCACACTGGGTTGACACCTTCATTGAGCTGTCCACCAAAACCCCAAGGTCCCTTTCTTGGGTTGTCTCAGAAAGTTTGGTCCCTATCAGTTGGTAGGTATAATTGGGATTCTTTGCCCCGATATGCATAACTTTGCACTTGTTTAGGTTAAAATGCATTTGCCACTTAGTTCTCACTCAGTCAATTTCGAGAGATCCTTCTGGAGCTCCTGACAATCTGTTTCACTTTTCACTACCCAGAACAATTTAATGTTCAATTTAGAACAATACACCAATTTACTTCTCAGATCAAATTCCTGAGTTTATTCCCATCCCCAAACCAGTACTGTATGTTAGGAATTCTGCCTCTGATGCAATTCCCAACCTCAAATTTAAAGGGGGTTATATTCCAAAATTACCATTTGGATGATTTTAAGACCATTGGTGTGATTTAATGGTATGGTGCAGTAAGAGTAAAATTAACACTAGTAATTTTGTACAAGACTGAGTGTCATTGACTTTATCATTGCATTTGAGTATTGTTTTTAATGATTTTCAAATATATTGAAGAGGTTTTATTTCCAAAAGCATCTGTGTGACATTTAACAGAATCATCCTTTGATAATATTAATTTTTGCCTTTGTTAATGATATACTAGAACTATAGGCAATTTGAATTATTTGTCAATGGTGATCCTTGTCCAGATTATGTAATTAATATATTTAACATTTACTAAAATTATCATGTAAAATTGCAAACAACAGGAATGGATTATCCATGCCCTTCTTATTGCCAAGAGATTAGTTCTTCAAATTAGAAAGACAAGTTTATGGCCCCAATTATCCAATGGATTGAAGATCTGATGTTACTTGCATCATATGAATGAGTCTGCTATCATCATAGATTATGCAAGGACAATTATAATTCTAAAGTTATATTTTACTGATATTGTTAATGAAAACATTTTACATATATACATTTATATATGTGCCTGAGAAGTCCTTATATTTATACAGCTTATCTTGCTGCAATTGCATTTTTGTTGTCTTTTTATTTTTATTTACTGTTTTACTAATTAAGCAAAGAATCCACCCCTCAAAACTCAAAAAAGTCTAATCAAAGACAAGACGAAAGAGGTGGTGCAAGAGAAACAATAGATAATGCAAGAGAAATGGTAGATGATGAAAAACATCACATCAAGGTGATGCTATTGTCACTTTCTATTGACATCCAGTTTGACATCACATGAGAATACAAAAAGTATCACAATGATTCTTTCATCATTTAATAAAAGTGGTGAATCCTGTAACTGCTTCTAACAATATATTACAGTGTAAAAGGACTGGGAGAACATAACAAATATCAGATACCATAACAAAAAATATACCGTCTACTTTTGTTAGCATATTTTGTGACCAAATATCGAAGAATAGAGAGTTGTGGTTGATTGAGCTGCTATGACCTAGGCAGCCTATATATTTGATTTAAGAATAAATAATTTTTTCTGAATTTTGCAGAAGAAGACATTATGTAAACAACTGCAAGAGCAAAAATCTCCCTTTAGGGATAATATCATTTTTACTAAACAAAAAAAGCCAAGTATAAGAATTTTTTTTTCATAATGTTTTTTCTTGGGCTTTAAAAAAGTATGGGAAGCCAGGAAGACTTCAAAAAATTAGAGACATGCTGGACTAATAAAATAAATGATTGACTAATAAAAGAAATAATTGACTAATAAAAGAAATGATTGACTAATAAAAGAAATTGTTGACTAATAAAAGAAAGAACATTCCCAACCAAATCCTTAGCCATTTAACCTGGGTTAAACTGTTGTTAACAATATGCCTAATTTAACTTGGAAAGATATAATTTAATATTAGGTTTTGCCCTGATCACTTAAAGGGAGACATTGATCCTCAATTGATGATATATCCACAAAGGTTAATCCCCCCCTTTTTTTCTGCCACAACAATCCAATCCCAACAGCTTTTCTTCAGTCCCATCAAAGAACTGTTACGGATCCATCTGAACTACAAGCCCTATGGCAAATGCAAACACATTACAAATTCCATGATTTCTAAAGCCTTTTCAAAATCTTTTCTAGTAACGCTAAGCCAAAAATAGTATGAATGGAAAGCAAAAATAATCCATGAATGATCTGACTCGCGTAATGCTGTCAGAAATTGTTCACATGGCAAGACATGAGATGCAGTTCAGGAAAAATAAAATACTCTGGCAATCACAAAATATCCAGTTGCTTTTCCCAAAGCTTCTCTTGTCATATATTTAACTAAACGGAGGATTGAATTAAGGTTTTTTTTAAAAAAAATAAAAAAAATAGAACCCATGGTTGCATATAACAGAATGTTTTGAGAGCTTGCTGCCAAACTCTCTCAATATGTGAAAAGGGAGGCAGTGGAAATAAGCTCTAGCAGCTTTCATGTCTTTTATAAAAACTTGGAAATCTGCAACAAATGAAAGGACACAAGACAGCTTTTACCATCTGCATTGCTCCCAGACTACTTCTGATTTGATAGCTACAGGATGCCAATGCCTTTGAAAACCACAAAACTAGATTAACAACACGCTAAACATGAGGACATCAAAAAGAATTGTTTTAATTTTAAGAAACACACAAAAATGCGAGTACCAATGAGGATAAATTTAAAAAAAAATAAGCACATCAAACAAGAAAAAAGGTGGTTAAAAAAAGACGAGAAAGAGTTAGGAAAATAAATTTATGCAAATGAACTTAAATGCATATAACAGTGGAAACATTCACAAAATTGAACTATTCCAACTTCTGCATAGCATTAAAGAATAGGAGCAAGAATTGTACTTAAGGCAAATTAATTATGGAATGCTTTTTTTCTCAGATAAAAAATTTGGAGTTGAAAACTAGTGCTTATTTGCCACAAGATGTCAGTATTTAAAATATGGTCAAATAGTAATCTTTATTTCATTTGCAGAATTCTTTTCCTTTTCATTACTGTATTTCTTAGTATTTTCATTCATCATCTAATTAATTAATTCCTCTACTGTTTCTTTCTCTACTTTTTGTCCCTCTTGTAGTTCATTCTTAACCTCTTCTTTTATTTCGATTCCACAGCTTCTTTTCCAGTCATCAAGCAAACCTTTTAAAAAGCCAACCAGTTCCGCGTAACTAATTTCCTCCATGTTTACGAGATCACAAACCTCCAATCCAAAAGTTCAACAAACAGTGATAACAAAAAGTCTGCCTCCACCAAGTTCATAAGCCTTTCCATGTATGCCACCAGACCAGTCCTTAAAAATTGCTTACCTCCATTTCTGAAGATCACAAATAGTCCATTTTAAACACTGTCATCTGCTAACACAAGCATATTTCACAGCCTTCCTGATTGTTCACCCAACAGATGGTGTTCAGTGTTCGATCTTCTAATTCTGCCTTTTCTGTTTTTAATTCAATTCTACTTTCCAAAATATTATCTTCTCTATTTCTTGTATCTCCACAGATCTTTTAAAGCAAAGCTCCTCAGTCAGGAATTAGTTACAGTTCTTTGTAAGAACATGGTTTCCATTTGCTACATAGCTGCTCCTTAATTTCAGGTCTCTTTTTCTTCTTTTCTTCTTTTCTTTTTTTAATTTTTCTTTTAAAAAAAAATACTTTTCAGATTTTTTTATTTTGGCAAATTCACTCATTAGCTTCAATTTTCCTCACACTCTCCAGCAATTAGCTTTGGAATCTTTTCCCAATTGACTCCAATCTTTCTAATTTAATCTTGCCATTTGTGGCCGCCACAGTTAGGATGCCACTTAATGTTGTGTTCTGTTTGCTGCAGGCTGAGAGGACAAAGCTGGGTCCCTCAGGGTTTGCCACCCCTTAGCTTACCAGCAGGTGCCCCTCTTATCCCCCACCCTACAGGGTTCTGACCCGTTCTGATCAAACGAGGTCTCCTGACACCACGGATATCAGGATTCACCAATGGAGTACGAGGAACTCCGTAGCACCACAGTGTTGGCCATGCCCCTTTGATCTGATCTTGGCCACACCAAGTGGTGCTACGGAGTACTTAAAATTATCCTACCTATCAGTGACTACTTCAGCTTTAACCACAACAATATACGAGAACACAATAGATACAAACTTAAGGTAAACCACTCCAAATTCGTTTGCAGAAAATTTGAGTGGTCAATGCCTGGAATGCACTACCTGGCTCTATGGCTTTTTCCCCAAACTCCCACAACTTTAAGTTATGTTCAGAATTTTCATTTTTTACAACTACTTTACACAGTAATCTATTCTATATTGTGGATTTTCCTATGTCTATTTTACAGTATATACATAATTCTGAGAAATGATATTCTCCTTTTTTCTTTTTTAGGGTAATTTATAAGGCAAATATTTTATCACTCATTTTATCACTAATTAAACTTGTCAATTCCCATGCTGCCAATGGCCTTTTTTGGGAGGTGGCAATAGAGATTAGGCTGTTTATAAATCAGTTTTGTTATCTGATGAACACACCACATAATAATAAACTCATAATATTTTGAATACAAATAGTAGCTGGGATGTGGAAAAGATTTTAAGCCATAGTAAGCGCTAAAGAGTCAATCATGCAGAAGAAATGTGACCTTAAGGAAAACATGAATTAAGCTTGGAAAGCTTAGAAAGAAGCTTAAACTCTCTAATAGTGAAGGAAGACAAAATGCTCCAGGCTTTTAAGTTTCTATTGCTATAGCTTATATTAATAAAGTAGAATTCCAATATTTCTGGTGAAGTCTGTTTTGACCTATTTAGAAGGACTGTCAGTAACAAAGGAAGAAAAGTGATTTTTTTTGTTTTTTTGTTTGTTTTGTCAAGTATACATTTGTTATATACATAGATATAACATTGTTTATATACATAAGATAGGTATTGATAAGAAGAAATAACTGGACAGGGATGGTAGGCACGCTAGTGCACTTATGCCAGTGATGGGCTCCTACGGGAACGGTCAGGAACATAGTTCCAGTAGCAAAATTTGGAGCTCCACCCCAGAGCACCCAATTTGCACTGAAAGATGTTGAAACAAAATGCATAAGCCATGCCCATAGTGTGGTAGTAAAAAATTTGGGTAGCCCATCACTGGCTTGTTTGTTTGTTTGTTTGTTTGTTCGTTCGTTCATTCATTTGATTTTTATGCCGCCCTTCCCCTTAGACTCAGGGCGGCTTACAACATGTTAGCAATAGCACTTTTTAACAGAGACAGCATATTGCCCCACAATCCGGGTCCTCATTTTGCCCACCTTGGAAGGATGGAAGGCTGAGTCAACCTTGAGCCAGTGATGAGATTTGAACCGCTGACCTACAGATCTACAGTCAGCTTCAGTGGGCTGCAATGCAGCACTCTACCTGCTGTGCCACCCCGGCTCTCATTGACCTCTTAGGAATTGGGAGATGTTAACAGTGGGCAGTCTAAGGGTAAAGTTTTTTTGAACTCAGGTAGTAAGTTCCAGGCAGAAGTGGGCTGCTGCATGGATGGTCCGGCACGCAGTTGGAAAAACAGAGATGCGCACACATATCCTCATTCCTGATGTGTACATATGTATGTACATGTGAGATTTAGCTTCTGTACCTATGCAGGAGGCCAAATCTCATACGAGGACACTTACAAATGTGACATTTTACCAATGCTTTTGCGCAAGCATCCTTGCACAAGATTTTGCTTTCTGTGCATGCATAGAAGTTACATCTTGTGCCGCTGTGTGCACACACTCATGCTGGATGTGCACGTTGTAAAATAAAAATTGGATTGTTCACTAATCAGTTGTGTCCCAGATTTTAATCAACAGAAATAGAATAAGTTATAATGGTTTCAGAACATAAACAAAGATAAGTTAACTCTTTCCTGAATTTATTGAAGAAAAAAGCACTATCACAATCTTTCTTTGAAACGTTAATTTCCCCCAATTTTTAACATTTAAGACTATAATAGAGAAAGTACTATTTAAAAAGTTATATTGGTAGTGTTTGGTTAATGATTGGTCGTACTTACAACAGCCATGGAATAGGTGCTTTGTGGCCAAAAAGAACATTACCAAGTAATAAATTGTTGAATTGATTCTCATATATCCATATGACCACATGTAGGCATTTGTCAACTGATCACCTTTATTACTGGTCATGGTGTTCTATGATCTTGTTATCACAATTTTTGACTTTTTGGCTGGAAGCCCCCCCAAAAAACAAAAAGAAAGCCTACCAACTCATTGTTCAAATGAAAGGATTTACTTAACCACCATTGTGTTCACTTAAAGCCACAGTGAAAAATATAAGGAAATCATATTCAGTGACGGTTTATAACTGTAATGACTTATGAGAAGATTTTCAGTCCTAACTGTTGTCATAAATAAATAACCAGTACTATTTCTATACTGCACAAGTAATATTGATTGAGACTTCCCTTATTTATGTATTCTGTGGTCCACACTAAAGGGCAGTGATGCCAAACCTATGGCACGGGTGGCACAGGTGGCACATGGAACCATATCTGGTGGCATGTGAGCTCGTTGCCCTAGCTCAGCTACAACTTGCATGTATGTGCTGGCCAGCTGATTTTTGGCTCGCACAGAGGCTCTGGGAGGGCATTTTTGGTTTTCAGAGAACCTCCAGGGGGATGGGAGAGGGCATTTTTACCCTCCCCCAGCTCCAGGGAAGGTTTTTGGTGCCTGGGTAGGGCCAAACACGAGCCTACTGAGCCCACCAAAAGTTGAGAAACAAACCATTTACAGCGTCCAGAGCACCTTGGGGGGGACTGTTTTTGCCCTCCCCAGGCATTGAATTATGGGTGTGGGTACTTGCACATGCACAATAGCTCATGTGCATGCTCTTTCAGCACACAAGGAAAAAATGGTTCACCATCACTGCTATAGGGAATCCCTTACTAATCTAGGTAATAGAAAAGTATGTACTGTACATACAGGAAATACAGATAAAAGAAGGAATCTGTTTCACTGAGTGGTGTTATTCTATCAGCAAGCGGACTTAACTGATTTTTGCTTATTAATAGGCTGAGTAATATTTGAATCATATTTCATATTTATTTACAACACGAGAAGGGTTTTTATAACAACTATGCATTGTAATTAATTATATTAATAAAGAAGAACAATGCTTAGCTCCAGTCATCCCTACTCTACCCCGAATTAAGGGATTATGGGGTTCTTTTTATATTAGAAGAATCAGGATTTTAAAGATAATATAGCAACTGAAGGTAAAATAAATTAACTAAGGATGACAAACTGTTAACTGAATATTTATTTTATAATATATAAATTTCTGTTGAAGAACTTAACTAAAAGAATAGGTTTGCATGGAAAAGAGAAACAATGAAAGGAAGAAGCATGTGGGTGTATTAAGGAATGAAATAAAAACTAGTACCAAAATTGGGAACTGGAGATGAGACTCTGGATAATTCACTGGAAATGGCTGGGAACATTCTCAGTTATTTGATATTGTTTTAGGTGAACATAAGAAAGAAATGGATATTTTATAGTAAACAAGATGTAATCTGTCTTTCTTCAAACAGGAAGAAAATAGTACAGATTGGTACTTTGTAAAAATAAGATGTCAAGGACTTAAAGATACAGTTGGTATAGATGCAGAACAAAAATACATTGCATAGTTTAAGATCTAGACAAATTCTATTATGAAAAATTGTGGATTTTAAGAGACCTGGTGAAATACGTTTTGCAGTAGAAAATATTAAAGCACTACTACTGAATAAACAAATAACATAGTATTGGAATCAATATTATTAAGACAATTGAATAATTCAAACTTGATAAACCACACAAAAAACCCACAATCCTTTTCTGAAAATCATGTCTAGGGTTATCACCCCAATATAATTTTGGCCAAATCCAATTTTTTTAGAGTCCAAACCCTGAGGATAGAAGAAACTTTTAAATGCAACAATCCAAATATGTTATTTATCCAATCCAGTTCATAAGGATAAAAGGATTAAACTACAAAATAGTGGCAGATTACCCGGAAGATTTATGAGAGAATCAGAAAAAAACCCAAAAGATAGGGAGGATAGCCAGTGTAAAGTTGCTAGAAACAAACCAGTATTATTATCTTTATTATAATATGCATCTTCCTAATTTAGATAGCAATCCAGCAATAATAAGTCAAAAATAATATGAAAAAGGACAAATCAAAGCTATGTCGCAACTTGTGAAGAGCAAAGCAATTAAATCAATTTTTCGTAAACAATCCCTGAGGCTATAATAAGTACAAATCAAAAGTTCAGGAGAGACTAGTTTCACATTCTTTAATTAAAACTTCTGACAGTTTACAAGAATAGAATCCAATTTTTTAAATTGCAAAGGTCACATGCATCATGAATATAATCCAATACCTTGTTAAAAAATAAATTAGTGTATTTGAATGTTCCATTGGTTCCTCTTAAACCTTTAAGGTATGGAGAACTTCTGAACCATCATTAACTTCAATGCCAAATGGTCCAATAATCTAAAAAAATAAAATAATGTAAAAAAAATTAAAAATCTATTAATTATCGTATTTCATCAAACAAAATATTAATTAGAGATCCTAAGTGTCAAGACCCACCCTTTAAAATCACCTTAAAATCTCCTCATATCCAAAGAAATCATAGAAGTCAGATTCACTCTCTATTTAAGTGATTAACATCAATCTCAATAAGAGAACTGAACATTATCAGAATTTTGTCAGCTTTTTAATCCAACATGTAATCTAATCCAGTGAACAAATATTGGCCAGCTTTGATGTTTATTTATTTATTGTTAGAGTTGAAAGGGACCATGAAGGCCCAAGCAGGAACCCTATAGCACACCAGTCAAGTGCCAGTTCACATCTTACTATGCCTCTAAATCAACATGTTGATTTGTAGAACTGGAGTTGGGAAGGAATCATTGATCCAATTATGGAGGAATTTCAGAAACGATTACGCAGACTTGAAAAAGAAAAGTGTATAGGAAAGAAACTCAAAATAACCATGTGTTGAATTTGTTTGGTATAAGATGCAGTAGAGAGAAAGGATTGCTCAGTTCTATTATTTTAATCTACAACAATAAAGAATATTTCTGAAACCTTTATTGAAAGGTGGGATAGGAAAGTTTACAAAGTCTTAAATATATTTCTGCAATAAACTAAAAGACAAGAGTTTAATATATTTTGCATTAATAGACTTAATACACTTGAAAACCATTGGGGACACAAGATTTTCAATTTTATAAATTTTAACTCTAATCACAATATCTTGAATAAAACATTGTGGCATCAATTCAGTAATCTCATTCTATGAATCCATTTGACTACATGAAAGTAGGTGCCCCTGCAGTCAATGAATGACCATCCTTTTCAATGTGGTCAGAAAACAGCTGCTTAAGATACTGCAAAAAGAATCAAGTCTGCAGCTTAACTGAGAACAATCCACACAATTTGCAAATATGCAAGAATTATTTGCAACCAGTATTTAAATGATAATTTTCATAGGTTGAGGTAGGAAAATAAATGTTTCTTTTCCCGGTCTGAAATACTGATGATTTTGGCACAAAGTCAAAATATAGAATACTTAATATTAAATTTAAATTTGAAGAACCAAGAAAAACAACAAACCACACACGCTGAAGGGCTACTTTCATTTAACAGAACTGAACTTCAGAAAACTTACAGTTTGGCTGGAAGAGATGTTAACCCACATAAAACCACAATCACTGCCTGCTTTGAAATTTGTGAATAAAATATAGCATAACACTCTAGATGAGTGGGTGGGCCAAGAAGGTAGCCCAATCTATGGAAAGGAAACACATGCTATTAGTATATATAGATCACCACAATGTCATCAACCATATATTTGGTATTTCCATCCCTTCTAACAGTTGTTATGGGAGAAGGAAATAGTAGACTTCTTAATCTTGATGTGGTTAGAATATATGTCTGTAAGCCAAATCTGGAGCACTGCCACTGTTCCTTTGGCATCAAAAGAAAATAATCAGAAAAAAAATATGGTTGGAAATCTATCAGTGCATACAAATTTTAAATATAATCTCCATTCTCTTAACTTTTAAAATACTTTATCTGTTGCGAAATAAAAGCGATTATTAAAATAGTGAGATTTTTTCCCCATACTCAGATAAATTATGTACTAGCTGTAGTGTGAATGTAAGGATTGGGTTTGTAGTCTTCTCTGTATCTGTTTCCTGCATGTAAATCCTTAAAGCTTTCCTGTATCCCACATTTTATACACATGAAAGCACAGTTAGAAACTTTAGCTTGGCACCACTTTGTTGAACTAATATAAGGTTTACAGATGAAATACTTCTGAGGAATGTCAAATAATTCCCCTTTGAAAGCAAGAAAGGAAAAGTACCACAATCAGTCCTTGTTAACATGAAGATGAAGAAAGATTTAAATTGCCAAGAATTGCCTGAATTCCCTTATTGTGTTTATACTGGTGACAAAATCTGATGTGGATGCTTTCCTGGGGTTAAGACTTTGCTGTTCTGCTATTACACAATGCTGTGCAGCCTTGGTTTTTAATATTACATATTGCTTAAAAACAAGCAGATAGCATTATAAGGATTACTTTAGATCTGATTATAAATTAGATCCAGATTAAGTTAATTGAAATTATCTCTCATTGAAACAAATGATACTTTTTATTAAATCAGAAACAATTTCTCATAGATTTAGAGTATATCTAACTCAATTCTTTTTTGTTTTGAGGTGACATAAATGTAAAGATTTAAGATAAGTTCAACATTTTTTTTATGCACAAGGATATCAATGTACTTCCCTTGGGAAAATAAACATTGTCATGTACCAGAAGTTTTCTTCTTTTCTTTTTTAATTCTCAGTCTAATTGAAGATCCCCTATGTCTTATCCCATTCTGCTCACATTAAAATAGGCTTTGCATGGTAAAGAGCAAATGTCTTGTATCCACTGTTAAAAACCAGGAGTATCAAACTTGATGATTGGATAGCGACTGTTTCAGTGGCGGGTTTCTCCCAGTTCGATCCAGTTTGGCAAACCAGTATTGGTGGTGGCAGGAGGCTCCGCCTACCTGCCCAGGATGGGCTTTAGAATCCATATTGCACTGTTTCCTAAATAAATTGGAAACCTGGTACAAATTAGAATTCTTAGTAGATGGGCACAAACTCATTGTAAAAATTTCTTTTGATTTAAGAGGGCACATCTGGACTTTTTTTCCCTTGACAAATCTCAGGGATTGCAAAAAGCAAGAGACACACTGTTTGTTATTCTTATGCTGTTTTCCTGCTGGAAAATGTAACTCCAGCATTATGATTTTGCTTGAGTGTTACTAGCTTATTTGGTTGAATTTTACACTCTAATTGTTGCTCTGTGGTACCCAAGGGAACAAATCTCCTTGTCTTAGAAGGTCAAAGAGACACCAGAGTATTATAAATGGCAATGAGCAAATATCAGAAAGTTCGAAGAAGATTTTGATGTGAATGAACATTCAAAGTTTTACTTATCCATAAAAGTGCTTTAGAAAAAAAATGAGAAGAAGAGGAAGATGCCAGTATTCTAGATTTTTATTATATTCTGAGTGTAGGTAGGAAAGAACAAAACAACATAATAGCATTGTTTCAGAGCAACAGCCATAAGCACAGCTGCATATTAAAATACTTCTTGAAATTTTATCAAGCAGTATATTTTGGATTTTAAAGATCCTGGAGCTAATAATTGTATATTGGATGTTCCTAATACTTTTTTAAAATATTCTAAACTGACAGCAATACTTGCAGATCAATGCTTTGATGTTAATAAACATACTTACATTATTATGTCTATCCATGGAAAGATAGAAGAAGGGACAGTCAATCTAGGGATTAAAGCAATGTTTTGAAGAGCTCCCTTTATCTGACAGTCCCAACCTGTCTAGCCTAATTATACATGGATATGCTATAGGCCACCACATGAGAAGAGAGCAAGTTTGGTGTAATAGTTAAGGCATCATGCCAAAAATCTCAATCTCAACCCTTCTCCCTTTCTCCTCTTTCTCTACACACACACACACACACACACACAAACAAACACAAATGTCACACATTTAAAATATATTATTTTCATTTATAAATGTCAACAGCTACTTTGATGCATAGAAAATCAGGAGAATAAACTACCCATTTAAATTGACTTCAATGAAACTTCTGATTTGATGTATTAATTAACTTTAATATAAAGTTACAAGCTTGCTTTAACTGCACAGACTGGAATATTTTTGAAGATACCTCTGCAGACCTGGATGAATTCACAGATACTGTAACGTCATATGTCAGCTTCTGTGAAGACCTAGGTATACTGACCAGGAACTTGAGAATATACAGTAACAATAAACCTTGGTTCACAGCTACACTTAAGCAGTTACATTGTTCCAAAGAGGAAGCCTACAGAAAAGATGATAGAATGCTGTACAATCAGGCCAGAAATGTACAAGGGAGGCTAGAGCAGACAAAAGAAACTACTCTGAAAAGAATCAGTTCTCAACAAATGAACCAGCACACATATGGAAAACTCTCAAAAACATCACTGGTTAAAGCAAATCACCTTCTCAAGCTGAAGGAAATCAACAACTGGCATATGACCTGAATGTGCTCTACTGCAGGTTTGAAAGGAAACACAGCCAACTATCTCCACAACATTCATCCAAGACACACCAATTACAGCCAAACCTCCTACAACTGAACCCATCCTATTTGGTTTACAACCCTTGCTGATTAGAGAAAAGGGAAATGCAAGATCTATTTCATAGATAGAAGCCTGGAAAACCACTAGGCCCAGACAAGATCAGTGTTCCCTCTAATTTTTTTTCCAGTGTGGGTGGAAAAGTATAGTGTCTGAGCAGCAGTCCCTTTGGGACTGGGCAGCATAGAAGTCCAAAATAAATGAATGAATGAATGAATGAATGAATAAATAAATAAATAATATATTATATATATTGGAGTTGAAGGGAGGGGGGAAATTAGCTGGCTGGGCTTTTCTCTCGGGGGTGGAAGTCCAATCCAGTCAGTTTTAAAATCACGACGCATTTTGGAGTTGGCGGGAGGGGGGGAATTAGCCGGCTGGGCTTTTGTCTCTTTCTCTCGAGGGTGGAAATCCAATCCAGTCAGTTTTAAAGTAACGCCGCATTTTGGAGTTGGAGGGAGAGGG
Source organism: Erythrolamprus reginae (assembly GCF_031021105.1). NCBI lineage: Eukaryota > Metazoa > Chordata > Lepidosauria > Squamata > Dipsadidae > Erythrolamprus > Erythrolamprus reginae. The sequence continues at coordinate 293,597,597 of NC_091951.1, forward strand.
GAAATTAGCTGGCTGGGCTTTTCTCTCGAGGGTGGAAATCCAATCCAGTCAGTTTTAAAGTCATGCCGCATTTTGGAGTCGGGACAAATGATCAAGGTCTGGTCACCTTATTTTAATTGCCAATTCCAGCGCAGAGGTCAGACCTCCATGCTGGAATTGGAAACTAGTGGGCAGACATCTCAAATCTCCTGTGCTATAGTGCACAACTCATGTTAGAGGGAACACTGGACAAGATAACTCCTTCTTGCTTAAAAGTCTGTGCTGACCAATTGGCCCCAATTTTCAACCAAATCTTCAACAAATACTAGAGATGTACTACAGTATGTTCCTTTTTGCTTCAAATGCTCTACTATCATCCCAGTGTTGAAGAACCCCCCAACAAGGAACTGAATGACTACAGATCAGTTGCTCTAACATCAGTAGTTACAAAAACCTTTGAAAGGCTAGTGATGTCCCACTTGAAAACCATTATGAATCCATTGTTATACCCCCTGCAATTTGCATACAAGCAAATAGATCAACAGATTATGCTGTTAATATGTCTCTGCACTACATCTTACAACATCTTGAATATCCAAAGACCTACGCTAGGGCATTCAACACCATCATACCTAAAATTCTTCTAACTAACCTAAATCAGCTAGAGGTACCTGAACATACTTGTAAGTGGATCACAAGTTTCCAAAAAGACAGGAAGCAGCAGGTAAAGCTAGGCAAAATCACATTAGCACAGGGACTCTCCAAAGCTATGTATTCTCACCACTTCCTCTCTCTATATACCAATGATTGCATCTCAACAATCTATCTGTGAAACCTCTGAAGTTTGCAGATGATACAACAGTAATTGGTCTCATTCAAGACAACGATGAAACTGCATAAAGACGGAAGGGTGGACAACTAGCCTTGTGGTGCGACCAGAACAATCTGGAACTGAATGCACTCAAAACTATAGAAATTGTGGTAGATTTTAGAAGAAACCCTCCCAACCTACACTTCTCACAATACTAAACAACATAGTAGCAACAGCATCTCCTCCCACTTATGACTCTATGACTTTAACTTGTTGCTTGTATCCTTAAGATTTTTTATTAATATTGATTGTTTCCTGATTGCTTACTTGACCCCTATGACAATTATTAAGTGTTATACCTTATGATACTTGATAAATGTATATTTTATTTTATGTACACTGAGAACATATGCGCCAAAGACAAATTCCTTGTGCGTCCAATCACACTTGGCCAATAAATTATTCTATTTTATTCTATTCTATTCTGTTCTATTCTATTCTATTCTGTTCTGTTCTATTGGTTGATTTCCCTATAATTTTGGCAAATCCTGTTCATATAGCTTAATTTGTACAGCAACCTCCTCTTCCTTAAAAAACAACAACCTGCCTAAACTGTATTAAGAAAAGTAAAAAATTATTCTTTTTCTTATTTTTGAAGAAAATGTTCTGGTTTTATAGACTATTCTCTTCTCCTTCACAAGAAAGGTAAAACTGTTGCTTATAACAATTTCCTATAACAATTTTCTGTGATTCCAAGCAATAAATAGTCAATGAGAGGATAGTTAGATTGGGAAAGGAGCCACAGTGTCTATTCCCATGCTAACCTAATTAGAACAGGGAGGATGATGTATTATCAATAACATTACTGCCCAAGATGGATGGTGAGATCATTTACTATTTTCTACATGGGTCACTGATATCTCAGATCTACCGTAGCACCCGGATATGTGCTGATATACATGGCTGATTTACCCCATCCCCCCAAAAAAGTCAGCATGGCATAGGCCTAAACCATACCAGATGGAGGTTCTAGACAGTATTGGTGCTGATATTCTCATTCAATAAAATACAAAATAAGCAATACTGAAATGATACATAACAAAACTTGGTTTTCCAATATGTAGTTTATTTCTTAGGATAATGAATAATTTATAAGATTAATATACTCTACGGGTATGTTAATATTTCAATAAGTTTTAACAGGAAAGATGAAGAAAAGAAGAAAAGATGGAAAGGAAATGGAGCGCAATGGAAAAAGAGTGTGTGGTATAATCTGGTAGAACAGAGCTGATGAATATATGCAAAGGACTGGTCTATGATCAGTAAAATATTTAATTTCTTACATGCAGGAAAGTGAAGGTACAAATTTAATTGTAATGCAAAAGATTGAAATGTCAAAAATATAATGTGGGAAGGTCTAGATCAATGCTGGCTGGATGTGTCATGTGCTGGCCATTCTCTCACCCAGTTTAGCGAAGGGGGAAAAGTCCCAATATGTCACATGATGCTGCCATTGTGTGAGTTTTACATCCCTGGTATAGATAGTTATCAATGTATATGAAAGGAGGAATTCAAAGATTGCATAGTGGCATGTTATGATCTAGTGAACTGTAGAAACTGAAGAATTAGGAATTATTTTTTGGAGAAAAAAATTGTAACAATCTGAATTAATTCTTCTAAATCTGAAATGGGAGGGTGAAATCTCCTACCATTTCACAGGAATGGATTGATAGATATAAGACAGGAAGACAGAAAACTAGAAGGTACAGGAAAGTTCAGAAAAATGATCCATTTGAAGATCCAAAAATGGTGATTAAAGAATAGTTGCTTAAATGTCTGTTTAAGGGGGAAAAAACTTTAAAGCAATTACACTGAAAATAAAACACATGCAGAAAATATAAGTTGTGAATGAAAAGGTATTATAAGATGTTGTTTAATATACAATACTTAAAAGAAAAAATGAAATGTTTATGATATTGTTAAAAAGGTTCTGTTTGGTGACATGTTAAAATTCTATAAGTAGTAAAAAATGAAGAATTATAACAAGAATTATAGTCATGTATAGTTGTATGCATGTATTTATTTATTTATTTATTTATTCATTCATTCATTCATTCATTGGATTTGTATGCCACCCCTCTCCGCAGACTCGGGGTGGCTAACAACAGTAATAAAACAGCATATAATAATAATCCAATACTAAAAACAGTTAAAAACCCATTATTATAAAAACCAAACATACATACAGATATACCATGCATAAAATTGTAAAGGCCTAGGGGGAAAGAGTATCTCAATTCCCCCATGCCTGGTGGCAGAGGTGGGTTTTAAGCAGCTTACGAAAGTCAAGGAGGGTGGGGGCAGTTCTAATCTCTGGGGGGAGTTCATTCCAGAGGGCTGGGGCTGCCACAGAGAAGGCTCTTCCCCTGGGTCCCGCCAAGTGACATTGTTTAGTTGACGGGACCCGGAGAAGACCCACTCTGTGGGACCTAGCTGGTCGCTGGGATTCATGCAGCATATAGACATAATGGCTGCTCATATGCACAAGCTTCTGCCCAATTCTCTCTCTGTTATGAAAATTAGAATTGGATATTTGAGTATGTCAGAAAAAAATGTAAATGTTGAATGCAATGGTAATGGGTTACATATGGGTTACATAATTCATAATTAATGGCTTATTAGTGCTTAAACGATAAAAGTTAAGGTCAACAATGGATGTGAACTGAATGAATAATGATTGAATACAAAAGTGAAAGCCCAATATGAAAGAAATAGTAGGTACGGATTAAAAGAGCAGAGAAATAAGACATTTTTCTCTAGTGCATTTTATGATGATAACAACCTTAGTCACATACCACTCTGACATTAAATATGTATTGTAGGGTTTAACAAGTAGCAAATGAACTTTGAAGAAACAAAAATTCATTAAGCATGAACATTAATTCATTACTTTAAAGTTTTATCTACAATTTTTGAAAGTTGTTCTAAATTTTGTAATGTTTTCTATGAATCCATTGAGCAATGACAGTAAGCTTAATTCCTAATTAATCTTTAGAAAGTTTGATTAGTAGTTCTTTATGAACTGTATGCTGAGATATATGGCATCATCAGTTTAAATAAGCACTTTATAATATCTGGGGGGGAGGTCATAATAATATGGTTACCTGGTATTCATCTGGCTAGTCCTTAGTCTGGCCAGCTTCAGCAAATTAGTTTGCTGGTTTTGAGCACTCATGCTTTCTTTTTATTCCCTAGTTGGAGATTAAAAAACAGTTTCTAAAACAGACCACTTTTTTCTCTCTTCAGAGAGAGAAACAGTGAAAAAAGCAGGCAAAATGAAGACCGTTTCGCTAGCAAAACACAGAAGATTGAGTCACTCTTTAGCACCTCACTAGGCCTGAAAAAAGGCAGAAGACTGCTTGCTAGCAAAGCACAGAAGATCGATTCACTGGCATTAGGGCTGAAAAAAGGCTTCTAAAGCCAAGAAGCCCAGCTGATTGTCAGAGGGAGCAGCTGTGAAAAAGGTAGGCAAAGGGAAGATCCCTTAGCTAGCAAAGCACAGAAGATTGCTTCACTCATTAGCAGCTCATTAGGACTGAAAAAAAGCTTAGTAAAAGCTACATTCTGAGACAAATTTTTAGCCTCTTTGGTGTGTGTGGAAGTGCGTTTTATACTCCCCTCCAACCCTCAAAGAAAACAAGTTGAATACAATGGATTCCCAGGGCTAGACAAATAAAATTGCCTTATTTTTCAGAGTTTAAGACAAAGCCTTTCCTCACTGGAAGAGGCTGAAAATTTGGGTGCGTCTTATACTCTGAATGTAGCTTTTCTCCTTTTTTCAGCCCTAGTTAGGTGCTCTTACCTGAAAGCTCTTACCTTTCAGCCTCTTTCATTGTTACTCTCTGTGAAGAATGTTTTCCAAGCCCTAAGTTTTTGCAGGCTTTTTTTCATTGCTCTACTTGCTCCGAATAAATTTCTTTCCAGCTCTTACTAGGTGTTAACGATGTTCCCAGCTCTTACCGGCTTGTAAGTTATTTCATTGTTACTCTCTAAATAGGTTTTTTAAAGCCCTAACCAGGGGATAAAATAATGTGCTGAAGCTGACCAGATTAAGGATGCTAACCAGATGAATATCTGATAGGCAGACCCCTCCCCCCAATTTTCATCCCACTTTCTCCTAAGGTGTGTTTTATACTCCGGTGCATCTTATACTCTGAAAAATATGGTAAACATAGGTTTCAGATTTTCTATACTATCCACAGTCACATATTGTCTTGTTGCACAATGCCAAAATATATAATATATATATAATTTTAGTATGATTGTTGAATGAATGTTTAATGGAAGTTTTTTAAAATTAGAATTTAAGGATTGTTTTTTTAATATATACTAATTTGATTGATCTACTATTGTTTTTTGTATATGCTGTGAGCCGCCCCGAATCCTCGGAGAGGGTCTGCATACAAATCCAATTAAATAAATACAATAAATAAATATTTTCACATGGCATTAGGAGTCTTTGGAGAGGGGCGGCATACAAATCTAATAAATTATTATTATTATTATTATTATTATTATTATTATTATTATTTCACATATTTTTTAAAAATCTTCCATTTTGAAACAATTAAAATGCAGTAATAATAATTTTGTATAGCTACAAATCTATTTCAAAACTGAATGAATGAAAAAGTAATGATTTATTTGGTAAACCAGCCATTATTTAGCAATTGTAGTAATGTAGATATGACATATAGCAAGAATTAACAGGTCAAGTTTAGATTCATCAAAATGACTTTCTGTGACACAGTTCCTCCCTTATATAGTTCTTTATTCAACAATGAATTGTGACATTTCAACTTTAAGAAAAAAATCTAGAAAGATTGGGATGCTTTCTCTTTAATCTTTGCCACTTATTATTATTATTATTATTATTATTATTATTATTATTATTATTTATTGGATTTGTATGCTGCCCCTCTCTGCAGACTCGGGGCGGCTGCTTGATTACACCAGCCAAGTTGGTTTTGTACCCAGAATAACAGAGTAACCGCTCCAAGTCTCCAGAGAGGGACGGCATACAAATCTAATTAATAATAATAATAATAATAATAATAATAATAATAATAACAACAACAGCAACAACAACAACAACAGAGTTGAAAGGTATCTTGGAGAACTTCAAGTCCAACCCCTGTTTAAGTAGGAAATCCTACACCAGTGATTGTGAACCTTTTAAACACTGAGTGCCCAAACTGCACACGCACGCACTCCCAAACTGAAAGATGCATACACACATGAATGTGTGCATGTGCAGACAGGTGCACACAGGCATATGCATGGACACACATGCACAGACATCATGAATGCAGGCATGTGCTGACATGCGTTCATGCACAGCAGAGACCTGAAGAGCAGCTGGCCAGGGAGAGGCATGGCATCCCAGCACCAGCAGCGCAGCAGGAGGTAAGATATTTTTCTTTCATGAGCTTCTATTTTGTCATTTGCAGGGGAAAAGAAGCTCATGAAAGAAATGCCACAGAAATCTGACCTGGGGTAACAGCGTGCGTGCCAGAAAAGAGAGCTCTGTGTGCCACCTCTGGTTTGTCATCCTGGCTACACTATTTCAGGCAAATGATTGTCCAACTTAATGGAGGGGACCAATGTATTCTGTTATGTGGGATATGCTTCAGCCTATATAAAATAGCACTGAGACTTTTGTTAAAGAAACCCTTTGATGACCCAGAATAGCTATGTATTTATAGGACAGTGTCCAATGTTTCATTTCTGGAAAATGGGATCATGAAAGGGTTAACCTCAGAATAATATTGAATTTTCTGAAATAATTTTGATCATTCTTCCACTGGGATAAAATACTGAAACATCTTCAGAAGCCTGGGTGAATTTCCTGTGCCACCAACTGGAAGGGGAAGGTTTGGCCCTGATACTTCTCCTAGATCTTTCAGCAGCTTTTCATATCATATTACACAGTTCTTCTGGACCACCTCTCATGATTGATGTTGAAGTATAACTTTTGAGTAATCAGTTATTTCGATGATATTTGTCCGGAAGGTGGTGTTGAGTATCTGCCGTTTGATACCTAGGTGAATGATCTGCGTGATTGTCCATCCTGTTATGTTTATTTTCCAAGTGGTTCAGCATCAATTATGAAACCATTGGAGTCAGGGATGGGTTCCACTTACCTTTGCCACCAATTTGCATCGGGACGTTTTGCATGCACTCATTGCCTCCACTATTTTGGAGATGTGTTTAGCTCTCTATACCTTCCTCAGATGGCTGAAAATACAGATTTTTATAGAATTAATTAATTAAACAAACAAACAAATAAATAAAGAATTATATAAAACTTGACTTCTCAGAAGTATGTGGCTGAAGATTCAAATACATTCAGAAAAACGATATAGGCCTATCAAAATAATTAATCAACTTTTTCTAATATAGAAATTTTGGATACTGTTGCTGCAAACAGGACAAAAATAAAAAAATGAAGTAAATGTCACTGTTATAACAGGTCCAATCTATAGACTTTGCTATTGTAACTTTACTAAGCTTATAATCAGAAAGATATATTGTAGATTTTGTTGCCCAAAGAAATTAAGACAAATAAATTAATTGAACTTTAATTGCAGAGCCAAGGATTATGATTTTTTTATTGCATGGTATAGTATACTATCCTAAAATGATATTATGGTATTGTATCCTAAAATCCTAAATGATACAGTACCCTGAATCACAGGGTTGACCCCAGAGGTATTGTTTCATACTTCTTTACCAAAATATATTTTTGTCAAAAACACAAGTTGGTGGAAATGCCATCAAACTCTATTTTATAAAAAGTGATTATATACATGCCATTGTTGTCCTCCAGTGCATGAAAACTGTTCTCAATGGTGTTTCTACAAAGAAGTAATTGTGCCGAACAGGCTGCAATGAAATTAAACACTTCAGATCATTCTCCTTCAGAGTTCCATGAATGAATCATTTAATTCTTGGTGAAACCTCATGACAAAAGTAGATAATTGGTACCAAGGGGATTTGCTAATTATATGTAAAGGTCAGTTCTCATATTTTCATTCATCCAGGATCTCAACCTGAAAATATCCCTATTTTGTTTTGTTGAACAGAGATTTATTGAGTCCAATTAAAAGGTGACTCTTCTCTAGAGCGAGTTTAGAATTTCTGCTGAGAAATATGTACATTAAAAATAAAAAGTTTTAGTCCACCAGAAATCTTCACTACATCCTCTCTTTTGCTTCAATCACTTAAGACAATGGTTACATGCCCATACACACAAATGAAATTTTATCCAGTATGGTTCTTAGCAAAGGGCTTGTCCAGTAGGAAGTATGGTTCTTAGCAAAGGGCTTGTCCAGTGGGAAGGGCATGTAACCATTGCCTTAAGTGATTGAAGCAAAAGAGAGGATGTAGTGAAATTGGCTTTTTGAATTTCTCTACAGTGATATTGAGACATACTATGCTGATGCCTAGTAGAACATACTGTATCTCCCACACTGATTTGATAATAATTGTATTTTACACAACCTGATGCTCACATATATGCAAATTAGAAATTATTGGTTTCTCTTATGTTATTAAAGGATAAAATTGTCTAAATGCCATGGCAATATTGATTCACCCCCCTCCAAATAAGACCAAACATTAAAGCTATTTGGAAATATTTTATACATTCCAGGGGTGGGTTTGACTTACTTTCGCCACCAGTTCACATCTCACATGTGTGCACATTCCCTCATGCAATTTGTCTTCTGCACATGAGTAATAGCTGGAATTAGCCTGAAACACAGCTGAGGAACTGACCAGCTCTACTTCGGATGAAGGAATAAAGGTCAGTTTAAACATGGGGAGCCCTTTTACAAGCAGAAGAACAGGAAAAACTTTTAAAACAGTAAAGAAATTGCCAATTTTTTTTAAAAAAAGATGTCGGCACCCACGGACTGACACCAACTGAACTGGATCTGTGACACCATCACCAGCAAGTGGCTAACAGTTCCGGAGATCTGGTCCAAATTGGAAGGAACCCACCCCTGATTATGTACCATATTTTTCAGAGCATAAGATGTACCTTAGTTTGGGGGGAGGATGTACCTTAGTTTGGGGGGAGGAAAATAAGGGGGGGATTCTGCCTCTGCTTCCCAGAAATTTGCTGATGATATACTATGTATTTTGCTGTGTATTTCTGTGTATGTGTGCCTGGCCTATAGAAATAGCAAAGATTTGGAGAAATGTACATTATGACAGTATATTAATACTTAAATGTAGTCACACTTAACTCTTCCCAACTATTTAAATATATCTACACCAAACATGACTAAGTCAGGGTTTAACTCAGCTGCCTTATCTTAATACTAAATAGGACACTGTTACATTTTAGATTATACATTATCTTTAAAATTGAGGTGACTTTGTGGAAGTGTAGCTATTCACTGCTATTTAAAACAAGATACAGTATCTCTGGGCCTCTCAGATCAAGCATTTATTTTAAAAAGCTTCTTCATTTTGTTGTCTGGAACAATAATAAAGCAGCCTTTAAAAAATAAGTCTAATAATTTGAACACTCTACATTTACTGTTATTGACTTACCTTCTTGCACCCTGTTCAGTAGAAAATAAAAATCTGTGTCTCTCTCCCAGCAATTTGTCTCCTTGCAGCTAGTTTCCCTCTCAGTTTAGCATGTGACCACAGCCTCAAATCACTTGATGGTCAGGAAACTGATAATCAGTTGCTTGCCTCAACAGGCTTCATTCTGTTTGCTGCAAGGAGGTAAATTTCTGGGCGGCAGAGGACAAAAGGTGAGGGTGGCTAGGTGGGGCTATATTCGGTGTATGAGACACACTCAGGTTTTCATCCTCTTTTGGAGGGTAAATATGGTAACTACCAAAAATATGGTAGTTAGGAAAAGCTGTACAATTTTAAGTGAAATCCCATAGTTAGCCCCTAACTCATTTATAACAATAGTCATATTTTTTATGTTTTTTGCATGAACCACCCAGAGTTACTGGGTAGTGTACAAATTCAATCAATCAATCAATAAGGTTAGGTTAGGTTTATTGGATTTATATGCCGCCCCTCTCCGCAAACTCGGGGCGGCTCACAACAATAATAAAAAACAGTACAGTACATAAATAAAATACAGTACATAAATAAAATTCACAACTAAATTTAAGATGAAAAAAAAGCTATAACACTATAAGTGCTGCATTTATTATCTCATCAGTGTAGCCAGTATAGCCAGGCGATAAGAGGATGCAAACTCAAGTCAAATCTTTTTATGGCTTTCTTATTATTTCACTTTGAACATCATATTGATTCCTCCACAGAGTTTACATGATTATTTACGACAGATCCCATTTTAAGCATAGTATTAATCATATGAAATTTAAAAAATGTTCTTTACACCAACTGATGGTCCGTGGATCACTGGGTTCTCAAAAAAAAATTGGTGGTCTGCAGAAAAATTATTTGCAGAAATTGCAGAGTGGCAGAAATTTCAACTTGGGGTCTGCTCCAACCTCCTGGTGAATGGCTTTGGGTGAAGGCTGGAGGGAAGCACCACTGGTGGCAAAGAGCCAGAGGGTTTTGTTTCAGTGGGACTGTATCATGGCCTGGAATTGGCTGACCTTCTCAGACTGCTGAGCCTCCAAGCACCGGTACCTGGCCTTGCATGTCCACAGGTCTTCCCTCTACTTGGAAAGCCTATGCTTATAGTCCTCCGTGAGGTGCCTTTGTTGAGCCTCCTTCTTGGCCAGATCCAATTTGAACTGAGCCAGCTGTTTTGTCAACTCTTTCTCATGGTGGCTGTTTACTCAAGTGCTTCATATTGGGGGCCCTACGGAGCCCAGGCATGCTGGTGAGGGGCAAATAGAGGCTGGTGAGGCACCCTCAATGTGAGTGACATCAAACTGGCCATGACCACAAAGTCACATGACCACTTAGCCACACCCACCCAGCCAGTCATTAGGTGTTGTTGTTGGCTCTGGGCCAGCTCCTGCCCCAAGGACTGTGGGGGTGGATGTTGGTGAATCCTCCCAGTGTCAAAGGCCTGTTTTTACTGCCGATTGCTTCGGACAGCGAAGTATCATTGGAAGCAGGGAGTGACTGTGAAATGGGACCCTCAGAGGGGGTCATGGCAGACAGACGATTAGGAAGCAATTCATCCTCCTCCTTATCTTCGCTGGATTCTGATGAAGAAGCAGTTATAGACGAATGCATGCGAAGGGCCATGAATAGAAGAGAGCAGCTACATAGGTATTACAAGAGATAAGAGAGTTTACCTGTGGTTGGGTATGGTTCAACTAATTAGGGCTGCTGTTAAATGGGCAACATGCCAGCCTCTCAGTGTGGAAGATTATCTGTTCGTGATAGTGGATGTGGCTTGACTCTCTGGATTCTCCAAGGACTCTGTGCTTTGATATCAGGACTCTGAACGTAAATCATAGTTAGACGTGTGAGTTGGACAACGTCTGAAGGAGAGTAGCTGTGACAACTTCACAGCTACTTGTTAATTGCTTAAAGTTTGGGTTTTTTTGTTTTTTCACTGCATTCAAGTCTCTTTGCTTTGAAATTGAGCCCTTTGACTACAAAAAGGGGGGTTTGCTTCTATTTTTCTTGGGATAAAGAAAGTATTCTTGACTTTTCACATGTGTGTGTGTCTGTTTTTGCTACCTTTGCATTTAATTAGAGACTCGTGCAGAGAGCCGGCAGAACATTTGGCAAATCATATTAGTGGTCCATACGATTTAAAATTATGAATTCAGTGCATCCTGAGGTCGAAAGGTTGGGGTCCTCTGCAGCATATGCCCTCTTTCCATCCTTTTACAGTGCTCCAGGGAGACAGAGACAGAAAGGGTTACAACATACTGTTCCAGCTTCTAGCTTTACAGATGGGAAGGCGCATGTGTTATTGTTAGCTTATTTTCTTAACGTCCCCATGACACATAATGTTTGCTCTGAATCTTACTCCTTATCACTGAAGCACAGGAAGAAAATCAAATTCATATGGGTATTATCCTGATATTGATTCAAGCTCAAAAGTCAGCTTACATCCCATGGTTGTTTTTTTTTAAAAAAAAACACCATAAAATTGAGGAACACAGAAACCTCTTGGCATAAGAAATGGCCACATGGAACTTGCCAAAGATCTAACTGGTGCCTAATTCTTTCTTGCTTAATTCTTTAATCTCATCTGATTAATCTCAGCTGAATGGTTAAATACTTCCACAATGTAGCCTTAAGCTTCTTACAATTTTTTAATTTTTTTGCATTCTTATGTTTCTTTTTGCTTTCCTTTTCCTCCTTCTTTGTTTTGCATAGTGCATAACATGCATGGTGAATACATAGTCATATTTTCATAAATACGCATTCTAAAAGCTAAATCTTTAAAAGAAGCCTTTTTTTTCATCTTTGGAAAATGAAAAATCGAGGTACTTTTATAGCTGCTTGGTGGCTTCCCGTCTGTGCTGACTGCTGTTTCCCCAAATCTATTCCCTGTGATTGGCATCTTGTGAACAAGCTATCAATCTCTACTGGACATACAAGGAAGGTGGGGTTATTTTTCCAATATTTTTAACTCTGTCACAAAAAGAAGAGAAATGATGGAAAGAAAGCTGTTGTGCTGAATTGAAAAGCTTCTATTGTATTATGAATAACCCAGAACAGTAGTTTTTTCTGTCAGCTTGTACAGTGCAATCGGTCACACTGGATTTTTAAATTTTTTTTTAAAGGAACTTATTATGTTCTGTCTGCCTATGTGAGAAACCAATTTAGGAAATCAAATCTTAAACAAAGCTCTAGGTTTGTTGTAGAGCTCAAAATTTTTGAACAAAAACAATCCAGCCAATTAAACTGACCCAATTGGTATATGGATAACAAGTAAGAATTAATATATTTCATGGGCTGCTTCTTCTTCTTTCTTCTTCTTTGACTGCACCATTTTTTTTTTGGGGGGGGGGGAGGCTAAAAATTGAGGAATGTACAAAACAAACAATTAAAACTGCCTCCTCCCTGCTCGCCTTTCGTAAGTCTCTGAAAACCCACCTATGTCACCCGGCATGGAGTAACTGATGCTAATAAGATTTATGTATGGTATGACTGGTTGTGTGGTTATTTTTAATAATATGGGTTTATAGACAGAGTTTTTAATTACTGGATTTGTCATATATTGTTCACTATTGTTGTGAGCTGCCCCGAGTCTTCGGAGAGGGGCGGCATACGAATCTAATAAATTATTATTATTATTATTATTATTATTATTATTATTATTATTATTATCATTATTACTGTTTTTTTAAAAAATCTCTTGTCCTCGAGGAAAAAGGCAGACTTTGGAGAAAACTGAGTGGAATGAAATCCTAATCCAATGGGTAAACCACTTCAGCAATTATTGGTATTCTTCTTAGTTCATGTTCAAGATCCTGCCAGCTCATCTAGTATTCATTTTCCTGAGTAGTGATGTTCCAAAAGATTTTCTCACCTGCTTCTGAATGGGAAATGGGTTATATCAGGGAGACAACTTAATAGAATTGTACTAACTACTGAGGCAGGTAGACTTTTCTTTACAACAGTGATCACAAACTTTGGGGGCAACACACAGCATTCACTAACACAGGAAAACTATTCTTGAAAGCATGCCCTGTTCCTGTATGGTTTTCAGAAGCTGCAGAGGCAGCATGAAAATGGGATATGTAGTTGTATAGTCTTTGGACCTTTCAGAAATCAGATGGCCTCTAGACCTTCAAGAAGTGAGGGTTTTTTTACTTGTATTTCATTGACAAAAATTACAAAATTCAAGTGTATTGGCAGTTTCTTTAATATTATATTGTATTTCTTTATATAATAAACAGCACCATAGATTATTGGATTGTCCTTTTTTAAAATAAATAACATGCCAGCAGAAGTTAGGCATTTTCTGGATTTTTGATATCTGTAGCCAAAAAGGTTTAGAATAAAAGAAGTTCCCCTCCATTTTATTTATTTACGAACCTATGTGTTCTAATCCGTAGGGTATGTGTACCTAGGATTTAGAACATATTTACTTCTCTTTTTCAATAAGCAATACATTTTCCTCATCAACATTTTTAGTATATTTTTATCGTATTTTTTAAATTATCAACAATATACCATTTCCTAAAACATCATTGTCTACATTCACCAAACAATGATCCTATTTAAATGAAAAAGTTCACTCTTTAGAATTTGAATGCTTTAATATTTATCTTATGAAAAATACAGAGTAGGAAATGTACTTTGTCTTGTAATCATCATAAATTAAAACTTTGTCAGTAGGGAAAAGTTAGGAAGTTAAATGTTTTTCTAAATCATAACAGTTTGGAAGGCATTAAGTTCAATGCATTAAAAAAAAAAGGAATAAAACCTTGCATTGTTCTTTCATAAAGCAATTTTACCCCTGCAGCCAAGTTGCTTGTTTTCCAAGTGACTTCTGGCTTGTTAACCAAATTCAGAAATCCCAGTCTAGACCGCAGTGGATTGGCAAGAGGGCTGGGTGAACTCCACTGCAAAGGCTGATTGGTTGTTCCCCTGTGTCTTGCCCTTCCCATCTGTCCAGCTCCTGATGTCTATCTTTTCTTTTTTGAGATGACTTCCTTCTCACCAATCCCATGTCTTCCTTATACTTTCCCAGATGTTTGCACACACGAATGCCTTTTCTTCCCCTCATTATTTTCTTTGATACTAAAGCTGTTTCTTTCTTTCTTTTTTTATATCATGATACTTTTGTTGCTCTGATGCTGGAATAATGAAAGCAACAGGGAACATGGTGTTCTGTACTTCACAGAAACTTTCTAACGAGGAAGAATTGATAGTTCAGCTTTAGAAGGAAATAATAGCTCTTTTTTCATTGTAACTTTAAAATATATAATATAATAATACATACAGAAGGCAATGGAAGCTTTGCAGCATATAGGGAAGTGTAGGGAAAAAAACTTTGTTCAACCTGGAGGCCATTTATCTGAACAATACAACTTGAGCCAGAAAATAGGTCTAAATTTCAGCTGGAAAACATGGGTACAGGGCAGTGGCGGGCTAATAGCTGGAACACCTAACTGAGTTCGCTTCCGTGGCTCTGGAGGTCCCATGAGTTTCAGCAGAGTTATGCTGCTGCGCCTGTGCAGATAGTGAAATTGTGTATGGAGAATGCAGATGTGTCCGTGTTATGGCAATGATATGGTTTTGCCAGAATACGGGCACATTTGCGTTCTCCATGCACGATTTCGCTATCTGCATGGGCACAGTGGCATAACTCTGCTAAAACTCACAGGGCTTCCAGAGCCACGGAGGTGAGCCTGATTAGGCGTTCCGGCTAGTAGTCCACCACTGGTGCAGGGTATAATGATAATGGACTGGGAGAAGAGGATGATTTCATCTGGTCCTGCCCCAGGAAACAGTGAGAAGACCATACTGATAATGGGCTGAGCAAACAGTGTAGATCTGCTTGAGGTGCAGTTATTACTCCTCCCTCTGGTTCCTTTTAGACAATGTTAAGACTTCACAGGTGGGTCAAGATCAAGGAACAAAAACTTCACAGATTTCAGTACAGCATATTTTACACTAGTAAGTATAGAACCTTGAAAACTGAACAAGAAAATGCCCATCCTTATTTATTATACGTTAATTCAAATGATTTCAAACACTTCTTTTCAGGTTTCTTATCATTTGAGTTAAATTGTCATTTATGAAGTGAGCTGCCAATGGACTTACCTCATCTATTCTTTTTGTTCTTTCCCAGGCTCACTACAATCTCTCCCACGTGTGTTGGGAGTGTAATTTGCAGAATTGTCAATTCATGCTGCAATTTCAATTCAGCTGGAGCAAGCTAGCTTGGGATGACTTCACTATGGCTCTTATAAGTTCCAATTAGACTAATTCTGCTTGCATTTGGGTGATACCATCCATTGCCAGTTTTGTACTTTACCCTTTTAAAATGCCAGTTCTCTCTCTTTAAATGTCAGTGCTAATTCTTATTTTATAAAAAGATTCTCAACAGAAAAAAGAGATCAGTTCCGATCAGTTCTATAGAACCGGTAGTAAAAATAGGATTGGTTCTATGAACCGTCAGTAATGGCAGCTTGGACATGGCCCCAAGCTGGTTCTGCTTGCTCGGCCTGCCTCACGTTTGTCATGTGCATCCACTGCCTCCTCCTGCCTTCACGGAGGTAAGCATTGTGGCATGGACAGGGCAGAATGGCAAGGACAAGCCATGGGCTCAGCTGCAGGGGAGCTGCTCCAGATGACCCATTCCCCCCCCCACCCTGTCTAAATATATAGCTGCTGCACCCACCTCTTGCCTGATTCGCTCCCTTGCACCCAGGGCAGCAGGGACAAGCTGCAGACTCAGCTGCAAGGGAACAGAGCTCCAGATGAGCCCAAGTCTCCCAAAGCCACCACCGTTGGAGCGGCAACAGGGATGAAGGCAGCCTGGTAAGATGGGTGCCCAAAAATGGCATGAGAAAGGGCCAAATGAGCCATTTCCTCCCCTCACCCTGCCTGAACATATAGCCACTGCACCTGCCTCTTATATGCTCCAATCACTTGCATCGATGGGCAGCAGGGACAAGCCATAATGCTCAGCTGCAGGAGAGCATCTCCAGACAAGCTGAGGAACTGCGGGGAGCCTCCTATGTATTGCACCCGTCTCCCAGCTTTCACCTGTGGCTGCCAGCGTCTCTCAAAACCAACACCATTGGAGTTGCAACAGAGATGGGACAGCCAGGTAAGTTTTTGTGTAAAGTGTGATAGTTGTTTTTTGATCTCTCTGTTACTCTGTGAGGTTCTTGCTTGTTGCAGGGGCCATTTTGTGCAAAATCCAACTACTTTTGCATTTGGTGTAAGTCAGCTGTGTAGCTTTTGTGTTATTTGTGTGCAAAGTGTGAAAGTCTGCTTTTGAGTTCACCTGGTCACATGATCATATACACCAAGTTACATCCATGCAGTCATATGACTATCAAGCTACGTCCACCAAATCACACCCACCAAGCCATGCCCACTGAACCAATAAGGAAAATTTTTAGATTTCACCATTGCTCAGAACTGACTTCAGTGGTGATTTTACGTGAACTCTTTTTAGTTCAAACATAAATAAGAGGATGATATCTTATGGAATTGTTTTTACGTTTAGGAAATGTACAAAACACCTTTATTAAAAATGTTAAACATTGACTTGTAATATTTTTGAGTCTCAAGAATCCTGGGAGCCAGGAACAATGCTATGATATTTTTAGGAGGCAGGGGCATGTTCCTAGGGAGAATATGGGATTTTAGGAGCAAAAAATGCACATTAAAGCATGCAAAGAGTAATTATACTAACCCTGCTACTTACCTTTAAATTATACTCTCTTGCAGTTCTCTGAAAAGGGCTAAACTTTTACTCTACCCAGAGTTTGGGAGAACCGTCAGATATTTAATAACCTCCTTAATTATGCGACTTGAGCCATGTTCCCTCTGCCCCATCCTATCAGATGGGCATAAACAACTAGAAACAGATGGTCCCTGAAATAACAGGCTCTATATCAGGAAGAGTTTTATTGGTGATGAAGCAGCAATTATACCCAGGAACCAACTGATAACATGTGTCACTTTCAGAAAATAAGATCACATGAGCATGATGATTCATGCCCATCATTTCTCAGACTGCTACATTCTAGAACAGTGGTAGCTTCTGTTATCTTCAAGAGCAGCCATATATACAGCACATTACAACAATCCATTAATGAGTTGTCTAAGGCATGAATAACTATTTGAAATCCTCCCTGTCCCAGGAAAGGTTTCATCAACAAATCAATATGGACAAAAGTCACCTTGACCACAACTGCCACCTGAATTCCAAAGATTCAATATTACCTGGTAATAAATTGAAACCACTAAGCAGATGGAAGATCTCTAACAGCAGCCCAGTTATGGAATCTAGCAAATCAAGCATGGCTATCATTCTGCGGAGGGAAAGTTAGCACCACAGACATAATCCTAATTGTTACTCCAGGCCAATATCAACCAAAGGTGGCATAACCACCTATCTTCAGGACAGAAGTTCTAAGAGCCCAAAATGACTCAAAGGGGACATATTGCTCCCCATAATACCACAATGGTGAACCTATGGCATGTGGTAGATGAAGCTATATCTGCCAGCACATGAACTATTGCCCTAGCTCATCTCCAGCATGCATGTGTGCAACTTGTATGGAGGTTCTGGGAGTGATTTTTTGGCCCTCAGAGGGCATCCAGGGGGTGGGAGATGGCATTTTTGTTCTTCCGGGGCTCAAAGAAAGCCTCTGGAGCCTTTGGAGGGCAAAAAATGGGCCTACTGAGCCCACCATAAACAGGGGAGTTGGCAGGGCCTATGGGGGTCAGGACAGCATGGGGGAGTCACATGTTCAGGGAGCAGGGGATGAGGTGCATTGAGTTATGGGTGTGGGCAAACACATGCAATAGCACACATGCACAAGAAAAAAATATTTGCCATCACTGCCTTAGTGTCAACTGATTCCAAACCCCAAACCAAGTGGGGAATCTTCTGGTCCAATCAAAGTCTTGTTAATACACTTAATTTTTTCCCCATATGTGTGGTTTTAACAAAAAGCACATTTGAAAGGCATTACTTTTAATGTTATGCCCCCTCAAAGATTCACTGTGTATTGGACAAAATAAATGAATGAATGAATGAATGAATGAATGAATGAATGAATGAATGAATAAAAAGTGGGTGACATAAGTAATCTGTCTTGAGAAACAAATCCCTGAGATATTTCAGTTAACTATTTCTTTTTCTCTTTTTCCCCACTGGAAAAAAAAGTAATATTAAGTTTATTTATTAGACTATTGCAAATTAGACTATTCAAACAACAAACAATGAAAACAGCAAGCTTGTAGACAAGGAAAAAATACCCTGGAAGGGTTTTCCTGATTTGTAATACGGTATGTACAGCAAAATTTTACGGTACAGATCATGAGTCCAAAGTTTTGGTTTTTGACTGATGACCTGAAGAAAATATTGTTTGACAATCAACAATCAACCTACTTTCTTTTGAACTATTATTTTGCAGATCATAAAATCAGGAGCATTATGATCCAAGTCCAGATTAATGAAGTATAAATGTTTTAGTTCATCAATCTTTCATGAATATCTCAAGAGTAACATTAAGAAGAAGGGGGAAAATTATCAAAAGAAGATTCATACTTCCCAAATTATTTTATTGTTACCAGTTAAATTAGATCGTGTCCTTGTCACTAAGATAAAGACCTTTACCGTTCTTTGCAGAAAATGAAAATTAATGTGATTTTCACAATCTGGAACCATTCTCAACTTCCCATTTCTGAAGTTGAAAAATTTAAGACACTTTGAGAAAGGCATAAGATGGAGGTGCTTCTTATTAGGATTGTCATATAGTGCAGGACAACGCCATGGGTTATTTGGGTGAGTAGTGCTTAGGCACAAAGTACACTCCAGAGAAATCCTCTAAACAAATTTTCCATACATAAAATGGAAAGACGTCTCACTATCAGTGAATGCCTCATTGAAATAAATGTTCTGCCACTTGAAACTATTGCAAGGATCATAAATATCAGAGCATAAGAACCACATCATGTATCCTATGACAATCATTAAATGTTAAACTTCATGATTCTTGACAAATGTATATTTTCTTTTATTGTGCATATGCACCAAAGACAAATTCCTTGTGTGTCCAATCACACTTGATCAATAAAGAATTCTGTTCTGTTTGTTCTGTTCTGTTCTGTTACATTCCATTCTGTTATGTTCTGTTCCATATATCAAATTCAAGCATATAAAACTGGGATGCATCAGATGTTACAAAATAAATGTCAACTGCACCACAAATTTTCTAGCATTCTTTTCATTCTTGTAATTTCTTTGTGTCCCCAAACTAGCTTTGGAAAGTCTGTTAATATTTCAGAAGTGATTTGGGGAATATATATATTTTATTTATTTATTATCTCAGCTTTTATAAATAATTCAAGATGGCCAACACACCTAACAATTCATCCTCCTGCTATTTTCCCCACAAGAGACAGCGATGGATTGGATTTTTTTTTCTCTAAATGTTGCTGTTGTTTTGCTTTTTACACATTTTCTATGCTTTCAGCTTCTTAACACATTTTCAGTCTGTAATCTTGACATTTGAGGCCAGTTCTTCCATTTGCTTGATTTGTTTTATATTACAATGGCTCAGTTTTCTGTGCCAAAATTCAATGCAAATTCTCCCTTTGTTAGCTTGTGCTAGCTTTAGAACAGATTTTTTCTTATCAGCGAATTCAGAACGTTCTGGGGGAATTCATTCTGAAAAGTCCAGATTTTACCAGTGTTCCTTTCAACAACACTCTTCCACCCATGTTTGCTATTTAGCAACCACTATTAACAATATTTAGCCTTTCTGATTATTAATTGGTTAAGTAACTAACAATTAATCAAAGTTTTAATTTTAAGTACAATTCATTCTTAGCATGCAAATCAATTCTTTCTTCTTCCCTTAGTTTGCATGTTTTACAACTTCTCCAACATCTTTTCATTTCTATCAAAATTATTAAAGACATTTTCATTTTTAAAAAGTAGAGTTGTGGCTCCATTGCCAGATAAACTGTGTTTTCCTGAAAACTTTCCCTAAAAGTGTGTGTTTCCTTTGCATTTTTCTTTGTGAAACAAAAGTACAGTCTACAGCAAAATATATTTATGGGTATACTTGTCACAAAAAAGATATTTTTTCTATAGTAAAGACTTCTGGTAAAATCAGAAATGTACCAGATCATTCTGCAGCTGTTATGCAAATAATGATTGTCTACAAGTTATCTTTAATAAATAATAATTTAAGTAAATAATAATTATGAAAAATAACCAATTAACTAAATGTTTTGCACTACGCATTCTTATTGTAGCAAAGGAATTGTGGGGGGAAATGTAAAAGCTACATATACCACCTTGATGTTTTGAGAATTAAGCCCCAAATCTCACAAAATATTAATACTATGGATGTTGCTTTTGCTTCATGGCAGACAAGAAAATATGAACAAGACAGAAAATACCAACAGTTTTACTTCTCCCATGCACACCCAATTTCTGGGCTATCAGATAGATGTGCCTCCAACTATGTGAAAACTGTTTTTCTGCTATTTACTTTCCATAATTGGAAGAACTATGTGTGAATTTTGCAATCACTATGTTGGGATTGGGGTCAAGTACACCAGGAAAAGGCAATTCCTAAGGGAAGGATATTACATCAGAAGAGCACTGAGAGGAAGACACAATACAGTGTAGGTAATGTTCCAACAATTAGCAACATTTTTATCAAGTTATTATATGTTTATTTTTACATGAAAGGACCGCCCTTTGCTTGCAGCGCCGCTGCGGTGTCCTTTCATGTAAAAATAACAATGTTTATTTTTACATGAAGACCTCCCTTTGAAGGAGCTGGGGAATCCCTCCCACGAAGAGATTCCGAGGGCGGAGCCTTGACGTCACCGGCAGGTTGCTAAGGACGCCAAGGTGATCACTTCCTGGATTCCATGGAATCCAGGAAATGATCATCTTGGCGTCCTTACGAACCTGCCGGTGTCGTCAAAGCTCCGAGCACTGAACGTGACCTCGAACTTTGCACGAAGTTTCAAAAAATTTCAGATTCGTGTTTGGCATAACGAACACCGCAAAATTCGGTACGGACCCGAATTGTGCGGGTTCAGTTCGCCCATCACTAATCATCTACCTTGTGGTAACTTTCTATATAAGTATTGTCCAATACAGGTGCCTACTTGCTTCAGCTAGAAAGCTTGGATGTTGGGAATATAGACTCTTGGCTTAAATTCCAGATATTATTGCTCACTGCCCTCCCCCCCATTCAGCCACAATGTAACAGCATAGCAGGGCATGGAGAGGAAATGTAATAAAGCATAGAATATCTTTTGGTGTGATGCTATACTATGCATTACTTCAACCAATGTTTTTTTTTCTTTAAATAAACACTGTCTTCTTATAAAGCTAATTTTGTATTCCTATAATGCATTTGGATATTCTCAATCAATGTGTCTGAAGTAATTCACAGCTCTCGGTAATAGGCACGAAGCTAGCAGCGCCACAGCTATGGCTGTGACAGTCAGTTTTCAGCACAAAGTGTTAATTCTGCTTGAGGTCTTCATGTCAGAAAGGAAGGGATCATAAAGCCTAAAATCTCTCTCATTATTGAAATTAATGTTCATTCATTGTATTCGGCAAATATAGCATTCAAACATGCATGATGCATGAGCAACAAAATGGAAAATTAATGATATCTTTTCTAAGGCATGAATCCCAATTAGGGTGGTTAAAACATATATTAAAAAAGCAAAAATGTGTGCCTTCGTAGATTTATTTTCATGGTGGGAAGGAAAGCCTATCTGAGATACTAACACAAGCAGCACTTGACAGTAGACTTTTTTTTGTTTGCTTTAATTCATTCTTCCAATTTCATATTTTAAATACAAGAGAAATCTAGCAGGAACAAACTGACACTTAAGCGTGAGGTGTTGAAAAGGATGGAAAAATGAATAGCAAAATGAGTAGCATTAAAATAGAAAAGTAACAATTCACTTATAATTCTTGAAAGGCGAAAAGATAAAAGATTGCAATGCGAGTGCATTTGCTTAAGAAGCAATCCCATGAACATCTATTTATTCATTTATATATCTATATACTATCAACACTCTCATTATCATGACCTTTAACTGGATGAAAAGGGGAAAAAAATTTGAACCAAGAGTCCTCAAGTGGGTTAATTTACAGCAGGGGTGTCAAACTCGACTTCATTGAGGGCATATCAGGGTAGTGTTTGACCTTGGGAAGACGGGGTGGTCATAGCCCTCTCAATGTCATTCATGTTGAGGGTGCCTGTGGTGGCCCGAACATTCTGCCAGCAAAAACAGGCTTCTTTGTCAGCTACGACAACTTCCTGCAACCCTCTGCCAGGTGAAAATGGAGCTGCACAAGCTTCATTTTCTCCTGCAATCCTCTGCCTCTGAAAACAGAGCTGGGGGGGGGAGGCAATGCAGCCTTCCTGAGCTCTCTTTTGCTGGGCAGAAGCACCATAGGCAGGTCTTTGCTGTTTCAAGGGCGGCCCCATGGGCCAAATCTAAGCATCCCGTGGGCCAGATCCAGTTCCCGGGCTTTGATTTTGACACCTCTGATTTGCATAATCTATCAAAACTCCAAGACCCATGTCTCCTGAGGGAATTAAATTGGGAATAGTTGTGGCTGCTTCAGATGCATGGTTGGGTTGTTGCTGTGGTCATGTGATCTTCATTAACAATGATCTGTGACAATTTCTCAGCTAGTCTTGAAATCCCTTATTCCCACCCACCCCCAGTTACTTACCTGCCTACTGGGAGAGAAGGAAGAGAAGGCAGGGAGGGAGGGATGGATGGAAGAATTTATGTGGCTACTTGCCAGCTTTCCCTCAAAAAATCTCAATGGGGAAGCCAGCAAAAACCTGGAAGTTGCTCCTGCTCCATCTGCTTTTTTTTGACCAACAGCAGTAATTCTATTTAGGTAAGGAAACATCTCTGAAACAATGGGCATGGGTTGTCTAGTTCATTTGGAAAATGTTTTATTTTCCCTTTTCTTCTATGTGACTTACAACACATGAGAGAAAACATGAATAAAATCATAACATCCATTCATAAAGCAAACAACTAAAGGTTATCTTTGACGAATACCCTCAGAACTGGGACCAGAATTTTCACTGCTAAGCAAGATTGTTGTTAAGTGAGCCACACCTAATTTTACAACATTTTGCCTTGGTTTTTAGTCAAGCTTTGCAGCCAATTCAAAAGGTCCATCTAAATAAGACTGCTTTCCACATTCTACCCATTCTATTAATGCAAAGAAGTCCTGATGCCTCAGTGCCCTTGCTACCATGGTGTAGTCCCAAATGTGGGCTAAAACTCATATCCAGTAATTATTGTTCCTTGTCTTTCAGTAATTTAAGTTGACACGATTCCCTTTATGTTTTATTTTCTGAAGAAGAAAGTGGGTTCAGCATCTAGAGAGAGACTACACCCCTATCAGATATCCTGGTAACCTCTGAATTCCAGAGATCCAAATGCTTAATAAGCATGGCCATTAGATTTCAGGGAAACTTTCAAATCCTTGTTAGAAAGCTTAGAGATACATAAAATGCCTGGACAATTTATTAGGTCTCCCACTTTTATGTGATTAGTAGTGAACTAAATCTACCTGGAGATCAGATGTAATTTATTTGTAGGTAAAACTATTTTGGATTGTAGTGTACATGTGTTATAGATTTCCAGTTTGTCTTGTCTCTGGTTACTCTAATCTAATTTTTCTGTACAATTGTTTTGATTAAATGTATAAGTAATGATAAATTAAAACCAACTGAACCATATTGTGGTCTGGTGTGTTACATGAAATTTATTATTATGACTTAGTGTGATGCTATTTTTTTCTTATTTTCTCTGATTCAGTAGGCACTAAATGCCAATTATATTTACAGAATTTACAGAATTATAGAATTAACCTGAAGTGACACTTCAATTTATTATGGCGAAAATTGCTGTAAAATGATACAGATGATTTTTCAAAAGTTGTCTTATCAGAAAATAATGAAAAAAAAACAGCAAGATGAGACATCATGAATCCTTTCCATCATTTGCAAAGCCATAGTAGTCTCTATGTTTTGAAAACACAAAGACAAAACATCGAAGACATTTAATCCTCTTTTCTCTAGTTCTTGGTTTAAATAATGTTAATTAAATAAAAGGATTCTCTGATTTGATGCTGATTGCCTTTGAAATCTATTTCTTTGAAGAACCAAAACGCTGTAGCTCTTTCTCCTTTTCTTGTTTAGCCTAATTTAATAAAAAAAAATTATGTTATTATAACTACATACTATGAGAAACACGAGGCTTCATAGCTTTAAATATCTCATTAATTTTCTATATAGTCCAAGCCTACAATATTTAAAAAAACAGAGATATGCAGATTCTATTCCACGCTCAAACCTCATTCCAATTTTCTTGCTATTCACATCAAAGCAGTTCTGAAAGGAAGACACCAGAGAATTACGTCCTTGTGTTGAAAAATTAATACATTGTTGACATTGCCCCATTTTTCTGACTTATGAATTTTTCAAGCTTTTCTACTTTCAAGACAAATCCATGCTTTAATTTGTTTGGATTATTGTCCCTTGAAAGATTAAAGAGGAAAATCTATTGCTTCTGTGGAAGATTGATACAGCACAAAATAAAAGGAGGATATTTTAAAGAAAATTTTCACAATGCCAACAGCTGAACTAGTTTGGTTCTGAATGGTTGCTTTAACAGGAAAGCAAGCATGAGTTTGGTGGAATTAAAATCTCATTTGCATTATGATAGTTAACAAAGTTAGATCTCTTCACCATTTGAGTAATTCTGAGCCAGATGATGCAACAGCCAAACCAGTGCATTTGCATTATTTCTTTTAGCTAATTTTCTGCTTTGACTTCCAAGAAATCTTTGTTGTTATTGTTGTTTCTTTTTTTGCACTCTGGCACAATGAATGTTCATTTGTAGATAAATGGGAAAGTTTTCTTACAGTTCAACAGTGGGAGCAGGTGGTAATTTTACATCTTGCCAATATAAAATTATTTTAAAATAGCAATGTTTGGATTGATGTATTCGTACCTTAAAAATTGGATGGTTTGCAATAAATATTTTGCAGTACTATCCGCAATGTCCCTTTTGGATTCACCAATTTCTTCCAAAGCTAGTCCCTTGAACTGCTTGAAAGTTATATTTAAAACTAGAAAGGAGGTAAATTGTATCAGTAGACACTATAGTGCATTGGCTAAATGTGAGCTTGAAATATCTGTGTTATTCCAAAGACACTGGGAATTGTGTGATCCAAAATTGACCATCTGTAATAATAATAATAATGACAAAATATATGTGAACAGAAAAAGACATTGGTGATAATCTACCATTTTCACTGCCCACCAAACTATATGAATTGGAAAACGTCTTCCAGGTTCCATTATTATTATATATGTAGCTCACAGGAGTTGGTTATGAAGGTCTATCTGTTTAAAGTAGATTTCAGGTCTGGTTATATGCTTTGAAAGCTAAGCAGCTGGAGCAGCAGGAGATGATATCCACAAAGTTCCAGGATTTCTCCTTCTTTTCTTTCATCTACCCTCATAGCCCTATCTATCTTATTGGCAGAAATTTGCCATCAAAGATCAACCAATTCATGTCCCCTCCAGGCTCTACTCAGATTTGTGGCTTTCCCTAAATCTCTTTAGCTGCAATCACTGCTTTTCTTGTGTCTATTTGGTAGCTGTCTTAAGCTGAAAACATTTCCTTCCAACGTTGATTCTTCCAGTGTCTTTTTAGTAAGATATATCGACAATTGATGGGGCTACAAGAATTCCAACAGCTAAACTAATAGATCTTAATGTACACTCCGGTAGAGCCTTTCTTTTCCTCCTCATCAGTCTTCCTTTGATCCAGCAAGACTGAATCCTCTTGTTAGTGGAAAATAGTTCATTTTATTTTCAATAATCCCCTTTCTTGCTTTTTTGTTTTAGCCACAAAAAGTATATTTTCAAAATTCAATCTTTATTTTTTATTTATTATTTTATTATTGAAAGTAAAATAGAAAACAGAAAAACACATAAAACAAAATAAAAGCATACATTCAACAGTAGCAAGAACAAAAAAGAAAAAAATAGTGCACTCCCCTTTTTCAGAAATTTCAACTCCCAACCCCAAACTTAGATTAACAACTCTTAGTCCTCCCCATCTTGAAACTCTCCATCCTTTGAAATTTTATAATATTATTTTACATTTTTAAAAATTTTATTCTTAAACTATTCAATTTCTATTGTTTTATTGTATTAATTGAATTGTACAGTGCCCAGAACCCCTTTGTGGGAATATGGACAGTTAAAACATTTGGTAAGTAAGTAAGTAAGTAAGTAAGTAAGTAAGTAAGTAAGTAAGTAAGTAAGTAAGTAAGTAAGTAAGTAAGTAAGTAAGCAAGCAAGCAAGCAAGCACATTAGCTTTACAAATTCTGGGCTATTGCCAGCCAGCTTTCCTCTAATTCTTCCATAAGGATGATTCCCAGATGTTGATTTTTCTCTGACTTGTAAAACCTCTGATTTCTTGCCATCCATTTGCATTTTCCTATACTTCAGTGATTTCAGAAACGAATGTCTTGATGCATTCATATTGCAAGTGGAACATTTTTTTCCAACTGGAAGGATTGCATGCTAGCACCCTAACTGCCAACTGCTAGCTAATTCTTTCCTCAGCACAGCTAGGCAACAAGCCATTAAAATACAATTTTGCTGGCATGCTATTCTCACAGGATTTGCTAGATGCAATGATCTTAGATGTCCTGGGATACTGCACTCCGCAGCTATTAGGATAAATGTTTTTCAAACAGTATTTTTTAGTAAAAAAATATATCTGGATAAAAGTATGCTATAACATATTTTTGAAAAAATGCAGGCAGCTTTTTTTTTTTTTGTTAATTTGCGAACTGCTGGAAGCTCTTGAGCCAGTGAACGCAGCAGTTGGCCAGTTTGAAACAGAAGGAGTAAACACAAAATGTCTGGCATTCTCTGCATTCACAATTGGCTACCTTGGACTCAACGGTGATTGGCTGAAAATGCAATTTGCAAACACACAGCCACATATTTCTTATGTATAAAATACTATGAAAATGTTTGATATTTGCCCAACCTGATTTTCTGGTCAGATTTGCATTTATTTATTTATCTAGCTGAAAGGCTATTCTCTTTCTAAAGACCCTGAGCTGCTTAAAACAACATAAAATTTTAAAAAAATCCAAAGCATGGCCAAGACAACAAAAATGATGATGTGTTTCATGGCAATAAATTGCCTGTCTAAAGACCCATGCTTTCAGATTTCTTTGAAAATATAATTGGAAGGGTGTAGTTCAAAAATCAGGAGGTAAGGTATTTCAGAGAAGGGGACCATCACTGAGCAGACAGGAGCAGATATTTCTATCATATGACGTTTCCTCTGTCATTTGTGTGTGTTAAGCTATTTATCTAACATGGCTCTGACTATTGCCTGGCTAAGTTGCAGAAAAAATATCTATTTTTTTCACTCTACAGTATTTGCTGTCCACCTGTTTTTTTTTCTATTTTTAATATAGAAAACACATGTGCCAGTGAAAGGGAAGTCTAGCTCCATATCTCTATTAATATCTGTTCAAAAGTAAGCACCACTGAATGTAATGTCTGTGTGTTTCAAATAACTGTGTTTAGGATTTTCTAATTTGCCATAAAAGTGAGCACCAGAAATTGTGTGTATGTGTGTGTGTGTGTGTGTGTGTGTGTGTGTGTGTGAGAGAGAGAGAGAGAGAGAGAGAGAGAGAGAGAGAGAGAGAGAGAAACCGCCCATAAGATCCCTAAAATTATTTTATTATATTTCATTAAGAATATAAGGTTTAAAAGAATTGCATATGCCCACTTCTCACTATCATATTATAACGAATACAGTGATGTTTAGAAATATACCTGCTTTATTTTAAGCATTAGATGAAACAAGCATAAGTACTATGCTTTTTTAATCAGATTCATAGTTAGGAATGTTTAATATTTATCTGCAAAATTTCAGTGCAGTCAGTTTAGGACGGGTGTTTTGGGTATTAAAATTGATTAAATTGCTTTGACAGATTTACTTCTGCTTGGAGATTCTTACTGTTTCTGTTCTGCAGTAATCAATCCCCAGCATGAAAGATTGCTGGCTGGCAAGAAAGTGGAGAGGGAATGAATTTGCATGACGCCAAAAATCATCGAAGCAAAATGAAACACATTGTGGTCTGCTTAGTTCTCATTTTTATTTATTTATTTATGAAGGAAAACAGCCAGCCTTGCGTAAAAAAAAAATCAATGGCATTAAATATATTACATTTGACTATTTAGAAAGTCTCAAACGAGGGATTAAGAGGGGTAAGACATGGAAATTGTCAACATTTGCCCATTTGCCTTTTGAGAAAGTTAGCAGAGTTTATGCAAATTTCATTAAAATTATGATTATGTCTAGCATCATCAGACCCATAGTTATAGAAATGTGAAACATATATAGGTAACTTTATGCTTGCATGCAGTGGTTTAGTTATAGAGAAGCAAACATATACAATATTTCATGTTTTGTTTTTACATTGGTTTCCCCATGGATCTAAAAAATATTTGCATAGGAACATACACCAAGACTTCAGTATAATCCCTGTGTAGCAGTTAATCACTGACATAAAATATTAGGAGTAGGCTATAACTAGGCTTAACAGTATAAGAATCAAGTTGCTATTTTTTAATTAATATAAACTCTAAGTTTGTAGTGATCATTATAGTTGTTATTATGTTGAATCCAATAGTCTAGTTCTCCAAATGGAAACATTTAATTGTAGAACCAGAGGAGGAAATATATCCTTTGCCTCCTACAGCTTCACCACACTTTTAACATCTGCTTTGGATTGTCCTCAACTTTCTAAAACAGGCCTGTAGCAGGAAGCAGAGTGAGAAGATTTCTTGGCTCCTGCCTTGTAATTTATAATATGTACTGTTTCTGTTCTAATAATTAAATTCAAAACCTGGTTTGAGTCAGGAAAACCAAGTGAAAGATACAATGAATTCAAGTTGTAGCAGAGGATTACAGCAATTCAGGTTTCACAGGTGCATTTTAAATAAGATTTTAATAGCTTATTTATATGGCTACATAGGCAATTGTAAACATTGTGGAAATCCTGAAATATAACAGTTCCAACAACTTTAAGATCTTTTGGGGAATTTCTATTAGTTTTCTTTCTTGAATTAGGGAGTTCCAAATGATATTTGAAAGTTCCTAGTTTTTGACAAACATTCCATCAAAGTTGGTTAAAGGCCTGAATCAAATAAGTAGTCCCTCGCTATACTGCGCTTCACCTACTGCGGCTTCACTTCATCGTGGGTTTCTGAGGAAGCCGATCAGCAGATTTAAACAGCCCGCCGAACTCGATCGGCAGGTTTTTAAAAATATATATATATATATATCTAAAATTGTAAATACTGTATTTAAATACTGTATCTAAAATAAATACTGTGTGGGAAGGGTTTATAAACACTTAAAACAATGAAAACTACCAAACAATTACAATATAAATACTTAAATAAGTACTATCAGTCGATAAATTCCCCATCGCGGATTTCACCTATCGCGGCCAGGTCTGGAACATAACACCAGCGATAGGTGAGGGACTACTGTAATAAACTGGCCACTCTTTCTTTTTTCATATAGAGAACTTGACACAAGTCATACCCTAGTTTTTAGCCTTAAAAATATAATGATTTTCTTCCTAGCAAGGCAATATAGTAGAGGCAAGGTAAACTAGAAACATCATTGATCTATCTCCCAATACTTTGGTATTGTCTGCTAGAAGAACCAAAGTTTCTCCCTTTCTTATTTGGAAACAGAACAGCAGCAAAAAAAACCCTTCTTAAATATCATTTCTAAATTATTTTTCTAGCAAGCCAAACTCTCTGCAAATACATTATCAGAATCACAACTAATTCCTCTATGAAGCATCATTTTCAAATCTTATGTATGATCTGAGGAATAACACAACATAACTATTAAGTCTGTAAGACTGAGGCCTAATCTTAAATGGAGAAAACATATTGCTGCTCAGTGTACAGCAGTTTTGTTTTTGCCTCTTTGCAAGACAAACAAGATATCCCTGAATCTAACATTTGGTGAAAGGTTACCTGAATTCCACTTCAATAGCAGCCATCCAGGTAATATTTCCCATTTCCCATTATAAACATATTTCCATTTATTTACATGGATTTAGGTGCAAGCCAAGCATATATTGTAAAGAAAAATACACCTACAAGTGATGCCACAACTTTTTGGCCTTTTCTAAAACATTGTTGCTTAGATAAGCCAGATGCAATAGACCACAAGTTGAACACTTCTAGTTGTACAGAAGATAAGCTGAAGGGTGATGTTTCTCATAGGATTCAAAGAGCTGCTAAAATTCAGTGGATAATGCAAATCACTCTTGTTTTAAAACTGTTAAATTAGCAAGATTTGTTTTGAACTTGGGAGAGAGCTGAAAAAAAATCCAGATGCCAACCAATTTCTGGTAAAATGACACTTAAAACTTTGTGCTGCTTTCAAGTAGCTATCCGGAGTTTTGTAGTCAGAGATGATGAAATAGCCCTAGATTCTTTTTTTTAAAATAGTTTTTTTAAGCAGTACAATTGTTGGATACAATACTTATAATTTTCAGTGTGTACTGTTTAGAACAAACTACAGGTAATTGTCATTTAATCATTACCATATAGTCTAGACTGGCAATTTGCTCATCAAGTAAAGTCATTGGTAAGTAAAACCATGATGGTGCTAATTGTCTTACTTCAGTTTTCCATTGCTTTACAGACCTTATAGAAAGTGGTAAATATAAAGATTGGTTACAAAAATACTTTTTTCTCATTGTGATAATAACCAGTGATTGCTAATAAAGCAGTTGACATGTGAAGTCCAAAGTGAACTTGACACCAGATGTGGATTCACATGGTATTTGGATACCCTATTTGATCACATTTTTGTGTATGCATCCAGTCTTCTTAGTTTGTTTTAGAACATTTCTCAAAATGACAGCCCCCCCCAAATCAATATAAAACCAATCATCAAAATTGTCTAAACCAATCATACCTCTCCATTAAAATATAACTATAAATAGATGGCCAGTCAACACTGAAGTGTCAAATAAATGCTCAAAAAAGAAGTATCTTTGGTCTTTCAAAAATCAAGAACAAAGTGACCACTTTTGGGGACAGAAGATTTCATAATAGAGAAGCAATCACCAATCTGCTCTCTCAGAATCAGGAGTTTAGCTGTTATCTAGATGACTTCACTTAATTGATACAATTATTTTAGATAAAGTAGTCATTAATGATTTATTTAGCTATTTACATTGATTTATATAGCTGCCCATCTAACAAATCTGACTTTCAATGATTGACAAGGTTTAAAAAATACAATATGAATATAATACATATAAAATTATATGTTAAGATATTCATGAACTGGAAGAGCCAGTGGTAAAAAAGGTCAGCTAATGAATAGCCATAGCAACTCAGTCAGCCAATAGGAGATAACCACTTCTTAGTCTGTGCGGAGAATCAAAACTGAAATTTAAGCTTAAGGCTGGATGTGGCTCCAGTCTCCACTCTGCACTCTGTCTCCTATCTGTACTCTTCCACTCTGAACACTGCTGTAATGAAACTAACTCTCTTGCTTGTATTTACCTGTAACTAATTGAAGAGAAATACTCCACTGATGGTATTGTAGATTCATCTGTTGTTATATTTATAAAGAAGTTATTGAATCTAGCTGAATCAGTCATCTGTGTGCACTTCTGGTTTTATTTTACAATGAACTTTAATATTATATGTATACGCAAAACACAATACAAATTAAACAAGATACTGTATTCTGTCTCTCTCTCTGTGTGTGTGTGTTTGTATATGCCAGCCAAAATAAAATTCAAATAAAATAAGTACTATACACTTATAAATACTACACACTTCCCACCCAACTAAAAGGGGGCTTTCAGAATTGCTATATACTAGCAGCATGGGCCAAATTCCTCTCTTGGTCCCCATATATGGGAAAACAGGCAGGTTTGAAGACTTTTCAAAACATGAACTTTTCTGTCTGGCCATCCTTCCATAGTTAAATAAGCTAGGTAACTTATGCTTTTTCATGTAGCTCATTATTTAGACCAGCAAGACGGAATAAGCAACTTTACAACCAAAAGAAATATAGTAAGAAGAAGATGAGAGAACCAGATGGTTGTGGTGTTAAGCCAGGTTTTCTGTATGGACAAAGATGTTGATCTTGCAAGAAAATAACACATGAATAATATTTGTAGGATTCAGGCAGTCAGGAAGGAGGTAGTTTTGTTATTTTCAGGAGCAATCTTCCTGCTGAGAATTATAGTTAGGTTTTCTGACAAGAGATAACTTTCCAAAATGATTTATAGAAGGAGAAAATTAGTTGCTTCCACCATGCTTTATTAAGTGGAACATTTTTCAATTTTTGACGTTTTGAAGGTTGCATTAACACTATATATTAATTCCAGAAAAGATCCTTGGAGAGAGATTGTAAGTGCTTCCTGCTCGGAGGCAAGCCCCACTCCCTTTTTTCTCTTCCTCCTTGTGCTATGAACATTAACCTTCAGATTTATAGAAAATTGAGCAAAAAATGGAAACTAACCTTTTTAAGGAGTTGTTTGGCCCAGTCAAGGACAAAATCAGATTCAGCATTCAAATCCCTTTGTTTAAAGGTATGCTAGTCTGCTTAATAGATGATTTTGATGCTCTGAATGTGGTTTTTTTTCCCCTTTGCCAGAAATTGTCTCTGACTTTTATATGTAAAGATTAAATCTTCACAAAAACTCCATTGATATATGTTTTATACCATCTCAACTTATTTGAGTCACAGGTACTACCCTTTATGGATATCTGCCCAGTCTCATTATAACATCTTATGAGAAACTGATATTTGAGGTCCAGTTCATGATTTTATCAGTGCCAATGGCTTTATTTCATCCATATGTCCAGTAATTTGGGGGGGGGGACATTAAACCACCTAAAGCTAAAAACTATGTTTTCATTCCTTTTTTACCCCCTTATTTTAAATAAAAATCTTTTTAAAATTATAGATTGGTGCTATTATTGCAATCTCTCTCTCCTCCCTCCCTCAATTATATATATTTGAGAAATATGTTACATATACATGTATGTGTTTGTATGTGCATGGACACGCACACCCAGGCGTGCAGGCAGGCATGATATAGATAGATAGATAGATAGATAGATAGATAGATAGATAGATAGATAGATAGATAGAGAGAGAGAGAGAGAGAGAGACAGACAGACAGACAGATAGACAGACAGACGGATGGAATGCTAAATGAAGCTAGACAGTTAAACATTTACTTTTTCTGTTGTTACTACTATTGTTTTGTTGTTACCAATCTATGGGTAACTAAGTATTTAGATTGTAAAATCTCCATCATATCTCTTACAAACTTGGGTTAAAATATTTTCTTCTTCGTGGAAGTTTGATTCTCGCCAGCTCAAGGCTGACTCAGACTTCAACCTTCGAAGGTTGGTAAAATGACAACTCAGACTGTTGGTGGCAATATACTGATTTTGTAAACTGCTTAAAGAGGTCTGGAAAGCACTTGGAACCAGTATATAAGTCTAAATGTATTTTTTTTAAAAAATATTCAATTTTTAATCCACCCTTTTCCTTAGACTCAGGGCGGCTTGCAACATGTTAGCAATAGCACTTTTTAACAGAACCAGCAGATTGCCCCCACAATCTGGGTCCTCATTTCACCCACCTCGGAAGAATGGAAGACTGAGCCAATCTTGAGCCGCTGATGAGATTTGAACCGCTGACCTACAGATCTACAGTCAGCTTCAGTGGCCCACAGTACAGCACTTTACCTGTTGCACCACCCCGGCTCTAATGCTAAAATATGGTTGGATGACCCTAGAATACAGACAAATAGTGACTTATCTTCATCAGGATCTAGGCTTCTAAAAAACCTGGATCTTGAAAGACATTTATTTATGTAGACCATCTTTATTATTTTTATAAATAATTCAGATCAGTGAAATTACCTAATAGCTCCCCTTCCTCCTTTCTCTATAACCACAACAACCCTGGGAGGAGGTTTTGGCTGAGAAAGAGTGATTGACCCCAAATCATTCACCTGACTTTCATGCCCAAGGCAGGATTAGAACTCAGGTCTCCTAGGTTCTAGTGTCATAACTTGACTGCTGGACCAAACTGGCTGTTTTACAATTTTAGAATCATTTCTTTCTTTCTTTCTTTCTTTCTTTCTTTCTTTCTTTCTTCCTTCCTTCCTTCTTTCTTTCTTTCTTTCCACACATTGGCTATTTGTTGGTTTATTTTCACTTGTGACTGCATTCATTTTTCATTTTCTATTCATGTTCTTTTAGCTCTTTTGTCCCCAAATCTCCCTAGCCATCCACAATGGCTTTCTAAGCAGTCCCACCAGAATAACGTGCAGAAGTACTTCCAGAATTTTGTTCTGAGACAATATCAATCCTCTTGCATTTCCTTTAACAAACAAAAGGAGTGAAAAAGCACACCCTTTTTCCCCGTTTTCAAAATCTTAAATCAAACCTCTGGTAGTATACTCTGGTGGGATTAGCATATCCACCTGCTTTTCTGACTTGAAAATTTTTAGATTTGCAGAATATCTTATCACAGACCACCACTCTAGAAGATGAGGTTTGCCAAGCCTCTCAGAGGGACCATTTATCATGGCAACTTCAAACTCTGATTGAATGGGAAAGGTAGCCTCTACTGTAGCCCACAGTAACTGAATTTAAACATGCCTGGGATAAACATATATCCATCCTAAGATAAAACACAGGAAATAGTATAAGGACAGACTAGATGGACCATGAGGTCTTTTTCTGCCGTCCGTCTTCTATGTTTCTATGTTTCTTCAGGCAGGAAAAAAATGATTAATTCATGCACATGTTTAATCTCATTTCAATTTTGCTACTTCTAGGATTTCTTAATAGTTTATGATTAAAAATAATGTTTATTTTAGTTGCCCATAGTCTGAATTTATAATTACATATACAGTATATTGATTACTTGTTTATTTTTCAATAATTATAAAGGAGTTAGTTAAGCTGGTCACTTTTCAGAATGTTGGAAAAGAACTAATACTTTGCTTAAAATTATGAGACTTGATATTTCTGGTATGAATATTTATGTTTTACAAACATACTTGTTTGCATTATTCAAATATACCTTGGACAAATTCTTCATCAGAATTCATAGCCTCTATATGTGTGCATTAGCCTGTGTACCTTATTTTTCTTTCTGCAAGAGGAGATATTATACTTAGGAATTATAGCAGGAATTAGGCATTAGGCACAATCAGGGGTGAAATGCTCCCAGTTCACTCGTGCCTGTTGGTCATCAGCGAGCCAGTCACGAAGGAGCAGGAGGCTCCGCCCCACCTGCCTGACATGGATATTTGGGTTCTTTTAACTTCTGTGCATGTGCAAAGCATTCTCTCCAACAACCGACAGGCATGAGCAAACCAGGAGCATTTCTCCCCTAGGCAAAGTGATTTTAAGAGTTGTTATTGTTCTGGCAACATGAGATAAAATGAATCCAAGCCCTAGAATGAAATTTCATTTTTTTTTATTGTGCACCTGATTTTATTTGCTTTAGAAGTTAGCTACTGGAACAGTTCCACGCTGATGTTAAATAGGCCATGGAGACTACGAATTGAGCTTCAGTGGTAGATACCATAACATTTTTCTTCTATTCATAGTAAACAAACACTTTCTTGTTGATAAAAAGCATCAGTGCTTCAATGTCTTTTGATTGTAAAAAATGGCCACAGTCATTCTTTATGATTTCTTCAGATCCCCGGCTCAGGAAATCTTGTCTAGTCATAAATGTTATTATACTATACACCTTATTTATTTCTCTTGAAATACAGCCAAAGTTCAGTCTTCTATAGGAGTGATACAGGATTAATGTGTCAGTAAATTGTTCATTGCTGCATAAGATGAGAACGAGCTGGACTGACAGGGGCCTGGCAGATAAGTCTTTAGGCCAGGAAGTTTTCTGCCAAGAGGGATTAAAACTGGTGCTCATGAGTCTTCGACAATACCAGCTTGAAAATGAGAGATCCATGTCCTTTGTGTTTATTCACATGAGAGTTTTTCTTCAATTGTTTTTGATGTTTTCAAACTATTTTGGCTAGAGATGTTTAAGCCATGTTTTCTTCACTTCATTCTTTTTTGTTTATATACCTATTATGTACACAAAAATCTTTCTTGGACTTTTTTTTTTTACACTCAGTTATTGTTATTGCCATATTGGAGCATTGATAGAAAAATGTAAACTTCAAAACAAATAGCTATCAGTTCTTCAGTAAATATGAATTTTGCTCTATGGTTCTGAGGTGTCACTGATCAGGAATTTTTCACTATGTCACTTCATTAACTCTGCTTCTTACATATCTATAAGGACTCCTTAATTGGCTGCTTTTGTGCTGTCAGACTCAGCATGGATTTGCTCAGCATGAGACAATATTGTTTTTCCCCCCATTGTGAAACCCAGATGGATTTCTAGAGAAAAAGTGCCATATATCAAGCTGAGAGAGAGAGAGGATAAAGGTAACAAAATATGTAAGGGAGGCCATATATTTTGATAAATGGGTGTGGTATACATCTGAATCTGCATAATGTATCTATACCTACATCTGGAATACTATAAACCTTTATATAAAACAACAATATTTCATTTCTATTCCTTTCTTTCCTCCAAAGAGTGTAATATAGCATGTATTGGATTTTTTTTTTAAAGTATCTGTATAAAACATTGTGGGATATGTTAGACTAAGAGATGGTCATTTGGCCACATTCACTCCATAAATTTAATATTTTTATATTATTTTTTTTCTTTTGTTTTGTTCCTTCAAGGCATTCCTAACTGTTGGCAACTTCCTGAACTGGTGCCAACAGTTTTTTTCCCAAAGTTTCCAGAAGTGGTTTTTCTTGTTTGTTTCCGAGTTCTGAAAGAGAATGACTAAGGGGGCTTCTAGTTCTATTATTTCTATTTCTTTCAGGCAGGTATAATACTTCATTAAAAAACCCAAACAGATATAATTCTTGAGAACAGAAGGGAAGCCAAGAGCAAATAAAATAAAGTAATTTTTTTTAAAAAACAGTAAGGAAATTATACTGAATCTTGAAAGCATGGAAATACTGCTGAGTACATCAAGATGCTTTTAATGGAAACCAATACGAAAACTGTAACCCAAAGACTCTGTGATATTATTTGGAACTACAGTGGAACCCCGACATAAGAGCTGCTCTACTTAAGAGCAACTCGAGATAAGAGCTGGGAGGGGAGAGATATTTTTGTTCTACTTACAAGCCCAAATTCGAGATACAAGCGCCAAGGAGCTGTCTCCTGAAGCCAAACGCTAACTTCCGCGTTTGGCTTCAGGAGACAGCTGCGAAGCGGCGCGCGTGTTTTAAAAGGTTGCAGCCGGCCTGGGGGGCTCGGGGGGGGTGCTTGCAGCTTTCTTTCTTGCTCTTTTTCTTTCTCTCTTTTACCTTCCCTTCCTCTATTTCTTCTTTTCTTTCTCCTTCCCACCTTCTTCCCTCCCTCCCTCCCTTCACTCATTCCTCTCTTACTCTCCCCTTTCATAAGTTTCCTTGCTTCCTTCCTCTGTTCCTGTCCCTTCCCTCTTTCCTTCCTTCCTTCCCACCCTCCGTCCATTCATTCACCCATTCCTCTCTTGATCGCTTAAAGCCGGTCCCTGGTGCAAAAAGGGTTGGGGACCTCTGTCCTACAGGATTGGGTGGCAGAGAAGTTGAACATATGTAAATTTAAAAGTTTAAGAAAGTTTACAAGTTAAGTGAAAGAAACTTCATTATTCATTTATATGTACATGTACATTTCTTCATTAAAAACATGTCTTTCTGCATAATTTAGACTAACTTTGTGAGTTTTTTGAGGGCTGGAACCAATTAAAATTATTTACATTAATTCCTATGGGGAAAAGTCGTTCGAGATAAGAGCTGCTCGACTTAAGAGCCCAAGTCCGGAACGAATTAAACTCGTATCTCGAGGTACCACTGTATCAAGTAGTTCAAACCTGACTGAAGGTTGTACGGATTGTCATGCCTCAGCAGGGTTATCTGCATCTAAAGAATCAAAGAAAAAAAGCCTCTACTTATCTCTCACTTTCAGCCTGCTCATTTTATTTAATAATATTATGGACATAATATAGTCCATGTAAGCATATTCCTAAAAGAGGAATATATTTCATATATTCTGAAATGATAGTTGGAAGCCCTGTTTCTGTGTATATAAACCTTCCACCCAAGCCTTCCACTTGAAAAGAAAAAGTACAATAAATTGAAACATAAACAAGTAGATGTGCCTGGGTCACCCATATGTGCACTCGGGATTTTCACAGATGCAATATGGATATCTTCTCCATCCAGCTATTCCCCCCAAACCTCAGTTTGTTGTTTTCTTTGGCTGCATTTCTTTTACCTTTCCAGTCTAACCAATAGCTCTGGAATTCCTAGCTGGTTCTTGTTCTGCCGGCATGTTTCAACCGCCCATAATTACAGGGTAATTAGTCCAGGAAGACACACACCACACGATAAAAGGAAAACCCAAAAGTTTTTATAAACAGAAAAACAGAAACAGCTCCCTTTTTAAATGTCAAAAGGATTTTCTGGTACACACAAAGCACAGGTTAAATGCAATCCAATTGATCACCCAATAACTGGGAAATTGAGTCCAATTCTAAAGTCCAGAGCGTCCACACACAATCTTGAACAGTTTTTATAAACAGAAAAACAGAAACAGCTCCCTTTTTAAATGTCAAAAGGATTTTCTGGTACACACAAAGCACAGGTTAAATGCAATCCAATTGATCACCCAATAACTGGGAAATTGAGTCCAATTCTAAAGTCCAGAGCGTCCACACACAATCTTGAACAGCACAAAAACCACGATCTTGACGAAACAATAAATCAGATAAACACCAGGTTGCACTTTTATCTGTAGCACTAATTACAGCAGCCCCACCAACCACAGGTGGCCTCATTTTCTCTTGTAATAATCCTTCAGTTGTTGTCTCCTATGCATCACTCTACACATGCGTCATTAATTCTTGTTCAGAATCCAAGGATGATACAGATGATTGATCTCCTCCTGGGCTGTCTGCCAAACTCCCCCCTTCCCTGTCACTCACGCTTCCTTGGTCAGAGGAGGCTTCATCGGCAGATTCCATTGGGAGCAAAACAGGCCTGCAGCATGTGGATGTTTCCCCCACATCCACCTGCACATTCCTTGGGGCAGGAGCTGGGACAGAGCTAACCACAACAGTTCTAATCAAGGTTAATATAATTTAGCTTCTGGAATGAGTCAATGTTGAAGAGTTCCTGAGAGGTCCTGGTGGTAGACTTTAGGAGAAACCCTCCCATCCTACCACCTTTTACAACGCTAAACAACATAGTATCAACAGTAGAGACCTTCAAATTTCTAGGTTCTGTCATATCTCAAGACCTAAAATGATCACCTAACATCAAAAATGTCATAAAAAAAGTACAACAAAGAATGTTCTTTCTGCGTCAACTCAGAAAGCTCAAACTGCCTAAGGAGCTGAAGATACAGTTCTGCAGAGAAATCATTGAGTCTGTCATCTGCACCTCTATAACTCTCTGTTTTGATTTTGAAACCCAATAAGACAGATAGGATAGAACTGCAGAAAAACAATTACTGCCAATCTGCCTTCCATTGAGGACCTGTATACTGCATGTGTCAAAAAGAGGGCTGTGAAAATATTTACTGATCCCTTGCATCTTGGATATAAATTGTTTCAATGCTTACCTTCAAAACAATATTAAAGAGCACTGCACACCAATACAACTAGACACAAGAACAGTATTTCCCCAAAAACCATCACTCTGCTAATCAAATAATTCCCTCACTCCTGTCATACTATTCACTAAGACTGCATTACTATTACTACTAGTCTTTCTCATAATTACTATCATCCATCTCTTCCCAGTTATGACTGTATGATTCTAATCTGTTGCTTGTATCCTTACAATTTAAATTAATATTGACTGTTTCCTGACTGCTTATTTCAGTGATGGGCAACCTTTTGAGCTTGGTGTGTCAAAATTCGCCAAAAAACCGAGCATAACTCGGGTGGTGTGTCACCTTGAGAAAAAAACACTCTCACTCTCTCTCACTCTCTTCCTTCCTCTCTCATCTCTCACTCTTTCTTTCTTGCTCTCTCTCACTCTCTCTCTTCCTTTCTTTCCTTCTCTCTTCCTTCCACTTTTTTCTCTTTCTCTTTTCCTTCCTTCCCCTCTTCCCCTCCCTCTCCCTCTCTCCCTTTATATTTATCTCTTCCTTCCTTCCTCTGCCCCTCCATTCATTTCATTCTTCCTTCCTTGTTCCCTCCATTTCTTCTTCCTTCCTTCTTCATTTCCTTCCTTCCTTTTCCTCCATTTCTCCTTCTTTCCCTCCCTCCCTCCCCCCTTCCCTCCTTTCCACTTCTCTCTTCCCTCTCCCTTTTTTTCCTTCTTTCTCATTTGTTTTGTTTCCCTCTCCCTCGTTCTTTCCCTCCATCATTTTCTCATTTTTCTCTCTCACATTCCCTCCCCCTCACTTCTGATTTCTCTCCCTCTCTCTTGCTTTCTCTCTCTCTTCTCTCTTCCTTCCTCTCTTCTTTTTTTTCCTGCCCTGCAACACGCCGCGGGGCAATCGGCTGCAAGCAGGAGCTCCAAGATGGTGGCACCGACGTCGGGTCGCAGTACATTGCTGGCACTGGCCCGCTGGCTGGGCTGGGACAGAGGTGCCAGCCCCATGCCCAGCGCAGCAATGTACGGCGTCCTGCAACACATACAGCAGCCGCCGGTACCTTGCAGCCCCACGGCTACTACTCAGTGCCCTCCCGCTCGACCCACGTTTGGCTGCGCCACCTTCGTGGCTTGCCCTGCTGCCTCGCACCCACTAGAGCTGCCCAGTGCAGCCGAAGCACGGGGTGGAGTAGGCGGCAGCTGCTTCAGGCCCACCCCCGAGCTGAGCTTCCTTTGGCTTCCTTCAAGGCAAAGCTGCAAAGCTCACCTGCTGCCTCGAAGGAAGCCAAAGGAAGCTCAGCTCAATGAGGATCGGCTGTTGGTCTCTTCAAGCTGCTGCCGCCCACTGCGGAGATCCCTTCGCCCGAACAGAGGCGGCGGCGGCGGGTTCAAGGGACCAACAGCCGGTCCTTTTGGGGGCTGCGTTGTTGCAGCGTCTGAGGCTGCCACTGCCTCCGCCTCCAGGCGAAGGGATCTCCTCGGTGGGCGGCCTTGGAGGCTGCAACAACGCAGCCCCAAAAAGAACCGGCTGTTGGTCCCTTAAAGCTGCCGCTGTTGCCCACTGCGGAGATCCCTTCGCCTCGAAGGAAGCCAAAGGAAGCTCAGCTCGGGGGCGGGCCTGAAGCAGCCGCCGCCTACTCCGCCCCACGCTTCGGCTGCGCCGGGGCCAAGTAAGCTGAGGCTAGGCCTCTCGCCCCGGCTCCAAGTACGGGGCCTGGGCGGGCAAGCATTGGGAGGGCCTCGCCATCGCTTGGCGGGAGAAGAGGTCCCCTCCCCGCGATCCGGGACGGCATGGCCGTCAACAAGTTAGTGCGCGGGGGTCCTGATGGCTTGCTTACGGCCCCCTCCAGCCGCTCTTGCAGGGCTTCCAGGCTTCCCGCGGGGCGGCGAAGAAGGAAAAAAGCGGCACTGGAGGGACCAAGACAGTCTGCAGCTGAGCGTCTGGAGGAGGAGGAGGAGGAAAACCAGGGGGCGGGGAGGAAAGCGGGCCTGCAATTGACCAATTTCTTTCTCACCTTCAGAGAGAGGAACTGCTGCTGCTCTGCCATAGGGTGCTTTCCTCCCCGCCCCCTGGCTTTCTTCCTTGCCGCCGCCAGACGCTCAGCAACAGAGTGGAGGGGAGATTCGGGAGCTTATGGTAAAATCTCGTACGTTGCCGGGGGCCGGGTAAATGGCCTCAGCGGGCCGTAGTTTGGGGACCGCTGCCCTAAAGCTCCCCGTTTCTCCAGCCGCGTGTCACCGAAAATGGCTACGCGTGTCAGTGCTGACACGCATGTCATAGGTTCGCCATCACTGGCTTATTTGAACCTCCTGACAATCATTAAGTGTTGTACCTCATGATTCTTGACATATGTATATTTTCTTTATGTACACTGAGAGCATATGCATCAAAGACAAATTCCTTGTGCATCCAATCACACTTGACCAATAAAGAATAAAAAGCCCTCCACTCCTCTACTTGTAACAGAATATCTTATGCAACCAAACTTGAAATCCTAGGCTTAGAAAGCTTAGAACTACATCGCCTTTGACATGACCTAAGCATAGCTCATAAAATCATCTGCTGCAACATCCTTCCTATCAGCAACTACTTCAGCTTCAACCACATCAATATATGAGTATACAACAGATACAAACTCAAAGTAAACAGTAAACACTCCAAACTTAACAGTAGGAAATACATCTCCAGCAACCAAG
Source organism: Erythrolamprus reginae (assembly GCF_031021105.1). Taxonomy (NCBI): domain Eukaryota; kingdom Metazoa; phylum Chordata; class Lepidosauria; order Squamata; family Dipsadidae; genus Erythrolamprus; species Erythrolamprus reginae. Next base: position 293,640,600 of record NC_091951.1, read on the forward strand.
TAGTTAATGCCTGAAAGTCACTACCTGACTCTGTAGTTTCATCACTAAACCCCCCAAACTTTACCCATAAAATATCCACTACTGACCTCACCCAATTTGTAAAAGATCAGTAAGGGGCATGCACAAGTGTACCAGTGTGCCTACCGTCCCTGTCCTAATGTTTCCCTCTTATTAATACCTATATGATGTATACAAACAGTGTTATATCTATGTATACTACCAATACGTTCTTGACAAATCAAACAAAACAAACAAACAATATATTATATTATATTCTGTTCTGTTCTATTTTGTTAGTGAAAGTGGACTGAGACATGAAACCTGAGGGAGGGAGGGAGGGAGGGAGGGAAGTAGGAGTGGGGAGAGCTACAAAACATATTTGAAGTATCCTAAAGCATACATTTCATGTGTCACATTTCTGTCAGTCTCTGAGTATGTGGCATTAGCCAGGATTTCTTTTGCTGTAGCATTCATGCCCAGCTGGACCTGGCTTGACAGAAGCAAAGCTCTGCCAAGGATCTCTGGACTCTCTTCCACTCTTGGCTATTCCCTTCAATGTTTGATTTTATTACTAACACCTCTTTCTGGGTCAGCAGCCTCATTTCTAAACCAAGAACTAGGATGCAGCCAGAGGCATCAGGAGGCAAATGGATGGAAGGGAAGCAAATAACGAAAGCTGGGTCATATTTGTCACGACACAGGTTTGACTCTTTTGTATGTATGAAATGACAACTCACACACATACATAGAGGGCAGAGCTTGTGGCATGATGCTGAAAGGGACTGACATAGTGTGCCAGTGGTAATGCAGCATGAACTAGCAGCCTGTGTTTATGAAAAGGATACTGTCTGATTTAATCACTGCAACACAGGGTCTGTTACTTTTTAATTTGGTTAAAAAGGACACACTATTTCAGCAGTTTGAGTTTCAACTTCTGCTTGAATGACCCATCTTCATATACAAGGACTTTAAATTCAATATAGAGAAAGAAAACCCACTACATTTTAAGTAAATTTGTGTTATCTATTTTACAATGATTATATTTGTTGGCTTGTCTCAGTTAGCTAAGCTATGAAACCTTCAACAATACCGAGCAGAGCATGGATGTGTGATAAAGCCAAGACACAGACTTAGTTAAATAAGTATTATTTACATATAAACAAAATATAAACAATCCAGAATAAGCACGTAGCAAATACAGAATAATACGCACTGAGCAATTACAAGATTAGAGCACAAAGCAAAATACAATATAGATAAACACGAAGCTAAAATACAATATTGATAAAGCACGAAGCTAATACAAGCACGAAGCTAAAATACAATATAGATAAAAGCACAAACTTTATACAAGCACGAAACTTGGACACAACTCCCCTGTCTCAGGCAAAAGTAAAGTAAAGGAAATGACCGAGCAAAATAATGAGCTTCAATGAGGAAGTGACAAAACAGCCTTGAATATTAACTCTTCAAGTACAAGTTAACCTTTTAAGTGACAGTACAGTTTTACAGTAGCAACTGTAACATTTAAAGTGACAGTACAAGTTTGGTACAGTTTACAATATGCAGTTTACAATGGCAATCCCTAACACACTTGTACCCTGTACTAACAATATTAATATTAATATTAACATTAAACATGCGAAGAATGGTTGCATAAATTGGGTATGGCGAGTCTAGAAAAAAGGACTAGTAGTGACATTATAGCAGTATTCTAGTATTTGAGAGAGTCATGATACAAAGAAGGGGAGGGGGTCAACTTGCTTTCAAAATCACAAGGAGGCAAGACCAGAAATTAAGGATGGAAACTAATCAAGGAGAGAAGTAATCTGGAATTAAGGAAGAACTTCATAACAGTGAGAACAATTAACCAGTAGAACAGCTTGCCTTCAGAAGTTGTGGTTATTCAGTCAGTGGATACTTTTAAGAAGATGTTGGACAGTCACTTCGCTGAAATAATACTGGTTCTCCTGCTTGAACAGGGGTTTGGACTAGAACAGTGTTTTTCAACCAGTGTGCCGTGGCACACTAGTGTGCCGTGGGATATGGTCAGGTGTGCCGCGAAGCTCAGAGAGAAAGAAAGCAAAAGAGAGAGAAAGAAAGAGAGAAAGAAAGCAAGAGAGAGAAAGAGCGAGAGAGAAAGAGAACAAGAGAGAGAGAAAGAAAGCAAGAGAGAGAGAAAGAGAACAATAGAAAGAAAGCAAGAGAGAGAGAGAAAGAGAGGGAAGGAAGGAGAGAGAGAGAAAGACATAGAGGGAGGTAGGGAGGTAGAGAGAAAGAGAGCAAAAAAGAGAGAAAGGAAGGAAGAGAAAGAAAGAGAGATGGAGAGAGAAAGAAAGAGGAAGGGAGAGAAAGAGGGAGAGAGAAATAGAGCGAAAAGGAGGAAGAGAATTTTTTTTGTCCAAACATTTTTAGCCCCCCCCCTGCCCCCTGCCCCCCGCCCCACTCAATGTGCCCCAGGGTTTCGTAAATGTAAAAAATGTGCCGCGGCTCAAAAAAGGTTGAAAATCACTGGACTAGAAGACCTCCTAGGCCTCTTCCAGCTCTACTCTGTCTGAATTGAATTGATTAATGTAATCAGAACAGAAGAAAGAGGAAGCTCCTTCTTCATTTTCCATTTTTTCTTTTTTCTTTATTTAACCAAAAGAACATGTGTCACCCGCATACAAAACCATGTAATTTATCTCGGCAACAACTCATTCTGTCTATGTGTGAGCTGGCTAGACATAATGAATGGCTGTGTGACCTGTCTCCAAATGGCCTTTCTGCAGACATCTCATGATATTTTTTTTCTTTCCAGTTTTAAACAAATTCAGTGAGAATTAGGAACTGTTATGCATTCTTGTTTGGTTTGGGTGATGGAAATAGCTGCACATTTTGGATGATCAGCTACTTTTGACTGACATATTCAGTTTGCTACATTTTGCATATCTTGCTTTATTGTTTCCACACATTTTTGTAGGTGGATCAGCTTACAAAAAGGAGCCAAGCTTCTTGGAATCTATGTATTCTATTCACACATAGCGATTACCATAGAAATGAGAGACATCTCATTTACACATTTTGACAGTGCATCTTCTAATAGTGCTGGTCACCACATTTGACAGCCATATATCTGTATGATTTCACTTCCCAAGAAAGATAATTCAGCCTATCATTCGGTAATAGTACAATAAAGTCCTTATTTTTTACAATAGTACAATAAAGTCCTTATTTTTTCCCTGTTGGTCTTACCATGCTATAATCAAATGACAAAGTAAGGCTAAAAGTTTTTAAAATACTGTATATTCAGAGTATAAGATGCACCTTTTTCCTCCCTAAAAGAAGGTGAAAAGTTGGGTGCATCTTATACACTGAATGTAGTCCCATCCAGCCACCCCTACCATTTGGCTTCTGCCTCCCAGCAATTTACCTCCTTGCAGCACAGGCAACTGATTATCGACCTATAATGATTTTTTTTCAAATTCTCTGCTATTTCTATGGTTCAGACACACATGCACAAAAATACACAGCAAATTTCTTGGGAGGCAGAGGCAGAATTGCCCCCCTTGTTTTCCTCCCCCCAAATTAAGTTGTATCTTATACTCTGGTGTATCTTATACTTCAAAAAATATGGTCATAATAGAATGTGTCAGGGGTGGGTTCCTCCTGATTCAGACCAGATTTCCCAAACCATTAGTGACCCTCTGGTGAGTTCACAATGATGTCAGGGAACTGGTTTGGTCAGTACTGGTCCATGTTTAATTTCTGGAGAGGGGCGGCATACAAATCTAATAAATTATTATTATTATTATTATTATTATTATTATTATTATTATTATTATTCAATTTTTATTTATTTTTCCTTCTGAGCATGTGCAAAAGCAGAGTTTCCAGCACTGTGCATGTGGTTGAAATCTTGTTTGGGGCTTTTAAAAAAAAATTCTTTTTTCTTATCCAGCCTTCTAATTAGTGTTGGGTGAACCAAACCTGCAAAGTTCGGTCTCATGCCGAACTTTGCAGTGTTCAGCATGCCAAACCCGAACCCGAACTTTTTAAAAAGTTCAGGTAAAGTTCGGGTTTGGGTTCGGGTTCGGCAGAACACCGCAAAACGCCACCACCTGGGAGGAAAGTGGGGTGGGGGTACTTCCTGGCCTGCCAAAATGGGGAGGAAGGAGTCTCCGTGATGTCAAAGCCCTGCCCCCAGAATCCCTTTGTGGGATTTCCCACCTCCTTTCGCTTGCAGCACCGCTGCGGCATCCTTTTCTGTAAAAATAAAAGGAAGCAAAAGGAGGTGGGGGATTCCCCACCTCCTTGTTTATTTTTACAGAAAAGGATGCCGCAGAGGCTTGCTGCAAGCAAAAGTTCGAGTTCGGGTTTGGGTTCGAGTTTGGTTCACGGCAAAAATTCGGGTGAGCCCGCCGAACCCGAACTTCATTGGGTTCACCCAACACTACTTCTAATGAATTGGGAGTCATTTTTAGGAAATGTAGGATGAGAACAAATCTGATATTGAATAAAAGGGCAGTTTATTAAGTACCAGAATTTTTGAATGTATGCATGTACAAACAAGGGTGGAAGGTTTTCATTCTCATTTCCTGAATTAGGCTTCTCTTTTCTTTCTAGAACATGCCCACACTGAACAGTTTGTCCACAGTTATTCAAAATAGTGTCTTTTTATATATCAAGCAAAGGACTCTATTGTGAAGATACACATGTCTTAACTGGTTATTAGAGAACAGATTCTAAGGTGCAGGTTGCATTATACTGTTGAAGGAAGCTAAGAGTAAAAATGTGGAATATTTTTCATTCCAGAATAAGTTGTACAAATTTCCAAAGAATGCTTTAGGATGGTGTATAAAGCAACATTTTTAACAGTTGAAGCTACAATGTCTGTTTTCATATTAAGGCTTGAATGATTGCTTCAGAATTTGTTTGTCTCCAAATGTATTATAGCCAGACCTTTTGGTGTGTGTGTGTGTAAGAGTAATAAAGTAAAGCAACAGTGAAGGCAGATGCCGGGAACAGGTGTGTGAGCATGGAAAAGGATATGACTGCTTTAACAATTAAAGAGCAGGTGTTTCCATGTGTTCCAAGGTATTTCTCTCAAAGGATATGCCCAGCGTGTTTCATAGTTTTATCTGTTTGTAATATTGCTCTTTAATAAAATCTATCTGTTTTCTGTGAATGGTTTTCCTAATGAGTGTATCTGCTATTTTACCTTTTCTTAGATATAAACAAAAGAAGCTATATGACTTTGGGCACAGCCAAATAGCTATGCTAAAAAGCTGTCTATTTTCAACTGGCAGAAAATACGTAAAAGAAAAGGCTGTCCTAATTGTTTATTTTTCATAATAACGAGACCAGTGACTGGGGCTATCCTTGACATTTTAATGAAGGCAAGTTAAGGGAGGTGATTAGTATATATATCTGGCTTCAATTCTTTTTCCACCAAGAATTTTCTCCCAGGGGAAAAAAACAACATTTATTCTCTTTAACCTGGGTTCATGAAGAAGAAGTGGATGGTGGCTTTCACCATTTATGAAGTTGACTAACAAGTCACAAGTATGGCAGTGGTTCAAATTTGTCGCTGATGGTTGGGGATATTTTTGACCATTAGATTAGCCCTTGCTTGAAAGATCACTTAGCAAGAATCCCAAAATAGCCTGTCAAATAAGCTGAAGACATGGAATAAGTATATTAGGTGAAGTGAGCAGCAACAATTGATCAGATGTTATGTCCATTCTTAAGTAGTGTAATAAGATATTGCAGTGCTGGCAATATTCTCAATACTATTCAAATGTTTAGCAGCACCTAGAGCAATGAGGGCAAACCTATGGCATGGGTGCCACAGTTGGCATGCAGAGCCATATCTGCTGGGATGCCAGCCGTTGCCCTGGCTCAGCTCCAATGTGCATGTGTGTGCCGGTCAGCTGATTTCTGGTTCGCACAGAGACAAAAGGTTCGCCATCACTGACTTAGAGGAAGCTGACTGGATGGCTACGAAAGTGGAATGGACACACTTCCCCATCCCAGGTAATAATAGTGGAAATACTAGGATATGAAATTCCTGGCTCTTCTGGCTGCTGGAAAAACCTGGCTGTTTTCTTATTGTAAATGATCTTTTGTGCAGCACAGCACTAATGCTTTCTTTAAAAAGGTGCAGCTCCTGTATTTTAAATACAAGTCTACTCTCTTTCAAAATGGTGCTAAACACATGTTTGAAAACTAGATAGCGCAAATTCAAGAGACAGATGTTCTTTCCTCTACTTCAAGCAAAAATTGGCCGAGAAGGGCAATTCCCAGTAAATAGGAAGAAGGGATGTGATCAATAGGAATTGGGAAATCCTACCCCAATCACATTACCAAGCACATTATCAGCGAGGTGTCATTAGGATGGTAAAAACTGTGTTAAAGATGACTTTAAGTTGCTGGAGAGACGGAGTAACGACACGGACACAAGAGCTGGATTTAAACTGGGTCATTTTTATTAACATAAATTTGCATAATTTATTCATTAAATTTGCATATTAAAATAATCAACTATGACCCGGAAATGGACCTGCAGGGTCAAACAAATACTTCCGGGGCGGAAATGACGTTAGGACAAAAAACTTCCTGGGCAACTCATGGGCGTATCTCGATGCAAGTCCAGGTGAGGGACCACTCCATCACCTGCGACCCTGCCATGCTTTGCATGAGGGGGGTCCCACCGGCTAACCCGAATCCGGGAATTAAAGGTGCAGGACCCAAAGACAGGTTCCCCCCAGCTGCTCAGGTAGTCGCTCCCTCCATGAGCTTGCGGAGAACCTGTCAATCATCCCCAAAGATGCCCAAGGGAGAACGCGCGGTTGCTAAACCACCCCCCAGTTTTCCGCCCCTAACCTGCCTACCCAAATGACCAAAGGTAAGCCAATTAACCTAATAAATGCAAGCACCCCCTAACCGCACATCCCACTCCCCAGTGTGGAATGGGCGAAAAAACAGCCCGGCTAAGAGGCAGAACTGCAAAAAATTCCCATTCGGCCCCCTAAGGGCGACCCCTAAGCACACTGCAAAATAGGGAGGGCGGGCGGGTGTCTGCTTGAGGCTGCTGTCCGGGCAAAAAGGCTGAGCCTCGGGCCTGCCCGCCCTTAAATAGGGCAGGCAGGCCCCGTCCGGACTAATCAGCAGCCGGGCCAGTCAGGCCCGAAAAATCCCGAGCGAAGTCTCATCTCGCGAGACTTCGCTCGGGATCCAAAATGGCAGCCGCCATGAGGGTCCGGTGTCTCCCGGTCCCTCCAGCAAAGCCTGCCGCCGGGTAAGTCCGGCGCTGTCATTATTTCAGCTGCCGCTGGGAAATGAGACAATGTCAATGGCACAAGGATGTGACTTAAGAAAAAAATCAGGAGCTTATTCATCCTATGGTTAACAAAATGTTTAGAATGAGGCTTGAATCTTATTCCTTAGAGTATAAAAAGTATCAAAACTATGCTCATGGGCATACACTAATTGAAGATAAGAGTAGAAGATCCTTGGAACAAACTTCCAGCAAACGTGGTTGGTAAATCCACAGTAACTGAATTTAAACATGCCTGGGATAAACGTATATCCATCCTAAGATAAAAATACAAGAAATAGTATAAGGGCAGACTAGATGGATCATGAGGTCTTTTTCTGCCGTCAGTCTTATATGTTTCTATAATATAGTGGAGCATTCTGAATTATATGCAAAACTTCAAACTAGTGCATATTTCTTCAAACTTATACATGGAAATGTTGCCTTTCCTATACATTATGTTCCATTCTAAGCTTTTCAAGAACTCAATATGAGATAACGTCATGCAAGACTAGGCAAATCTGTTCCACAAATGAGCAGTTTGCATTTGTTTAAGGTAAACATTACGCAATAAATGTCACATTTGCTTTCTCATGTTGTTGGTACAAATTCCCATTTTACACACAGCAATTAGAATCAAATTCAGAAGCTTTCAAATCCACTCAGCTTTGTTATTTGAGTGATGTCTAGGGGGTCCCAGAGTTCACAGAAGAATGCGGCATTGAGTAATGGCATTATGAATGGGTAGAAGAATGACCTATTCAGAGAAAGAGGCCCACGTGAAAGATGGTGCTCAGTGAAATAAATAGTCATTTTCTTCATGCACATGAAATGTAAGCATCTGTTTCCTTTAGCCTATGCTCAAATTCAGATTTATCCCCATGTGAAATTGAATTAAACTCTTAATTGGCAAGTACTGTTTGATGTTCATTAGCAAGTAAATAAGCAAACATTCTTATGGCTATTTTGCTGTTGATAGTAACTATAAAGTTTAGACTTCTTTTTCTGTTATTTTGTACACTTAAAACAGCTAACAAAATGTAAAGATAAAAAAATAAATTATAAATATTGATTTTATAGAAATAGGCAACTACATGATAGTTGCACTAACATTTAATTTTTCAATTCTGAGATACTGTGCTGGCTGTTGCAATAGAGTTGGGCTCTATAGGATGGCAAAATAGACATTCAGTGCATAGATTACCTTTTCCCATGAAAAAATCATAATTGGGTTTGGAATTAGCAATGGCAGAAAGTACCATATTTTTCAGAGCATAAGACATACCCTTTTTCTCCCTAAAAGAGGCTGAAAATTTGGGTGCATCTTATACTCTGAATGTAGCTTTTTCAAAACTATTTTTCCAGCCCTAACTAGGTGCTAATGAACTTCCTTGCAGCATTTATTTTTCTTCCTACTCCCTCCGAAGAAGGGTTTTTTCCTGCCCTAAATCTTTGCAGGCTTGTTTTCATTCCTACTCTCTCTGAAAAAGGCTTTTTCAGCCCTAACCAGGGAATAAAATAATATGCTGAAGCTGAACAGACTAAGGACGCTAGCCAGATGAATACCTGGTAGGTAGATTTCCCCCCCTAATTTCCTCCCCCAAAAGTAAAGTATGTTTCATATTAAAAAAAATACAGTACATTTAGAGAAACGTGATATTATATTTTTGTGTCCTCAGTTTTATGTAGTTTCTAAAAATCTGGTCCTTGGGGTCCCAAATAGGTTAGATGCACCAAAATTTACCAAGTTAAAAAAAATATTCTAGCTACATAAATAAGATATGTTTCAGGAAATTAACAAAATAACACAGTTGGAAGGTACATTGGAGATCTTTTAATGATCCAACCCCTGCTCAAGCACAAACCCCTCAGGCAAATGGGGTTTTTCCTTTGAGAGAAAATTGAGAGAAAAATAATTAAAACACATAACCTATATTAATTAAGGTCTCTGTGAGTTTCATTATATACATACTGTTCTGTCCTGGGCTTTTCAGATTGAAACAAAGGGCTAAAACCCACAATTCAAGCTTTGAATTACACTCTTTATATGAAAAAGCAACAGTTATGAGCAGAATTCCATCATTAAAAGTTCATGGAATAGAGTTCTCTGCTGCAGAGTTAACAGATAAGTTTCTGGGAAAGGTGCCAGCTCCAAGGCTAATGTCATTCCAGCAAAATAAGGCAGGCTATGAGTCATAGGGTAGAAAATTCAGGTCACCACGTTCTGACAGGCAGGCAGCTTCCAGAGCAGAAATCAGGTATTTAGGGGAGCATTTTCTAGAACCCCAAATCTAACACAGCGTCCATGAAATCAACATTGAAACTCCACCCAGAATTTCCCAAGATCAGTTCCTTTTATACCTCCTGGAGTGGTCAGCAAACCCCATAGATTTAAAACTGGAAATTACTTCCTTTTACCACACAAGAGTTGTTCTTGGCTTTGTAACCTCCTGAATCTAGCATCTAGATTCAGTCTATCCACTCTAATGTCGCCTTCATCCTCTGACTCAGACCAATCCCCCATTGACATATCAGGCCCCTCTGGTGGTTCCTTGGGTTCATACAGGTCTATTTCTCCATCGCTCTCACTCTCTGCATCAGCTGGTAACCCCATTGGCCCAGGGTATCCAGAGGAGCCTGGCTCATCCTTCTCAGAATCTAATATTACCAGAGGTGGATGAGGAGCATTCACAACACCTACTCTTCCATCATCTACCTCAGTCATAATATGGAAGCTGAGATAAATTGATCTCAGCTTTCTTCCTAGTGGTGTAAAGGGTTTTGCTTTTTATCTAAAAAGCTTTATCTCTTCAGACAAAGCTTGCTTGAGAGCACTAAGGTAATTTTGAAGGTGGAATTCCATGTTTCTAATCCCATGAAAAATCACTAAACCTTACCTCAGCATTTTGGGGATCAAACCGGGAGGGTGGATTAGTCCTTCTGAGTGAAAGATTCCCAACCTCTGTTATGAAAAAAGAAATCCTTAAGTATCACTAATAAAAATAAGAATTGGTCAATAATCAACAGTCTTCTTTTAAGCAAGACACGGTGTTTCATGTACAGGTTTTATAAGATGAACTTGATTGTCTGGATTATTCATCCCTTCAAGATTCAGATTGAGCTATAAATCAGATACAACCTTAACTCATGACCTTCATTGAAAACAGAGTTGTCTAAAATGTGTTTATAAATCAATGTTGTATTCTGCTTCAAAAAAGTTTATTGCAACTATGCTGGATTCTTCTTCATTTTATGAAAATATATTTCCTGCAGTATATATTCCAACTGAGCCTTCACAGATGTGTCATGTATTCACTGATGTAATTTAGTCAAGGGAAATACAGTTCCTTTCAATAAGCTGTTATTATTGGTTTTATTGGTTTTGAATCCAGGTATATTTATTTTTTGATGTCAGTTGCCATGATGATTTCTTACTCCATATATCATTTCATTAAAACTGAAAATAGGCATATGCAAAGCTTTATAGGAGAAAAATACCTAAAATCTGTTAACCTTATTTTGTGTTCCTAGCATTCAGCAAACAACTGCACTTCATCACAATCTGAAGCAAAACAAATGTCTAGTGTGGGAATTTCATCATGCTCAACAATGAAGTGGCTTGGGTCAGTGAATTCCTCTTTTCCATAGTTCAGTCTATAAACTTATATTCTACTACCATCCATCATATGCAGCTGACACATTAAGAACATGGCATTCTGCTGTTAAATTTCATATCTGAAGAGAAAATAATTCCCTTCTACCTCTGCCCTTGGCTCTTACACAAAGGTTTAATCTTTGCTTATGTGTTAGAGCATTGAAGGCATGGACTTGCATTCACCCCCCAATTTGTGCAATATGCTGAGAGCATGGATCTAGCATATACTAGCAAATCTTCTTGCATAATATTTAAATAGTTTTTGAATTTAACAGTGGTACAAGGTTAATGGTAAATATTTTCATACCTTTTTATGGTGTTTTATTCATATATGTATCATGCTGGGAATGAATTAGTCATTTTATTTCAAAACTGCCTTAAACAAAGATTGTCCAGATACAAATATACAATGAACTCAGTGTAGTGCTATAAAATGCTATGCTGTTTTTTAACTTTAGCCCACTAGTACAAAAGCTCTCATTTCAAGGTGACATCTTGTGGTTTCAGTAGGGCAATAATTCAACACTTTGCCTGTGGTGGAAATCATAACAGTGCTGGGATTTTTGTTTGTTTTGTTTTGCTGTGCCTAAAACTTTTCAATCTGCCCAGTATCATCATTTCTCCACCAATAACCATCCACAGCAACAGCCTTTATATTTCATTTTATTATTTATTAGATTGATTTATTCCAGTGCCTAGTTCACAAATGTAACTTTGGGTAGTAAAAACACATTACAAATAATTCAACAGGAAATAAAGCAAGACAATGGTAGTTGAGAACAAACCACAATGATAACAATAATAACATTTCACAGTTGTAACCCCAATTTGTTGATGCATTCTTCATGCCTCTTGTGAAGAGCCAAGGTTGGACCAATTTAATTTCAAGGGAATGGTATTCTAGAAGGTATGCACTCTTCCCATCCAATGGAATTTGTAACTGAGGAGAACCAGAATATTTTCCTCCTGTTGAACAGGTAGAATCAATTGGGGAGATGCACTCCTATAAATAATCTTTCTACGTGGTATAAAGGGCTTTATAGATGAGAACTAACATTCTGATTTTCAGTCAAAAGCCTATTGCAAGCCTACTCAACTCATGGATCAGAAATATTACGTGGATGTATCAATATATGCCAATGATTTCCTGTACTGTCTCATTTTAAATATGTTAAATAACTTCAAGTTGGTCTTTAAGGGCAGCCCAATGTAGAGTAATATATTGCAGTAATCCACTCAAGAAATAACAGAGGTATAAATGGCTATGAGCAGTGCCTCCCAGTACAGGAAGGTATGCAACTGTTGCACAAAATAAAGCAATCCTATAAAGGGCAATAACAGCTATGACCTATTCTTTGAATAGGAAGTGTGAGTTCAGAACTTTGCATTTAGGATGACTTCCTTGTGATTATGCACTGGTTTTGATTGGTGTAGTGCAACCTCAATCAGAACTGAAGCTGGTAAAAAACACTGGATCTTAAGGTCCCTAAAACTAAAAAGCCAGTCAGCCTTGCTGTATTTGATTTGAAGTCTGTTTTTTCATGTATTATTATTGTTATTATTTATTAGATTTGTATGCCATCCTTCTCTGAAAACTCAGGGTGGCTCACAGAAATATGGGTACTCACAGCTTCCACTACAGTGTTGGAGATACAACCTTCAAGCTATCACTTAGTGATAGCTTGAAGGTTCCACTATAGTGTTGGAGATACAAACTTCAAGCTATCACTTAGTCAGCCTCAAATAGAGAGGGCACTTGACAAATAGTTTGGAAAAGATGAATATGATACACAGAAGACAGTTGAGGATTAGGAGATGGAAGACTAGGGCTATGTATCTTTAAAAGTATTATTATATTTAACAGAATGGAAAAATATATTGAAAAATATAGCCTATAAGGGCTATAAACCCAGGAGATTTAGAGATATAAACATGGGACTGATTAGATACTACTGATGATTGGTTTTAATGGTGTTTATAGAATATTGAGATATTGAAAATGTGGTGGAACATCTATAATATCAAAATGTTAGGAATTAATAAGTATATAAAAGAATATACTATGTTTTCCCATGGTATCTTATATTTTTATCTTATATTTTTCTGAACCCTGAAATAAGCACTTTGTCTTATTGCCAAATACTCAAAAGCCAAATTGGGCTTATTATCAGGGGATGTCTTATTTTATGGGAAAACAAGGTATTATAGTTATGATGAGCGCATTAAAGTTAGAAGTTGGAAGTTAAAATTTTTGTATATATAATTGTATTATTACTGAAAAGTAATAATAAGTAAGTATGAAAAATATGTTAACCCAGTAATTACACTGTTCACAAAAAATACCATTTGTATACTGTATATATTCCTGAAGCTAACCCTAGAAAAATGTCACAATTGAACAAAGATACCCAGAGAAGAAGTAAAGTTAGGATGGACACACCATTCCCATCTTGTTTCTGCCTGAGGTCATCCTCAAATGTGATGAATGCCATTTCAGTACATCTGAAATCTGACTGAAAAATGTTCATATAGGATTCTCTGATTTTGCAGTACAACCATCTTCTCAACAAAATTCCTGAATGGAAGATTGAGATCAGATGAAAATTATCTAAAACTGGGATTTAGAAATAGTTTCTTAAAGAGGGATACATGATCATCTCCATTGGCAAGACTACCTCTCAAGGATAAATTGCCAGGATCTAACCACATAGTTTCCTGGAAACCTTAGCTAACAAGGAGGCACATGAGTCCAATGCACAGGTGACTGAACTGACAGGTCAGTTGAACTGACCTTGATTATCCCAGCTAATTGTAGTAGATTCAGTCTCAATCACCTCATTTGCTCTTCTCATTTACTCTCAAAAACCTTTTCTCTTTCACATCCATACCTAACCTCTCAAACTAATTTAAAGAGGGAAGGAGAAGAAGAAGGACAATGAGGAAGGGTGGGTCATAAAAAGCTTTGTCTTTTAATCTTCTGAGATTACTTTTTTTTAACTTATCCCCTTTATAAGAACAAGTAGAGGATGGAAGAAGAGTCTAGTTAAAATGGGCTGGATGTTTTGAACTCTTTCCTCAATAATATGAGCACTGCTGAAAAATAATTAATCCCAAGTGATTGATAGGAATTGTTTTAATTCTCTAAATAGTCCTAGAACATTTTGATATGGTAGAGTAAAATAATGATTATTTTATTTATTTAAAAATAATTTTAAAATCTTCAGTCAGGAGGATGATTTCTCTGGATTGCCCAACAGTGCAAAAGAAAGGCAACATCCATAGGGGAACATTTCAATTTTGAATATTTAATGGACCATTGTAACATAAAATGCTGTGGAGAGAAAAACCATTTTAAAGTAAATTAAAATACCTTGACAATATCAATTGAACTTTGGCAACTCAGTCAAGCGATCCCGTAATAAAGGCTTTCAAAGAAAATGCTGAAAATAGAAGACATGTTTATAAATATGCATGTCATCAATTCATTTGGGTTATGGGATAATTTTGCCTTCTGGGGAATAAAAATATCATGTTCACCAGATTGTGTCATAGATTATCCATTAGTAAACTATTCATATGATTTTATGTAGGTTCTTTTGTCAGCAACACAATGGAAAATAATGTTCTTTTAACTAGTACATTTGGAAATATAGAGCATAGTGGATAGGTGGTTTTTAGAGAATTTTATTCACCTTCACTGCTCAGAACACTTCTGTATGAATATAGAGTGGAATGACATTTATCAGCTTTGCATGCAGGAGCTCAAAATTATGCTTAGGATATGTATTGGATGAATCTCAATCTTGCAAGACTTCTCTTGGGCCTTTGTCACACTGAAATAGAGTCCTTATAGCTGCCGGCCATCTTTACCAAATTACTAAATTACAGTATTTTTCAGACTCTGGAATATAAGATGCACCTAGCTTTGGGGGATGAAAACAAGAAAATAAATCTGCCTCTGCCTCCCAGTAATTTGCCTCCTTGCAGCAAACAGCCTGGTCAGCTTCTTCACAGCCTGATTTAGCATGAGCAGCTGATTGGCTGTTGGATCAGCCTCCTGGAATATTGACAATATTTATTTAGTTATTTTATTCAATCAGCTGTTCCAGGCTGTGAGGATTGCCATCCCCTGTTGCTGCCATTTCCACCCATTGGAACCACATATTGCCAGCTCTATTTTCAGCCCATGTGCATTCCATTTTTGGTCTCCACGCATTCCATTTTCAGCCTGATCCAGGTGATGGGGATTCCCACTGCTGCCTATCTCAGTTGAATGGATATTCTTGCCATCTGGAATGCACCGAAAATGCTCAGAGGCAGAAAATGGGGGACGTGGAGGTGACAATAGGTGGCAGTGATGGTGGCAGTGATCCCTGCAGCCTGGAACAGCTGATTGTCAGTATTCTGGGAGGCCGATACAACCACCAATCAAATGCTAATGCTAAACCAGGCTGTGCTGAAGATAACCAGGCTGTTTGCTGTTTGCTGCAAGAAGACAAATTGCTGGGAGTCAAGGCTGAAGGGTGGGGGCCAGCAGGTGAGCAGGACCTCAGCAACATTTTTGGAGAAGGGCGGCATACAAATCTAATAAATTGAATTGAATAGAATAAATTAAACATTCACTCTATAAAAACACAGATATTTATGCCCACTTTGCAGGGGGGAAGCACATCTCACAGTCCAAAAAATATGGCATATACAAGCTTCTTGGCAATTCCATTTTTCATTATAGGCATTTGCAATACTTTCTGTAGGACTGGTGCTAGCAGTTTTATGGTATTTCTTCCTGTAATCCCTTTAATTATTCCAAGAAAATTTGAAGTAGGCTCCAGTTGAGAATCATCTTTGCCAAAAGACATCTAGCAAATATTTCTGTTTGGTCAATTATATGATTAATTATTACAGTCCTTGCTTAATGACCAGTCAACTTAGTGTATATTTTAAAGTTATGATGAATCTTTCCAGAGCTACTTATAACCTGTTCTTAAAGTTCCTATGTTTACACATACACACCACCATGTGATATATTTTGGGGTTTGACAACTGGTTCTGATTTATCGCCATTTGCAATGTCCAGCAGTTATGTGAACATGATTTTCGTTGGATTTTTTTATTTCCAGTTTTCACATTTATTCTGGCTTTGGCAAAAAAAAATCTCATTAGGTATGAATGTTTGTTTAATGACCATGACTTTCCATTAGCAACTGTGGTGTTCACTTAATAACTGCTATAAAAAGATCATGAAATATGATGACCCACTTAGCTACAACCATAATTCCATGCTGAATGATGGTTATCAATTGAGTTCTACCTGAAATGGATTCTCAATGGTTGATAGTTCTTCCTATAAAGAAGGGCAAGATGAAAGAGCTGTTTGAGAGCTGGAAGACATGTACTATAAAGTTTAAGAGCTGTAATGATAAAGGATGTAGCAGTTATCAATATATACAGACACAATGTCCTCTCTCTTTAGAAATAAACAGGCCACATCTTCCATGCACCAAAATAGTAAGAAAAAGGTACCAAGTCTAGCATCTTAATTTGCATATATACTATTTTGCCTGAAATAATATTATCTTTAATTTTTTGTACTGTAATCTTAACAGAATGAAGCATTACATATTAATTTTAAGAATTATATTAAGAACTTTTGGATTCTGTTTCCTATAACAGATTGTTAGGAGAAAAATTGACATAATTTAGAAAAGAAATTTAGAAAAAGATATCACAATACAATAATCACTGCATTAGAATAAAAATTAAGGAAAAGAAAAAGACCAGAAAAGGATAAACAGTAATCATTGAAATTAAATCCAAGTTCAAATATATTGAGAAACTTTTTTGGTTCTCATGCCAAAAGTGGGTTGCATAGTGAGATTTTGCATATGCTTGCCCATACCCATAATTTCGTGTGCCCCCCCCCCCCCCCGCGTGTGCGCGTGACGTCCCCACTCCTGGCACGCAATGGTATACATGTTTTTCAATCTCCCCAGGCTTCAGAGCCTTTCTAGGAGCCTGGGGTGGGTAAAAATGGCCTCCCACACCCCATGGAAGTCCTTTGAAGGTAGAAATTGGCCCATTTACCAAGTTCCAGTTGAATTGGAAGGCCCATTTTTTTGCTTTCCCCAAGCCTTTCTAGGAGACTGGGGAGGGCGAAAAAACAGAACTTCCTATTCAACCAGAAGTTGGCAAATAGAATGTTTCCAGTCTGCAGAGGACCTTGGGGTAGGCCATTTTCACCCTCTCCAGGCTCCTAGAAAGGCTCTGGAGCTTGTGTAGAGCAAAAAACAGGGCTTCCTCATCCCCTCCAGAGACAGAAAAACATGTTATTTCCTGACTTCCAGTTGGCCCAGAAGTCCTGAAAATCAGCTGGCCAGCGCATACATGCATACTTGACCTGAGTTTGCATACCCACAGATATGGCTCTGTGTGTCACTTGTGGCATGAACAGGGGTGGCCTACTGCCTGGACCATGGGGGGGATGCAGTGGAGTAGCAAAAATTCTTTAATTTAATATAGCAGGAAGAATTCCTTCCTTCCTTCCCCCTTCCCTCCCTTCCTTGCTCCTTTATTTCCTTCTTTCCTCTTAGCCATTGTGCAAAAGTAGAAACTGACAGTATCTTAATGAAGAAATTGCTTATAGCAGGGCTGTCAAATTCATGGCCCCTTGGCTGGATGCATCATGCACTGGCCATGCCCACGCCCAGTTTAGCAAAGGAGAGAAAAGTCGCAATGCATCATTAACATCATTACCACCCCAGGCTTATAAAATAAAGTAAGGAAGGATTAGTCTTGAAAGAACTAGAGGATGAGAAGAAAACCAGAATCTGATGATCCAGATGGGAGAAAGTCCAACCCGGAAGAAATTAAATAGTTGAAAAAATGAGAATGAGATTTATAAATGAGCAAGCATATGACACAATGCAATCTTTTTTCTCTTCCATTTAAAAAACATGTGAATTGAGTATGCTGAATTTAAATAATTATTATCTCTCTCTATAGGGAGAATCAGTTTGGTGCACTGGTTAGATTAGAAACATGGAAACTATGGATTCTTTATGTACAAGGTCCTTTGGGTGACCTTGGACCAGTCACTCTCTCTCTCTCTCTCAGTTCAAGGAAGCAGGCTGAAATCCAAGAAAATTGTGGGAGCCAGGAGGGAAGGAAGGACCTTTTGAAAGTCCAGAAATTTGATTTGTAAGTTTCATCCAGTTCTGTTAAAAAAGATAAAAATCTGCAGCCATTTGTAGGTTGTTGTTTTTTCCCCATGACATGGGGTAGAAGATTTGAAGGCTGAAATTCTTGAAAGTCACTTTGGATTTGGCTCCGAATCAGATGGGGAAATCTCTAAATCATTCCAAGTTAAATAAAGTTGTTTTCCAACTTGCTAGTCATAGTGCAAAACCAAATCTTATGGTTGGTTACACATCACTAGTTTTAGTTATAGCACGTCCAGGGACAAATGATAAAGAAATATAGTACTTTAACAATGTTTGCTACTATGCAGTGAAGTGAAAATTTAATTCCTAGTTCCTCACTTTTTTCTTTATCTTTAAAAGTTGTTTACCTAATGAGTTTTGCCTTAAGCTTTCTAATTGCTATTATTGGGAAAGTTATAGTGTTTTATGGATTAAATAAGGATGCAGATGCTAAATTTATTTAGTATTTTTTTTTAATGATCGAGGAATTCCCTTGAAGCTATGAAATATTAGTGTAACTCATGTCTTTTAAAATAATATTTTCAGAATAGTGCTAAATCATACCTATTAAAGAGCAGGCAGCAATTGGAAGAAGAGGGGAAAAGAGAATAATGAAATTATGGGGTAATAGAAGCCAAGGTGGTAATTACTGGCTGAAAACTATTCTATAAACAGCAATGCAAACTGGAAAGAATAGCTTGAAAAGCTAAATGTTAAGGAGCCAGGTAAAGGGGTGAACTGTCTGAAAATAGTTCAGAAGTGTTTTACATATTATATGACCATATATGACCATTAAAGTGGTCCTTTTTTCAGACTCCTTAAAAGTTGATGTCTCCTTTTAAAAAATTAGTCTTTAAAGTTAATGCAACTCACTTAGTTTCAAAGTGGCTCCATTTTACAATAATGTCTGCTGTGATCTCTGACATCCCATGCTTTTATTAAATAGTAATAGAAGAGACAGTTCCATGTACTGCATTATATCAATAGCTACATTACTGTTTCCACTAAAGGGAACTCCAACCATTGGGGGAAAAAACCTCCTCTAGAGAAATCATCTGCTCAGTTCCTCTATATCAGCGTTTGTTCACCTTGGCAACGTTAAAGCTGTTAAGTATGCTAGCTGGGGAATTATGGAAGTTGACATTCACCCAGCTTGAAGCTGCCAAGGTTGAGAAACACTGTTAATACATGACTGGTGATGAACTGTTGATGGTTGTTGGTAAATGAAGAGTCTAATTATAAATATGGGCTGCAAATCCCTCTTTCAAGTTTGGCTCAAAGCTGGTGGAATTCTATTTCCATTAAGTTCATCATCTATCCACTATTAAAATAAATCTAGGGAAAGGGGCCTTTCTGGCTTTGTATTAGTGTATTCTTTGCTTTTCTAAAAATGTATTTGAATAGTTGTTTGGATAGAGCTGTGAAATACTGATTTTCCCATTTGAATGTTGGGAAAATGGAACAGTCAAATGAAGTCGGGTTTGTTTGGGGTTTTTTGCTCCTAATTCACATTGATCATGTTGCCTCTGTGAATAAATGGAGGCTGAGGAAAAGAAGATTTTCTAAGGAAAGCATAGCATCAATATAAATGGGGGGAAATGAAAGAAAAAAAGAAAAGAAAACCCTATAAGAAGATAATACATTAATTCACTTGATTTTTTTTTATTAATTGAGACACAATAGAATGACATACTGGTCCTTTTATATGTCTCATTGTAAAGCTTATCATTTACTTGTCCATTTCAAAATTTTGCTTGCTCAGTATTTTGAAAAGCACAGATAAGCTTTTTTTTAAAAAAATAAATAAGAAAAACTAGGGACATTAAATTCTGAATTGCATTTACAGGGAGCTTTTTTGTCCCAAAACATATATTGTTGAGAATCTTTACATTCACTGAAGGTGCTTGACTAAAGGGTATAATAAAAGCAATTGTATAAAAGGAAATTGACTGTGTCAGTACAGAGAAACATTTGCAGTTTAAAAAACAACATTATGTTGCGTTGCTTTGGGCAAGATATATTTCAGATACTGGTAGTTCGGGACTGCAACAGCTTGGGCCATTTCATGCGAGCATAACTTGATACTGATGCCTTTTATTAGCTGAATGTTTTTTAAAACCCCAATTCTCATATGGAAAGGAAAGTGATAAGCCTACATAACCAAAAATGATTATTCAGGTAAAAAAAAAAATTTCTTTGTCCATCTTGCCTTCTGCTTAGATCTC
Source organism: Erythrolamprus reginae (assembly GCF_031021105.1). NCBI lineage: Eukaryota > Metazoa > Chordata > Lepidosauria > Squamata > Dipsadidae > Erythrolamprus > Erythrolamprus reginae. The sequence goes on from NC_091951.1 coordinate 293,660,976, forward strand.
TGAAATTGTATAAATCTGTTTGGAATACATGTTGTATTTTAGGACACAAATTGGAATCTTTTCCTATGAAGGAAAACAAAATATCCTACGAAAATAGACTAACAATCCTGGGCCTAGAAAGCCTAGAACTACGGCGCCTAAAACACGATTTGAATATTGCCCACAAAATCATATGCTGCAACGATCTACCGGTCAATGACTACTTCAGCTTCAACCACAACAACACAAGAGCACGCAACAGATTCAAACTTAATATGAACCGCTCCAAACTTGACTGTAAAAAACATGATTTCAACAATGGAGTTATCGAAGCGTGGAACTCATTGCCGGACTCAATTGTGTCAACCCCTAACCCCCAACATTTCTCCCTTAGACTCTCCACGATTGACCTCTCCAGGTTCCTAAGAGGCCAATAAGGGGCGTACATAAGTGCACTGGTGTGCCTATCATCCCCTGTCCAATTGTCTTTCCTTTCTCTCACTTATCATATATATTTTCTTTCTTTCATATATCCTCTTCTCTAAGTTCACTTTACCCTTATATATATTACTACATGTCTATTTTTCTTCCTATGTATTTGTGTATTGGACAAATGAATAAATAAATAAATAAAAATAAACTATAGAATTGCTCAATCCCAGTTGAACTTTATTTTTCAAAAGATGGGGGGGGGGAAGGAACAAAGGTGTGTACAAGTTTGGACCTAATATTTCACCAAAGAAATGATGAAAGAAGCTCAGGTGATTAAAACCTTGGTAAAAAGTGATCATGTTATCTTTGAGTTCATGATACAAAGCATGGATGTCAAACTCGAGCATGTCATGGGCCAGATTGTGATGTATCATGACTTTTTTTGCTTTTGCAGAGCCAGGGTGGGCATGGTTTGCACATGATGTACCCACAGGCCACCAGTTTGATGAGACGGATATAAAGGAAAGAAATAGAGAAGAGTGGGGTATGCATACTGTATTTCAAAAGAGTTGATTTTGAAAATTCAAACTGAAAGTTGGTTATGTCCAATAGTTTGAGATTATGAAGGAAAAGCACCTTCAAAATTTGAGAAATCTAGAAAATAAAATAGGGGATGCCCAATCACAAAGAATTCCTATTGTAAAAATAATAGAAGATATTTAGAGAAACCAGTATGGATACAAATAAAGCGGGATGCTTGGTGTTCTCTGGGCTTAGTTATTTTTTTGCAGTCATTTCATTACTAAACTAGGTAATATGATCAGGACTCTGAACTGCACAGGACCTCACAGGTCAATCATGAGCTTCCAGTATTCTCTTCTATCAATTTACAGAAAGATTTTTAGAATTCTGGAAAGAAGAAAAATTGACTTATATAGGACATACAAGAAGGAATTCTAAAAGGATAAAGGCAATTATGAAAAATATCAATAAATTCCAAACAATAGAGATTGTGCCCAATAAACCTAAAAAGCAGATAAAGATGAAGCTTGAAAGACATCCCCCAAACAGAATTATTAAAGTTTTAGACTACATCAGAAAGAAAAGAAAAAGCTTGTAAGTCTAGTAAGAGGAAAATTTAATGGTTTGGTAATAGAAAATATGACCTTTGCGATTATATCACAAGCAACTGTGTCCTCTTCGCCGACGATGTAAAACTCTTCAACACCAACGATAACACAACTACTCTCCAAAAAGACCTGAACTCTATTTCTGGATGGTCTAACACATGGCAACTCCAAATCTCAATTAGAAAATGCGCTGTCCTACACATTGGGAAAAAGAATCTGAACTCGAAATATGAACTGAATAATCAAATTATCACAGATAATTCCCACTCGGTATACTAATAACAAAAGATTTAAGTGCCAAAGCCCACTGCAACAACATAGCCAAGAAGGATTCAAGAGTTGTAAACTTAATCCTATGTAGCTTCTGCTCTGGCAATCTCTCACTACTTATCAGAGCTTAAAAACACTTTCACCAGACCCATCCTCGAATACAGCTCATCTGTTTGGAATCCATATCGCATCTCAGACATTAACACCCTTGAAAATTACCAAAGATACTTCACCAGAAGAGCCCTTCACTCCTCCACTCAAAACAGAATACCCTACGAGACTAAACTTTCAATCCTAGGCCTAGAAAGCTTAGAACTAAGATGCCTTAAACATGATCTAAGTATTGCCCACAAGATCATATGCTGCAATGTCCTGCCTGTCGGCGACTACTTCAACTTCAACCACAACAACACAAGAGCACACAACAGATTTAAACTTGATATTAACCAAACTTGACTGTAAAAAAATATGACTTCAGTAACCGAGTTGTCGAAGCGTGGAACTCATTACCGGACTCCATAGTGTCATCCCCAAACCCCCAACACTTTACCCTTAGATTACCTATCCAGATTCCTAAGAGGTCAGTAAGGGGCGAGTACAAGTGCACTAGAGTGCCTTCTGTCCCCTGTACTATTTCTATCCTATATCTTCTAAACCTTTCTTCTATTCCTATATATCTTCTTCTATTCTTTCATTGATATGTTTTATTCCTATATCTTCTCTTCTATTCTTTCTTAGATATATTTTACTATGAGTATATCCTCTATAACATTCATTATGTATTTTAGTATGTGTTTACCCACTAAAACCCTCATTGTGTAATGGACAAAATCAATCAATCAATCATTAAACAAAATAAATAAACAAAATAAATAAAGAAAGAAAGAAAGAATGAATGAATGAATGAATGAGTAAATAGAATGCTAGAATGCTAAGTTATACACATATAGGCCGTAAAGCCTTAAAGACTTGGCTCTGCCTGCAGCTGTTGAGCAAATGGTACATCTCCAGATCTGGCCACAGGAAGGTTTTATGATTTTATTAATTGGGTTTTAAATTGTTTTAAATTGTCTTTTTTAGATGTTGTATGCTGCCCAGAGTCCTTCGAGAGTTGGGTGGCATATAAATCAATCAATCAGCCAATCAATCAATCAATCAATCAATCAATCAAACAAACAAACAAACAAAGAAACAAACAAACAAACACATTTAGCTTCAGCCTCAGGCAATGATGCGGTTGCGACATTTATGAAGAACAAATTTTGCAACCAATGCTCATATTTATCAATAGCAATGGCACTTAGAGTTATAGACTTACAGACCTATCATTTCATAGTGTTTTATCTAAGCAATACACAGTGTCATTATATTACAGTCCGGGTTTTTATTTTACCAACCATGGAAAGATGGAAGACTGAGTAAGCCATGAGCCTGTGAGAATCGAACTGCTGGCAGTTGGCAGAAAAAGCCTTCAATTACTGCATTCTAACTACTGCAACACCACAGTTCTTAAATCTCTAAATCTGCAAGTATTTCTCAGTCATGTGTTCACCATCAGTGTTAATTAGTGCCTGGCCCATTTCTTTTCTCTAGAATAGAATTTTTTAAGATAGAATAGAATTTTTTTATGGGTTGAGTGGTATTGGACACACAAGGAATTTGTCTTGATGCATATTCTCTCAGTGTATATAAAAGAAAATATATGAAAAGATCGTGCATTCATTAAGAATCAAAAGGTTGATTACGATTACAAATATGAATTTGATTTGATTTGTATAAGCAATCAAATCATATTAGATTTGAATATCAAATCGACCCTACTGATTTGATTGACCCTACATATTTGATCGACCCTACTTGGATCAGTAGGCTCTCTGCACAGTCACTCAGGCTCTTATCACCTCACTGTTGGATTATTGCAATGCACTTTACACTGGGCTACCTCTGAAGAGTATTCGGAGACTACAATTGGTCCAGAAAGCAGCTGCACCAGTGGTTGTGGGCGCACCTAGGTACAAGAACATTACACCAATCTTCCACAAGCGGCATGGGTTCCCTATTGGTCTCCAGGCTCAATTCAAGGTGTTGGTATTATTTTTAAAGCCATACATGGCTCAGGCCAGGTTATATCTGAGACCACTTTCTATCCCATAGTTCCCAGTGACCAGTAGGATCCTACAGAGCTGATCTCTTCCAGGTCCTGTCAACTAAACAGACTTAGCTGGCGGCCCATGGGGAAGGGCCTTTTCTGTGGCTGCTCCAGCTCTCTGGAACCAACTACCCCGTGAGATCCAGACTGCAAGTGGAGTAGTGAAGGGCTCTTCTGGTAAAATATCAGAAGAGTGAGGAAAAAAGGCTATAAGATTTTGCTGTTTTACTTAGCTTGCTCACCATTTCACTTAATGACTGTGTGACCAGTCCCAAATGCAGTGACGAAATGAGGATTACCTGTATCTGTATTTCTTACAAGGGAAGGGAAAGTCTAATGGTTTGATTTTCAAAGAGAAAGAGAAGGCTATAAAAGATCTGATTATTCACAGATCTATAAGCATCACAAAGGGGTAGCCAGGCTTTCAAAGCATCCTCAAGCAGTTAACATCCATTTCTGCTCCTCAGCTCTATAAATTCCATTGCCCCTCCTCCACTCACCATACCATAAAACAATAAAACTACAAACAACAGTGCTACAATCCCAGAGAACAGTCATGCTGGTGAAGAAAACAACCACCTCAAAATCTTCACTTACAAGATACAAGCAAAATTCCCTGCTTTATATGCAAAGACAATATAAATGATTTTGATAAATACATCAAATGTCAAGCTTGCAAAAATTCTACACACCACTCTTGCCTGAAAATAACTGATCATATTGCCACCTTTCTCCATGGAAACTCGTCATTCATCTACCTCTGTTCTATCTGTACCCCTAAATTAGAGATACTCAATAGCCTTTCTGAAGATATCAATACATTGAAAGCAACCTCCAAAATCCATCAAACATTCATTGAAAACATTGAACCACGCCTAGTATCCATGGAAAACATAGAACCACACCTACTATCTGTTCTGTCTGGGTCCCCCCAGATGCCAGCACCAACTAACCAGAGTAGCCAGACACACTGGTAAAAAAGCAAAGGCAGTTTATATATTTGAAAGCAAACACAGGTAACAAAAACTGTTCTTACAAACTGGAATGCTATGAAGCTTCACAGAGGTTTCACGACGGCCAGGCAATACAACAGGATTCTTGCTGGCAAAAACACCACTGTAGATAATAAAACCCACGCCTCCCCCAAGTTTTCAGCCTTCTAGGCCACAAGCCAGGATCAGAGACGCCAAGACTCGAAGCAAGGTCACAGGACTCCCAATAGATAACTCTCCACAATACAGGAAGGGCTGGCCTGCCTTTTCAACCCTGCTGAGGAGAACCACACCCAAACCCACCTGTTGCTTATTATGAATGGAAATACCTTGCTAATTGGCCCCTTCTTTGGGCTGTCCTTCTCTGCCTCATATCTATGATTGCCTGTGCATTTTCATCTAATGTCCAGGCTACTCGCTGGGGAGAGCTCCCCCCCGGGGGTCTCAGGCTACTCTCCCTCCTCCTCTTCCTGACATTCCTCTTCTCCGTCTGCCTGGTCCTCCCCCTCCTGCTCATCGTCCTCCCCCTCTGAGCATGGATCCGGCAGAGTTCCAGCCGTTCCCTGAGGAGCCTCAGGCTGAATCACAACACTATCCATTGAAAAAAATAACACTATTAAACACTAAACCTCCAAACCCAATCTCCTCTGCCACTCCAGCTCCACCTGTCTACACCTCAACAAATCTACCTCAATTGCCACCCATAACACAAAGACAGACGAATTCTTCTCCAGACATCTCTACTCTTGTCAAAGATGCAATGGAGAGAGAACAAAAACACCGAAATGCCATCCTCTTTGGCCTTGAAGAAAATGACGAACCTGATATAACAAAAGTACAGAACATTATCCATCAACAACAATCACTCTCTCAGACAATCACCCCAGAAGATATACTAGAAGTTTCCAGAAATGGACCAGAGCACAAGTTCAGTGATGGCACAGTGGCACCAAGATTCTGCAGAGTTGTCTGCAAAAATGAACCTGCAAAACAGCTTTTTATCAAGACCATTAACCACATATCAGGAAACAACACCAGTTTCAACAAACTTAGCTGCAACTTTTTACTTTTACACAACAGTATGTACAAGCCATTTCTATAACAATAAAACTATCTAATTAACAAATACAAAATCAAAGTTTCATTTTTTCCCCATTGCAAGCACAAACTCCAGAAGCAATTTCAGAATAGTAACAAGATTAGATGTATTCTCTTCTTTGGATAAAAGAATCAATTTCATCATCTCTGCTTCTCTTTGCTGTGGGGAATAACATAGACTTCTGTTAAGTCTGTTAACATTAATCTTTATGATAATTTATATTAAGAGAACCCTCTGTATGATTTCAATTTTTTAATCCTAAAGGAAAAAACACTTTTTCTAGTTTTGCTACTTTACCAATTTAAAATAAATACTCAAGTGTTATATTTAAAGGAAGGAAAAAACCCTCTTCATTTTAAAACAATAATGTAAGCCATTTGGTGAATTAATATTTTCTAATAGGTATACCAAGTGTTAAATTAGAGCAGGTTTCAGAGAATATTGAAAGAAAACACCTCAACTCTGAAAGATCTGAAAGTTAATACGCTTGAACAGCTATTTATCCCTATACTATTGAGAACCAGTGTGTGCCATATTCATTCAAATATGAATGGTTTTTGATTTAAGCTTTTTACTGTATTTCTTCAAGGTTTGAGAAGTCTTTATAAATACACCTTTGAGATTCATACAGCAACATGCCAAGAACTTTGGCTTTGAATAATTTAATTCTTCAGAAACAAAGTTGTTTCTCTGCCAACTAGCAAATCTGTTGATTGCTAGAGGTACTTTCTGAGCTTTCTTCTTTGATGACCCCAGCATGTAGAAGATTGAAAGTGAATAGCTAGATATGCAAATGATTTTAGCTGCTCAATGGGTCTGTTATTAGTTGTCCAGTTTGATGGATTATCAGAGCATCCTCTGGAAGAAAACAAAATTTGATTTTATTGGTACTTCATTCAAAGCATTTTCTAGCACTGGGCCTTCAAAACTCCTTGAAACCTCTACATAACCCTGTTTTTGAAATTAAAAGAATATCTACTGTACATTATCTGCATATAAAACAATTGGATTAGAGAGGGATAGAGGATGAAAGTTGGATGTAACAAAAGTTACAACAATATTGTTAATGTAATGGTTAAACAATAGATGGGCTGGTATATATTCCTGCTTAACCACTTTATGAGTGGAGGTAGTGTCTATTAGATATTCCAAATTAGTACCTTTATCCTGTGTAATGCTATTACAGTTTTTATTACAGATTATTCTGTTTAATTTGCTTAATCAGATTAATCAGAAGATGATCAATCAATAGTTAGCTAGGTTCCTACATTTTTTCCCCTTAGGGATGGAGTCAAAAGCTTTCTTTAAGTCAATTGAGACAGGCAAAACTGTCTGGAAGTTTACAACATTTTTTCTGCCAAATTATATAATAATTAGGCAATAATTAATTGTTAAATGTCCAGCCCTAAAACATTCCTCTTCTGGCACTATAATGTTCTCAGAAAACCTCCAGTGATACAGGGCAGAGAAATTGAACATAGAATTATAATTAGTAGTTATTAGTAGTAGTTATATAGCATGAACACTTTAAATGTGGTATAAATGGAATGCATATATTTATATAATTATAGAATTTTGCACTTGTGGGATCTCCTCTGTCTCCTTTTTTATATATTGGGAGACTAAGTTTTTAGGAAAATCATGCATAACCTATAATTATTTGAATGACTATCATAATATATGTAGTGGCCTGCCCATTGTTTAACCTCTCATAAGCTTTTACGTTTGTTTATATTTTTCCCTACAGTTTTGGAAAGTCCTGGTAAATTCCTAGATGTGATATTATGAACTATATTTGTATTTGTCTTTAATAATTTCAGAATAATTAATCTGCACCAGTAGCTTTATATTTTGTTGTGCATTAGTTTTTATATTGTAAATTTTAAATTTTTGTAACTTGATCTTAGTAAATAAACATGTAAGTTTATTATTGAAAATATACGAAGTCATGAAATTAAATGTCAACCTTTGAATAAACCAAAGAAACAAGTTTATTGTTTGATCCCATCTGGTGCATCTGCTGGTTCCAGAGGGCCAGAGCCCCCACAGAGAAGGCTCTTCCCCTAGGCCCCACCAGGTGACCTTGTCTAGTTGACAGGATATGGAACAGGCCAACCAGTCGCTTAGGCTCATGCAGCAGAAGGTGGTCCCGTAAGTAATTTGGTCTGATGACATATAAGGCTTTATAGGTCAGAAGCCAATTGGCAGCCAATGCAGCCCGCTGAGTGCTGGAGAGACATGGGTGTACCTTGGAAGGCCCGGGACCGCTCGCACGGCTGCATTCTGCACGATCTGTAGTTTCTGAACACTCTTCAAAGGTAGCCCCATGTAAAAAGCATTACAGTAGGTGAACCTCTAGGTGATAAGGATTAAAGATGGTTTCCTCTTGTGTTCTAGAAAAGTCTCAATACTTTTATACGGAGTCCTTTGGGATTGGGTGGCATAGAAGTCAAATAGATAGATAGATAGATAGATAGATAGATAGATAGATAGATAGATAGATAGATAGATAGACAGACAGACAGACAGACAGACAGACAGACAGACAGACAGACAGACAGACAGACAGACAGACAGACAGATAGACAAACAAATTTTGTTACATATATGGTACAGTGATCCCTCGGTTAGCGCGGGGGTTACGTTCCAAGACCTCCCGCGCTAACCGATTTCCGCGTTATACTGGATGCGGAAGTAAAAACACCATCTGCGCATGCGCGCCCTTTGTTCCATGGCCGCACATGCGCAGAAGGTGGAGCGACGCAAGTTCGGAGGCTGGCAATGCAATGGTGATTTTTCCGGGCTCCTCGCCGCTACCCCCCGCCCGCCCGATTCGCCCCTCTCACCGGCTTTCTTGGGGCAGCGCTGGTGGCAATGGCAATGGCAACCTTCCCTCCTTCCCTCCCTCCCTCCTTCCTTCCTCTCACCGGCTTTCTTGGGGCAGCGCTGGTGGCAATGGCAACCCTCCCTCCTTCCCTCCCTCCTTCCTTCCTTCCTCTCACCGGCTTTCTTGGGGCAGCGCTGGCGGCAATGGCAACCCTCCCTCCTTCCCTCCCTCCTTCCTTCCTTCCTCTCACTGACTTTCTTGGGGCAGCGCTGGCGGCAATGGCAACCCTCCCTCCTTCCCTCCCTCCCTCCCTCCTTCCTTCCTTCCTCTCCTTCCTTCCTTCCTTCCTTCCTTCCTTCCTCTCACCGGCTTTCTTGGGGCAGCGCTGGCGGCAATCAGCAATCATCGGGCGGGAAAAACCGTGGTGTAGAGAAAAAAACGCGGACTTATTTTTTAATTAATATTTTTTGAAAAACCGCGTTGCAGCGTTTCGCGCTAATCGAGACCGTGCTAATCGAGGGATCACTGTATTTGATTCATATACCTTTTATGGTTTAAATTTGGTATCAGTTTTTATTGACATGGCTCAGTTAAAGTAACAAGCAATACCTATAATATATTGCTGCAAATACCAGTTAATATTGATATATGTCTGCTTACAGTTACCAGTATGAAGGAAATATTTAGATCACAGTCTAGATATTTCAGTGAAGCTTGAACAAAACAATGCATCAAGCTTATTTAAAAAGTTATATTCAGATTGTTGTCTTCCAGATTTATGGCTCTGTTTTTTCAAGTGTAACCTTCTTAAATAATGTTTTCTTTTCAGTTGATATATTGAACTTACCAGCCAAATACAGTTCATAATATCACATCTAGGAATCTACCAGGGCTTTCTGAAACTGTAGGGGAAAGTATAAACAAACGTAAAAGCTTATGAGAGGTTTAAACAATGGGCAGGCCACTAGATATATTATGACAGTCATTCAATTTTAACTATAGGTTATGCATGATTTACAGGGTAGAAGAACATTATCTTTTTAATGAGCTGGATGCATCTCATTCAACCATCAGTTATAAATTCAATAGTAGGTTGCAGTTGAGAAAAATGGAAGTCTGTCACTGAAGCTTCCTCTTTCCCTATACGCCATTATAGATAACTTTTTATTGTAAGAGAAGTTAAGTTTGGATAGTGAACTGAAGTAGAAATGACCATCTGGAATAGAATTTTCAGCTCTTCTTCTATTGGAACTTGCATTGCACAGAGTAGTAAGCTACTAATAAGAAATGTACCATCTTGGGTCATTAGGATGGATACTATCCATAGGCTTTCATATAACCTTTTTAATAATTTGCTGACTGTTTATTATATATAAAATAAGTACTTGAATCCCAGTTCTAACTTTTAATTGCTTTCTAATTTATCCTTATGTATGTTTATAGTTACTCAGTGTTAGATTCTATTGAGCGATAAATAAGGAAATTATGGCACACCATTAAAATAGTGGATACTATAGGCAAGATTTTAATCAAAGCCACCTCTGATTGATGAGTTTCCTTTTGTAATTTGTTCTACAGCCTGACTATTCTCATGATAAGTTAATAGCAGAACAAGTAACCATGGGAGGGAATGGAGTCTCTCCAAGGATATTTTACAGACTAGGCTACATTAAGATCTTAAAGTACTTGTGCTTCAGTGAGCTATTTGCAATCTTGAGCTTCGAGAATTTATAGCATCTTTTGGTTTGTGGGACACAACTATTAATTGTAGCTGTTTCCTGGAATCAGTTGAATGGAGCTACTGTTCTTGATTTTACTACCCTGTTTCCCCCAAAATAAGACATCCCCTGATAATAAGCCCAATCAGGCTTTTGGGCACATGGCAATAAGGCCAAGCACTTATTTCAGGGTTCAAAAAAATATGATAGGTGTTATTTTTGGGGAAACACCATATGTCTCATACGGTTTTTATACCGATTAAGTGATGTTTTTGACAGTGTTGAAATCTAATTATCTTCCTTACTGGTTCTGAAATGTATGCTCCACATGCACACACATAGAAACATAGAAACATAGAAGACTGACGGCAGAAAAAGACCTCATGATCCATCTAGTCTGCCCTTATACTATTTTCTGTATTTTATCTTAGGATGGATATATGTTTATCCCAGGCATGTTTAAATTCAGTTACTGTGGATTTACCAACCACCTCTGCTGGAAGTTTGTTCCAAGTATCTACTACTCTTTCAGTAAAATAATATTTTCTCACGTTGCTTTTGATCTTTCCCACAACTAACCTCAGATTGTGTCCCCTTGTTCTTATGTTCACTTTCCCATTAAAAACACACTTGCACACACTTGCTCTGCTTGTGTGCACACACAATTTTGCACCCTCTGTGCATGTTCAGAGGGTTAAAAAAAAGAAAATGGCAACATCTGGGTGAATGGAACCTGGTGCTGCTGCCATTATCAATTCTCCGAACCACCAGCCACTGGCACTACGGGGATGCTTTAACCAGGCCAAATCAGTAGCATTTCACCCCTGGTTTTTGAGATAATGTAAGGTGCCAGAGCTTTGCTTCTTTTATTCTAAACAATTTTTAAAAATAGTTGAGCGATTAGTTTATTCATTTCACAAAAGGAATGGCAATCATAAATTATTTGTTGGATGTATTTTTATTGGCAGGACAAGAATAACCCAATAACTTATATTCTTTTTTCAATTATTTTTTAAAAGTATTTATGTGAGTTCCCAAGGTGAGTATTTATTAAGAACTGATTCAAATGCATGACAGGAAGCGGTTTGAACCAGGGGTGAAATGATCCCGGTTCTCTTGTGTGTGTCAGTCTCAGAGAGCCTGTCACGAAGGGAGCATGAGGCTCCACCCACCTGCGGGACACCGCCATGTGGGTTCTTTTACCCTCTGAGCATGCACAAAGCATTCAATGCATGTGCAGAGGGTAAAAGAATCCAAATGATGGCACCTGGGCGGAATCTTGTGCTCCCTTCACAACCAGCTCTCTCATGACTGACAGGCACGAGTGAACCAGGTGCAATTCATCCCTGGCTTGAACCAATATTTCCCCGAGCCATTAGAGTGAATCACAGTTTACCACTTTTTTGACATCTTCTTGTCCTCAAAATAAGATAAGAGTACACTTGACAAAATCTCAGCATATGATAAATAACAAGTTACTTAATTCAGAAAAATCCCCCAGCACCTTGTTTATGCCTTCCCGACATAAAGATATTGTGCCCATCCCTATAAGCTCATATGTGAAGTCTTCCATAATTTATGCAGTTCCAGCTATGCAGTAGGTTCAAACACCAGAAAGGACTGGGTTTTTTTGAGTCCAAGGTAAGAAGCATGTAGCTGTGAAGCCAAGAAATCATATGGCTCTTCAGTTTTATTAAATCTTCAGCTAAGGATTAGCTGAACATAATGCCAAATATAATATATAATAGAAAAACAATCTTATATTGAGAGTTAACTTGGACTAGTTTCTTATACTGAGGTGCTTAAGGTCTTATCCATACTTTGTCCCTCCATAGCTGTTTCTCTTATTTTGAGTATCTTATTTTGAGTATATTTAGCTTCCTGACTTCTTCAAGGGTCAGAAGCAGAATTTTGTGGCTAGCTTTATTTATTGATTCTCAGCCTTCTTCCAGATCAAACTTTTTGTTGTTGTTGTTGTTGAATTCAGGTTCTCTCCATACTAGGAGTAACGGATGCAATGGACATGTGTACGAATGTCTCTCTGTGTGTGTGTGTGTGTGTGTGTGGTGTTGTTGTTGTTGCTGTTGAGTTGAAGTTCTAACTATACTAGGGTTAACAGATGCAGTGGACATGTGTATGAATGTGTTTGTATGTGTATATGTATATACACCCACACATTAACGTGGAAGGAAGGAGAGAGAGTGAGAGAGAACAGAACCCACCAATTTACCAGAAGATACAAGGGAGAAAGAAGAAGACTAAGAACAAGTGGGATAATAAAGCCAAAACCCAACAATTCAACCCAATGACATTTTACTGAATTAATTAGGCATAAATTTATGACTAATTAGGCATAAAGAGTCTCATATGGTTGAGTCAAGGAACAGTAACACTAGTACTTATGAAAATGGGTCTAAGCTGGGAACTATTGTCCTTATTTTTAATTTGGATTTACAAAATCCAAGATAAAATTAATCTTTTAAAAGAAATAACAGCTTTCTATTTTGCAAAGCTATTTTTCTAATTAATAGCTTATGTGTTTCATAATATTTTATCCTTATATTCTGTCTTTATTTCCCTCATATGTATATGTATGTATATATGTATGAATAACTTTTTGTTCTTTATAATTTTCTCTGTCCTTTTTTTCAAACGTTATCCAATCAACTCTATCCAAACATGACTTTTTTCATTATCCCCATGATTCAACATATCCACATTTCCTTCATATATTTATTTTGCAACCATATATTTACTTTTTGGATCTATAATCACTCTTACCATAAGCAATCACCCCAATGTACACATTAAAAGCTGTCACTCACTTTTGTCTTTATTAGGCACCCATTCATTTTTTACACTACTTACTTTACCATACACATACACCTATTAAATACTATTTCCCATTCATATAAATTAAGGTGTTTTTTTCATTTTTAACTTTTACTTATTTTAATAAAATGGGCAGAAACAGCCTTTTATGCATATACATTTTAGCCTGTTCGACAAACATTCATTCCAAAGAATGTTTTTCCAGCTCTAAGTTTTGTAGGCTTTTTTCATTGCTCTACTTGTTCTGAATTAGTTTCTTTCCAGCCCTAGTGCTAATGATCTTACCAGCTGATAGGCTCTTTTGTTGTTACTCTACCAGAATAAGTTTCTTTTTAAAAAGCCATAACCAAAGGATAACAAAATGTGCTGAAGCTGACCAGACTAAGGATACTAGCCAGATAAATACCTGGCAGGCAGATTTTTTAATCCTATTTTCCTCCCCAAAAACTAACCTGCGTCTTATACTCCGGTGCGTCTTACACTCTGAAAAATATGGTAATTTGAACTTATTAATTATCTATCTATCTATCTATCTATCTATCTATCTATCTATCTATCTATCTATCTATCCCTCCTCCACCTCTCTCTTCCCTTCACTCTCAATTTTTTTATTTCTGGTAGATGCCGAATAAATCTTTGCAGGTTTTTTTTTTAGCAAGACTGCAGAAGTAATGTTCCCTTTGCTACTTCCTAGGGATGACAATGAGTGATTGGCCCAAGGTCACCAAATGGTTTAATCTAAGACAGAAGTCTTCAAACTTGGTAACTTTAAGACTTGTGGAATTCTGGGAATTGAAGTCAACAAGTGTTAAAGTTGCCAAGTTTGAGAATCCCTGATTTAAGACTCATCATCTGCCACTTTTTAGCTAAGTACCTTAACCACTGTACCAAAGTCTCTCTATTCATTGTTTAACAAATGTATTTCCTTTGTAACAATATAAGAAAGAAATGATATCTAAGTAAACTATCCTTCTGTGGATCTTGCTTTAACAGGTGGCATGCAGAGCCTTATCTGCCAGCACATGAAGCTCTACCTCATCTCCAGCATGCATGTGCATGCCGGTCAGTAGATTTTTGGCTCACACAGAGGCTCTGGGAGAGGCTTTTCAGCTTCCAGGGGGTCTCCGGGGGGGAAGGCCATTTTCACTCTCTCCAGGCTCTAGGGAAGCCTCTGGAGTCTGGGGAGGGCAAAAGGTGGGCCTACTGGTCCCACCAGAAGTGGGGAAATCGGTCATTTCCAGATTCCAGAGGCCTCCGGGGAGGAGAAAAGTCATTTTCACCCTCCCCAGACCGTGAATTATGGGTGTTGGCACTTACAAGTGTGCAATAGCGCACATGCCTGTGCTTTCGGCACCTGAAGAAAAATGGTTCGCCATCACAAGTGTAGGATAATTGACAGATTTTTTTTTTTAAGTAGACATATCTATGTGGAACAGACTTCTGCTCTGTATATTAGCACAGGAGAACTGTTTATGTTCAGTTGGCAACATGAAGCTGAATTCTCTTTAATGGGTGAATACATTTGCTTGCAGCAAAAGGAAAAAATGATATAACATCTGTCTTTAAAGTGTATCTTTGGGGATTGGGCACTTTATTAAATGTGTCAGTTTGTGAGATATTGGTTTTCATTCCTTGAAGCTAACACTTCTGGATAGTTTAAATATATGTATTTCAGATTTTCTTCCAGGTTTTATTAAAACCTGTTTTCATTATAGAAAAACTAAAAAAAAAAAGTAGAAAGCCTATTTTTGACATTTTGGGGACAATTTTACACAGGGAGGTTATTTCTTTGTTTTTCTCTCCTCCTCTTCCTTCCTCTCTCTCATCACTCTCTCTACACTCCCTCCATTTTCTTTGCCTTTTATCTTGGCTTTGCAAGTTCACAGCTTTTGATGTTGTTGATGGTTAATAAATAACCATTAAACTATAGTGGACTATGTGTTTTCTTTTATCTGGATATGCTGACTGGATACAAACTAAATTGTAAATTACCCAGAGCAATTTCACAGCATTTCTTCCATGCCACTTAAACTGCTCCTGTCCTTTACTTATGTGGGTCTGATTCTCAACCAGACTGTCACTATGGACAAGCAAAGAGCTGGATTGGATCTGAGAAAGAGTTTTGATAGCCTATCAGTCCTAAGGGACATATTGAACTGGTACTGTACTGTAAGGATGGAAAAGTAACCTGCATGAAAAAAATGCAGTCTGAGTGGAAGAACGCAAACAAACACTTCTCTTGGTAGGAGAAGAAAAGGGATTTTTCACCTTTTTAATCTGTGTACAGCACATTTCTTCATGGAGTAGCAGATGATGTGGAATAAACTCCATAGTTTTAGCACAGAGAAAAGCTGTTCTCCATACAAGTCTAATCAGCTTCCTACCAGCTTCCCTTATTCAAATGAACCAAACATCAAATGATATTTGTAGTATAATCCAATTACTATTTTTCAATTTCTCCAACAGCCAGAGAAAAGGGGGGAAAACCCTAATCATGGCAAATGTTTGGTTATATAGCTCTCTGACTTTGAAAAATTGGCTGTTTGCTCCCAAACAATGATCCTGAATTTACTCTTTAGCAATACATCTATCATAATTTATCAGCCATTTATCCCTTTGCAATTAATTCCATTAAACTGAGCTTTAAACTTGAAATAGTTCAAAAAATGACTTGGTCCCTGAAGTTATCCAATATTTGACACAATCCTTGGGTTTAACTGCTTGATGGAAGGGGGAAATTATAGTACTCATTTAGATAGTATGGATATTCTCCATTCTTCATTCAGCAGTTATTTTCAGAAAATCAATCAGGTTTCTTTTATATTTCTATAATTCATAAACAGACTTGTTTACCAGATTCATTATTTAGCTTATCAACAGTAAGTCATATGCCCGGTATCTAAAAAGCTAAATTCTTTTCATTTTTCTGCAAAAAAAAAAAAAAGGCAGGGCATAATAGGGGTTTTTTTGTATAGTATTGTCAAAAATCTGATGTCTTGCAAGATCAGCAGCAATGAAGAATGACAATTGAATGTCCTACAAATATAATATAACTGATATGGAGGGAGAATCTAGTTAGTTATGTAGTTCCCACTCTTAAATATATCTAGTAAAATAAATCTAAAATAAATATTGTTGTTCTAAAACATAATATGTATGTTCAGAACAACCTGATTGCATGTATCCAACCAAACATGTCAAGGCTTATAAAAATCAACATTTTCATTCCTATGAATGAGAAAATAGGAAAAGCAGATAATTGGAAGCTTTTGCTTACATCTTCTTAGAGCTAACTAAAGAGAGGATATAGATAGTGTACACTCTGTCTGTTTCCCCCATAACAACACAAAGGCCCAGTTCACACAGGCAACTTCCCAGCAGCTGAAAGAATTTTATGATTCAAATAACTCATTTCCCATATGCCAAACCACCCTCCCCTGACACACACAAAATAAAGAATATTTTAACAAGAAAGGGGGAAAAAACTTATAGAGTCACAGAGACAGTCACCTCTAATTTATACTAAGTCTAAAATCTATTGTGCAAATAATACTTTATGTGGCAAAACGAGGTGAGAGGGTCACGTTTACTAGGCTGGAATCTTTTTATTTCCCACAGAGCTGGCTGAATAGCTCTGGGCTCTCTTTCTCATCTAAGTTCAAGTTCAGGCCTTCAAAGGCCAATGTACATCTATGAAGACTCTATTCAGTAGATGTGCTGTTTTATCAAAGAAAAGAAGCCTGTCTGCCCTCAGATGTCCCACCTCAACAGTGCTTACATCTACTGTGTGAATTATTTTCTTGTGTGACTCCTTTTGTCCAGCAGACTTTGAGACAGTTCTCTTCAATGTATCTGACTTGAAATGCTCACACAAAGTCGCTTTCTAGGCTGTTGCAATTAATGTTCTGTGTTGAATTTACAGGTGAAAAGTTTTAGAAATTAATGGCTCAAGGACAGAACAGTTTCATGGAAGGCTGAAATTAAAAGCTACTGATCGTATAAAAGTCCAGCTCTAAGACTATCGCTCATCTTTATAGTTAATGTTTTTATAAATCTCATTCACAATTAAAAAAAAGGTTAAAAAGAAAAACTTCCAAAATATAATAGCAAACTTAAATTACAGTAAGCTAAATTCAAAAATGGAAAGCATGAATTAAAACCCAGATTAAAATGGTTCTGAAAAGCATCAGATTAGCCTTTCAGATATTGAATTATTGAGTTATTTAATGAAAATAAAATATTTTTGATTTGGTGAAGTAACCAAGAGAAATATCTCTGAAAATTAAAATTTTCTTAGTATGTTTTATTTTCTAAGTAAACACATCTGGGATTAAGCAAATGATACTCTCGAAGAGTGTTTTACAATATGGGAGCAAGGATGGGAAATTAAAAAACCATCAAGATGGCATGGCTGTTACCAAGAAAATGAAGCCTTGCTGTTATTTCACATTAGCAGGTAGAGTCACTTTGGTGAGATGGGTGGCATAGTAGAATGAATGAATGAGCAAGCAAGCAAGCAAGTGGAGAAAAGTGTTCATTTATGCTTTTTCATTGGTCAGGTTTACCAGCAGAGTAAGATGGGTTCTATAACCTGGATTTATTTAGTAGGTCTGGCCTGATATCATGCCAAAATTATCTGATCTTCTGTGGATATAATTCGAAATAGGCTTTATAAATTGATTAGCCTTTTCAACTATTTATATTGTTATTTGTTTTTACCTTTCCACATCACCAATACCCAGTCAGGGATCAACCATCTAAATGGTATTTCACACCTGATTAGCTTTGTTGTAAAGTATTGGTGATCCATTCTTTTTTCTGTTATTCATTTAGGGGTCTGTTTTAAAACAATAATTTCTTTCTCCTTACGAATAGTGACTGGAAACTAACCAAGGAAACAGCATTATTGATAAAAAATAGTGAGGTAAAAGAATATGAAGAAATTAAAATTGCAGCAATAGAAACTGCCCAAGCAACTATAGTGCTTGGGTGGAAATATGCTAACAAATGGACGATAAAAAATTGGTGCAGGTACATGATGGATCACATTCACTACGAAATTATGGAAATTAGATTACATAATTATAATGAAGAGAAATTAGCAGCAACAATGAGGCGGTGGGAAAAGGTTAAAAATCATATACAGTGATCCCTCGAGTTTCGCGATCTCGATCATCGTGAAACGCTATATCGTGATTTTTCAGAAAATATTAATTAAAAAATACTCCACTCTTCTCTCTCTCTCTTTCTTCCTCTCTCTCACTCTCTTCCTTCCTTTCTCATCTCTTTCTTTCTTTCCTTCTCTCTCTTTCTCTATCTCTCCCCCTCTTGCTCTCCCTCTTTTTCTCACTTTCCCTCTCTCGTGCACCGAGCGGCGGGCAGGCGGGCAGGCAGGCGGCGGACAAGCGGCGGGCGGACAAGCGGCGGGCGGACAAGCGGCGGGCGGACAAGCGACAGGCAGGCAGGCAGGCGGTGGACAAGCGGCGGGCGGACAAGCGGCGGGCGGACAAGCGGCGGGTGGACAAGCAGCGGGCGGACAAGCGGTGGACAAGTGGCGGGCGGACAAACGGCAGGCGGACAAGCGGCGGACAAGCGGCGGGCGGACAAGCGGAGGGCAGGCGGGCAGGCAGGCGGCAGACAAGCGGCGGGTGCGGCAGCAACGAGGAGACGAAGATCAGGGTTTCCCCTTTGCGTGGGCGGCGGGGAAACCCCGATCTTCGGCTCCTCGCTGCTGCGGCGCTGCTGAGCAGATCAGATGCTGGGCGGCGGAAGGAATCTTCCCTGGGCCAGGTGCAGAAGTAAAAACACCATCTGCGCATGCGCGGCCATGCGCAGATGGTGGTTTTACTTCCACACCACTATATTGCGAAAAATCGAGTATCGCGAGGGGTCTTGGAACGTAACCCTCGCGATACTCGAGGGATCACTGTATTAATATTAGTAAGCGATGCAAATGTAAAAAATAAAATTCAATCACTCTATAAAGAATGAGCAATGTAACCCGGAGCTGAGGTAAATGAAAGATATAGAATTGAATCTTCCCCGGTGGAGGGACATATTATTTTGTTTCGTGATGGTACACACATTTATGTTTTTGAATTTATGTTTTTTCTTTTTGTAAAATTTTTAAAAAATCAATAAAATAATTTCTTTCTCCATATATATTATTTGTTGACCTCTCATGTTCTTATATGTCTCGTCACGCATGATTTTCTTCGTAAATCTAACGTGTACCTCCCGTGGCAATCTATGTCTCTTCGCATAGCTTGTTTGAACCCTGTATACCTCATCTATGTGCCTATTCAATTTCTCTTCTTCAATCTGGAGGCCTTTTGACAATACTTCTACTACTACCCTAAATAAATCTTCTTTCCTTGCTTCTGGATTGTTTTGAAACCTCAAAGAGAATGCAGATTTCTCCAATTCGATATGCAATGGCTCCTTCTAAATCTTTATTTATTATTCTCAATCTTTCCTCTGATTCTTCTACTCTTTTTTCTCTTTGCTCTGTTTTTTCTTCTATGAACTTAATTTTCTGTTCCTGTCTAGCTACAGCTTCTTGTATATCTTCCATTCTAATGGAAGTGATATTCCCTTTTAATATTCCCTTTGACCTCTTTTTCTTGTCTCCTCATGATTATCAAAGATTGTTTCTTCTGTTTACCTTTTATAGGTGGTCCCTTAAATATCCGGGCTTTATAGCAGCAGTTGACATCTTAAATTATATCAGAAAGCCAACAAGCAATTATTTTATCTCATCAAATAGTGATGTTGCATGTGTATATAAGGATATGTCAATGGACTACTGTGCTCTGGACAAGATATCATTTTCTATAGTGTTTAAGAACAGCTCCATATAGATGGTATTGCAAAAGCCTGGCTGAGAGATAACCAAGACTTGAATGGCCATGAACAGGCCCTCTCTATTTAAGACTTATGCATAAAGAGCACACCATTAGATTTGTACACAGGGTCTCCAGATCAAAGTTTGCATCTTCTCTTTAAGTAGGAATTATGAATCTGGAATGATTCCCAATAATTCAGTGATACAGCAGCATTATATCTGATCCCAAGAGTCCAATGTTATAAACAGATCTCACAACTACCTGCCTGTGGAGCAGAGCCTCTGAAACCCTAGAGTCATTTGGATGAAAGTAGCCATTCCACCATCCTTAATCCTATGTCACAACTGGTGCCACATTCATGTTTGTTAAAAATGTTAGATCAGCCCTCTCCTTTCTGAAGAGAAATTATATGAGGAGAGCCTTAGTATAGACTTAGTATAGGTTTAATATTAATATATAGCCACAAAGTGTCCAATTCCAGGCTTTAAAATTGAATTGAATGGCTAGAAGGTAGAATTGGTATTAAACATAATTATGTCTTCCTCTTGAGGAGTCTGTCTACTATTTCCTGCTATAATTTATTTTGCCAATAAGACAGATATGTTCTGCCTGCCCCATCCCTTCCCTTGAACATACTTTCCCCATCCTGTGCCATTTCCCACCATACTCAAGGACTCTTTAAAACTACATGATATTACAGCTCATGAGCTAGCTGGCCTAAAGATATCTTACAAGTTTCTCTCACTTAATTCAGTAGATTCTCAGTTCCTTTCAGAACATCCATTTTCTTCTGCAGATACTGTTCTGCCTGACCGGGCTCAGGTGATAATTAACGGCCCAGGAAAGAAGGTCACACACACACATGCATTGCTAACCAGCAAACTTGTATTTAAACGTAAAAGAAAAGGCTAAAGGAAACGGTCCTTATTTTCAGGAGTAAAACCCAGTTCGAGGCAAAAATTCAACTAGATATAAAGTTCATGAAAAAGCAAAAAAATACAAAAGTCACGTAGCAGAAATGTTCCAGAAGTTCTCTGACTTTTCAAAGCACGAGCAGCAGCTAGTCCCAGAGTTTTCAACTCCCACTTGCCTGACAATGCTGGGTTGAACTCCAAAGGCACAGAGCAGAAGCTTCAAAGCAGGAACAACAACGCCACACAAACCACACAGATAAACATCCACAGTTTCCTCTGCCTCTGTTCTCTTTTATAACTGTAGCCCTCATTATGGGAACCACACCCAGCCCTCATTCCGTGGACCACACCCAAAGACAGGTGACACCATAATCACTGATGATAATCCCTTAATTGAGCCCTCCTTTGCATTGCTCTACGGCTACGCATATTGATTATCTGTTCCGCATTCAAATCCAAAGAAGAGAGGCTATCGGACGGGCTGCCTACTAAATCCCCTGGGCTGTCTGCCAGTTCCTGTGGTCTGTCTGCCAACTCCTCTAAACCATCTGCCTCATCCTCTGGGCTGTCTGCCAGGCTTTCACAATCACTTTGTGATGCATCTCTCACATATGTGGGGGCAACAGCTGGCCCAGGCCCAAACACAACAGATACTAACCTATTCTTTTTTGAAATCCATTCTTCCCAGGAACATGAAGACCAGGGATAAAGAATTTGTTGCAAAGCTGATTATTGTTTTTGTTCGCAATGTGTCTCCCCCATCACATACATCCTTTCTGAGCTACTATTTCAGATGTGAACATCAGAAACCTAATGGTAATAATGGAGCAATAATAATATTATTATTATTACACCAGCTTCCCCTGGAGATTCGTACCATCCGGACTCTCCTGGCCTTCTGAAAGACCCAAATCATGGCTCTGCTGCCAGGCCTGAGAAGACAGTAAAGCACCAACATCTTGCTCCAGCCAGATTGTTGTATGATTGTGAGATTAATGTTTTTACTATGGTGTTTAACTTTTTGTATTATATTTTATTGTTATATTTATATGCCACCTTGAGTCTGCGAGGAGATAGGCAGCATATAAATATAATCAAATCAAATCATACCAATGCTAATATCTGGATATATGGAAAATTTGAAAGTTGAGGTGCTAAGAATCAGTTCCACAATATTATTTTGAAAAACATCCCTTTTTGAATAAAAATAATATAAAATAGGCATTTTCTTGCATTTAACCTCTTCTTCTGCCTTCTCTGTCTTCCCAATTTCTTATTCCTCAGTCATCAAAATTGGACAAATGAACTTTCTCAACTGTATTTTCCCCACTTCCATGGCATTTTCCTTACCTTTTCTCAGTTTTTACCCTTTTATTTCTAAGATCCTCTTTGGCATATCATGTGAAAGGTGAAAGTAAAGAGAATTTGGTTGCTGCTTCCTTTTTTGACTCCTACAAGGTTCACAATCCCAGATGGTAATCAGCAATTCTCCTTTGCTTTTCAGTAAAGCCCTTGCAATCACACTTTCTTCTAAAGGCCATCCTCCAGAGACCTGTCTAAGATACTTATGAGCAGTCAAGCCTGCCTGAGAGGGTGATAAGGTGAGCAGCTGTGATAATGGATTAGAAAATGGCAGGACCAGTCATGAAATATTGCAGAGCTTTAAGCCGTGCTTGGACTGTACTGTGTTTATTAAATCTAATTGTTTTTGTACTCATGGGTGGGCAGCTGCTACTTTTAAGAAATCTTATTCTTTATTGGTTTGCTTATTGAAAAGTCTCTGGCCCTGCGTTATCCACAGCGAATCAAGATGGAGTTGACATACTTAACCTGTTATTTTAGAAAGAATAATGACTCATAAAACCAACTCTTTGAAAAAGAACTTTTATTTTTTGTATTTCTTAGTTTACTCTAAGCCAAACAAGCAAAAGATAGATAGATGAATTGTCAAAATAATATTCCTCAGACTTTTCTGCATATTTTAAGCAATACCTAAATATAAAATAAACATTGCTGTTTCTAATTCACTTATGCAGTTTCACTAGTTTCTTTCATATTTTAATCAAACTGGATTGCAAAACTGTTTCAAAGGATAAAATAGCACAAATGAATATTCAGTAGGTGTAGCAGACGCAGCATGCAAAGTATCACAAGGCTTTTGATATGGATCAGGCACGTTGGCTGAGCAATTAAAGCCCTTTAACACTATATCAGATAACCCACCCATCTTAACTGTGGTGCTTGTTGTATGGCACTCAGAATTAAAAGCAATGAGCTTTCTACAGTCAGAGCATGATAGACTCAACTAAATCCCAGTACAGTACATTAAAGAGTTGTTTAAAAGGTAGGGACAGAGACTGGATTCATTGATCTATTCAAGAAGCCATTGGTGTGGATATAGCAAGTACATCTTAATATCAAAATCCGCACAACTGAGCAGGATTAAGAAGCAAGAACTAGAAATATTTCAGTAAAGTATCTTGAATTCTATTAATGGGTAAATACAACAGAATCTTGGCATGTTAGAGGAATTTCCCAGCTTCTTTGTTAGTGACTTAATTATATATCTTGAGATTTGAAATGCTTCTTCCAAGGTACTCTTGAGCTTGACTAAGTTGCTGATTTTGAGGTAAGCTAGCATTAGACCCAACAGCTATCTCTTGATTCATGATTCACTCCTTTCCCTATTTCTACACAATCTCTCACACTTAAGTACAATTCCCAAACCTGCCACTTTTGTTCAGCAGTTTCCCTTAACTTGGGAGACATTGCCAAGATTACTATCTAATACACCCTGGAGTACTCAGGTTTAAAGAACTGTTTCAGGATATATATCATGCATATAGACTCTATGGACAGGTAGTCCTTGACTTACAAGAGCATTTGGGACCAGAATTTCCATCACTCAGCTACATGGTTGTAAAGCACAACTGTGTCATTTAGGGATGGGACTCCCTCCCTGCAATCCAGGTTGCTGTTGTTAAACAAATCCCATGGTCATTCAATGAGGCTCTTTCCTGCTGATTTTGAAAACCAAAGCATGTAGAGAAGCTGGCCGAAAATTGCAAATCCCAGGCTGGTAGCCCAGCATTTTCATCATTAGCTCAAACTAATTTAATTCATGAAAAATGTAAAATGACATATGCTTATTTTCAATTGATAACTGAATTATTGAAAATAAATTCTTAATTGGAATACTGTAGGTTATAATATTTAACTATGCTTACTAATGAATATCATTAAAAGCTGCTCAGAGTTCATTTGGAGTGAGCGGCACATAAATAAATAAATAAATAAATAAATAAATAAATAAATAAATAAATAAATAAATAAATAAATAAATAAATAAATAAATAAATAAATAAATAAATAAATAAATAAATAAATAAACAAACAAACAAACAAACAAACAAACAAACAAACAAACAAACAAACAAATAAATAAATAAATAAATAAATAAATAAAAATAAAAAAATAAAAAATAAATAAATAAATAAATAAATAAATAAAAAAACAAACAAACAAACAAAGAATGAATGAATGAATGAATGAATGAATAAATAATAGAGCTGAGTAGAAGAAAGAAAAATTGAAGTCTTTCATTGTATTCCAGACCTTATCTTGTGTTTGGAAGTGTGCCCTTGAAAACATTATTCAAGTGGGTTCAACCTTTTGCCACCAAAATCTTGGCCAGTCCTGTCACATAAATTTTGGGATTTCAAATCTATCTTGACTCCTGGCAATTGCCCAGACAAGTCTCTGAAGTGATTTATTTTTGCAACATTTTGGATATAGTTTGCTGGGGGTTTTTTTATAATAAAAATAGAACTTTTCAGAATTATTTTATAAACAGAAATGTTACCATTTATACTCTGGTATTAAATCAACATGCTATAGGTTTTCAATGTATTTTAGAGTTATAGAAATAATATTATTTCAAGTTAAGGAATTCCTCTGTAGGTTTATTTCTCAGATATTTGTAGATATTTTTATTTCAAACTCAGATTACACAGGATGGTCATATAAAGTTAATATTTGGGTTAATTTCATTAAGGATATTTATTTATGTATTTATTCAATTTCTATGCCGCCCAACTCCCTAGGGATTCTAGGCGGCTCACAGCAAAAATATAAAACATCTATAATAGTACAAAATTCTTTATAAATACTTTAAAATAATTTATAATACAAACAGTTAAACCCCTGCATAAAATTCATGGCCAGATCTTGCTGGTTACCACCATAAAACCAATGGCCCCCAGGTTTGTCATAAAAGCCAGATTTTTGCTGCTTCCCAGAAGGCCAATATTTTATTTATTAATTGGACTTTTATGCCACCCTTCTCCGAGGACACCCCCTGAGGATGGGGTTAGTCCAGGACTCAATAGGTAACTGGTTCCCAGAGAGCCAGGGCAGTCACAGAGATGGCCCTCTCCTGCAAACTTGCCAGCCAACACTGTTTAGCTGATGGGACCCAGAGAAAACAAACATTGTGGGCCCTTATCAGTTGCTGAGAGCTATATGGTAGAAGGAGGTCTCAAAGATAGTCTGGCCCTAAGCCATGTAGGGCTTTAAAGGTAATGACCAACACTTTGAATTGCATATGGAGACCAGTCAGGAGCCAGTTCAGTTCACAGGCGATTGGTATAATGTGGATGTACTTAGGTATACCCAAAACAACTTACGCAGCTGCATTCTGGATCAACTGTAATCTCCAAACACTCTTTAGGGGTAGCCCCATGTAGAGTGGGTTGCAATAATCTAACTGTGACAAGGGCATGAGTGACTGTGAGAAGAGCCTCCTGATCCAAGTGGAGTTGCAATTGCTGCACTAGGCGAACCTGTGCAAAGGTCCCCCTAGCTAGAGCTGTCAAATGTTAGTCTAATCTTAGCTGTGAGTCTAGGAGCACAACCAAATTATGAACCCATTAAGAGGGGGGCAATTTCTCCCCCCGACCCCAGAACCAAGGATGGACAAGGATAGTCTTTTGGAGGAAATACCCACAATCACTTGGTCTGGTCAGGGTTAAGTCTGAGCCTATTGACTCCCATCCTCAGAGCCTCCAGGCACCAGCATATCATATCCACTGCTTCACTGAACTGATGGAAGGTGGAGATATATATTTGGGTGTCATCCGCATATTACTGATATCTCATCCCATGTTGTTGGATGATCTCACTCAGTGGTTTCGTGTAGATGTTAAATAGGATAGGAGAGAGGACCAAACTCTGAGGCACCCCACAAAAGAAGGGTCTAAGCTCTACCTTGCAAGGGTTCCTCTGTTACCTCTACATTGAGAGTCACCAAAAGAGGGCATCTGGGCATGAATCAGCAGATGCAATAAGTGCAGAAAAATGCGAACATTTTTCTGTCTGTATCACCACTAAATAAGTCCTAATAAAGTCTCTTAACAATGTTTAGTTAGATTTGGAGTTGCTAGTTCTCCAGCATTGATCTCTTCTGGCACTTCAAATCCCAGAGCTGCCCAGTAACCAAGGGAGCTTTCCTGGATCCACTACCTCGGAAAGGTCAGAAAGGCGCAATCTAGTCCAATGCCCCAGATGTCACCCTATTCCAGGCTGCCACCAGGGACTCAGCCAGATTGTGGATTAGGGAGTCAGATATTTCCCCAAGTTCCCTTTGGAACCCTTCAGGATCCAGTAGGCATCTGGGGCAGAACCAATTAATCAGCTCTGCCTCCCTGCGATGGGGCAATGGTGCCTTAAAGTCTAACCTCAGCAGGACCACGACAAGGGGGGATCATCTATACCTCTTAATTCCATATCATCTCTCCACTGCCCCAAGAGGAACACTAGATCAAATGAGTGTCCCCACCTATAAGTTGGACCCTGAACTACTTGCGACAGGCCAATGGCTGTCATGGAAGCCATTAACTCCTGAGCCACATCTGAGGATTCACCAAGCGATAGTAAGTTGAAGTCTTCCAGCACCATAAGCCTAGGGAATGCCACTGCCAACCTAGCTAAAACCTCTAGCAGCACAGACAGGGTTGTTGTAGTGCAGCTGGGAAACAGGTACATCAACAATAAACCCATATATTTTATTTTTAAAATAATATTAGATAAAATATTGATCAGTATGTGAGTATATCAAAGGCATATATTCTATACAACTACAAATTTAAATTTCAGGATCCATCAAGTTTCTTTATTCTATTTGTTGTTTGGAACAACATACATAATAATGCATATTACCGATAGTGAGCATTCAGCCCCAAACTTTGACTACTCGCTCCAGAAAAAACAAGGTAAAAGTTATTCAAATGAGGTCTCATTCCAGATTTTGTCTTAACTGCTGGTTATTTCCACTTTAGCTTTGGATAATGATTCTTGCTAACTTAGTTGAAAGCATTGCTGGGAAAGTAACACTATTCACACCGGAAAATTTAATACAGATTGACATTTAGATTGCTTAAATATCTGAATGACTTCTGTGCCCTTTGGTTAAAGTTAACTCTTTGATAGGCTCATGAGAGACATATATCACTTAGTTGTCACCTCTGACCCTTAGAATATTTTCTTGGCTGTGATCCTGAATTATTTTCTATGCTTCGTTAAAACATGTGCCCTAACAGATGTAACAGATGGCAAGGAAATATGTTTCCTTTCCCTGTGCACAGTGGACATTTTTCTTTCCTGTTGTTGTTTGTTCGGGTATTTTTCCCCTCCTACAAAACTGGAAGTTGAGAAGAGCTGGTATTCAACAGTTCAAGAGAGCAGAAACCAGAAAAGGAGAAGTCAAAATTAAGAACAGCAAAGCATGAGAATAAAAAGAAGCAGTTTGCTAGTACATCAGATTCTACCTTCTGAAGAGACTAATCCTTATAGGCACTTTGTGACAGTACAAGAAGAAAAACAGTATCTTTTATTTCCAGCACATGTGACCTCTACCCTCTTGACCTTTTTGGTCTACTGCATTTCAGAGTCTTTGCCTCTGGTTTCAGACATTTTGTATTTTGGTTTGGTTTGGGTTTTTTTTCCTTTCTCTTTCTTGCTCTCTCTTTTCTCTGTGATGTTTCAGGGAAAATGCTTTTGATACATTTTGATCTCCTCTTTTCTCGGTGACCTCAGCTACACTGGTGAGCAGGATACAGGAGATGTACCATCCATTATTAATGAAAAATCCTGATATCATTTTAAAACTCTCTTAGTCTTTTGTGAAATAATTTCTACCTTATTTTCTTCAAATAGTTACCTGATACATTTCTGAAGATAGAAGTTATTGTAATAGACTGTAATAAGAATTCTACTTCAAGTTTATCCTTCTTGGTCACTTGTTCATTTTGAATTGAATTTGCATTAAAATAATGAATGATTTCATATCCCATTGCAGTAGTCTACAACAGTGTTTTTCAACCAGTGTGCCGGGGCACACTAGTGTGCCGTGAGACATGGTCTGGTGTGCCGTGGGGATACGGCCCACCAAGGCCATTAATCCAGCCTGCCACCAACCGCCTCCATCCGAACATAAACTTTCCCCTCACAATCCCTCCAGCTGTCAGCAACAGGAACAGTGAAGGCACAGGGAACGCTCACTGACCAATCACCTTCTAGGATTCATCCCGACCGCTAGTGATGAACCAATAGCAGGCCACCTCTCATCCACACCCAGGAAAGTCCCCGCTCGGCTGCCGTGCACTTGTCATTATGTGGCTGCGGCGAGTAGTTGAAACTGCTACTCCTCCCCATGGTCCCGATTTCTAATCCTGGTCAGGACTGGAGGTAAATGTTGCCACCACTAGATGAAGCCTCAGCCTCAGCTGGTTATGTCTTTCCTGATGGTGTATATAGATATTATTAACTATATGCATAATATGTACCGTGTTAGAGTGTCAGTTTGTGTCAGTTTGGTTGGTGGAGTGCCCCAGGATTTTGTAAATGTAAAAAATGTGCCATGGCTCAAAAAAGGTTGAAAATCACTGGTCTACAACACTTACATGCCCAAAATATTTTGAAATAGAAAACATAAAATGAAATAATAAGGCAAGGCTTATTCACTTTAATCACTTTAACATCATCAAATGTGATTGTACTTCTGCTGGCTTTTTTCCTGAAATCCAGAAAGGTTTTAGATAAAAAAATATCAAAATATGGTAAGATAGTTTGAGACTTGGAGTATTACAGTTGTAACTGGGAGAGTTAGATATGGAAAGAAAAGGGTAGGCCACTCTGGGGGAACTAGGACTTGTTGTTTCAAAGTGATTACTTGTTCCAGCCCCTCTAGTATACCTGGAGACTTAGGATGTCAGGGCCCTGGCCTCAGGCTGCTGTTGCTTAATGCCAGGTCTATTATTAACAAAGCCCCCCTCGTTCAGGATTTAATTCTGGAGGAGGAGGAGGCTGACCTGGCATGGATAATTGAGACCTGGTTGGGCTAAGAGAGGGGGTGTTTCCCTACTAGGACGGGTTTCAGGTTTCACATCAGCCATGATTCCAGGGAAGGGGTGGTGGAATGGCTGTCATTGTCTGGGAAAGTCATCCTCGTAGGAACCTTGCCCCAGAGATTGTTGTGTGTGTGTCTCTCCTCTTGAGGCTGGACTCAGGGATTCAGTTGGGCTTTTTGTTAATGTACCTTCCTTCCAGCTGCATTACAACAGCCCTGCTTGCGCTGCTAGAGGCGGTAACCAGATTGGAAATGGCTTATGGTACTGGGGGACTTCAATTTGCAGTCACTTGGTAATCCCTCGAATGCAACTCAGGAGTCCATGGCTTCCATGACAACCATGGACCTGACTCAAGTAGTTCAGGGTCAACTCATGGGGGGAGGAGACACACATTTTACCTGGTGTTCCTTTCATGGCAGTGGAGAGATGATCTGGAATTAAGGAGTATAGGTTATTTTTTCCTTTTCATGGTCAGATCATTTGCTGCTGAAGTTAGACTTTATGACCCTACTCCCCCACTGCATGGAGGTGGAGCGAATTAAGTGGTTCTCTAGTCCACAATCCAGCTGAATCCTGGTGGCTTCCTGGAATAGGGTAGCATCAGGGGCACTGGGCTAGACTGCGCCTTTGCGTCCTCTCCATGGATCCAGGAAAGCTCTATGGTTTACTGAGGAACTCCGGGAGATGAAGCACCAGAAGAGACATCTAGAGTGATGCTGGAGGACCAATTACTTTGGGGCTGACCAAACACTTTTAAGAGCCTTTATTAGGACTTATTTACTGGTGATATGGGTGGCAAAATTTTCACATTTTTCTGCACTTATTGCATCCACTGATTCCTGCCCAGCCACCATATTTAGGTGACTCATTCCTTTCTTAATGTAGAGGGAATGGAGGAGCCCTTGCAGGATAGAGCTGAGGAGTTTGCACAGTTTCTATCACTCATAAAATCATAAAATCACTCAGATTTGGACGGACCTCAACTCTCATTGGGCAATTCCAATCCAACTGAGATGACAAGGACAGGTCTTAGGTCTATTATATGGGATGATTTTGAGCCTGTGACTCCTGAGGAAGTAGAGAAGGCTGTGAGAGGGATGAGTTCCTCCAGTTGTTTATTAGACCAGTGCCCTCATGGCTGGTTTCAGCCAGCATGGAGGTGACACGAGGCTGTTTTCAGGCTTTAGTTAACACATCCTTGAGTGCGGGTTCCTTCCCACAACCATTAAAGGAGGCAGTGGTGAGAGCCCTGTTCAAGAAGCCTTCCGTGGATCCAGCAAAATTAAAGAACTTTTGTCTCATCTCCAACCTACTCTTTGCAGAAAAGGTTGTAGAGAAAGTGGTGGCACTTCAACTCCTATGGACATTGGATGAAATGGATAATCTGGACCCTTGCCAATATGGCTTCAGACCTGGTTATAGCATGAAAACTGCTTTGGTCATGTTGATGGATGATCTCTGGTGAGCCTGAGATAGGAGTAATTTCTCTATATTGGTGCTACTTGACCTCTCAGTTTGATTTTATGCTTATTTTTATTGTAGGCCATCTAGAGTCACTTTACTGTGAAATTGACAGTTATATAACAGTTATATATTAGACTTGACAAAAGAATAGATTTTCTACTTAATTAAAAGTGTATTGTCAGAAAGTTTTAGATTGTTACAATTTTTATGATCTGGTCTTGGACTGTAATAAAATATTTATTCTTTGATAATAACAATTGCCATTTTAGAATGACTTCATTGTAAAATTGTTTTTTTATATATATAATTGAGAAGTTAATAATAAAGAAAGGCTAAAGGTCAAATTCATTTTAATCTACTTTAGCATCTAAGAAATTAATAGATGTTGATAACTTAATGTCCATGAATCAAATGAGCATCAGCATTCTCATTAGTTGTAATTATATTAACATAATATGTTCCCTTTTTCCCAACAGCTTGCATTAGGTGAAGTACCACTTGTAAAATTATATTCATATAATTTTCTAACTTTCATTTTTATGTGAATTTTGTATGCACATGTCATATTAATGGATCCATGTGCTTGTAGTTTTGATGTTAATATTGTTGTTAGGACCAACTTTAATTATGCATTTCTTCTCTTAAATACATTTTCTTAACCCAATGGCCATCTTTAGAGCTACAATGGGTCTAAAGTCTGTTAATAGTGGTGTTCCTAATCCAGGAACGGACCACCATTCCTGGCGCTACCGAAATGTGCCAGGAGCGCGGGAGTACAGGAGTGTGGGAGGGCGCCTGGCACAGGATTCAGTTTCT
The DNA here is from genome assembly GCF_031021105.1 of Erythrolamprus reginae. Classification (NCBI taxonomy): domain Eukaryota; kingdom Metazoa; phylum Chordata; class Lepidosauria; order Squamata; family Dipsadidae; genus Erythrolamprus; species Erythrolamprus reginae. The sequence goes on from NC_091951.1 coordinate 293,692,849, forward strand.
GCTGAATCTTCCTGCCGCAAGCAACAGCTCTGCCACAAGCAGCCCATCCTGCCCGCCCACCCCACTGCTCCATTTATTTTATTTTATTTATTACATTTGTATGCCACCCCTCTCCGAAGACTTGGATCGGCTCACAACAATAAAACAGTACAAATCCAATTGATTAAAACAATTTAAAAACCCTTAATGTAAAAAGCAATCATGCATCTCATATAAACCATACATAAAACAGAAATGGCCCAGGGGAATCAATTTCCCCATGCCTGATGACAGAGGTGGGTTTTAAGGAGTTTATGAAAGGCAAGGAGGGTGGGTGCAATCCTAATATCTGGGGGGAGTTGATTCCAGAGGGTCGGGGCCACCACAGAGAAATCTCTTCCCCTGGGTCCTGCCAGATGACATTGTTTCATTGACGGGTCCCAGAGAAGGCCAACTAACCGGTCGCTGGGATTCGTGTGGCAGAAGGCTGTCCCGGAGATATTCTGGTTCATTGCACTGCTTGTGGCAGCTTTGCCATATGTGGCCTGCCTGGCCCTTACCTTGCTCCAGTGCTCACTTCCTGCAGAGGCGCCAAGATGATGGGCCATGGCATAGGGATCAGGCTGTGTGGCCCCGTGCTCCAGCTACATGACCTACTCTGTGCTCTCCCATACCACAGGCATCTCTCAGCATGGTGATGGCACCCCAAGCAAGTCATGGCCTTCAGGAGCACAGCATTGCTCCCAAAGGCCATGACTTGCTTAGGGCGCCATCGCCGTGTGTGCCAAGAAATGCCTGCAGCCCAGAACAGCAGAGTGTGCCATGCGTCAGGAGCTCGGGCAGGCCGCTTTTGCTGCTGGCCCTAGCTACCACTGTAGGTGCCACAGAGAGATTCGGCTACTGCGCATGAGCAGCAGCCAAAATCTCACACACGTATGTCTTTCTGGCAGCAAAAAACTTGGTAATTTTTGACGGAATTGCACTGGTTGCATCTGTACGGCACATGTATGCCCAGTGGCAATGGAGTGAGGCTACACGCTCCATTTCAGCCACCAGAATGGCATTCCCACTGTTCTGGCTTATGGCCCATCCTTGTCCTGGTCCCATAAACAAAAATATATGATGACTAAATGTAAACGAACAACAATTTTAGTGTAAAAATTGGCATCAAATTCAGAATTAGCATAACAAAATAACCTAAAATGGGCCATTTGTGTGAAAATAATGTCGATATTTTATTTTAAATTTGTATGCAGTTATTGAGGTACACATATTATAATATGACTGTGCATTAAGATTAATTTATTTCCCGTCTTTCCAAATTTGAAGGCCGCTCAGGAGAAAGTTGAAATAAATATTTGTTACAGTTTAGCACTTTAAATCTTAAGTTACATTTTGCTGGTCCATTGCTATGGTCTGTGGACCCAAAAGATATTTAAAAAGTGTTTATAGTGAAGAAAAGTTTGGGAATTACTCTTGGTGGTATTCTAATCTAGCTAAAACAGGAAACCTATACCATTTCAGATTAATGGTTGTCCAATCTCTTCTTAAAAACCTTCACTGTTGAGCACCCCAACTTCTGGAGCACGGATTAATTGTTTTAACTGTCAGGTAGTTTCTCCTTAGTTCTCGGTTGGTTGTCTTCTTGATTAGTTTCCACCTATTGCTTCTTGACCTACTTTTTGATACTTTGGAGATTAGCTTGAGCTCATCTTATTAGTGGCAGCCCTTAGATATTTGAACATTGTTGTCATGCGACCTTAGTCCTTCTTTTCATTAAACTAGTATCAAATTTCTCCAACCATTCTTTGTGTTTTAGCCTCCAGTCCCCTAAACATTTTTGTTGCTCTTTTCTTCACTCTTTCTAGAGCCTTAACATCTTTTTTTATATTGTGGTGACCAAAACTGAATGCAATATTCCAAATGTGGTCTTTCCTAGGCATGATAAAGTACTACTAATATTTCACCTGATCGCTCTATTAATGTAGCTGAGAATTGGCTTTTCTTTTTTGGCAGCACACATGATTTAAGTGATTTGCCACTAGGATTCCAAGATTGCAGTAAGTACTATTGAAAACGATACCACCTATTCTAAGTGAGAGAAGTATGCCTGTGTCCTAAAGAAGGCTTCATTTGCTGGATTATGCGAAGATGTTTTAATTTTCATTTCTGTACAGAGCAGAATGTTTAACTCAATGATCTAAGTGGCACCCTCCAATGTTATCATTCTAGGAAGATAACGTGGCATATGTTCAAATTCGTGGTTTTACTTAATTTGCTCAACTAAGCAGTTCTAATATTCAAATTATATTTCAACTCAATTAATTGGCTGTCTTCCATTTTCTTGTACTAATAATGATCAAGCAACTGACTATGAAGGAGAAAGTAAAATGAAATTAATGCATGAAGATCTTCCCAAAGTTTTGAACTCCTTTCAAACAAGTTTTGCCTATCCTTGGGAACAATTCCAAGCTATTCCATATAACAATAACAATAATAACAACAACAACAACAACAACAACAACAACAATAATAATAATAGACTTGTATGCCGCCCCTCTCTGAAGACCCGATGTTCCAGAAGTTTGAATAACTACCATCAATGTTTTATCTAAAAAACATAGAGGTTGTAGTCTTCAAAAAATCCAACTTTTCTTAAATCTCTTCAGGAAAACTTAAATGTACTTATGTACTTAACAACAACTTTTCCCAAACTAATCCCTTCAAATTTAATTAATTATATACCATCACTCCCATAAGCTTAATTCAAGGGCTTTTGTATGTGTAGGTTCTTCAGGGGAAATTGTATTTCAAATATCTGGAGGGCAAGCAACATTGTCTAATGAGGTCATGAATTTCAGGATAAAATCTAAAGTACCTTTTGGATACTGTCGCTTTTGTGTTTTAGAAAGTTCCTGGAAAATTTGATAACCTATAAGCTAAATGATACATGTATAAATAATCACTTTCCGCTTAAAAGGCAATATGAGATTTGGAAGAAAGAAAAGTCTGTGAAAAGTTTTCATTCATTTGATGTGTGTTTACAGGGACTGAATACATAATTGGATTTTAGTGAATACTTTAGTTGCGAGCTTCTATCCTTTATGTTTAGCCCTGATATTTAATTTCAGGCAATAGTTGCTGTTAAATTTTTATTGCTTTGTTGGAGTAGATGTGAGTTTGTTTTTCATTTAATTTTAATTGTACTCTATATCTCAATTTGTTATTTTTTTTCCTCAAGAATTACATGTTAAATGAATTCTAGCAAGGATTTCAAATCCCCTATTCTGTTCTCAGCTGCTATATAATTTGGGTACCTACTGTGTTGTCTTATCTTATTTATTTTTATGGCTTGATCCTTCTTACTACCCAGGAGTCTAAATGCAGCAATAGGAACTAAACAAATCATGCCATCATTTTTCAGAAAAGAAGAGGGAGGCAATCATTTTAGTTGCATGATGCTATAATAAATAATGAGATTCGTTCTTTTAAATCTTTCCTCATACCCTGCAGAGTAAAGTGGATTTTTTTTAATGGCATGGTATAAAAAGGGCAATTTTGTTTGCAGAATGATGATTTGATTATCATATATTTCCCATATGATCTATGTGCTGAAACAACTTACAAACCAATTTCCATGACCATTGACTACTAAAACTGTTTCAACAAAAAGTTTTTATTTGGTTTGATGGATACAGAAAAGAAAATAATGCATCTATGAATGGTTTTTCCTTAAAATGAGAGAAGAATTCAAACAAGACAGAATAAACAAATATATGTAGTTATGTAGTCCTTTCAACATCTACAGTATATCTTACCATTAATACATTGATGTGAAAATTATTCAAATAGAACTATTTGCTCTCAAATTCTATACAACAGACATCTCTCTCTCACACACACACACATACACACACATATACAGAGAGAGAGAGAGAGAGAGAGAGAGAGAGAGAGAGAGAGAGAGAGAGAGAGAGAGAGAGAGAGAGAGAGATACTCCATAGAAAAATGGAAACAAAGCAGTAGGAATGAACCTGGCTTCCTGCTTCTTCACTTCTGTGTGGATGAAAAACCAGTGGCTGTACTGAACCACAACTTTCAGGGTTTTTAATAATCAGCCAGTTTTCTTTCCGATGGCTTTCTAATGGGATTGTAAGTGCTTTGAAGTAGAGAGAGAAAAGATTACATATGCTGTTCTGAACATTAAATAAATAATGAATCCAATCCTCAATATTTGATCCATTCAGCTAGACAAGTTGACCATCCTGCTCTGTTGTGTATTTTTAAACAATTAGCTCCCCTCCCCAAAAGAAAAAAAACACCATACATTAATAACATAATTGGAGTACTGTGTTCAGTTCTGGAAACCTCACCTACAAAAAGATATTTACAAAATTGAACTGGTCCAAAGACGGGCTACAAGAATGGTGGAAGGTCTTAAGCATAAAACGTATCAGGAAAGACTTTTTTTTTTAAAATCTTTTTTTATTAATTTTTCATAAAATAGACAAACAGACATACATACATTCAACATAAAAAGGTGGGGATGTATTCTCCCCGCTTATCTCAAAAGTATGAATTTAAGTACAGAAAAAAGAATACACAATTGAATATATAATTGAGTGTTAAGAAAAAAAATGATTTGTTAGACTTTTCATTAAAGAAAATTCTTCTTCTAATAATTCTTTGTATATAAACTAATTCTAATATGTTTCTAAACCAAACTTAATTTATCTTTGGAACCAGCTGCCCACAGAGATCCATACCCTCCCCACCCTACTGACCTTCTGCAAAGCTGTAAAGACCTGACTTTTCTGACAGGCCTGGGACTGTTGACTGAGTGAGATACCATCTAGATCCAGCCATGAGAGATACTGAGATACCATTCTACAAGAATGGTGGAAGGTCTTAAGCATAAAACGTATCAGGAAAGACTTCATGAACTCAATCTGTATAGTCTGGAGGACAGAAGGAAAAGGGGGGACATGATCGAAACATTTAAATATGTTAAAGGGTTAAATAAGGTCCAGGAGGGAAGTGTTTTTAATAGGAAAGTGAACACAAGAACAAGGGGACACATTGAAGTTAGTTGGGGGAATGATCAAAGGCAACGTGAGAAAATATTATTTTACTGAAAGAGTAGTAGATCCTTGGAACAAACTTCCAGCAGACGTAGTTGGTAAATCCACAGTAACTGAATTTAAACATGCCTGGGATAAACATATATCCATTGTAAGATAAAATACAGGAAATAGTATAAGGGCAGACTAGATGGACCGTGAGGTCTTTTTCTGCTGTCAGTCTTCTATGTTTCTATGTTTCTATAATTGATTCAGGAATATTAGTTGAATTCAACAAGATGTTGAACTGAAGCCAGTTTGTTCTTGTTTAGAAGATAATTAAGATACTGAAATATGTAGTTTCCTTGATTGTTTTGGTTCTTTTCTGGCAGTCATTTTATTACCCAAACCATGGTAATGCTAGCACCAATGATGTTACATAATTAAGGTAGTAAAACCTGTGCAAAAAACAACCAAGCTTAGAAAGCACCAAGAGCTCTTCAGTTCAACCCTAAGTTACAAATATTTTCCTTCCTTGGTACAGAAATATGTTTATAAATGTCATTATCTATTAGCGACTATGACAACAACCAAAAATTGGGCTTGTATATAAAACTTCATATAGTTATCAATAATTATTTCATTTTCATTCCTTTACCATTAAGAAATAGTTTAAGAACAATAGTGTTAATAAATTTAAAATTTAATAGCTGGAGCAATGAAGGGTTGGACAATGGCTAAGAATGCACAGTTATTACTAATTGAAGAAAGTTGATCACAGCATCAGGGAATCTGAGCTGTGATAGGTTGCTATGGGGAGCTTCCTTGTGTCCCACCCTTTTTTCTGTGTGCTGCCTGTGCTGCCTGTGATTTGTCTACCTCATGATGTTCCTACTACATTGATTTTCCTGACGACGATCCTGTTTGTTTTAAATATATAAATATATTTATTTATATAAAATCAGTTCATGTCTCTTACTCCATTTGGACAGCAGCTGTCAATTCCTGGACAAATAGTTTATTTATGTTAGGTGACCTAAAATGGTCACCTAACATCAAAAACATCATCAAAAAAGCACAACAAAGAATGTTCTTTCTGCACCAGCTCAGGAAGCTCAAACTGCCCAAGAAGCTGCTGATACAGATCTACAGAGGAATAATTGAGTCTGTCATCTGCACCTCTATAACTGTCTGGTTTGGTGCTGCAACCCAACAGGACTGACACAGACTTCAGAGGATAATCAGAACTGCAGAAAAAGCAATTGCTGCCAACCTGCCTTCCATTAGGACCTGTATACTGCACGAGTCAAAAAGAGGGCGGGGAAAATATTTACTGACCCCTCACATCCTAGACACAAACTGTTTCAACTCCTACCCTCAAAATGTCGCTACAGAGCACTGCACACCAAGACAACTAGACACAAGAACAGTTTTTTTCCCAAACACCATCACTCTAATAAACAAATAATTCCCTCAACACTGTCAGACTTTCTACTAAATCTACACTTCTATTCTACTAGCTTTTCTCATCATTCCTATCACCCATTTCCCATGTTGACTGTATGACTGTAACTTGTTGCTTATATCCTAAGATTTTTATTAATATTGCTTCTTCATTGCTTATTTGACCCCTATGACAATCATTAAATGTACCACATGATTCTTGACAAATGTATATTTTATTTTGTGTACACTGAGAGCATATGCACCAAGACAAATTCCTTGTGTGTCCAATCACACTTGGCCATTAAAATTCTATTCTATTCTATTTATTTCCTGGAGCTTCTATCTACTGGGACTGAAAATAAAGAACCAATATCTATCAAAATCTTCTTCAAGTACAGCTCCTAGGATTTTCATAATTACAATTTCATAACTGTAATAATAGACTTTTCAATAGACTTGCTCTGTTTCTGAGGTAATGGGGTCGTTTAGGTAGTGTCTAATATGGAAATAAACATGGCAGTCATGCTTGCCATTAAATATTCCCCTTTATCTGTTCTGGGAATAATATGCTTATTATTTGCACTGTGCCACATATAGTTCATATACTTGGTTTCTAATATATGCCCACTAATATTTGGCAGACAGACCAGAAGACCTATTGTTGCACTGTGGAATCAGAGATAACTCTGCAGTAATGTTGTCCCAGAAACCCATTGTAAAAGCTCTCTTCAGAAAAATTGATTTTGCATTAATGTAGTGATTCTCAAAGTCATATTGCCATTTGTAGGGCATAACATTGCAAACTTTAAAGTCGGGGATTCCCGACACGGTACTTCTAACTTAAAAAAAAAAAAGATTTTGCACTTGCAATCTGTCATAAAAATCAAAAATCCTAAGTGACAAGAAGCTTTTATGGCAAAGGCAGGCAAACTTTATTTATTTATTCATTCACTTTATATCTCATTTTTACACGAGTCTAGGTGGCTTTAAGAGAGGCTCAAAGCTCAGCAAGGAATAATTGGTATACTATTTAAATTATGGTTTAAACCTGCATTTAGTAGTGCAACCTTTTTTTTCTCATTTAAAAGCAATTCTAATCTTATAGACAGAATCATGCCTTCCATTTCATACTTAGGTTTGGATCCATATATTTTTTTTTACTTTTAAGGAGGAAAGATATGCAATTCAAAGTGCGGTGGACATATTGAAGAAGAGGGTAACTTTGAAATTGGTTAAGTTTGTCCAATTTTAATTTTCAGCTTCCCTTATCTAAATTTGAAAACTTCCATTAAGGAAAATCAGGCTGCTCTGTCACAGCTTTATCCTCCTTTTCACTGCCGATATATTTAGTGGTAGTAAAGGTATGATTCACAATAAAGAAATCATGAATTTTAAGTGCATTTGAAAGTTCAGGTTAGGACAGTGATGGCGAACCTATGACACGCGTGTCAGCACTGACACGCGTAGCCATTTTTGGTGACACGCGGCCACCGGAGAAATGGGGAGCTTTAGGGAGCACCGTTCCCTGTAAGCTGCGCGTGTAAGGACGCCCCCCCCCCAAAATACACCCTCATGCACCCTTTTCCATGTGCACACAATCCCCATTCCCCTGCTAGTGCGCGGGGGGCGGGCAGTAGAAGGCGCTGCTCCCCGCCCGCCCGATCCTCCCTCTCTCCTCCTCTTCTGCCGAACTGCCTGCTTTAGCCTCCCGTAGCTCCACCCCGCTTCGCCCTGCCTGTCATCCTCCGTTGTGTTTTCGGGGGGAGGGGGGGAGAGGCCTCCTCCCTCCCCCCTGCCCAGGAAAGAGTTGTAAGAAAGCAGTGCATTTGAAAAGCGCGCTGCTTTCTCGGAAAGCCAGCTTTCCTGGCCTGAACAGGGCTTTTCCGCCGCTCCCTCCCCCCGAAAACACAACTGAGGTCCACAGTGAAGCCGAGTGGAGCAACGGGAGGCTCAGGCTGGTGGCGGCAGACCTCTGGGTTTTTTTCGGTGGGGGGGGGCAGGAGGACCTTCCTGGCTTTCTGGGGCAGCTGGCTTGAGACTTGTGCCGGTCAGCAAAGCCAGCTGCACGCCAGAGATGTGGAGAGAAAGAAGGGAAAGAGAGGGAGGGAAAGAGGAGAGGACAGAAGGAGGGAGGGAAGGGAGAGAAAAGTGAATGTGAGGGAGAGAGAAAGGGAGGAAGAGAGGAAGGAAGGTAGAGATAAATATAAAGGAAGAGAGGGAGGGGAATAGGGGAAGGAAGGAAAAGAGAAAAAAGTGGAAGGAAGAGAGAAGGAAAGAAAGGAAGGGAGAGAGAGAAAGAGAGAGAGAAGATAGGAAGGAAGAGAGAGTGAGAGAGAGCAAGAAAGAAAGAGGAGTGAGAAAGGCAGGGAGAAATGCAGCGTGTGTGGGGTGTGTGTGTGTGTGCCGCTGATGGTCCGGCAGCTGCAGCGTGTGTGTGTGGGGGGGGCGCCGATGCTAAGGCAGTCCGTCTGTGGTGGGGCTGCAGGGCAGGCACAGCAGCCCAGGGAGAAAGAGGGAATTGAGATAAAGAGAGAGGGAGAAATGAAGGGAAAGAGGGAGAAAGGCAGGGACAGAAAGATAGAAAGATAGAAAGGAAAGAGGGAGAGAAAGATAGAAAGGAAGAGGGAGAGAATGGGAGAAAGGGAAGAGGGAGGATGAGATAGACAGGAGGGAGAGGGGGAAGTAGGATAGAGAGAGGGAAAAGGAAGGGCTTGGAGAAAGGCAGGGGGAGAGAAAGATAGAAAGGAAAGAGGGAGGGAGAGATAGAAAGGAAAGAGGGAGGGAGGAAAGAGGGAGGGAGACTTAGAAGAGATAGAATTATGGATGCAAGAACTTGCTCATGTGTGATAGCGCACGCCCACACTTTCTTTCTTTCTTTCTTTCTTTCTTTCTTTCTTTCTTTCTTTCTTTCTTTCTTTCTTTATACATACATACTTACATACATACATACATACATACATACATACATACATACATACTTATATGCCACCCAGTCCCAAAGGGACTGTCGCTCAGACACTGTACTTTTCCGCCCACCCCGAAAAAAAATTAGAGGGAACACTGTTAGGGAGTGGCCAAGATGCAAATCTCTCCGCTTTCCAATTTCCCACCGACTGCAAGCAGGTACAGCAAGCGCAATTATTAATATAATTTTTCCTCTCCCCTTAATTTTGTTTTGCACTGATTAAAAAAAAATTGCGCCGTTTGCGATTTGGCTGACTCGGGAGTGTTCCTTAGTTTTTTTCTCTCCCCCCTCTTTCTCTCCCAAGTAGTAACTGTGTTGCACACTTCTCTCTCTCCCCCCTTCCTTCCTTCCTTTCTTTCCACAACACCATGACTGCAAAACAGGTGGAAGGAGGAGGGGAGTGAAAAAAAAGACGTAGCTGGGACCGCTCCTGACCCTCCAGTTTTTTTCTCAAGGTGACACACCACCCAAGTTATGCTCGGGTTTTTGGCGAATTTTGACACACCAAGCTCAAAAGGTTGCCCATCACTGGGTTAGGAGGACACAATGCTAGAGGTCTCAGCTATCATTATTTCCCTTTCTTTTTCACTTCCATAGAATTCTATCCACTAATTCAGGCACATATTTCTTTGTAGATCGAGGGTAAACTATGCTGTTTTGCTAATGCCTAAGGATTCAGTTGATTGGTTGGTTTTTTACTGCGTCAATCATACCTGCATCCTCTCTTTCTCCCAGAAATGAATGCCGTCTTATGAACCTCAAACTCACTATTTTTCCAAGGCTAAATTTTCAAATTGTATTTATTTATCATTTACAATTATTTATCTCTTTTCCTCTCCCTTATTTTTCTTTCACCAAAGATAAACAAAAATAAAGTCAAAAACTGTCTTATAAGACATGCAATGCAAGAAAAGGGAGATGGAAAAGAAATTGAAAAAAATGTTTTCAAGAAATAAACACTTCCAAAAGGGGAGGTTAAAGAGTGAACCATATCTAGCTGGCTTGTCTTCTCACATCCCTTTGAATCCACCAAAGACTGGTGTGATTCAACCATGCCCCTTGACTCAACAATCCCCCCCAAAGGGATTCCAGTTACCAAGCATCACCTTTAAAAATGGGGTGGGGGAACAGGAATAATAATAATACAAAAGAATATTGCTGGACTCTAAAACTGGTCTTGGAAATATCAACATTTTTAGAAGACTATCAATAGGCTCTAAACTGGGTCTAATTACAGGATCCTTATGATTCTCTGGTTATAACAATTTAAGAACTGAAGTTAACCTTCAAAATACCAGTAACACCAGTAATGAATAGGCACCCAAATTCTTGAAAAAAGAATTTTACCTTGCAATCTTGCCTGGGTTTTGAGATTTTTTTAAAAATGAGATATCCTTTATAAAAAGCCGTGGAATTTGTTTGGTGGAAAAAAATAAGCAATGTCCTAAGTAGCATTCATAAGTATTGGAATTCTTTGGTAAGACAGAGAAAGCTAAATTAATTTGTTCATACTGACACAAAGAGAAACAAAGATATATTGTTCAAACAGACATTGTGTTTCATATGGTTTTCTGTGACATTCTTCTTTATTTATTTTGTTTTTAATTAAAAAAAATATTAATGTATTTTTGTTAGTCACCCAAAGTTAAACAATAAGAAATATTAATAATTTATTAGATTTATTAAATGCTGCCTGATTTCCTGTGATTCTAAGCTGTTAAACATTTATAGATGTCTAAATTTTCAAATTGTTTTTATAACAACAACAACAACAGCTTTGTGGCCACCCCCATTGCTTCTCTGCCTAATGTATCCTACAGGGGTTGGAGCATGAGAGTAGTAAGTACTATGTATTCTATTTTGGAAAAAATCTTTGTGCTAATACTAACTGTTTTGAACATAATTTTGATACTAAGATGATATATATAGAAATAATTAATGAATGCCTTTTTACTTGTGAAAATTCTGAAAACAGTTTGAAAATAAAATAATATACTTTTACATTATTGGATCAATATTTTTGTCTGATCAATTATCAATGTGCAGGATCAAATAAAATATGCAATCATATATTTAAACATATCAAGATTTTTTTGGGGGGGATGTTGCCTTCAGCATGCATTTTTAGTGTTGTTTGGGGGATTTTTTGCATTTGAGTCATTCCTGACACCTAGTAATTGCTTGACGAACTCCATGCTGTTTTCTAGTCATTTTTGGATTGGTTTGTCACTGCCTTTTTCCTATAGCGGAGAGAAAGTGATTGGCCATATGTCATCCAGCTGGTTTTAAACCTAAGGCAAGCCTAGAATTCATGGTTTCTCAGTTTCTAGCCCATGACTTTAACCACTATAAGAAATGGAAAAAGATGTTTATGAACTAAACAAATGAAAAGCTGCAATACTCAGCACTTGCTCCAAGTCCAGAATTAAATTAGACATTTCTCTATTAAATCAGGAATGTAATAAAGTTCTAACAGAAGAGAATATCTGTAACTTAGGTTTAACTGTGATCAGTGCTCTCTGATCTTGGTGAGTTTTTTTTTTTAATTCAATGTGAGTGAATGTGGGGGTCTGCTTTTAGTGATGATGTTAGCTAGTTGGATAATGAAATCTCTGCCAGCAAACTCAGAAAGCACAGAGATTTCCACAATGCAATAAAGGTCAGAGTATTCAGGAGTCAAAAGGAATGACATGGAGGAAATTTAGTATGTTTTTGCTACAATCCACTAAAATGGATAATTGAAGTTGCTGCCCTCCCAGTCTCATTTGGAATGAGACATTTAAAGAAGGGTAATTGAAGATGACCTTAGGCAGATACATACAGTATTTGGCAAGTCTCACTTAAAAATGTTTGATTAGAGTTGACTGATGTGGATGGAGGGCAAATTTACGAATACTTTTTGGCAGGTTTTTTGGAAATATTGTGAAAGGGCATCATACAGTTCATAAGGAACAATGGGAAGAAAATCAAAACTTTCTAATTAGAGAGATGATGCAAACTTTCTTCTCTTGTCCAGGAATTCATGGAGCAGCACAACACAACAAGCATGACAAGGAAATATGAAATGTTAATACAGAAGATGAATTCTGCTGGATACTGATTAAAATGTAAATATTTTTCAACACTACAATAAGTTGAATGTACATTTGAATGAGCATTTGTTGTATATTAAGTATTAAATAATTATGACTAGTTTTGTACAAATAGCTCTTTTGCATTGAAATTTTGTCTAAAGGGTCAATTGCAAATTAGGAGTTCCATTTATACAAATATTCCTAAATTTGTTCATATAACACAGACAAATGTTATCTGTACAAATGTTATAACCACAGTACCCCAGTTGCAATGAAATTCATTCGTGTGCAGCTGTTTTAGTTAAAATCAGAAGAGTTATTTAACAAGTGGTTTTCATATGAGTTTGAGATTCTAGGTTCTAGGCAGCTGTGTCTATCATTTCAGTCCTTACATTTAACATTACTATTCAGCTGTCAGAGGGTGCTTGCAGTCATAGTCAGCTGCCTCAAAAGGATTAGAATGTATCCAGGTTTCTTAAGTCTATTGTAGTGGAAAGACTGCAGGAATGTCAATATGAAGTCCATGAAGCAGGTGGAATAAATACTCATAGAGTAGGACACATAAGACATCCAACTGGTTAAGAAACAAGTAAGTAGAAGTAATCTGAAAGGAGACAAGAATATCTTATTTATGCTTATTAAATGAATAAATTGTTGAGAATATTTCTTGAACATAAATGTGAGAGAGTCTAACTTCCCACTCCATGGGTAATAAATAGAGCTCAAACTGAAGGCATTGGGTAAAGTGATATTTATTCTAAAGAAAGTTCTATATTAGTTTACCATTAATTTTGTAGCTTGATATTTGTTCAAATTTTACATTTGTTTTTGAATTTGTACTGAGTTCTAAAGGATAAGTTATGAGGGGAAAACAATGCTGTACCCAAGCATTTCAAATTGATGTAATTTTTGAAGAAGAAATTCAGAATAAAAACTATCAAAGCTTCAGCAGAATGGATGCTAATAAATCAGTGATAAATTCTAGTCCAGCTCTGTTCATTTGTCTCTGAATTCCACCCAGTTCAATGAATTAAAATGCATTAATATAATATAATCAACAAACTTTATTTTTAAACCATGCTTTGAAAACATTTGAAGTAAAATATGTTATCTTGTAAACACTAGATGGAAGAATTAAAAATAAAATTAATGTACTTTTTTTCAATGCAATCTGCACTTACTTTAATTGAATTTGGTCTACTATGGGACAACTTAAGGCATCTGGTTGATGAAAATAGCAGTTTGCCTATACTTTATTTATCATATTTTAAGGCTGCCCACTGACAATAACTCTTGCAATTTGCAGCTTAAAAACATAAAAGCTCAGTACATCAATTAAAATCATGAAAAGGGGGAAAGGTGGCCAAATGGGAAAACAGCAGATGCAGTGACAACAAAACCATCCTTCCACCGACCCTTAGCCTAGGAAATGAGTCACATCTTTAAGGCTTGTCTTAAAAACACCTTTGGAAGACTGCTCTTCTAGAAGCCAAGTGCTATTATATACTGTAGATGGCATTTTCCTAAGTCCTATCAGATAATGTTGTTTTAATAAGGTATATGGGACCTTGCTTCATAGATGGTAAATTTATCAAATGTTACAGGATAGACAGACAGCAAAACAGCAAGACAGTCTCTCATAAAAGGTCTAAATATCATGTGGGTATTTATAGGTGACAACCAACATCTTTCACTGTATCCTGAAGCCCAGCAGTAAACAATTCAGCTTGAACAGCAGAGATATTAAATGTAGATATCATGGTGTGTCCATAACTATTCATGCCATTGCATTAGGCTATAGTTGAGTGATCCTCAGGGCAGTCCCTTGTAGAGCACATTGCAGTGATCCAGATGAAAGATGACTAAGATATAAAAGTGCTTAATTATGAAAAAGTTGCTTGTGTAATATAATTCACACTCAGTCAAAGCTGTCTGTATGGTTCAGTATTGTAAAATTTCAAAGTGTCATTTATTTGATATGCCTTCTGGTATTTCTTCCAAATAATTTGTTCTACTATGTTGATGCTTTTATATTTAGTTGAGAATAGTTGCCTAAAAGATGCTCTATTTTGGATAGTTAAATAGTAAATCAATATAAACCAAGCACTTTCCAATGTTTTAGGCATGGTTTGAGGAACAGAAAGCTGTTTTTGTGTCATAGAAAATTTCTTCCTACCCCGTTTGACAGGTATTGGCTTTCACGTTAAGATTTTTTTTAAAAATCAAGACTCTATTTTTTTATACATGAGGAATTCCCATAATATTATTGAAGTACAGTACTGCTTTTCCCTTTAGACATTCTTGCTGTCTGTGATTCTTGGGCTTAAAATCTGCAGGCCAGCTTTCAAGTGGACCACCAAGAACAATGGTGTCTTTGAGTATCATAACATTAGCTGGTGAGTCATTGAACTGTGTATGTTTTTCTTTTCCTTGACTCTTCTGTAACCTTCCTATCACAAGTTCTGGTTCAGACTGACTGTGGCCTTAGGCAACTACATGTCTGGAATTTCTTCTGCAGTTTGAAGCAACACAGCTTGAATTAATGTACAAGTGGTGTTGCATAGCAGTGCTTTAATCTAGGGATTTATTCAGCTGGATAGCTACAGTAGCCATTGTTTTTAACTGTACTATATAGGCTTCCTATGTACTTGTATGCATTTTGAAACATTTCTTCAGAAAAGGATGTTAAGTAGTGTTTTACTCATATGATTTATATTGAATTACTAATGTTGCATATTGTTTTAACTACCATTAAGTCAGAAAGGTGTAATGTACAGCACCTGCATTTAATTAATGACTTAAATTTTATGTTAGGATGTAATAGGGAAGAAATTATGTAGATCCTGCTCCATGTCCTTAGAATTCAGTGTAGCTCATAAAAACAAACAACCTCAATATATTTTTCATTCATCCTGCCTTTTAACCCTAAAGAAGATTACACCACATACGAGCAACTAAAATAAAAGTGGGTTGCCATAGTTCACTTATAATATTATAATATTATAATATTAAGACATATTGTTTTAACTTAATGATAGCTTGTTCAATGAACTGTGGCTCAAATGATCTATGGCAAGAATTGAATTTCTTGAAGCAATCTAATTTCTTGAAACAAATGTTTACCAAGTAACCGATATTTTGTAAAAGAAAATATAGCATTAATAGATGACAAAGAACATGAGAGAAGACCAGTTATTTGTTAAAATTAATCAGAAACTTTGATTAATATATGGAAGAGCTAGAAATCACATTTCAACCTTTAATTGGTGGGATAAGTCATGGTTCCTCACAAGAGTATTCAAAGAAAAGAATAATAGAATCACCATAAATGTGATCTTGAGTCTGGAGGAAAAGCAGGACATAGCCTTAATAAGCAACCTTTGCATAAGAAGCAATAAGACATCGTATGTGAGATCCAGTATAATTTATTGCTTAATAGTTTGATGTACAAATATTATGAATTAATATTTAGCCATAATACTTAAAGCCAAACAGAGTTACTGAAAATCTTGCATTCAGAAAACCAATTGATCAGTCGGTGTAATTGAGAAAACTGGAACAACAAGAGCGAACAATCAAAGAATTGTGGGAAACTATTAATCTTAACAAACAAACTTTTAAATAGTGATAATAAGGGTACCAAATACTGTATCTTCAAGAGTAAAACAAAATCATTCAATCCTAGAAGACTGAAGAATAGTGATGGGCGAACCCAAAGGTGTTCGGGTTTGGCAAGTTCAGATGAACTTTACACAAAATTCGGCCAAACCTGAACCGAACCCGAACGAGGAATCCCAGCAAGAGATTTTGGGGGCAGAGCTTTGACATCACGTATACCAGCAGGTTGCTAAGGATGCCAAGGTGATCACTTCCTGGATTCCATGGAATCCAGGAAGTGATCACCTTGGCGTCCTTAGCAACCTGCCGGTGAAGTCAAAGCTCCGAATGCCGAACACGACCCCAAACATTGCCCGAAGTTTCAATAATAATAATAATAATAATAATAATAATAATAATAATAATAATTATTATTATTATTATTATTATTATTATTATTATTATTATTATTATTATTATTTATTGGATTTCTATGGCGCCCCTCTCAGCAGACTCGGGGCGGCTAACAACAATAATAAACACAACATGTACAATCCAATAATAAAAACAACTAAAAACCCCTATTATAAAACCAAACATACACACAAACATACCATGCATAACTTGTAATGGCCTAGGGGGAAGAGCTATCTCAACTCCCCCATGCCTGGCAGTATAAATGAGTCTTGAGTAGTTTACGAAAGACAGGGAGGGTGGGGGCAGTTCTAATCTCCAAGGGGAGTTGGTTCCAGAGGGCCGGGGCCGCCAAAGAGAACGCTCTTCCCCTGGGGCCCACCAAACGACATTGTTTAGTCGACGGGACCCAGAGAAGGCCAACTCTGTAGGACCTTATCGGTCGCTGGGATTCGTGCGGTAGCAGGCGGTTCCGGAGGTAATCTGGTCCATTGCCATGTAGGGCTTTAAAGGTCATGACCAACACTTTGAATTGTGACTGGAAACTGATCGGCAGCCAATGCAAGCCACGGAGTGTTGAAGAAATGTGGGCAAATCTTGGAAGCCCCACGATGGCTCTCGTGGCTGCGTTCTGCACGATCTGAAGTTTCTGAACACTTTTCAGAGGTAGCCCCATGTAGAGAGCGTAGAGACCCGAATTGTGCGAGTTTGGTTCACCCATCACTACTGAAGAAATATAACTCATGATAAACTCATATAAAGGAACTTGAAATTAAAGACTAAAACTCACTACTTGAATATTATGTCCAATTCTGGACAGGTTTAATGAGGGATTAAAAAATTTAAAACAGGGTTAGAGAAGAGGAGAAACACTAAGCTTATAAAGAAAGATGAAAAGAATTTAAATTTTGCTTTGAGAAGAAAGATGGGGTAAAATGATACTATTCAATGCCTGAAAAGTTGCTTCATAGAATGAGGCTACATCTTGTTCTTAATAATTCTAGAATGCAGGATATAGAATAATAGGTTTAAGTTATAGGCAGACCATTTCTGTTTGAATGTTAATTTTTTACCTTATGTCTTCAATTAAAGCCTGGAAATCCATCTGTTAAGAATACCTTAGTTTGGATTGCTGTCCTGAGCAGATTAAATAACCTAAACGTCTGTTTCATGATTTTATGATATGTGATTATACTAAAATTTAACAAAAAGTTATCTTACTACATATGCCCTAATTCTGACTCTGAGCAATCCAAAATTATTATAGAGACTCTATAGAATTGGAGAATTATGATGATCCTTAAAATCATGCCAGCTCCGTAATAGCAGGGAAAAAGTCTAAAGGACAAATATGTTGCTGACTTTCTTATTACTTGTAATAACAAAATAAGAAAAACTATTTAGTTCAACCAAATAGCTGATATGGGCTCTCCTCGTGATCAGGAGGTTGGAGAAAAACTGGCTAATGGTATTTTGGGACTTTTTAATACTCTAAGCAGACATCCTAAAATGCTGGCAGATGGTCAGAATAGTTTCTAAGGGGTGATCTAAATTTGATTGGAGACAATGAATTGCATACATAAAAGTAAAATATTCTTCAAGTTATGCTAAAATTGTGATAACCACAAGAGTCACTTTTATCTAGTTTATTTGGCAACTGCATTGATGTGATTTGCCACAATCATCTTCTAAATTCTTTTTTCACACATACATACCCATTTAACCTATATTATTTATTCTTAATACGTTTACTGAGCAGTTCTGAAAAGGAATTTTTATAAAGAGGTGGGGTCAAAAATATCAACCATGCGATCTGATCCAAATCTGATCCAAGATTTTTTTTGTGCCATGCAGTGAAAAGTGGCAGCACTTCAACATTGTGAAGTTACAAGGTTGAGAGTTTTTTTTAATAAAAAATCTGGTTTTAATCTAATGTATTGATAGTTAAGAAATGAAATACAATGTATAATATGTATAAGACAGAATGTACATTACTGTTATTAGCAAGGATAAGTATTTTTATATATTTTTCCTATTCTGTTGCCATATTTTGCACATATAAGCTACACTGTATTAAAAAAATAACAATAATTCATGCATTGTTTTATTTTGCATAATTCTTATATAAATGAAAAATACCTTACATTAAAATCTGACTAAATGATTTAAGGGAACCTTTTTCATATTGTATAAAGAATACTACAAAGACAAGGCATCAATATGTAAAATACATTTTAGAGAAAGCTATGCAACATAGCCTTGCCTAGTCTGTCTTTCATTAAACAAAATTCAGTGTAACTAGTTATCATTAATTAAATGTTAGGGAGGAGAAAATATAAGACAACATCTTACCATTATTCTGATATTTCTGTGTTTACTATTACCCAGCGGTTTCTCTTAACAAATGTGCAAATAGGTATGTATTATTTTAACTACTTGTGCGCTTACATTTTATTCATTTTGTTCACTTTCTATTTTTATTTTGGTTTGCTGTAAAGAATTGCCACATATTGTTGTAAAGGAGTTCCTGCAGATTTTACTCCAGTTCTTTTTGCTGATTATAGGGGACAGGTTTCATCTCTGTTTCAAGACCATTGAGCCAGCATGATGTCATGGCCAGCATTTGGGGGCTTTAGATTCTTAATTAATTAATTGGATTCAAGATTTTGTACACTGTGTATCAGTGTTCCCTCTAATTTTTTTTGGGGGGGGGCGGAAAAGTATAGTGTCTGAGCGGCAGTCCCTTCGGGACTGGGCGGCACAGAAATAATAAACAAACAAACAAACAAACAAATAAAAAACCCACCCTGTTTTGCTTCAAAGAATTTCAAAATAAAATACTGTACTGTGTGTCTATAACAGTGAGCTCATAATAGGGCAACTCTATCAATATCAAAATGCCACTTAAATAGTTGAGCTAGTTTCAAACTAGATTTTGATTTTCTTTCTCTCTTCCTTACTCCCATTCTTTTTCTTTCTCTTTTCCTTCCACTCTTTTTTCTATCTGTTTCTCTCTCTTCCTCTCTTTCTCCTTCCCTGTCACTCTTTCCCTCTCGGCTTCTGGGCAGGTTTGGAAAACTCTGAGTTGATGATGATTTTTAAGTGAGCAATTGCTCACTGCTCAGCTTAGAGGGAACTATGCTGTGTATTATATGTTGTGAGCTGCTCTGACTCCTCAGAGAGGGGCGGTAAGTAAGTAAGTAAGTAAGTAAGTAAGTAAGTAAGTAAGTAAGTAAACAAACAAACAAACAAACAAACAAACAAACAAACAACATCACGCAGGACTGATACCGTCCCGCTAAAATGGTATCTAGTTATCTATTTGCATTTGCATGGTTTTGAGCTGCTAGATTGGAAGCAGCTGGGGCAAGGACTAAATCTCTCCCTATCTTATAGAGCAGTGTTTCCCAACCTTGGCAACTTGAAGATATTTGGACTTCAACTCCCAGAATTCCCCAGCCAGCATTCGCTGGCTGGGGAATTCTGGGAGTTGAAGTCCAAATATCTTCAAGTTGCCAAGGTTGGGAAACACTGTTATAGAGCTTGGGTCTTGAACCCAGTCTTCTAGCTTTCCAGCCAACAAGCCTCCTTAACCACTGAATCACCTTGCTGCCCTTATATTATTGTAAAATAATTTTAAATGAATATAACATTGCAACTATATACAGCTAGGAGATGATCTTTCTATTTCTCTGTGTGCTGTAAAGGAAATATTAAACCATTCAGTGTTGTAAGCATAGCTTAGAGTTATTGTTAACATTCCCCTCCTTTTGTTTTGTTTTTTTTATTAGGGCTATGGAAGATGAAGGACTTTTTCTTGGCTAAGCACATTTTTTTTAATTCAGCCTTTCAAATTACTTAATATATTTATAAATAAATTGTTGCTCTAAGATTTATATTTCCAATTGTTTTATATTAAGTTTCTATTGAACTCAAGCTAGCTTAATTTTAACAAAGTCTTGTGGTTAACTATTTCAAACAGCTTTATTCTTTAATGTAATGAGTTGTACAAATAAACAAATAATGACGATAACCAGGCTATAAAATACACAAAAATCAGAAGCCAACTTTTTTCTGCTTGACTTTTTAAGAAATGTGCATTAGATTTAACATAGTGGGATAATATTCAACATCATTCTTTATAGAACTGTGGTGGCACAATGGTAAGAGTGCAGTACTGAAGGCTACTTCTGCTGATCATCAGCTGCCAGCAGTTTGGCAGATCGAATCTGAAGCTTGACTCAACCTTCCATCCTATCAAGGTGGGTAAAATGAGGACCCAGATTGTTGGGGGCAATATGCTGACTTGTAGAACTGCCTAAAGAGGGCTGTAAACACTGTGAAGTTATATATAATTCTAAATGCTATTGCTATTAAACCACTAAGACTTTGAAAATATATTCAACTAAATAATTGGTGGTTGCAAAGCAGGTGATGCATACTGCTTTCATTTTTCACAGCATTATCACTCCACCCACATCACACCAACTCTCTGTGAGCTGCACTGGCTTCTAATCAGTCTCCAGATGCAATTCAAGGTGTTGGTCATCACCTATAAAGCCCTACATGTCTTAGGGCCAGACTATCTTCGAGACCGCCTCCTACCATATAACTCACTGTGACCAATAAGAGCCCATGGGGCTGGCCTTTTCTGGATCCCATCTTGGACATCAACACCCTAGAAAATGTTCAAAGATACTTCACCAGAAGAGCCCTTCACTCCTCCACTCGAAACAGAATGCCCTACGAAAGCAGACTATCAATCCCAGGTCTAGAAAGCTTAGAACTATGACGCCTAAAACACGATCTAAGTATCGCCCACAAGATCATATGCTGCAACGTCCTGCCTGTCAATGACTACTTCAGCTTCAACCGCAACAACACAAGAGCACGCAACAAATTCAAACTTAATATTAATCGCTCCAAGCTTGACTGTAAAAAATATGACTTTAGCAATCGAGTTGTTGAAGCGTGGAACTCATTACCGGACTCAGTAGTGTCAACCCCTAACCCCCAACATTTGTCCCTTAGACTATCCACGATTGACCTCTCCAGGTTCCTAAGAGGTCAGTAAGGGGCGTACATAAGTGCACTAGCCTGCCTTTTGTCCCCTGTCTCCTTATCTCATATATCATATATCTTTTCTTCCTTTCATATATCTTCTCCTCTACTTTTATATCTTTTCTGTATATATAATACTTCATGTCTATCCTCTTCAATATGTAAATAAAATAAATAAACAAACAAACAAACAAACAAACAAAACAGTGCCAACAGGCATGGCCATGGGGAAAGGCCTTCTCTATGGTGGCTCCAGCTCTTTGGAACCAGCTGCCCACAGAGATCCATACCCTCCCTACCCTACTGGCCTCCTGCAAAGCTGTAAAGACCTGGCTTTTCTGACAGGCCTAGGACTGTTGACTGAGTGATATACAATCTAGATCCAGCCACGAGAGATACTGAGAGATATGCATAGTTTTTACTAGGGTTTTGTAATTAATTTTTAAATTGTTCCTTTAAATATTGTTTTTATTTGTTGTAAGTCACCCAGAGCCCTTGAGAAGTAAAAATTGAGGCATATAAATTAGATAGATAAACAAACAAACAAACAAACAAACAAACAAACAAACAAACATGTATAATATCTAAGTTCCATAAATAAGCAGAGATACTTTTGGCTAATTCCATATGCAGGATGGTTACTCTGCCAGGTTATGTGCTCCTCTGTTCCAATGCCCCTCCAAATATACATGAGTTCTATAGGCCCTCCGAAAGCAGCTTTGTTGCATAAGTTCAGATTCCAAGCTCAGTACAGCAAGAGACACTCGATAACCAAGTCTAATGGGCATATACAAAGTCCAGGGAAGCAATCCATAAGTCAAACAGGCCAGGATAAGCAGACAGGCACAAGCACACAAGGCTCAGAACTGGACATGTTCGTCCATCAACACTCAAATCTTCAGGGTGGGATTAAGTAGATAATGCCAGTGCAGCCCTTCATGAGAGGTGAGATTCCCACGTCATGGGTAGACTAGCTGATTGGCATTGTGATTATTTTTTCTCTGCTCTATGTGTCCTTGGATCAGGAGAAGATGTAGACTCCATCTCCTCCTCCTTACTAACCACTGCCCCCAGTCCTCTCCTGTTACCACATCACTACTCCCAGCCTCAGCCTGTTGTTCCTCTTATTGACCCAGCTGAGGCTGCTGCATCACGCTAGCACTCTCTGAGCCCTGATCTTGACCAATGCTCAGCTCCATGCTTTCCTCTGCAGACTCAAATTCACCCTCATCCTTTGAACTCACATCAGGGGTCTGGTGATAGATGAATGACAGGTCAGTTTGATGGCTTTCTTGAAATAACAGGGAATTTTAAATTTTAGATAACTGATTCTATTTGGAACCTGTTTAAACAAAACACACACACAAAGTGCTTGTTTCATGGTAGGCAAGAAATCTCAGTTAAATTTGCATTAAATAAAGTCATGTTCAGATATAACATCTAAGATCTCTCTTGATTTTAATATATTACTTCTCTTGAGTGCCTTGCACTCAAATGCAAACATTCTCTTCATGGATATTGCCTATTATTTTTAAAATATATATATTTAAGCTTATGAATATCCACTTGATTTCTGTTTGAAAAGCTTCTGTTTTTATCTTGCTATGCTTTTTTGCTTGAACTTGACTGCTTATATATTGAAAAGTCAAGTTCAAAAAGTCATTGTTCTTTGTGCTACAAAATTACCAGATTCACTTTGAATTCAAGTGACAAAGTCTGTCAACTTTACCCTCTGACACATATTTTAAGGATCAAAAGTTGCTTAAATATCTTGATGGAATGGGAAATTGGAAACACTACAGTGAATTTCTTTCCACCTATGTCTATAATGTATGTCACATTTAAAGCTACCAGTTTCACAGAGGCAATGGAAACAAAATAATTGACATTTATCTTCTTCAAAATATACTTCTTCATCCAATGTGTTATTAATACTATGAAATAATGGTTGTAAAATCATAAAAGCATGTCTGATTGTATAGTCAATTCCCCTACCTCAAAGTTATTCACATCATCCTTCTGAGTTATAAAATGTTTATTGATATAAAGTAGCAACTTAGGGAAGATTTAGCACATTTAATATCCATAATTGTATCACAGTTAACACTCATTCTATTCAATAGTTACTCTTTAAAAGTATGCAATTAATCTTGGTACTATATACATACCTACAGGCATCTGAATGCTAATTATTTAATTTGAATAGCCACTACCTGCTTCAGATCAATTCTAGGTGACTCATAGCATAAAAACAAAGAACAAATACATATACAATTAAAAGTAGGGCATATTATGTGGGAAAAGGGTGGGTCTGACCAATAAGAAAATATCTCACACATTCAACAAGGAGCTCCAACAATTCTATCAAAGTCTGGGTGAAGACAGATCTTTAAGACCCTCTGGAATACAATCAAAGTTGAAGCCACCCAGATCTCAGGATAAACTTATTCATTTTAATCGATATTATTCTTCATGCCCCCCAAATATAGGAAATAAATATTTAAAGTGGTAAGGGGACCTTGTTGGATTCATTTTGACATCACCCAGAGACCTGGTCCAGAAGACCATTTATTTTATTTTATTTTATTTATTTGTCAAATTTATTTATTTATTTCTTTATTTATTAATTAATTATTTAGATTTATATGCCGCCCCTCTCCACAGACTCGGGGTGGCTCACAGCAGATACCGCAAATATGTATAAGACAACAGATATGAACGAACACTTGTAAGCGCTTATATTAAGATTTACAAAGTGGCGCTCAGGGCGATGAGACGCGTCTAACATCTCACCCTGATTGCATCTGCAAAATTATTATTATTATTATTATTATTATTATTATTATTATTATTATTATTATTATTATTATTTAGTTTTTTATGCCACCCCTCTCCACAGACTCCCATCCAGACACCCTCTTTAGGGTGACTCGCTCCCTCCTTATTCAGGGGGGAGTTAACGAATCCTTGCAGGATAGTGCTGAAGATTTTAACAAGCTTTTCACAGATAAAATTGCTCAGATCTGGACAGGCCTTAACTCCAGCTGGAGTGCAGTGTTGGTGGACAATGAGTCAGTCAAGGTGACAGGGACCCGTCTTATTCCTGTTGTATGGGAGGAGTTTGACTTGGTAATGCCTGATGAAGTAGATAAGGCCATGGGAGCTGTGAGCTCTGCCACCTCTTTGTTGGGACGAGCACAATTCCATCTGTCCATCCATTACCCTGGGGGGGAACTACTGACCCCCTCAGAGAGGGTTCGCAACTTGGGCATCCTCCTCGATCCACAGCTGACATTGGAATGTCATCTTTCGGCTGTGGCGAGGAGGGCGTTTGCCCAGGTTCACCTGGTGCACCAGTTGCAGCCCTATTTGGACAGGGAGTCATTGCTCACAGTCACTCATGCCCTCATCACCTCAAGGTTCAATTCCTGCAAAGCTCTCTACATGGGGCTACCTTTGAAAAGTGTTCGGAAACTTCAGATCGTGCAGAACGCAGCTGCGAGAGCCATCTTGGGGCTTCCAAGATTCGCCCAAGTTTCTACAACACTCCGTGGCTTGCACTGGCTGCCGATCAGTTTCCGGTCACAATTCAAAGTGTTGATTATGACCTTTAAAGCCCTACATGGCAATGGACCAGAGTACCTCCAGAACCGCCTGCTACCGCACGAATCCCAGCAACCGATAAGATTCCACAGAATTGGCCTTCTCTGGATCCCGTCGACTAAACAATGTCATTTGGCGGGCCCCAGGGGAAGAGCCTTCTCTGTGGTGGCCCCTGCCCTCTGGAATCAACTCCCCCCGGAGATTAGAACTGCCCCACCCTCCCTGTCTTTTGTAAACTACTCAAGACTCACTTATACCACCAGGCATGTGGGAGTTGAGACACCTTTCCCCCAGGCTCTTTTATATTTTGTTTTATGTTTGGTATGAAGTGTTGTTTGGTTTTTTTAAAATATGAGAGGGTTTTATATGTTTTTTAATATTAGATTTGTTCTACTATAATATTGTTTTTATTATTGTTGTGAACCGCCCCGAGTCTTCGGAGAGGGGCGGCTTACAAATCTAATAAATTATTATTATCATTGTTATTATTGTTATTATTGTTATTATTGTTATTATTGTTATTATTGTTGTTATTGTTGTTATTGTTGTTATTATTGTTATTATTGTTATTATTGTTATTATTGTTATTATTGTTATTATTGTTATTATTGTTATTATTGTTATTATTGTTATTATTGTTATTATTGTTTGAATTTAATGAGTGCATCTGAGCTTCATAATTATAATTATAAAATTACAATAAAAATTATAAAAATGCCATAACTGGTGGCAAAGGAAGATTGAATGCAAAAATTATAAGAAAATTTGTTGAACATTCCTGGGAAAGAATTTTCCCTGAAAATGAACACATCTGGGAAATGGAGTATAATTATATGCCAGGTAGAGTGGTTTGTGTAGACCTGATTTTTGTTATTGTTTGTGTTGTTAATAAATATATGAATGGAAAAAAAGTTGAGAGCATGCAGTTCTTTAAAAAAAACATTCAAGAGACCATATATATAATGAGTAGATTTTAAATTTGAAACTGATTGCACTAATAAGAATTTGAAAGTTGTTTTATGATTGTTATAAAAGTAGTATATAATGAAAATAACATGTAAAATAATTGGAATCTTTAAAGAATGGCTCAGGAGTGATATTTTCAGTTCTAAAGCTGATTACTGTACCTATTGTCATTAATCTGTCCTTCTTCATATTTAATCTTAGATCCAGTTTTTCATTGTGCTCCACAACTTTCACTTATTAGAACTTGCAGTTCATTTGCATTTCCACCTATCAGAGTAGTGTCATCAGCAGAGGGCAGGTTATTGATGTCTCTTCATTGTGCTGTTGCTTAGCCAAAAATGAAATAGCATGTTAGCTCTTACTGTTTAGATGCATATGGATTAAAAATAATCTTGCTCCAGAGGTAAACAAATTTAAATATAAATAACACAAGTCTATTTAATTTTTACAGACATTTTTAAAAGTAAGTGATCCCTCGATTTTCGCAATCTCGTTCTTCGTGAAACGCTATATCGCGATTTTTCCCACCCGATGACGTCACTCCCTTCCTTTCTCATCTTTCTTTCTCTCTCTCTTTCTCTATCTTGCTTCTTCCTCTCTCACACTCTCTTCCTCCCTCTCTCATCTCTTTCTTTCCTTCTCTCTCTTTCTCTATCTCTCCCCCTCATGCTGGCGGGCGGCGGGTGGGCAGCGGGCGGGTGGGTGAGCGGGCGAGCGGGGGCATCAGTGAGGAAGACCCAGGGAAGGTTCCTTCGGCCGCCCAGCAGCTGATCTGCTTGGCGGCCGCAGCAGCAGCGAGCAGACGAAGATCGGGGTTTCCCCGCCGCCCACGCAAAGGGGAAACCCCGATCTTCGTCTGCTCGCTGCTGCTGCGCTGCCGAGCAGATCAGCTGCTGGGCGGCCGAAGGAACCTTCCCTGGGTCTTCCCCGCCGCCCACGCAAACTCCACCATCTGCGCATGCGCGGCCATGAAAAAAAGGGTGCGCATGCGCAGATGGTGTTGTTACTTCCGCAACCCTACATCGCGAAAAATCGATTATCGTGAGGGGTCTTGGAACGGAACCCTCGCGATAATCGAGGGATCACTGTATTAATAATTACTGTGTTTCTACCTCACTAACATAAATCAAAAGTCTCTTTCAAAACTATACATTTCTCCATGCTGAAGTGTTCTATGATTTATTTGAATGTATAGATATGTGCATTAGGTTCTTAAAAACTTAAAAATACAAAACAAGCAATATTTCTACTCTTAAAAGCATAATGGCAGTTTAACATACATTTTCACTCATATACATGTGTGTATGTATGTGTTTATATATATATATACAGTATGTATGTATGTATGTATGTGTGTGTGTGTGTGTGTGTGTGTGTGTGTGTGCTGAGCTACCTTCCCTGTATAAATACTGGTGGGTAGGTGGGTGGGTGGGTGGGTGGGTGTGGAGTGCTGGCTCAGCAGCTGCAAACTATGTTGAAACTTCCTGGTGAGTCATTGGTATAATTGATGTATGCTGATTAGTTGATGTTTGTGGATTAGGGGTGATATCCTGGGTAGTTGGAGATTGCAGACTACTTAGCTGTTTAGTAATGTGTGTCTGGGGTGTAACATTTTTGGTTTGGCTGCAAGTTTGTGGTCTGGTCATGTGTTGATGGTGTTTGTCAGTTTGTTTTGTGTGCATGTCAGAGGGGGCTGCAACAGTTGGAGGCACTGTTGTATTTTGGCTTCTGGGTGGTGGTTGTATTTGGTCTGTATGGTGGGTGTGGGTTTGGGTCTGGTGGGGGTGATTGGTGGTGGTGTCCTGTGTTGTTCTGGGTCTGGTTTCAGTTTGCATGGCTGGGATACGTTTGTTAATGAGGGCTGGTTTCCAGAGGTCTGGTAGGTGGGAGATATCATCACGTTTGTTCATATTGTGGGGGTGTTATTCTATTTCAATGGCTTTGATGATTATTCTTTTGTTGTAGTGTTCAGCTTTGGAAATTAATCTGGTTCCAACCAAATTTCATGTCCTGTAGTTTCGAAGTGTTGGAAAAGGGAGGAAGTTTTTTCTTCTAATGTTTTACAGCAATTACTGCAGTCTCAGGGTCAACAGTAAGAGTAAGCATTACCTACTAACACTGTGGTTAATAGTAATGCTTACTCTTCCCTATATGATCATGAGCATATAAGTAACTGGCATTTGCAGGGTGAAATATAGGACTTAAAGATATTTTAGGGATTTATTTTTATTTATTTATTTTTGTCAAGTACATATTGGTAGTATACAAAGATATAACAATGTTTATATGCATGCTACTAGTGAGAGAGAAAGAAAGAGACATTAGGACAGGGGATGGAAGGCATGCTGGTGTGCTTATGAATATCCCTTATTATTATTATTATTATTATTATTATTATTATTATTATTATTATTATTTATTGGATTTGTATGCCCCCCCTCTCTGCAGACTCGGGGCGGCTAACAACAGTGGTAAAACAACATGAACAATCCAATTAATAAAAACAACTAAAAAACCCTTATTATAAAAAAAACCCCAAACATACCAAGCATAACTTGTAGTAGCCTAGGGGGAAAAGATAACTTAGCTCCTCCATGCCTGGCGACAAAGGTGGGTCTTAAGTAATTTGCAAAAGACAAGGAGAGTGGGGGCCGTTCTAATCTCTGGGGGGAGTTGGTTCCAGAGGGCCGGGGCTGCCACAGAGAAGGCTCTTCCCCTGGGGCCCGCCAAACGACATTGTTTGGTTGACGGGACCCAGAGAAGGCCAACTCTGTGGGACCTTATCGGCTGCTGGGATTCGTGCGGTAGAAGGCGGTTCCGGATGTATTCTGGCCCAATGCCGTGTAGGGCTTTATATTATATGTATCAATTATATCAGGATTAGTTTTTAAACAATCTGTAACTGATGTCCAAATCTCTAAATTGCTGCTCAAAAATACATTTTTTCTGTGACTGAGCAAATGTTTTTTCTTCATAAAGTTTATATGCCCACTTTGATAGTTTCTGATAGATTAGACATCAGTGCAAAGAACAACTGATGTCTTAGTCCTTAGAGGTCTGTACCTAGGCTGTAAGAAAAAAAATGCAAATAGCATATTAACAGTTGTGAGAAATGTAACGGTGTGTTGGAGGTATGCATTAAAGAATGCATTGATTGCTTTTGTGAAAGAAAGTATGTTTCTGATTATGTGTATGATTGTATGCATTGCTAAGAAAATATGTACACTGAAGTAATGTAAGTTAAAAATCTATGCAAAAACAGCTGGCAGGAGACAGAGTTTAGACTGTCTGGCCATTTCAGCGAATTGGGTGAATTATATTAAAAATGCCAGCAGTTGAAATATTTACAAATCCCAGTGATCTATGACAGTAGATCACTGGGATTTGTATTAGATCTATTTTCAGTGATGGGATGCCACTTGGAAAATATCCGAAGTGTAATTGGATATATGATGTAGTTGTGAAACATCGAGATGTGGCCACTAGAATGAAGACTATACATAAACAATGTTTTGATAGATATGGGAACTGTACACCCCCCTATAAAAAGTTCAGGATTATAGATGAAGGGTTGCTGTTACCATATTAGGAGATAAAAGCCCCTTCAAAACTTATGTTCTTGTGTGGCAATGTAGCATTAACAAAGCTTCCTTTTACATGAAAAAGTAGTGCAGTTGGATATGTAAAGGCATCACATAGATATACAAAGCAAGTGGGAGAAACAATGAAGAAAAAAGGAAATGCTTTTTTTTAGAATGGATGAAAGTGGCATTAAATAGCTCCTCCTTTTGCATGAAAGGAGAAACAACAGCCTCAGATATAATGTCCACATGTTTTGTTGAAGTACCAGTTCCAGAAAAAAAAATATTTGAGGAAGCAAAGGTTGTTTGTTATAAAGCCTAATGATTATAAACTTGCAAAGGTTTATTTGGTAATCCAGGTAAGCCAACTAAATTGACTAATCAAAAGAAACTGGTAATTGAAGTAAAGCACATATTGCCAGCTTATGATTGTGTAGTATTTATTTATTTTATTTATTTATTTATTTATTAGATTTGTATGCCGCCCCTCTCCGAAGACTCGGGGCGGCTAACAACAATAAAAAAGAAAATGTAAACAAATCTAATATTAAAAATAATCTAAAAAACACCAATTTAAAAAACTAATCATACATACAAGCATACCATGTATAAATTCTATAAGCCTAGGGGGAAGGAAAAATTTCAATTCCTCCATGCCTGAGGTGAGTTTTAAGGAGCTTGCAAAAGGCAAGGAAGGTGGGGGCAACTCTGATGTCTGGGAGGAGCTGGTTCCAGAGGGTTGGGGCCGCCACAGAGAAGACTCTTCTCCTTTGTTTAGTTGATGGGACCCGGAAAAGTCCAACTCTGTGGGACCTAACCAGTTGCTGGGATTCGTGCGGCAGAAGGCGGTCCCGGAGATATTCTGATCCGATACCAGGAAGGGCTTTATAGGTCATAACCAACACTTTGAATTGTGACCGGAAATTGATCGGCAACCAATGCAGACTGCGGAGTGTTGGTGTAACATGGGCATACCTTGGGAAGCCCATGATTGCTCTCGCAGTTGCATTCTGCATGATCTGAAGTTTCCGAACACTTTTCAAAGGTAGCCCCATGTAGAGAGCATTACAGTAGTCGAACCTCGAAGTGATGAGGGCATGAGTGACTGTGAGCAGTGAGTCCCGGTCCGACAATCTGAGAGGAAGCTAGAAAAAGTTATAGATATATACAGCTATAACTACAGATCATACATTTACTTGTGCTGAAAAGGTGAGATGAGTACATGAAACTAGATGGAGAAACAGTACCCATATACCTGGACAATGGCCCATATCTCCAGTGCAGTTTGATATTACCCAGGATATTAACCCTTCTGAGTATATTTCCTTAGTTAGCTTCGCAATATAACCAGAAGCAAATAGGACATTTGGCATGTGCTTTAGAAAAAAGTATTAATGCAACCTCACCTGCTATAGTAGCCTTGGCAGATAACATGGGTGAAGTAAGGGAATTTGTACAGAATAGGATGGCTATTCATTATATATTATTAAGAATGGGACATGGGCATGAGGAATTTATCAAAACTAAAATAAAAGCCCTATAAAACATTAATACACAATTACAATATGTAACAGATAACTCTGCATTCAAAGATATATGGAACATCTTAACATCCTGGATGCCATTTAATCTGGCTGAAAAATATTTTCATGGTAATTATTGTAATCATAGTCTTGAATCTTGTAACCTCTACTTGTATTAAATGCATACCCATCTGTATGAAATTTTGCAAATGTTGTTATAAAATTGTTGTAAGAAAGGAAAAGTAAAGGTGACAAGATGTCTTAACCAATACAGAAATAAGCATCATGCTCCAGAACATCCAGGACTATGAATATGCCTAAGGACTACAATGCCTTAGAACAGAGGTCCCCAACCGCCGGTCCGCGGACCAGGACCGGATCGTTGGGGTTTTTCAGCCGGTCCGCGGCGCCAGGGCCGCCGATAGACGGGTATTACTAAGAGCCCTGCACCGGGTGAAATTGACCAGCAAAGGTGATATTCAATGTCGGGGCCGCACGGGCGGTTGCGCGCGCTCCCTATCTCCCTGCTAGCCCACTCGGAATATTCAAAATAAGAAAAACCTTCGCCGGCAAAGGCTTTTCTTATTTTGAATATTCCGAGTGGGCTAGCAGGGGGATAGGGAGCGCGCGCAACCGCCCGTGCGCCCCCGACATTGAATATCACCTTTGCCGGCCTCCGCTGAGAGAACGCCTGCCCCGTCTCTCCTGCTGAGAGCCCGGGACGAAAGTGCTCTCGGCAAAGGTGAGACAGGCAGGGCGTGCGTGCGTCACCGCTGAGAAGAACGGAGAGAGAACGAGAGTGAGTGAGAGCAACAGGCAGCAAGATAGAGAGAAAGTGAGAGATTGAGAGAAAGGGGGGAGAGAAAGAGATAGCAAGAGAGAGAGAGAACAAGAGAGAGAAAGAGCGTGAGAAAGAAAACAAGAGAGAAAGAGTGAGAGAGAGAGAAAGCAAAAGAGACAGAAAGAAAACAAGAGAGAGAAAGTGAGAAGAAGAGAGAGAAAGAGGGGGAGAGAGAGAAAGAGAGGGAGAAAGAGAGAGGGAGAGGGGGGAGAGATAGCAAGAGAGGGAGAGAGAGAAAGAGAGAGGGAAAGGGGGGAGAGATAGCAAGAGAGGGAGAGAGAGAAAGAGAGAGGGAAAGGGGGAGAGAGGGGGAGAGAAAGAGAGAGGGAGAGAGAGAGGCGATAAAGGAAGAGGAGAGAGAGAAAGGAAGAGAAAGAAAGAAAGAGGGATAGAAAGAGAGAGAGTGAGAGATGCTCAGTGAGCCTTTCTTTGAAGTTGCCTTTCTTTCTTTCTTTCTCTCTTTCTTGCTCTTTTTCTTTCTCTCTTTTACATTCCCTTCCTCTATTTCTTCTTTTCTTTCTCCTTCCTACCTTCTTCCCTCCCTCCCTCCCTTCAGTCCTTCCTCTCTTACTCTCCCCTTTCATAAGTTTCCTTCCTTCCTTCCTTCCTGTTTCTGTCCCTTCCCCCTTTCTTTCTTTCTTTCTTTCTTTCCTTCCTTCCTTCCTTCCTTTCCTCCCTCCATTTCTTGCTTTCCTTTTCCTTCCTCCCTTCTTTCCTCCCTCATTCCCTTCTTTCACTCCTTCCTCTCTTACTCTCCCCTTTCACACCTTTCCTTGCTTTCTTTGCACCCTTCTTCTGTTCCTTCCCTCTTTCCTTCCTTCCTTCCTACCCTCCGTCCATTCATTCACCCATTCCTCTCTTATGGCGCCGCTGACAGCTAGCTCTCCCCCACCCCCAGCGGGCCATGGAAAACTGGTCTAGCTTAAAGCCGGTCCCTGGTGCAAAAAAGTTTGGAGACCTCTGCCTTAGAAGAAAGGGAAAGGGAGTAGTTGTAAGAAAAAAACAACAACCTTATGCTTCTTTTGCCTTGTATAACCCCTTGTCCTTGTAAAAGAGTAGAGGGACAAATATGGTGAAATAGTTACTAAGAAATGTATCTGACAAACCCATGTGTAATTAACCTTTAGGAAGAATAAATAGGGGATGTGGAAAGTATGTGGAAATATTAAAATTGACTGCAAAAAATACAACTTCAGCAATAGAGTGATCAATGCCTGGAATGCCAAAGAAGCCCTCCATCAAGGAACTGAATGACTACAGACCAGTTGCTCTAACATCTGTAGTTATGAAAACCTTTGAAAGGCTAGTGATGTTCCATTTGAAAGCCATCACGGATCCACTGTTAGACCCCCTGCAATTTGCATACCAAGCAAATAGATCAACAGATGATGCTGTTAATATGGCTCTACACTACATCCTTCAACATCTTGAATCTCCAATGACCTACGCCAGGGTCCTCTTTGTGGACTTCAGTTCAGCATTCAATACCATCGTACCGGACATTCTCTTAACCAAACTAAATCAGCTAGCGGTACCTGAACACACTTGTAAGTGGATCACAAGCTTCCTAACAGACAGGAAGCAGCAGGTGAAGCTAGGAAAAATCACATCAGATATATGTACAATTAGCACAGGTGCCCCCCAAGGCTGTGTACTCTCACCACTTCTCTTCTCTCTATACACTAATGACTGCATCTCATACGATCCATCTGTTAAACTACTGAAGTTTGCAGATGATACAACAGTGATCGGACTCATTCGAGACAATGATGAATCCGCATACAGACGGGAAGTTGAACAACTATCCTTGTGGTGTGACCAGAACAATCTAGAACTGAACACACTCAAAACCGTAGAAATGGTGGTAGACTTTAAGAGAAACCCTTCCACCTCTCACAATACTAGACAACACAGTATCAACAGTAGAGACCTTCAAATTTCTAGGTTCTATCATATCTCAAGACCTAAAATGGTCACCTAACATCAAAAACATCATCAAAAAAGCACAACAAAGACAAATGTATATTTTATTTTATGTACGTTGAGAGCATATGCACCAAGACAAATTCCTTGTGTGTCCATTCACACTTGGCCAATTCTATTTCTATTCTATTCTATAATTGTTTGACAAATAGATATAAAAATAAAATAAAATAAAATAAATGAAATAAATAAAATATGTTTACCCCAGGGGACTATGATAGAGTGTGAATGGGGAGTTAGAAGGACGGTAAGAGGGCAAGTTGGCCTGTTGAGACATACAGGAAGTTTGGATATAAGTTAAACAATAAATGATTAGTTAACATGACTCTCTGACAATGTTGGAAAGTCTCGAGAGAACCAAATGAATAAAGCCAAAAAAGGAGAGAAAGCCCATCAGGAGAGAAAGCCAAAAAAAGGGGGGGAAATTACCATGACAAACAGTAACTTTGAGGATTTTTCCCTTTTTATTATCCTGGACTCCTGATATTATTCTCACATAGGCACAGATTGAATGAGATAGGTCAGTCATCTGGCTAGCTCATGTTTTTATTATTGTTGTGAGCCACCCCGAGTCTTGGGAGAGGGGCGGCATACAAATCTAATAAATAATAATAATAATAATAATAATAATAATAATAATAATAATAATTATTATTATTATTATTATTATTATTATTATTATGTTACATTTCTTCTGATCTATTTTTCATGACGTGTATATTGAAATAGAGTTTTTCATTCCAGAGATCCTTATAATACAATAAAACTTTCAATATTCCCATGCTCTCCCCCTATCACTTCAACTCTTCTTTGGGATAGCTTAAAAAGAGTTGAGGAGAAGTTGCCCTTATACCTTGATGAAGTTGGTTTCATCCAAGCTATTGGTGAGTTGAATCTATACTGCAAATCTGGTTTTATTGTACTTTTATTTGTATTTCTTGTTCTAGTTACAAAAGACTTATCCTTGGAAGAAGGATGGTTCTTGTAGCTGCTTTGGGATAGAATATATAAAGGATGTTTGTTTGTTTATTTGTTTATTGGATTTGTGTGTTGCCACTCTCCGGGAACTCAGGGTGGCTCGAATATATAGAGCAGTCACAGCCAGCTTTTCAATTAACTTCCCAGAATAAAACTTGTTATTATATTTTCCCCTCTGTTTTCTCGGGTTAACTTTATCTCAGTACAGTGATACCTCATCTTACAAACGCCTCATCATACAAACTTTTCGAGATACAAACCCGGGGTTTAAGATTTGTTTGCCTCTTCTTACAAACCATTTTCACCTTACAAACCCACCGCCGCTGCTGGGATGCCCCACTTCCGGACTTCCGTTGCCAGCGAAGCACCCGTTTTTGCGCTGCTGGGATTCCCCTGAGGCTCCCCTCCATGGGAAACCCCACCTTCGGACTTCCATTGCCAGCGAAGCACTCGTTTTTGCGATGCTGGGATTCCCCTGCTGGGATTCCCCTGCAGCATCGCAAAAACACAGAAGTCCAGAGGTGTGGTTTCCCATGGAGGGGAGCCTCGGGGGAATCCTAGCAGCGCAAAAACGGGCGCTTCGGCTGGCAAAAGGGTTGAATTTTGGGCTTGCACGCATTAATCGCTTTTCCATTGATTCCTATGGAAAACATTGTTTCGTCTTACAAACTTTTCACCTTAAGAACTACGTCTCGGAACCAATTAAGTTTGTAAGACAAGGTATCACTGTATTTCTATCAGCCATAAAATCTTGAAGTAGTATATCATCATCTTCCACAATGACACTTTCATATCTGAAACTCACTAACCTGTGAAAAGTTGCATGTTTTTTTTTGGTAGATATTTTTTTTCTATATTGTTTTGTTTATATTTTTATTTCAGTACCATTTCACCTGAATTATAATTTACCTGAAAACCTTTTCTGATATAGTTATTATAATAATCACATTTCCTTTCACTCCAAGAAAATTATTGAATGCTATTTCTTGGACTGTTATTTTTTAAAATGTTTGTTTTTATAGTTTTTAAGCATTCTTAGCTTTACAGCAATGGTTTTATTTAATACTGTTTTTATTGATCCCTTGAAAACCACTTTCAGTTCCTCTGGGAGGAAAAGCAGTACGTAGAGAAGTAAAATTAAATCAATCAATAAAAGGTAGGTTGAGAATAAAGCCACAGAGCTGCAGAAATTCCAAGTTGTTGCACAAACCTGATGTCCTGAACGTAATTCAGTAAGTACAGGATGTGATAAAGTCTTTTCAACTACATACTCTTCTCATGATGATAAAGTATTTAAGTTCATATCTGTCGCTATTTTGTTTATTAGTAATTTTGAAGAAACAATGTGGCATTGGAAATTTTTCCATCAAAAATTCTGCTTATTTTAAGCAAGGTTGAACATCATGTGTCTTCACATTCTCTTGCAAATATATGACATATAAGTGGCTAGATTTCTTTTAGGCTACATATGCCAGCAAAACACACTTGTATAATTTGTTAATCAGGCTCTTTCATAATTCACTTTATGCAATGGGAACAGCTTGATGTATTTCTGTCTGAGATACGGCATTTAAATGTCACAAGAAGGGTGCTACATATTTATATATGTCAGTTCTTGATTCTTCTCCTGCATAACATTTGATTTGGCTACAGCAAACAGAAGGAGCCACAATACTTTAACCTTTCTTTTCATCATCATTCAATTGGTGTTTTGTAGTTTTATCACTGATTTAGAAGACCTGATGTAAGACAGACAAAATTAATGAGTTTCTTCCTGACTCACTAACACACACACACACACACACACACACACACAAAATCCTAAACCTACTTCTTCTTATGTATGTTTTTCCAAACACATATATATATTTTCCATATACAGTGATACCTTGTCTTACAAACTTAATTGGTTCTGGGATGAGGTTCTTAAGGTGAAAAGTTTGTAAGACGAAACAATGTTTCCCATAGGAATCAATGGAAAAGCGATTAATGCGTCCAAGCCCAAAATTCACCCCTTTTGCCAGCCGAAGCACCCGTTTTTGTACTGCTGGGATTCCCATGAGGCTCCCCTCCATGGGAAACACCACCTCCAGACTTCTGTGCTTTTGCGATGCTGCAGAGGAATCCCAGCATTACAAAAATGAGCGCTTCACTAGCAATGGAAATTCGGAGGTGGGGTTTCCCAGCGAAGGGAGCATCAGTGAAATCGCAGCATTGCAAAAACACAGAAGTCCTCGAAACCCCACCTCTGGACCTCTGTGTTTTTGCGATGCTGCGATTTCACTGAGGCTCACCTCGCTGGGAAACCCCACCTCCGGACTTCCATTGCCAGCAAAGCACCTGTTTTTGCGCTGCTGGGATTCCCCTGCTGGGATTCCCCTGCAGCATCACAAAAATACAGAAGTCCGGAGGTGGGGTTTCCCCTGGAGGGGAGCCTCAGGAGAATCCCAGCAGTGCAAAAACAGGTGCTTCGCTGGCAACGGAAGTCCGGAGGCGGGGCATCCCAGCAGCGGTGGTGGGTTTGTAAGGTGAAAATAGTTTGTAAGAAGAGGCAAAAAAATCTTAAACTCCGGTTTTGTATCTCGAAAAGTTTGTATGACGAGGCATTTGTAAGACGAGGTATCACTGTATATATTTTCTCATCATTTTCATGAATAACTATTCAAAGTATATTTAATAAATATGCCATTTTCTTATAACATTTGTATCATGAGCCAGGGAAATCAGAAGATCTAGGGAATTCAAATAGGTATAAATATTTATTGCAAGCTTAAGTTATCTACAAGAATCTGAACTAGCAAATTAGCGGTAGGTAAGAGTCAAAGGAACTCATGGTGGGTTAATGCAAAGAGACTTGTGCCTGATGACTGAGCCTCTTTCAGAATTTAATAACCTAAGGCAGTGTTTCTCAAACTTTGCAATGCTAAGAAGTCAATTTCAGTTCCAGAATAAATAATAATAATAATAATAATAATAATAATAATAATAATAATAATAATAATAATAATAATAATAAAATGAATTTAGAAAAAAACCTTTTGTTCTTATGTGCTTTTGCATATGAGAACAGAAAGAAAATGAATTCTATTTTAAATATATGATAAAAGGAACATACATTATATAGAGCAGCGTTTCCCAACCGGTGTGCCGCGGCACACTGGTGTGCCGCGAGACATGGCCAGGTGTGCCGCCAAGCTCCAGCTGGGCGGGACGCTGCCGGTACTTCCGTCCTGGGGCTCCCGCTCGCAGCTGTCACCCGCCTCCTGCTCGATGCCGCGGTTTTCGGCGCTCTCCTGCTGGGCCCCAAAGAAGGAAGGCAGGAAGAAGGAGAGCTCCATTCTTCGCGCCTTTTCCCCGCCTTCCTTCTTTGGGACCCAGCAGGAGAGCGCCGAAAACCACGGCATCGAGCAGGAGCCGGTTGACAGCTGCGAGCGGGAGCCCCAAGACGGAAGTACCGGCAGCGCCCCGCCCAGCTGGAGCTTCTCTGGCGTCGACGGCAAGTGTCCTTTGTGGCCCGGCGGGAGGGCACTGGTGATGGGAGCGGGGGGGGGGCGGCCGCAGCGGCCGCAGGCAGTCGCGGGGAGATGGCGGCAGCGAGAGGGAGCGCTCTCTCTCTCTCTCTCAGCTGACTGCAAGCGGGAGCCCTGACGGTGGCAGTTGGACGTGCTGCTAGACGTCGTACATGCTGGCGCTGCGGGCCTGGCATATACGGTGTCCAGCAGCACGTCCAGCTGCCGCCGTCAGGGCTCCCGCTTGCAGTCAGCTGAGAGAGAGAGAGAGAAAGAAAGAGAGACATATAAGAGAGGCAGAGAGAGAGAGAAAGAGAGACATAGCAAGAGAGGCAGAGAAAAAGAGACAGAGCAAGAAAGAGAGGCAGAGAAAGAGAGAGAGAGAAAGAGAGAGAGAAAGAGAGACATAGCAAGAGAGGCAGAGAGAGAGAGAAAGAGAGACATAGCAAGAGAGGCAGAGAAAGAGAGACAGAGCAAGAAAGAGAGGCAGAGAAAGAGAGAGAGAAAGAGAGACATAGGAAGAGAGGCAGAGAGAGAGAAAAAGAAAGAGAGACATAGCAAGAGAAAAAGAGAGACTTAGCAAGAGAGGCACAGAGAGAGAGAGAAAGAGAAAGAAAGAGAGACATAGCAAGAGAGACAGAGAGAGAGAAAGAGAGAGAAAGAAAGAGAGATATCAAGAGAGGCAAAGAGAAAGAAAGAGACATATAGCAAGACAGTGAAAGAGAGAGAGCAAGAGAGAGAGAAAAGCAAGAAAGAGATAGCAAGAGAGACAGAGAGAGAGAGAGAGCAAAGGAGAGAGAAAGACATAGAGGAAGGGAAGGAGGGAGAGAGAAAGAGAGCAAAAAAGAGAGAAAGAAAGAAAGAAAGAGGGATGGAGAGAGAGAAAGAAGGGAAGGAA
Source organism: Erythrolamprus reginae (assembly GCF_031021105.1). Taxonomy (NCBI): domain Eukaryota; kingdom Metazoa; phylum Chordata; class Lepidosauria; order Squamata; family Dipsadidae; genus Erythrolamprus; species Erythrolamprus reginae. The sequence goes on from NC_091951.1 coordinate 293,732,327, forward strand.
GGAAAAGAGAGAAAGAGGGAGAAATAGAGCGAAAGGGAGGAAGAGAGAGGGGTTTTTTGTCCAAACTTTTCTTTAGCCCGTCCCCCCCCCCTTTCAGTGTTCCCCAGGATTTTGAAAATATGAATAATGTGCCGCGGCTAAAAAAAGGTTGGGAAACACTGATATAGAGAATATAAATATGAATGTGGAAATTGTGCAGTTGAGAATTGCAATGCTTTTTCATTCAGCACTTTGATCTTTCCTGTAATCTTTCTATACTTTCATAAAGGTTAACACATGAAAAAGCACAACTACCAAAATATTCAGACATCGCTGGCTAAAGGACAACAATGTTTTTGATCTTCACCTATTGTCATTTTGGTGAGTTATCCAAAATAAATCATAAGCTGCTTTTCATTCTTTTAAAAAAGCATTAAAAAAGATGTATCCAATTGCAAGGCAAATAATTATCTTTGATGTATTCTTCTCTGGCAGAAACGTGGGAGCTTTTGTTCTTTTTTTCTCTCTCTCTCCTCTGTAGATGGTTTTTTATTTTTATTTACTTAGATTTTTATCCCACCTTTATTAATTTATAAGTACCATAAGTCAAGATAATACAGAGCACTCCTTCCTCTTTTCTCCCACAACAACAAACATTTGAGGTGTGTTGGGCTTAGAGGTAGTGATTAGTGAAAAGTCACCCAGCTAACTAAAGCTGGGCTAAAATTCACAGTCTCCTGGTTTCTAACTCAGCACCTTAGCTACCAAACCAACTTGGCTATTGTCCTTATACTCATAATATACAGACTCGTTTCATAATATAAAAACCCATTGCTCCTCCTTGCCATTTTTTCAATGTTTCAAGAGACATTTTACCCTGTTTTTCCATGTTCTGGAATCCAGGTGGTTGATAAGACAATCATGTGACTTTAGAATTATTGGCTCTCCATTTCTCTCTTACCCCAATCCTATTTTAATGTTAATATTCTGAAAAACCTGGTTCTTCTTTTGAACAATCAGCATTATCACCAAACATCTAATTGTAAAACAGCTACTCATATAGGCTCTTAGAAATATGTTATCAAGGAAAAGATGAACAAAAATAACATCACGAATAAAGGAAGATTGTGTAGCATTTTTAAAAAAAGTGTGTGTGTGTGTTAATTATTGTCACATTATTGACGAGGCTTTAACTGAAGGGTACAAATATTTTAATTTATGCACAAACAATTCCATATATATGATGGTGTATGTATGTATGTATGTATGTATGTATGTATGTATGTACTCTTAGGTCGTTCCAAGGAAGGCTGAGATCAGTAATGCAGAAAAAGTTGTGAAATAAATGTAAACTTCAAAAGCCTTCCATCATTTCCCCCAGCCATCTTTCCTTAACTATTACAAAATAACATTTAGAGATGTCATTTTCTTATGAAAAGAAATGTGACTCATATAAATAAACAGTCAAAAGAAACCTGAATTTATTTCAGATCTTGCTTGAATTCAAGCAAAAAAAGCTAAATAAAAAGTTCAAATTACCAAGATTTTCTAGAACATGTGAGTTAAAGGACATGTTCAAGATCTCTAGCCTACAACTGAACATTGAATTTCATGGTTCTGAGCAAAGGGCTAAGATGTTGTAACTGAAAGAAACCAAGTTCCAAGCAACATTTCAAAGGGCTAAAAAAGAATTGTACACCAAGTAAAATAATTTTTAAAAAGTAGCTCAAGCAACCAAGACATGTATCTCAGTGAGGCACTAACTTGAAATGATTGTGGGACTTGTGTGCTCTGAGGAAAGTGAGATCTACGCTAGAGGCTCAATAGTGGACAGATCTCATCAGAAAAGTCAGATGAGGAGTGTTTTTTCCATAAACAATAGGTAGTTTTACTTTGAACAATTTATATTCTGCAACAATGCCTTTGGTTTCAAACAACGTCTCCTATCCCAGGCCCCTGAGAAGAGCTCGGTAAGTGGATAAAATTTAGTCTAAGCATCTGTTTGACTATGCAATGAACAATAATAATAATATATCTCAGTAGTGAAATCCATTTTTTTTACTACTGGTTCTGTGGGCATGGCTTGGTGGGTATGGTGTGGCTTGGCAGACATGGCAAGGGAAGGATACTGCAAAATCTCCATTCCCACTGGGGCCAGTATGATATTTGCCAGTTCTCCAAACTACTCAAAATTCCCATTACCAGTTCTCCAGAAACAGTCAGAAGCTTCTGGATTTCACCCCAATATATCTTAAAACAAGATAGAAGGTGTAAAAACATTTTTAAAAACAACAAAATTGCAGCAACTATCAATAAAACTGTAATAATTTCCGATTATCTTGTAGATTATCATAGAGCCCTATTTTTTTTAATAAAAATGCTACTGCTAAAACATTATCTTTAATAATAGAAACTTCCATAGAACTGAATATTGCAAGGCATTATGGTGTTTGAGTCATAGATAAGATGAAAAATTAAAGTTAGGTAAATTCACATTAAAAATTAATGACTTCACTCCTTTTCTATGTTTTTCCAAATGTGACTAAGAATGCCATATATTAATGTTTTTCATGTTGGTTAAGTAATTCAGTAAATTAAAGTTAATACATCTTAAAATTACCAATGTTGGAAAACACTGGCATATTTAAGAATAAGAACACTGAGTTGTTTCTAGTATCTGGGTAGCTGTTAGATATTTGTTCCTGTTAGCAGTGGTGTACCCCAAGGCAGCTTACCAGGACCAATACTTTTCATACTCTACATCAGTGTTTCCCAACCTTTTTTGAGCCACGGCACATTATTCATATTTTCAAAATCCTGGGGAACACTGAAAGGGGGGGGGGGGGGCTAAAGAAAAGTTTGGACAAAAAAACCCTCTCTCTTCCTCCCTTTCGCTCTATTTCTCCCTCTTTCTCTCTTTTCCTTCCTTCCCTTCTTTCTCTCTCTCCATCCCTCTTTCTTTCTTTCTTCCTCTCTTTTTTGCTCTCTTTCTCTCTCCCTCCTTCCCTTCCTCTATGTCTTTCTCTCTCCCTTGCTCTCTCTCTCTGTCTCTCTTGTTATCTCTTTCTTGCTTTTTTCTCTCTCTCTTGCTCTCTCTCTTTCACTGTCTTGCTATATGTCTCTTTCTTTCTCTTTGCCTCTCTTGCTATCTCTCTTTCTTTCTCTCTCTTTCTCTCTCTCTGTCTCTCTTGCTATGTCTCTCTTTCTCTCTCTCTTTCTCTATCTCTCTTTCTCTGCCTCTCTTGCTGTCTCTCTTTCTTGCTCTGTCTCTCTTTCTCTGCCTCTCTTGCTATGTCTCTCTTTCTCTTTCTCTCTGCCTCTCTTACATGTCTCTCTTTCTTTCTCTCTCTCTCTCAGCTGACTGCAAGCGGGAGCCCTGACGGCGGCAGCTGGACATGGTGCTGGACACCGTATATGCCAGGCACGCAGCGCCAGCATGTACGACGTCCAGCAGCACGTCCAACCGCCACCGTCAGGGTTCCCGCTTGCAGTCAGCTGAGAGATAGAGAGAGAGAGATCCCTCTCGCCGCCGCCATCTCCCCGCAACTGCCTGCGGCCACTGCGGCCACCCCCCCCCCCCCCCGCTCCCATCGGACACTTGCCGTTGACGCCAGAGAAGCTCCAGCTGGGCGGGGCGCTGCCGGTACTTCCGTCCTGGGGCTCCCGCTCGCAGCTGTCCCCCGCCTCCTGCTCGATGCCGCGGTTTTCGGCGCTCTCCTGCTGGGCCCCAAAGAAGGAAGGCGGGAAAAAGGTGCGAAGAATGGAGCTCTCCTTCTTCCTGCCTTCCTTCTTTGGGGCCCAGCAGGAGAGTGCCGAAAACCGCGGCATCGAGCAGGAGGCGGGGGACAGCTGCGAGCGGGAGCCCCAGGACGGAAGTACCGGCAGCGCCCCACCCAGCTGAAGCTTGGCGACACACCTGGCCATGTCTCGCGGCACACTAGTGTGCCGCGGCACACCGGTTGGGAAACGCTGCTCTATATAAATGACCTTTGCAATCACATTACAAGCAACTGCATTCTCTTCACCCATGATGTAAAACTCTTCAACACCATTGATAACACTGCTACATTCCAAAAAGACCTTGACTTTGTGTGAGAATTGTTAAACATCTAGAAACTACAAATCTCAACCAATAAACGCTCTGTCCTACACATTGGCAAAAAGAATCAGAACACCAAATACAAGCTGATTAGACAAGACCTTGCAGACAACCCTCACTCTGTAAAAGACCTTGGAATACTCATATCAAATGACCTAAGTGCCACAGTCCACTGCAAAATCATCGTCAAAAAGGCTTCAAATTTGTTGAACTAATCTTATGAAGCTTCTTCTCCAGTAATATCACACTACTAACCAGAACATACAAAACTTTTGCCAGGCCAATCCTTGAATAAGCTCATCTGTCTGGAACCTACACTGCATTTGGGACATAAATACATTAGACAACATCCAGAGATACTTTACAAGATTTGTCACCAAATCCCCAAAACTTTATCCTTAGACTATCCATTGTTGACCTCACCCGATTCCTAAGAGGTTAATAAGGGGTATACATAAGTGCACCAGTGTCCCTACCATCTCTGTCCTAATGTTTCCCTCTTATTATTGTAGAACAGGGATATCAAACTCAAGGCCCATAGGGCTAGGCGGTAAATAACAAAGGACTGGCCCGTGGTGGCTCTGGCAGCCAAAATAGGGCACATGAGAGCTGTGTGATGTCCCAACTGTGCCCTGTTTTTGGCCTGGAGAGCCTCCTGCAGCACTCTGCTGACCAAAATAGGGTTTATGGGATCTCGCTCAGCCCCCCATGCCTCATTTTCGCTAGCAGGATGCTGCAGGAGGTATCCATGTCTCCTGGCCAATCCATGGATATTGAGTCAACCCTCAAAAAATTTAGTTTTACACCCCTGTTGTAGAATAATCATTTTTAAATTTTTCTGCTCTACATTTCACTGCATTTCTAGATCTGAAGATTTTATTCTAATCTAAAACATAAATTTACAAATTATTTTTCCATTGACATTAACATATTTTTACTTCAGCTTTAATATAAATCTTGTAAGTATGATAGTTATCTTGTTTAAATGACTGTAAATGCTAATCCATAGAGTATCATTTTAGTTTCATGGTTTATTAACATATGATTATGATAGTTTATGTTACACTTTTAGTATAGAATTTTTTTGTTTGATTGATATTTTATCTCACCCATTTTATTTTATTTTATTTTTGTGTGTATCTATATAGTAATAAAATATTCATTTCTATTTGTCTCTGGGTAGACTGCAATTGACAAAATAGTACAGATAGTCCTCAATTTATGACCACAACTGAGCCAAAGTTTTTGTTGTGAGACATTTATAATTGAGTTGGGTCCCAATTTATAACTTTTCTTGCCACTGTTGTTTAGTGAATCACTGCAGTTGATTGGTTAATAACCTGTAGTTAAGCTAATCTGGCTTTCCTATTGACTTTTCTTGTTGTAAGGTGGAAAAAAGTGATTTCATGATCTTGGGACACAGCAATGGTCATAAATATGAACCAATTGCCAACTATCTGAATTTTGAGCACATGATCATGAGGATCCTGCAAAGGTTGTAATTATAATAAATAGCTGTGTTACTTTTTTCAGTACTGTTGTAACTTTGAGCAGTCACTAAATGAAGTGTTGTAAGTCAATGACTATGACATAAGGCATATATCTGTGACTCAATAGAGCTTAAACTTAGAAATGTGTAAAGTCTGGCAGCCATTATTTCCTGTGCAGCTGAAATTCCAATTTTCTTCCGACCAGTTGAATTTGCAAACTTCTGACCACGACACTGCATCCTGAGTCAATCATGGCCATGCAATTGATTTCCAATGCTCCCTGCCAGTTCCCCACATCTGAGAAGCTGGTAGGAAAACAGAAGTGATTCCTGTACAGAGGTGGTATTTAGCCAGTTTAGACTCATTTGGACAAACCGATGAGAGCAACCTGTGGGTGGCTGCCCTATCCACCCACCCTGGCGCTATGACATCCTATTGAGGCATGTTTTGAAGCTGTGTGCTTGCATAAAAGTTGACCTGTGAATAAAGTGCATGTGTGGAAATGAGTGTACACACACACACACTCATATTTGCGAACTGGTAGGGAAATTAATATCATCTCATTTTTGTTGTTATTGTCTATACCAGTGTTTCCCAGCCTTGGCAACTTGAAGATATTTGGACTTCAACTCCCAGAATTCCCCAGCCAGCGAATGCTAGCTGGGGAATTCTAGGAATTGAAGTCCAGATATCTTCAAGTTGCCAACGTTGGGAAACACTGGTCTATACTGTAATCATTCTGTTTCTCCACTTAGGTAATGAACTATCTTTGAAAGAATGACCTATTAGATACTGGATCATTTAATACTTTAGAAACTTGATACATTTTGCTGGTCACTGTTTCAATAAACATTACTGGTAGGTCTTGCTCTGTACATTATTTTTTTATATTTTCCAGAAGAAATAATATTTTCCAAAATAATGCATTCTAGGTGGTCCCCGCTGACTCTGATTATTTTTCTGGAAGCAAAAATGTATTTAATCACAACCAAAGCAAAAAATATAGTTGCAAATATTTCAACCATTGATTTTAATTTTTCTTTTCATCTGGAAGAATACAGCTGGACCACTTTTTTTAAAAAAGCTGACTACTTTTAAAGACTGGGTTTTAGACTACATTTTAGGTTTAGATTACTTATACAGTGTTCCCTCGATTTTCGCGGGTTCCAACTTCGCGAAAAGTCTATACCATGGTTTTTCAAAAATATTAAGTAAAAAATACTTCGTGATTTTTCCCCCATACCACATTTTTTCCCACCCGATGATGTCATATGTCATCACCAAACTTTCATCCACTTTTAATAAATATTTTTTTAAATAAACTTTAATAAATAAACATGGTGAGTAATAATCTAAATGGTTGCTAAGGGAATGGGAAATTGTAATTTAGGGGTTTAAAGTGTTAAGGGAAGGCTTGTGATACTGTTCATAGCCAAAAATAGTGTATTTACTTCCGCATCTCTACTTCACGGAAATTCGACTTTCGCGGGCGGTCTCAGAACGCATCCCCCGCGAAAATCGAGGGAACACTGTATTTTCTATTTTTGTATTTATCTTTGTTGTGAGCCACTCCAAGTCTACAGAGAAGGGCAGCATAAAAATCTAAATAATAAATAAAATAAATAATAAATTTGCCATGTACAGGTCGAGGGTAATTGGCTGAAATCTAATTGGAATGAATTAAAATTACTTCTCTGTGTTTTTTTGTTGATATTGAATCCAAAGTGATATTAAAAAGATACAAAGCTTGCTAAAACTTTTCTTGTCACTATTTTAGTATATGGAACTCCAATACAATGTTTATTAATAAGATGTGAACATCATATGATATTAAACTTTCTCATCCAGGTAAATAATATCATATTTTATTACCATTTCTAAGGATGTTACAGAAACACATTGCTGTAGGATGCTGGACCTTGCTGGACTGTCTCATATGCTTTAGAGTGTACATTTCAGAAAATCAGTGCATGTCTGATTGAGTCAGTATATTATCTGGTATAATAGATTAGAATCAGTTACAGTTCATAGACCTCAAGTGAGACATTGGAGTTCTGACCAAAAGCAGCAAAAATTGCATTTCTGTTCGCACACAGAGAGAACCCAGAAACAGACATACACACATACCCATCATGCTATAGCAAAATTTTCAGTGAGGTCAGGAAGATAGCTAATTTAAGTGAAAGGTAGCAGTCCTGCAGTTCTTGTTTTTATGATCTTGTGTTATTTTGTTCAATAAAAGACACAAGGACCATATTACCGATGCTGGTTGGTCATCTTTCAGTCTGTATTACAATCTGTGCTTCCTATGAAAATGCTAACCTCTGCAGCCATTACATATTAGATAGTCATTCAATCAATCAGTATAGAGCTGGAAAGTAACTTCAAGTTCTTTTAGTCCAACCCCCTGCTTTAGCAGGAGACCTTATACCGCTTCAGAGAAGTGAAAATCCTCCAGTGATGCAGTACCCACAACTTCTTATGGTAAGCTGTTTCACTGGTTAATTGTTCTTACTGTAAGGATGTTTTTCCTTTATTCCAAGTTGCTATTTCCCTTGATTATTTTACATCCATTGTTTCTTGTCCTTCCCTTTGATCCTCTGCAAAATAAGTTGACCCAATACTCTTTGTGGTAACCTCTCAAATACTGGAATATTGCTATCACATCCCCTCCTAGCCCTTCTTTTCTCTAGACTAGCCAAACCCAGATCCTGCAACTATTTATTTACTTTTATTTATTTTATTTATTTGTCATACAAATATAGTATTGTATTGTAGTATGTTTAACATAAGTATAAAGTAGAGATAGAAAAGATAAAAAGACATTAGGACAGGAACGGTAGGCACAAAGGTGCACTTATGCACGCCCCTTACTGACCTCTTAGAAAAGCAGAGAGGTCTATTGTAGATAATGTAAGGTTGAAGATTGGGGGATTGGGGGAAGAAACAACAGAGTCTGGTAGTGAATTCCATGCGTTGACCACTCTATTGCTGAAATCATATTTTCTGCAGTCTAGTTTGGAATGATTTACATTTAGTTTGTATCTATTGCGTACTCTTGTGTTGTTGTTAAAGTTGAAATAGTCGCTAACAGGGAGTACATTGTGGTGTATGATTTTAAATCAGTTCAGAGGCGGCATAGCTGTACATTTTCTAAACATAGTAATTGAAGTCTGTAGGAGTAAGGTAATTTGTTGCGTGAGGATGAGTGGAGGACTCTTCTTGTGAAATATTTCTGAACTCCTTCAATTGTATTAATGTCTGTTATGCAGTGTGGATTTCATACAGGTGAACTGTATTCAAGAATTGGTCTGACAAATGTTTTGTATGCCCTGGTTAGTAGATTGATATTTCTAGAGAAAAATCTGCGTAGAATTAAGTTTGTGACTCAGTGCTTTTTTGGCAATGCTTATCAAGAGATAAGAGGTCAGAGTCTATGTTGTCATAGTTAGCCTTCTTAAAGTTGAAATTGGTTGTTCTGCTTTTGGGGTTGTTTATCAGAGGATATACGTTGAGGCAAAAGTCGATTGTGCTGTGGTCACTGTTAGAAAAGGGTTCTCTTACTTGGAGTCCATAAATTGAGTGTATATTCTTCATACGTTTTTTGTCTCCAGATCTTTAATCATCTTAGTGCTCTTCTTTGCACTTTTTCCAAAGTCTCAACATCTTTTTTGTAATATGGTGACCAAAACTAGATGCAATATTCCAGGTGTGGTCTTATAAGACTTTATAAAGCAGTACTTCAAGGGATTTTGATTTTAAGCCTCTGTTTATACAACCAAGAACTGCATTAACTTTTTTGGCTGCTACCACACATTACTGGTTCATGTTTAAGTGATAGTTCACTAGAACTCCAAGGTCCCTCTCACAGTTAACTGTTTTTGAGCCAGGTTTCTGGTTCTGTACTTCTACCTTTGGTTTTCCCTGCCTAAGTGTAAAGTTATGCTTTCCTCCACATTAGGGATCCATGGTTCTAGTCTGTCAAGATCTTTTTGGATCCTGGGCTTGTCTTTTGGATTCTAAGATTCTAATCACATTTGCCTCTTCAATGGACTTCTATGTTTAAACTGCCCATGGATATCCAATGCATTTTCAGTGTGGTAAGCATAGAAGTGTTTGAATGAAAGATTCATTCATATTATATCCTTGTAATGTTTTGGTGCCTTGGTGCTTGGGAGCATAGAATTTGGGTGAATCATCTTTCAATCTATCAAACTGTGGTTGTCCTCTCTTCTTTCATTTCTCACCATGTATCATATGCTACACCCTCTGTAGCATGATGCAATGCTCTTTAATTTACTTGCATTTATAAATCACACATTTAGAGCAATGATTATCCTCGAAATTCTAAAATCTTTGCTCAATCATCCTTATTTAGGATTGTCAATTTACTCCAGAGGCAAGTGTAAGAAATCTATCTAAGGGAAAGTTAATTAAAAGATGTTGGAACCTCAACCATGTTGTTGGATAAAACTGAACCCTGAGAATTGTGGCCAGGCTGTTCTTCTTCAGGTTCAAGAGTTTTGAAACAAATGAATGCCCGGCATTTTAAAATGCCGGCCGAAATTGCCCCGGAGCTGGGGGATGCTGCCGGAGCTCTATTATTATTATTATTATTATTATTATTATTATTATTATTATTATTATTATTATTATTATTATTATATTTGTTTGTTTGTTTGTGTGTGTGTGTGTGTGTGTGTTTGTTTGTTTGTTTGTTTGTTTGTTTGTTTGTTTGTTTATTTATTTATTTATTTATTTATTTATTTATTTATTTATTTATTTATTTATTAGATTTGTATGCCGCCCCTCTCCATAGACTCGGGGCGGCTCACAACAATAACAAAGACAATGTAAGAACAAATTTAATAATTTAAAAAACACTAAAAACCCCATTATTAAAAGCAAGAATACACACAAACATACCATGTATAAACTGTATAGGCCCAGGGGAGATGTCTCAGTTCCCCCATGCCAGATGGCAGAGATGGGTCTTAAGAACTTTACGAAAGGCAAGGAGAGTGAGGGCAGTTCTGATCTCCGGGGGGAGCTGGTTCCAGAGGGTCGGGGCCACCACAGAGAAGGCTCTTCTCCTGGGTCCCGCCAAACGACATTGTTTAGTTGACGGTACCCGGAGAGGGCCAACTCTGTGGGACCTAACCGGTCCCGGAGATATTCTGGAGCTCCGAACTTCTGATTTCTGGCAAAACCGGAAGTTCAGCTTTTGGCAGCGTGCCAAGGTGGCGTGCTGCTTGCTGGACCCTGGGGGAGGTCCTAAGCCACCCTATTTAAGGGCGGCTTGAAGTGGACCTCCTCCTTTTCCCTCATTATCCTGAAAGCGAATACCTGCCTACCCTGCTCTATCATACAGTGCGCTCCAGGACTGAATAGGAATTTTTTGCGGTCTGTCCCTGGTGCAGCCATTTTTCCGCCTATTCCACACTGATGTTAAGGATGGACTGGTTAGGTGGTGCGGTGCAATTTGGATAAACATTCAATCAATTTGGCTTCCCTTTGGTCACTGGGGTTTGGCAGGTCAGGGGCAGAAATGGGCAGTAGGAGCAACTGCACATTCTCCTTTTGGGCATCTTTTCAAAAGATGATGGGTCGCCTCTCCCCAGGAACTATAGGTTTGCGCAACTTTGGGGATTGGAGAGAGGATGCCCATGGGACTCACCAGATCCAATTTCCCTCAGGGATTGGAAGGTGAGCTCCTCCCACACACTTATGGACGTGGCTCGGATCCAGGTGAAGGTGACTTCCTTCACCTGGTTCAGCAAGGAGTTATGCCCAATAGTTGCCTAGGAATGTTTTGATAGGAATTTCTGCCCCGTTAGTTTTTTGGCCTCTGCAGGTCCTTTGTTTACAGTTGGTTTTACGTTATTTAAATTGACGTTATTTAAATTTATGCTAATTTAATAAAGTGACCCTACTTTTAAATCCATTTACTGTCTCAGCGTCTTTACTCCGCTTCCGGGGCAAATCAGTTTGCTGAGGGCTATCAATACCTAATACAAACATCCTCTAATTCCACTGAGCCAGTTTATATTCTCTTATGGCTCGTACTGTATTTTTCTTGTTTTGTGTGCTTTGTTTCTTCCAGAAAAATAATTTTAAATGAGGTTTTTACAATCTACATGGGGGTGCTAAAAAAAATAAAAGGCTAATTCCAAAATATATTTGAGTACATCCTTCATAACAAAAAATTGGAAGGGTTCATGCACACACTGAAAATGATTGCTTGCAGCAATGTTTAAGAAAAGTGCTACTGCTAATCAAAATTTTTCATTCATGAGCTAGTTTCTATAAAGAAAGCCTGGAATAAGCATTTGAAATATTGAATGGAGCTGTAGAATGAGAGGAAGCAGCATGTAAGAATTACAAGGGTGTGAAAAAGCTTCCTTCTTAATGGAAACTTTTATAAGCTTCAAGCTACAGCACAGTGGTACTCCAACCCCAGCTAAGATTGTCACTTTTCTTTGACTTAAAAATGATGCTTGAAATAAATCTTAAAATAAGATTTATATGCTAATTGCAGAAATAGTGACTGCCTTGGCCAGCCATTATTCATTCTACTATAATCTTTCCTACACTCTAAGTGGCACTCCATTTCAATAAGAGTTTATATCGTGGCATTTCTACTAGGAATTCTAAACCTTCATTTGGTATTAAGTGAATCTACCTCTCCTGGTTCCAGATTCTGCTAACCTCTATTTCAGTATGTATAGCACATCTACGAATCATATTTTAGAAACCTGTTTTTATATCCTCTCTTATCTTTTCTCTGGTGCTACTCCTCTGCAATTGTTTAGTAAATAATGAAAAATGCATGTAAGATTATGCTTATATAATCTTCCTATAATCAATGCTTAACAGCAGAATTTAATGAAAGTTGTAGAATTAGAAATAGCCATTTTAGTTTCAGTTTTTAAAGTATACCAATTGCGTGTAATGTAATCCTTATTCTTTTCAAATTGGAGACTTAAGATTCAAAGTAAACTTAAATCAATTAGAGTTTTCAATTTGAAATGTGAGGATAGATTGATCTGGTTCATGTTTATTTATTATTTATTTTATTTTATTTTATTTATTTTGTCCAATACACAATACATATTGAAGAGAAAAGACATAAAGTATTATATATAAAGAAAAGGATAGAAGAAAAGATATAAAAATAGAGGAGAAGATATGTGAAAGGAAGAAAAGATATATGATATAGAAGATAAGGAGAGACAATTGGACAGGGGACGAAAGGCACACTAGTGCACTTATGTACGACCCTAACTGACCTCTTAGGAACCTGGAAAGGTCAATCATGGATAGTCTAAGGGAGAAACGTTGGGGGTTAGGGATTGACACTACTGAGTCCGGTATTGAGTTCCACGCTTCGACAACTCGGTTGCTAAAGTCATATTTTTTACAATCAAGTTTGGAGCGATTAATATTAAGTTTTAATCTGTTGCATGCTCTTGTGTTGTTGCAGTTGAAGCTGAAGTAGTCATTGACAGGCAGGACATTGCAGCATATGATCTTGTGGGCAATACTTAAATCATGCTTTAGGCGTTGTAGTTCTAAGCTTTCTAGATCCAGGATTGTTCCTTAAAGACCAAAGCCTGAATGAAAAGATATAGGAAAAGCATCAAGATGCTTGAAGTGTCATTTTGGAGCAGAATGGGATAGATTTAGCTATATGTCCTTTAGAATAGAGAATATAAGCAGCTAAATTTCAATAAAATAATTTCAAGAGTTTCCTGCAAAAATGTTTAGAACATTTCTCCTATATTTTGTCTCTTAGGGCTCAGTTAGCAGAAATTAGGAGAAGACAATAAAATAGAAAATAGACTTCTGGGACATTTTGCCAAGCTGTTGCAAAGTTATTGTTCTCTAAATTTCGATCAGAAACTGCAAGAAAGTAAATTCTTACTCTTATAATAGCTTTTCCAACCTAGTAGCAGTTTTTGCACATTTCTTCAAAATTATGTCCTCTATTCACTACAGTTAAGTTTAGTAAAGCTGAGTGCTAATCCTGGCATCTCAGACTCTTTCATATATGAAACAGTTAGGTTGTGTCAGGATTGTGTCTTGTGGTCAACATTCTATTTTGCAGAGCAATCAAAAGGAACAGAAGCAAACTGGCAAACACAGTGAATACAATTTCACAATAAGCAAGCCACAGAAAAAAGAGGAAGGAGGAAAGGAAAGAAGGGAGGGAGGGAGGGAGGGAGGGAGGGAGGGAGGAAGGAAGGAAGGAAAACTTATTATGGCTACCCTCTTTATTTGAAAACAATACAATTGACAAAACTTTTTGCACAGGTTGACCTAGTGCACCAATTGCGACCCTACTTGGACCAGGAGGCCTTCTCATGGTCACTCATGCCTTTACCACCTTACGGTTAGATTATTGCAAGAAGGTCTACATGGGGCCACCCTCTACATGGGGCTACTGCTCTACATGGGGCTACCCCAGCTAGATTATTGCAATGTATTCTATCTTGGGCTACCTAGGTACACCCACATTAACCCAATCCTCCATGGACTGCACTGGCTCCCGATTGGTCTACAGACACAATGTAAGGTGTTGGTCATTACCTTTAAACCTCTACATGACTTAGGGCCAGACTATCTTTGAGACTGCCTTCTACCAAATAGCTCTCAGTGTCTGATAAGGGCCTACAGAATTGGTCTTTGCTGGGACCCATCTGCTAAACAGTGTCAGCTGGTGGGTCCATTGGGGAGGGCCTTCTCTGTGGCTGCTCTGACTCTCTGGAACCAGCCACCTCCTGAGATCAACTTACTGGCTTTTCAGAAAGCTTTAAAAAAAACCTGTCTATTCCAGCAGGCCTGGGGCCGTTGATCTGATAATGTACCATCAAGATCCGGACATAAATGGAATGCATGGATTTTAACTGTTGGTTTTAAATTGTTTTTAAATTGCTTTAGAGATTTTAATATTATTTATTTATTTTATTTATTTTATTGGATTTGTATGCTGCCCCTCTTCGAGAACTCGGGCGGCTCACAACATATATAAGGGACAATAATAATATCAATCCAATTAATACATAAAAACAATCCATAAAAATTTACTTTAAAAACCATTCATTCAACAATCATACTAAAACATTTGTTGGTTAGGGGGAAGGTCTAGTAACCCCAGGCCTGGCGACAAAGATGAGTTTTTAGGCTCTTTCGGAAGGCAAGGAGGGTTGGGGCAGTGCGAATCTCCGGGGGGAGCTGATTCCAGAGGGCTGGGCTCTCCATAGAGAAGACTCTTCCCCTAGGTCCTGGCGTCCGACATTGATTGGTCAACGGGACCCTGAGGAGGCCCACTCTGTGGGACCTCACTAGTCGATGGGATTCGTGCGGCAGAAGGCGGTCTCAGAGATAGTCTGGTCCTATGCCATGTAGGGCTTTATAGATCATAACCAACACTTTGAATTGTGTCTGGAAACAGATCAGCAGCAAATACAGTCCACGGAGTGATGATGAGATATGTGCATGTCTTGGCAGGCCCAAACCCATTCACTTGGCTGCATTTTGGATTAATTGTATGTTTTATTGGTTTTGAGATGTATCATTGGATCCTTAGCAAGTTATGCAGCATATAAATTGGATGGATGGATGGATGGATGGATGGAGATAGATAGATAGATAGATAGATAGATAGATAGATAGATAGATAGATAGATGCAAATTGACTAGAAGTTAAACCTATCACAATTAGGCAGAATTTAAAAATAGAGCTTATTTTAGTAGAGTCTAATGAAGTGTATGAAACTGGTTGGTATGAATCTACATTCAGAGTGGTGAGAACTGTGCCAAGATTAATCTTAAAATGTAACAGACTATTTGGGTAAGAAATGATGATTGGTGGGCAAGTGTATGAAGGCCAGGCAACATTAGCTTTATCATTCCAAAATTGCCCCAATAAGCAAAAAGTTGAGAAAAATTACTCATAACATTTGAGGGAGCTTCTCAAAACACAGGATTCCAGAGCTCATCATGTAGAAAAGTAAAGTTGTAACATTGGATACTGTCAGCAATAAGTCAAGAAGTAGTAAAAATATATAAATCTATAAAATCTGCAAAGCACTTTGAAAGTCTGTGAAATGCTTCACTACACAATCCCACTTCAACAGGGTGATTCAGGCACAGCTTCATCAAATTGAAGGATGTCTTTGAAGCTCTGCTTAGCACAAAGACTGAGAATTAAAGGCCACAGTAAAGTCTTAGTCTGACAAGATTTGTAGAATTATCATGGAGTCTGCATCAAAAATCATGGATCAGTACTGATTCAATAATGATAATGATTCATTTGTTGTACAGTCATTGTGCACATGTATGGTTTAAGAAGAAAATTGATGTATTTTCATTATTGGTTCTCACAAGTTATATTGTTTGCTAAATTCCATTTTTACCACATACACAGACAAGAAAACATAACCAAAAGCTTTAGGCAGCTGTTCTTTTATTGATTATACAATGTGAATGGAAATAGTTTTCTTTCATATTTTTAAATATGAAAAAGTGCAACATGTACAATACATGAAAACTGTTTTTTATAACAACAGCAAACCTAAAGATTTTCTAATCCTTTCTACAGTGGTATGAAGGGAAACTGCCCTTCCCCAGTGGGCCGACCTCTAGAGAGGCACAGGATGCAATAATTGCCACATCAGAATGAAGCAACGGAGAAAATTTTCTCAATGAGACGACCCCTATTGTATTGAGATCGCTCCTTTTATTGTACAGTGGTACCTCAAGATACGAACCCCTCGTCTTACGAACAACTCGTGATACGAACCCGGGGTTCAGAAAAATTTTGCCTCTTCTTGCGAACTTTTTTCGAGTTATGAACCGGCGTTCGGAGACTGCTGGGAAGCCGCGCGGCTGTTTTAAAAGGTGACAGCCGGGTGGCGGGGCTTCCCAGAAGCCTCCCGAACGCCGGTTCGTAACTCGAACAAAGTTCGTAAGAAGAGGCAAAAATTTTCTGAACCCCGGGTTCGGTTCGGGAGATTGCTGGGAAGCCCCCCAGCCCGGCTGTCACCTTTTAAAACAGCCGCGCGGCTTCCCAGCTGTCTCCCGAAGCTGAATGCAGAAGTTCAGCTTTGGTGTTCGGCTTCAGGAGACAGCTGGGAAGCCGCGCGGCTGTTTTAAAAGGTCGCAGCCGGGCTGGGGGGCTTCCCAGCACCCCACCGAACCCCGAACCCGGGTTCGGGGGGGTGCTGGGAAGCCCCCCCAGGCCGGCTGTCACCTTTTAAAACCCGAGTTCAGGGTTCGGGGGGGTGCTGGGAAGCCCCCCAGGCCGGCTGCGACCTTTTAAAACAGCCGCACCGCTTCCCAGCTGTCTCCGAACGCCGAATGCGGAAGTTCGGCTTTGGCGTTCGGCTTCGGGAGACAGCTGGGAAGCGGCGCGGCTGTTTTAAAAGGTCGCAGCCAGCCTGGGGGGCTTCCCAGCACACCCCGAACCCTGAACCCAGGTTCGGGGGGGTGCTGGGAAGCCCCCCAGGCCGGCTGTCACCTTTTAAAACAGCTGCGCGGCTTCCCAGCAGTCGCCGAAAGCCGGTTTTTTGCGGGGGTTTTTTTGGTTGCATGGATTAATTGACTTTACATTGTTTCCTATGGGAAACAATGTTTCGTCTTACGAACCTTTCGTCTTATGAACCTCCTCCTTGCACCAATTAAGTTCGTATCATGAGGTATTACTGTATTTTACTTTTCCTGACATGTGGTACAGAATAACCAATTCACGAATGCCACATACATTAAGCCATCCCCCAACTACCATTCACTCATGCGCTGTATAAGGCAACCTCCCCGTGACTTCCCTATAGATAATTAATGGAAGCTCCATTCATTGCCTTTTCCTGGATTGTGTGTTTACTGATGATTAGCAAAGGAATGAGAGTAAGGCATATATTTCCTTATATGGAAGTTAGCTATATGTTATCTTCATGCTGTATATCAAGTTAATTATTTTCCATGTGGTCATGGAATCTGCAGCTTGCTTACTCAGCCTGGACTTTGCTGCCTTTCCATAGAGGAAGAATAAGGTTTATACAGCACCCATTAGGCTAAAACATCACCCTTCAGCAATATTCTATCCCAATGTTCAGTGCCTAAGAACCTATGATTACAACAGTGGTATCTCATTACTTGGGTTTAATTGGTTCTGGAAGATGCAACAAGTACAAAAAGGACAGGCAGCAAAAAAACTGTGACCCTTTGTTTTGGCTATGAAGGACTTCCCATCTATCCCTTCTCCTATATCAGTAACCTTACCAGAACGGCTGACTTCCTGCCCGCCCTCTGAGGCTGTCCCTTATTCCTTATTTTGCAGTACACCGAGTACCAAACAAAGATAAGTACTGGCACACTATTTTCACATCGAAATATGTACCAAATTAGATGAGTTTTGAAGCAATTGATTACTGAGATACCACTCTTTCATACAAGGAATTTTCTTTTATTCCATGTTTTAAAGAAAGCTAGGAATAATATTTAGGAGTTGGCCAAATAGCAGTCAAAATTTTAAAACCAGAGGTATAAACATTTCATATAATATCTTTTACGGATCACAGTATTCCTAATAATACATTTATTACAAGAAATTAATACTATGATATATATGAACCAACATCTATTTTCTAACATGCAATAGAAAACTTGTAATAGGAAAACTATCTTACATGTTATCAGTTTACAATATTTAAATGTACATTAATTTGTGAAGAAAGACTTTGTTAATATAGAAAGCCATTTAACCTTTTTCCTAAGAGTCAACCAATGCTAAATTCCCGATGCAAATTGTCAAATCAATAGGAGGGTTTTCTAATGCTACACTGAAAGAAAGGAATATAGCTGAAGCAGCATAACATCGTTTTAACTATATTTTTAAAAGAGCTATGTTTATTGATTTCATACAAAGTGTATTGCCTATAAACATTCCAGATTGGTCTTTGTAGAATTGTTTAGTATTTTAAGTTAGAAAGTTAAATTGTCATTAATATAATTAATATATATGATAATATGTTACTGAAATGACAGCCTTACAGAGACTTAAAAATTATCTTTATTATAATTCAACTTTTATGGGGTAAAGAGTCTTGTTAAATGACAAAATTATAAATGCCAGTTTTATACAGAAATAACACAACTCCTGTATCAAAGCAAAGTAATTAACATTGTATAATTTGTTTGTAAATGGATAGAAATAGCTCTGATATAGCACGTTGCAGTTCTGTTATAACAATTGAAAGGTTACCAAAGGTGTTTTAACTTGAAGTGTAATTGCAAAATGTGTAGAATCCAAATTAGAATCTGGAAGATGTACATTATATGAAAAAGAAACCAAATTCTTCTTTAAAACAAATGAGAACAATAAGATTATCCTTTTCAAACAGGGCCCCAAAAAATTACATTGGTGATGATGGCCATGCATCCAAAGCCCCATTCCTTTAATATGCTTGCCAATAGCACACAATTGTACAAAAGGGCAGGGTTTGGATCACGTGATACTGGTTCTAACTTAACTTTTGGCTTCCTCCCCTAACCCTTTGCAGATGCTGCTGACTTCAAATTCTCCCCCTGTGAATTCTTTTATCAAGATATGCCAAGGCCACCCAATTAGCACTATTGGGAAAGCAGCAAGATTAACAAAGGGGTTTTGTTTAGATTTCTTTGATCTACAGAACATTCTCCCACTCCATCATTACAACTCTGAGAGTCAGATTTTTAGTGACTTTTGTTCATAGATTAGCACTTGATTCCATTTAAAAAAATGAATTATCAGCAAAGATGTCAACTTGTGCAGTTAGCCTGTGGCAAATAACAATAAGACTTTGTTTTCCAAGTGAGTTTAATTGATACAATTCAGCCTTTATACCCTCACTTCTAGATATCTACAGTTGGCATTTCCTACTTTATATACAGAATATAATCTGAATATGGAGTTATGAAAGGGAGGGATTAGTCATCATTCTTATCTGAATTGTGATCCTTGTGTCTGTGATGTATTTATTGAAAATATATAAACACACAAACAAGCTTGCAAAGTCTGACTTTGAGTGTTGTAATGATGGAGTGGGAGAATCAAGCAGACATAACAGAAGGGCTTGCCACTTTTGAAAGCATGATAACCACCTAATTCACCCTCTTTCTTTCTTTCTTTCTTTCTTTCTTTCTTTCTTTCTTTCTATCTTTCTTCGACTTCTATGCTGCCCAATCCTGAAGGACTCAGCCCCTCCCTCCCTCCCTTCCTTCCTTCCTTCTTTCCTTCCTTCCTTCCTTCCTTCCCTCCCTCCCTCCCTCTTTCTTTCTTTCTTTCTTTCTTTCCCTTCTTTCCTGCCTGTCTGCCTGCCAGCCTGTCTTTCTATCTCCCTCCCTCCCTTTCATTTTACATTTTAAGTGAGATAACTGGAAGTTTCTTCAGCATAAAACATATGAGTCACATACTATGAATTCATTTGTTTCTTCAGATTCCTGATTTGCTTGAATTGAACCAAAAGATCTGAAGGGGATTGCATTTATATTCAATTCAACACAAGTACACTATTTCTGTCCCACTGAGGAACCTGTGATTTTCTAGCTCTTTTTGGAATTATTATCATCATGTTCCCAGGCCTGCAGCTAGTGTTTCAGTGGAACCCCTGCCGTGTTTTTATTGTTATGGTTGCTTTTAATTGTCTGTGGGACTGCCAAATTTTGTTTCATATGCACAATTGTATATTTGGATATTGTAAGCCATCCACGGTCCTTTGGAAGAAATGCAAATAATAATACATATTTTATAAGATGAACATAATTTCATGACAAAAGTTACAGACTCAAGAGAAACAAAGGTTAAAATATTGCTAAGAATTTTTTACAGAATAAGAGAAAGAATTTAAGGATAATATTAGAATGCAGGAGCTTTAAGATACTTTATAAAGCTAAAATGACAAAATTGCTTATCCATTAAATGAATACAGTTGTGTATTCCTGAATGGCAAGCCAAAGAGTTACTGAAATATTAATGTAATAATTATTAAAAGATTAAGACTGTTGAGACATAACTTTCAAGTGAGACTCTAAATATGAGACTTCACATAACGGTAGTTAAGTGTCTCAACTTATTTTACAAAGCACCAGAGGGCAGAACAAGAAACAATAAATGTGAAAGGAGGAAGGAACAAAATGGAATTAAGGAGAAACTTCCTAACAGTGAGAATAATCAACTAGTGGAACAGTTTGCCTTCAGAGGTTGCGGGGGCACTGCTTCATAATAGAAGGCATTTAAGAAGAGACTGGACAGCCACTTATCTCAAATTGTATAGGAGATATACAGGGTTTGGTTAGAAGACCTCCAAGGTCCCTTCCTGCTTTATCCTGATTGAATTGAAAATACCTAAAATGTAGTAACCCATGCTATACTATGACTATATATGTAAAATCTTTGGACCAATTGCAAAAGTTCTTTAAAAATCTGTGATGTTTCTTGTCACTGACGTATTTGTTGAAAAATAGCGGACAATATGGGTCATGAGTGAATCAGGGGATCATCTGAATAAAACTGAGTGAGATTAGTCCAACATATTGGAGACCAAAACTGAATATTTATTTATTTATTTGTTCATTCATTCATTCATTCACTCACTCACTCACTCACTCACTCACTCACTCACTCACTCACTTATTTATCATACAAGTATAGTGTGTTAAAACATAACATAACATAAGTATAAAGTAGAAATAGAAACAGCGGTGAGCTACAAGCTGGAATGCTAAATTGCGCTCGCCGTGGTGGCTTGTAAGTGCTTGTGGGGCCAGCGCGATTTTGCTTCTGCACCTGTGGAGGTAACAAAATCACACACGGAGCCACAGATCTGCCCATGCTTTGGTGAGGGTTTTTTGCTTCTGCGCATGCCGAAATACAGGCACACCTGCGGCTCTGTGTGCGATTTTGCTACCTCCACAGGTGCAGAAGCAAAATCGCGCTGGCCCCACAAGCACTTACGAGCTGCAGCGGCGGATGCAATTTAGCATTCTGGCTCATAACCCACCGCTGAATAGAAAGGATAAAAAAGACAGTAGGACAGGGACGGTAGGCACGAAGGTGCACTTATGCGTATTAGTACACATCCTTAGTAGGATTATTTATTGATCTATGCAAATGTTAACTTTTATTTAAAGTAAAATATCTTACAGTTCCACAAAGAATCTATTCAATGTTATTTACATAAATCTATGAATGCTTGACAGAAATAAGCAATAAGACAGCAATAAGCAGATATGTCCACTCTCTTTCACAATATCATTTATGAATCCAATTTTTTTTTCAGGTTAAATGGGACCATACCATTCTTCCCATTCCTCTATTTGAAATCTCTTGCACAACGTCATGGTCCATCTATGAAAAAAGAAAAATGATACCAGGACCTAAAGGATTTAGAGAAGCAACTTTCCAAACATTGCATTGCTAGAAGAAAAAACGGGAACATCCATTGGCGGAGGCACAGTATCAATATATCAAGAGGGTTGCCAGGGCCATGTTTGAAACCCAGTGTTATATGCATAAAAAGGGGCAGGTCTTCAGTTGCCATTTTGTGGTGGCCCTCTTGACATTTTTATCCTCACTCCAGAATTGCCTTGAAGAGTGAATGAAAGAAAGAAAGCATGCAGGGACAATTCTGCACCATTTAGAAACTCTAAAATGGTATCATTTTTTTTGTCTCTTGAGTTAATGATTAGGACACACTTTCATCTTTAGGAAATAGACTCCAGAATCTAACAAACGCTAACATTAATTCAATTGGATTTAAGAAGTGTTTGCATCCAAAATAAGTGTTATTAACATGACTTTCTTGCCATCTAGGAAACTTGATTACTGTGTTTAAATGAAGACATACTATTCATCTGACTGCCATGAAGCACTTTTCATTTTTTTTATCTTCTTTCTTTTTTTTAAAGTTGTAATGATCATGAGAGAACTCACCCTGAAATCTTTGCTTTTTCATTTTAAAAAGAAAAGCCCAGCATGTTCAGTTAAATAGACTAGACAGCTTTTCCTGAAGTTACCTTTCTATGTTTCCTGAGTAGGCCTGTTGTAGCATAGATCTTCAAAGAGTTCTTTTACTATGAGCCAAATGTTATAGATAAGACAATTTCTGCAATGTATATTATTGTCATTATATATTACTTAAACAGTAGATTCTACTGTGCTTTTCTTAAGTTGGTTGTTTATTATTTTTCTTTATTGTTTGGATAGAATGCAGCATGCATTTTTGTATTATTTCTTGGCTAAAGTGTTATGGAATAGAATTATAATCAGCTGATTGATATTGAACATGACTAACTACAAAATTAAAAACAAAAAAAAGAAACTGCCCAACTACTTACATTCTACCAAGTTTATTATAATAAAAAGTCTTATATAGGAAACTTAAATATTGCTGATTTAATTTTACAAATTTTTCTATAGTCTACTATAGTACTATAGAAATTAAATTATAGCAAATGCAAATTGTAGCAAATAGTTGTAATGGTGTTCCAAAACACCTTTATGCTAGAAAGGCAGGATGAAAATATTATTTTGGCTTCCCTTTTAAATTAATTTCCACATTTAAATACCATGGTACAGGCAAAGTCAACAGCCCCATGATAAATCAATTTTAATAACATTTCTACTGCCCCAATTCATACATATGGTCAATTTTTTAATTGAACTGGGGTTGGGAAAGAAATCAATATGTCACTTACCTTTAATAATTTAATTTAAGATACATATCATATAATCACAGCAGCCTATTTTCCACTCTGTTTATACAAATCTGATCAGTCATAACAACAACAACAACAACAACAACAACAACAACAATAAGGAAAAACCAACAAGGAAAAACTTCATATATTAAATCTGGCATCTTAATTGCATGATTTCTCTTAAAATAATTTTCTAGGTAATTGCCTAACCCAATAGTTGGGTCTTTATCATTTTCAGTGGGGGTGGGAAATAAGGGGCTTCTAGCTCAGTTGTAGAACTTGTACTTTGCCTCTTCTGTCAGAAGGAACCAGACTGACAAATGGGTCCTAAAGAAGCTCCTAATTTTTATTCAGTGGGGAAAAATTGGAATATTTAGAATAGATAATCGAAGCGGTCTAAATTCACTGTCCAACTTTTAAATTCATCTTTTAAAATTGTTATAAATCATTCAAGATTAGAGCAGTATGGGCAGACACCCCGCTGGGAATATGGGAGCAGTGAAAATTGCCCTGCAAAAAACCACAGAGACCCAGAAGGTACAAGGAGATAAAAAACAGAGCCCACAGAAGCCTTTCTAAGTGGGGAAGAAAGTATTTCTGTCAACTAAATATCTGAAACTTAAGTTCCCCTGCCAAAAGATAATAATACCTGGGTTAATTACCCATTTGGAAATAATTAACCTGGTAATGGTAGAGCTACAGTTACCCTGCTTGGTGGGAAAGATTCACTCTGTTTTTCACAGCAGTTTGCTAAAGACGGTAAGGAAAGCCCACATCCAACCATCCACAGGTGTACAGCCAGTTACAATAGATGTAGGGGGGAGACCCAGTAAGAAATTGAGGTACTGGATTCCCAGCTACATCGGGGCCGGTACAGTACTTGGTTCACTGCAAAGGTTACCCACTCACAGATGTCTCTTGGGTAGCAAAGAGAAATGTGCATGCAGATAGTCTGCTTGCACAATTTCACAGAAAGCATCCCAATAAACTGGGTGGGGGCATAGGCAACTGAATATATAATGCCATGAATCACTGCCTCTGCTTACTGTTTTCCAGATGCAGCCTTGGTAGAGAAGAGCCACCTGTCAAGCTACTAGGCTCATGGTTGTCACAGTGGGGTGGGCAGGAACTTGGGTGATGGGGAAGGGGTGTCGGAACAGCTGTGGCAGGATGCAGGAATCCCAGGTTGGTTCAGCAGTCCTGTGGTAGCAGCATCAGCACCAGTGACCAGCTGCAAGGTGCAGAGGCATGGTCGAGTGGAAACTGCAGCAATCAACTGTTTCAGGCAGATGCAGAGCTCTGGGCTGCAAGGCATGGAGGCATGGGCCCACGCCAGAGCTGCTTTGTGGGTCCAATCATCAGCTGGGCATGGCAGTCATCAGCCTGCTAATCGGCTGTGCATGAGTCATCAAGCGAGTCACACTCACTGGGAAAGCATGGCTCGCCTACTTAAGAGCACTGGGAGATGGGCACTCCCAGCGCTGACTTTATATCAACAGACTTTGCTTAATCTAGACTTTGCTAGCTGCTGTTTTGCTGCTGCTTCACCTCATTGAATTCCAGAGTCTGTCTAAATAAACCCAGTCTGTATTCAAGCATTGAGCCGAGGTGGCACAGCAGGTAGACTGCAGTACTGCAGGCCACTAAGGCTGATTGTAGATCTGTAGGTCAGCATTCAAACCTCATCACCGGCTCAAGGTTGACTCAGCCTTCCATCCTTCCGAGGTGGGTAAAATGAGGACCCAGATTGTGGGGGCAATATGCTGGCTCTGTGAAAAAGTGCTATTGCTAACATGTTGTAAGCCACCCTGAGTCTAAGGAGAAGGGCGGCATAAAAATCAAATAAATAAATAAATAAATAAAATAAATGTGACATTTTCTCTACTGGTGTTAGTCTGGAGTTTAGATCTATGAGATCAAGGTGATGATAAATGGGTGTAAACAGTCCTAATTTTTTTGGGGGGGGACTATTATTCATTAATTTTGTTTCTGCACATGTGCACGAAGCCAAAATATGCTGTGATGTGCATGTGTGCATGCAAGGGAACAAAAAATTTCGCACGTGGCACATCATGCACTACTCATGCACCGTCCTCTACCATACTGGTAGCAACCCATTACTGGTTTACCCATTACATATTTTAAAGGATCAAGAAACCTTTCAAGGATCAATATTTAAATTAGATTGCTAACTTTATTACTACCTTCTGTTTCTGGCTTGCCAAAGTCTGCTTTCTACAAAACTCTTCTAAAATTATCTCTTTATTAGTTTTTAAGTCCTTTTGTTACAATATTGTGAAACTGCTTCATAATCTTTACTTTATCAGATCTAATTTAAACCCCATAATGTCTTGATCTTATTATGAAAGCTGATTTATGATTATTTTCAAATGAAACAACCAGAAATGTAGGGCTTACTTGTTAATTTAGTTTTATTTAATTTAAGATTAGCATTTGTCCTTTTAATTTTTTCCTCATATATATTTAAGGAAAGGCATATTGGTTTATGGTAGCCAAACCTGGAAGCAGTCTGCTAGCACCTTTTCAGATTCACACATTTTAATAAAAAGCCTATTGTTCATGACCTAAAGCTCACTTCCTCAGAATTAAGGGAGTGACTAGACTGATGTAGGATTTAAATTTGAATAAGGTGAAAATATAGATGCAGTGGTACCTCTACTTAAGAACTTAATTCATTCTGTGTCCAGGTTCTTAAGTAGAAAAGTTTGTAAGAAGAAGCAATTTTTCCCATAGGAATCAATGTAAAACAAATAATGTGTGCAAACCCATTAGGAAAGAAATAAAAGCTTATAATTTGGGTGGTAAGAGGAGGAGGAGGAAGAAGAGGAGGCAGACAGTCGCTGCTGAAGGAAGAAGGTGAGGTGAGGGGAATTTAAAAAATCCAAAACTTTAAGGCTTAAAAAAAAAAGAGGGATTCTGAGGCGATGCACAGGGAAAGGAAAACGCTCCATTCGGTTTGGGCTGCCCAAGGCAAAGGGAGCATTTCTTTTCTCTGGGTTCTGGCAGAAGTTTATTCCCTCTCCAAGCGCCCAGAGAAAGAAAATGCTTCGTTCGCTCTGGACTGCCAAAACCTCCTTAAGCACCACCAACAGTCTCCTCTGGCAGCCCAGAAAAGCCTGAGATGGCTGGGATTAAAGGGGGAAAGGCAATAAACTGGTCGGGCCTTCATGCCGCTTTCAAATTTCCTGGGAAATTTTTCCGGTCTCAGGTTCTTAAGTAAAAAATGGTTCTTAAGAAGAGGCAAAAAAATCTTGAACACCCGGTTCTTATCTAGAAAGGTTCTTAAGTAGAGGTGTTCTTAGGTAGAGGTATATGGTTACAAGGACCAGTTATATATAATGTGATTTTTAAAAACCCCAACCACTGGGTTTGCAGACCCTTTCATACATAACCTAAAACCTAAAACCTTTTCATACATGTAAGTTCAGGAATCTCTGGTTCAATTTTGCTGGTAATTTTTTATTTTTTTTAAATGTGGCTACTTTGAGATATGTAATGGAATGTCCTGAAAGATTGAAATGGTCTGTTTTACTTGGTCCTTGTTTTGAGACCAAATTATTTTTCTGTACTGGAGGTTTTTAGTGAAAAAAAATAACATAATTTTTCTTTGCCTGTTTTCTTCTTTGAATGAAAAAAACCCCTCCAAGAATACAACTCCCCCACAAAAAAACCCTTATTGTATATAAATAGAAAGAAGCATCACATTCACTCAGAATGATGGTACTTAAGCAGTGAATGGGTACCAAAATTTCTACTACCACACTGTGTGCATGGCTTATTTTGTGGGTGTGGCTTAATGGTCATGTGTCTGGGTAGAAGTGGCTTGATGGCCATGTGCCCAGGTGGGAGTGGCTTGAAAATCATGTGACTTGACCAAGGATTTTCCAAGAACCTCAAAACAATACCCATATCAATGGACTCAAAACAAGCAGGTCATAGAGTTCACCTACATCCTAGAAGTGAGCAGCAATAGAACAGTGAAATGACAGAAACATCTCGCTTAGAATTTTAAAATCATTATCATGAGCATTAGCATAAAGGTGCTTTCATGACTAAAATGGCCACTCACAAAATAATCACTTACTCAAAGGCAACAATCTAAAGTGTTCCTTGCAACTTTCACAGCCTAAGTGAACATCCCAAAATGCTCCATTCCATATAACAGTCTTAACCCTCCTTCCTACAGACTACCAAAACAAAATCAAGGTTTCTGGCAAAACATTAGGTTTCAAGCATTATTCATTTATTTTCTAGAGTAGGGGTTCCCAAACTTGGCAACTTTAAAACTTGTGAATTTCAACTCCCATAATTCTCCAGCCAGCTATGAATATTTCTGTTCTAGAGAATACTAGAGCCATTCGGAAAGGAGAGGGAGGCACAGATCACACAGAATTAATTCCAGATATTATCTCCTTATACTTTTCCTAGACACCTTTGTTTGTAGCAGAATCACTGGCTGTGGTGGTTTTTTAAATGCTTTCGGGAAGAACGCAGAGGGTGTCCAAAGAGGATGCCCTGCATTTTCTTTCAACATCTTTTGGTGAAAATTGGATGCTCTGAGGTAGCATTTTTGCTATACCACTCCGTTCCCACACATCTGGGCAGCAGCCACCCCTTCTTAAGTAAGGAAACATCTGAAAGCAAAGAACCAAGCTCACAGAATAGAAAGGAGTGCATAGTTTAAACCTGAACTACATATTATTCTTTTCTATTGGAACTTCAAGAATATAGTTAGAGTCAAAGAAGAAATAAACAGTGTTCCCTCGATTTTCGCCGGAGATGCGTTCCAAGACCGCCCGCTAAAGTCGAATTTCTGCAAAGTAGAGATGCGGAAATAAATACACTATTTTTTGCTATGAACAGTATCACAAGCCTTCCCTTAACACTTTAAACCCCTAAACTGCAATTTCTCATTCCCTTAGCAACCATTTAGATTATTACTCACCATGTTTATTTATTAAAGTTTATTAAAAAAAAATATTTATTAAAGGTGGACGAAAGTTTGGCGATGACGTATAACGTCATCGGGCGGGAAAAACTATGGTATAGAGAAAAAAACCGCAAAGTATTTTTTAATTAATATTTTTGAAAAACCGTGGTATAGCTGTTTCGCGAAGTTCGAACCCGCGAAAATCGAGGGACCACTGTATATGCATATTTCAAATTATAAGACTGGCACTTTGTCTTTTAAATATATGACGTGTAACAAAATCTTAAATATGATTATAGTTCATTTCAGGATTATAAATTGCCAACGCTATTTCTATTTTCTAGTTAATCCTATTATATTATCGTTCCCCAAAACTTCCTCTTCCTCATATGGCATTCTGAACTATTTTTATATTAAATCACTAAAATATAAGGATGGTTATTTAAATTGTTTCTATGTGTATTTTTTTTTGGGGGGGAGGGGGAGGTTGTGTCTCTGGGTGTTATCCTATTCCTGCTAATACTACTATGCTAACTATCTTATTGTCGTTTACCACTTGAGTTTATTATTAAAGTGATTAATAATGAATTTCCCTCTGGAAATGCTAAATAACTAAGAACATGCCACTCCTGGAATCACCTTTTAAATTTCTAATGATTTAGTTTTTTATCAGGCAGGGTAATTACTTCCTATAGAAAGACCCTGTAAATGTTTGAATGCTTCTAATTTGTGTTTTAAGGCTTTGCATATGAATGCTGAACTGTGGGAAGTGAAATTAATAACAAGTACTTCAGAAAAACCTGGAATGTTTTTGTGCAAATGGCAAAAATAATTGAATGCTATAATATTCAGTGACCTTAAGTTCTAATTTTGTCAGTGGTTTTATCTTTAGATGAAGTCATATTTATTCACATCTCTGTAATTGATTGGGGGATGAAAACAAGATTCTTTAGATTTTTGAATTAGATGTATTTTTGAAGTGGATGTATGCATTATTTTGTTTTATTTTTGATGTTGGTTTAATTGTTGGTTGGGAGGCTCCCAGAGTTTGACATAAGATAGATGGCTTCTTTAATATTTTAATTAAAGTAACAAATAAATAAGCATGAAATCATATTGTAGATTAAATATTGAAGGTATGCAATAATTGACTGGTATGATTATTTGTAGTTAATTACATACAAACAAAGATACCTTGCTCATTCTTATCATTCAAAATGTTTTTCAACATTAATTACGTTACTGATTAATCTCCTAAATGTTGCCACTTTTATGGTAATCAACAAAGGGCAAATTAAATGAAACCAAAATAAAACAGTAATCCACAAAACTGTGATTGCTAAAGAGACTACATTATCATGTATAAAATCATTTTTAAACTGTTTACTACAGGCAGCTATCCAGGTGTTGTAACATCAACTTTCACAGTGGCTTCTGTTGACCATGCAAACTGAAAACTGTAGTTCGCAGGGTTAGTAATTTGTGATTTAAATTCACATTGGGTAATCTTAAATGCCACCTATAATACTTTTTGGGCAGGGTTAAAATGGGCCATAAGCATTACTGGTTACATCACAAACATGGGCTCATTTTCTTTTAAATATAGCACCTGTATTTTATGTATACATTGTAAATCTGAGGTGTTTTACACCTCATAATAGTTGAAAATGTTGTGTGTGTTTCCAGCAACCCTAGCCTGAAAGTTACAATAAGGTTCTAGGGGTGTATAACCCATAGTATAAAAACTATAAAGACTATTTCAATCATAGAAATATTGCTGCATGCATCAAAGAACAAGATGCCCCATTCTTCCAAATGTAGAGATAGCCATGTTAGATCCAACTTCCCCATGAGTGATGCAACACTGTCTTAAGCAATTTAACTTAAACTTTCAGCAATAGCTGCCCTGAGTCCTCGGAGATGATGATGATGATGATGATGATGATGATGTTGATGATGATAATAATAATAATAATAATAATAATAATAATAATAATAATAATAATAATAATAATATAGAGCAGTATTCCACTACTTTGCACAGATTACTACCTTCTGCTTTTTCTCAAATAGCAAAAGAAAGATAACCCATGAAAGTGCCCTATCAATATGGAGTCATTCCATATGAAGTGGACCAATTTTAAAGATCAATCCCCCCCTTACTATCTCAGATTTTGATGAAATTTGGCACATAATTTATTTATGATATAAAACTAGGCTGTGCAAAATTTTAGTTCAAAAGACTAAAAATTGAGAGTTCTAGGAGACCTCAAATAAAGAGTTGCAAAATGCTGAGTGGGCAAAAATGACATTTTGGGCCAATTTCTAGAAGCTGTAAACATGACAGTTTCAGTAGTATGTTGGAGATATTTGGAGAACCTGCACACCTTGTAAGGCTTTATAAACTGGCAAAACTCCATGTACTAGTCCTCTTACTTTTTACATGGTTCAGGCTCACACTTTGCAAAAATTCCCTTAAAAATGAACTTAACAGCAATCTTCAGGCTGCTGTAGTTTCAAAACTACTTGGCCTTTCAGACTGATTTTTGGCAGGTGTACTAAGTACACAGCTGCAATGAGGACTTCCAATTTGCAGCACTTTCCTTCAAGTTGTTGAACGGGGTTTTGCCAAATTTTGCCTATCTTTGATGCCCTGTTTGATCCTATGGGACAGCTTCAATCCTCTTCAATTTAGGACCATTAGAAAGAGCAGCTTCTCTTCTTTAAGAATATATTGTTTTGACTTTGGAGTCTCTTCATATAAGGATTGAAAAAAATCTCCTCAACTGTTTGCGGGCAGCCTGTGATTTCTGCACTGCACCCTTGATACAAGTGCAGTAAAAGTGATTCTTTTTTCAATTAGCAGCATTTTTAAAAAAATAAAGAACACAAGATGTTATAAGACTGTGTTCAAAAATATTAAAAAACAGGAATGTTTTGTTTGTTAGTAAATGAAGAGTGAGGCCGGGTTTCAAATAAGGGTCCAAAAAAGTAGGGTTTTTTGTCAGCATTGTTGCATGATAGAGGAAACAGGCCCTTTGATGATTCTAATGGCTGAATAAGTCAATTAATGCTTTAAACATGCATTGGTCCATGGTAGCTCATTGCCAAGAGATCACGCCCAATAGCCAGACATGTCCAGCCATGTGTAGGGCACTTGGCACAGGTTCCCAAGCCTGAAGGTGGGCATCTTACATGAGGTTCCCAAGCCTCTTTTGGGTGTCTTTGCCTAGGTTCCCAAGCCTAAAGGAGGTGTCTTAATGGTTCCCAAGCCATAGTAAAACATCAGTGCTGTAGATCAAGAATTTTTCACTGATAATTTTAGCTGGGTTTTTTTTTGTAATTTATACTGTGGTCCAAGTGCTGTAGTTGCTGGTACTGGAAGAACTGCTAGAATATGCTGTTCAGGAATCCAACATGAATCTCTTAGTCTTAAAAGTAAGATGACTAGGTACATTGATTTTTACCAGTTTATAAAGCCTTACAAGATGTGCAGGTTCTCCAAACATCTCCAACATACTACTGAAACTGCCACATTTACAGCTTCTAGAAGTTGGCCCAAAATGTCATTTTTTGCTGACTCAGCATTTTGCAACCCTTTATTTGAGGTTTCCTAAAACTCCCAATTTTTAGTCTTTTGAATTAAAATTTTGCACAGCATAGTTTTATATCATAAATAAAGTATGTGCCAAATTTCATCAAAATCTGAGATTGTAAGGTGGGGACCACTGGTCCACTTGACATTGAATGACCCCATGGTAAGGTGATTAAAGAAAAATAAATGGATTTATTTAAGTTGAGAATTAGTATATCTTCTAAGTAATTGTTGAAATGAATTCTCCCTGGCTCATGACATAAATTCTCCTATTGTGATTATCAGATTGGAATATGAGTAATCAGAAAAACATCAGAATGATTACATTGTTGGAAGTTAAAAATCCTCTGATCTACCCCTCCCTTTCCCACCTCATTCCTACATCTGTAAATTCTAGAAAGTTCTAGAAAATTTTAGAAAGTTCTAGAAATCTTAGAACTACGATGCCTTAAACATGTTCTAAGTATTGCCCACAAGATCATATGCAGCAACGTCCTGCCTGTCAACGACTACTTCAGCTTCAACCACAACAACACAAGAGCACGCAACAGATTCAAACTTAATATTAACTGCTTCAAACTTGACTGTAAAAAATATGACTTTAGCAATCAAGTTGTCGAAGCGTGGAACTCATTAACGGACTCCATAGTGTCAACCCCAACCCCAAACATTTTTCCCTTAGAGTATCCACGATTGACCTCTCCAGGTTCCTAAGAAGACAGTAAAAGGTGTGCATAAGTGCACTAGTGGGCCTTCCATCCCCTGTCCAATTGTCTCTCCTATATCTCCTATATCCTTTCTTCCATTCATATATGTTTTCCTCTATTCTCCATTGACGTATTTTATTATATCTTTTCTTCTTTCTTTGATATATATTACTATATATTTATTTGCTTTAACCTTCATGTGTATTGGACTAACTGAATGAATGAATGAATGAATGAATGAATGAATGAATAAATAAATAAATATAAGTATTCCTTCAGATTAATGGAAGATGTCAGATCCCCTCATAATAATTCACACCATGGTGATCTTTCTTTTTGGATTTTATACCCTTTCAGGATTAAAATCCAGGGCAGGAACACCTCAATCTGCAGATCTAAGCATACTTTTCACAGAATTACACACTAACCCAGCATGCACATAAACAATGCCTTCAAGTCCACATCAGTCCCCTATAAAACCAAGTCTCTGGATCCTTTTTCTCTGTACTCTACCCCACAAAGCAAACCTTTTTGCTTTTGGGAATAAAATATCTCCTTTGTCACTGTATGTCTGGATTTCATTTTTGATTTGTTCTTGCACAACCCAGGTTCTTCTAATAGGGTTATTGATTGCTACTGTTTATAGTCAAGTAGTAGAATGAAATAGGAAAGAGGTAGATTGAAAAACCAAGAATACAATAAAAAAGACCATACACTAATATATTATATATATATACATAACTTAGATATATATAAGTTAGATGTGCTTGCTTGTATATTTGGTAATTTCTTACTGTATATTTAGTAAGTAACATTCAAGTATGTTTAATTATCAGATGGAAAAGAGCTACTTCTGAAGAGCTAGTGTTTAATTGTTACATTACTTTTTTTTTTCACAGGGTTCCTGGCCTCCCTTATTTCACATGATTAAATTCCAACAAAAATTATCCTAAATGAATTTCTCCTACTGAAATTTCTCAGTGGCAATGTTACTTATGAACACTATGAGGAAGTCATGTTTATAAATGCTTTAAAAATATCTATTTCGTTTGGAAATAATGTGCATATGTAATGGAATTTTTATCTTTTATAATTGTAAGCTACCCAGAGTTACCTTGAGGCATGATGGGCAGTGTATAAATTTTATAAATAAATAAGTACATATGTCAAAAAATTGTGCTGTGCACTATTTTTCCTTTATTCCTTCTTCACCTTCTGTGTTCTAAACAATATAAATATTAATGATAATCTAAGCAAATTATATTCTTATCCCCATATTGCATATAATTTGTATATTTGTCTGACAATGGCTTTGTAATATCTCTGTTAGGGGCATCTTTGCTTCCTGTATTATTTGAAATGAAGGAAAACAATATTTTAAATGTGTCTATATAAGGAAAATGCAATTCTTCATTCTTTCTGGCCATTTTCCAGAGTTATGAGAAAGAAAGCAAACAACAGCTAGGACAGGAAGCTCTTCTTGAGAGGCATAAGAGACTGCAGGAAACTCTGGGATTTTTGTTTCACTTTGAAGCCAAACAACCTGCTGAGGAAAATGGAGCAATAAGAGAAAAAGGGGAGAGGGAATCAAAGTGGTTTCCTGAGCTTTGATCTCTTGCTTTCTCACGTGTTTGAATAAAATTTCTTCAGCACAGTAGGAGCTATAGCTGTGTTTTGTATGTACAATATCAAACAAGAGATTCATTCCCAATTGTAGGAGAAGATGACTTCCAAAGACAGGATATAAAGAAGAAAGAAAAATAAATAAAGAATATTTATTTTGCTTTGTTGTCATTCAATGTGTTCCCTTGAACTTGCTAAAAGAAGTAAATTGGCTAAATCTGGGCAGGAAATTATATTTTTAATTTTTTGGATATCTGACTCAGAGGGTTTCCTACCCTGAATGCTAAGATTTTCTTCTCTTGGCTTTCTGAAGCAATTTTTGAACATCATAAAGTTTGCCAGAAAAAGAAAAAAATAATATCCGTTTTTCAATATAGTGCATAATATAGTTATCATATTGGCTAGTTAATATTGCAGTTCTGTATTTATGAAGCAAAACAATTGTACACATTGGACATGCATTTAAATCTTATGTTTACTTTTTTATATATAATATTCTGTTGCAAATGTAACCTTTGATTTGCAGTAAAGTTAAGGAACGAATGAAGCTGATGGAGACAGTAGGTGTTTGAAGCTGGCACAGACTGCAGGCAAGGAAATATTGGGGACAATATGCTGACTGTAAACTGTTTAGAGAGGGCTGTAAAGCACTGTGAAGCAGTACATAAGTCTAAGTGCCATTGCTGTTAACCAGAAATATTTTTCTCAGTCTAAATAAGTAATATTTTAAGTGATTAGAAAAAGAAAGAAACATGTCTTTCTGGGTTCCATGCATTTCAGAGTATTGATTGATTGAGAATCTACAAATCAGTAGATTGCTTCTTGTCTGTATTTCTCATCTGTCTTATTTGAATAGATTGGAACAGAACCATATATAATGTCATAAGGGCATTATTCTTCTACATGCAATACATAAATAATATGACAATTCACCATTTACACTGCATCTTGATAAGCTTCATAATGCTTTACATGTCACATTCATTTTTTGAATAATGAATTGTGACACTTATGGAAGTTTTTCATCAAGTTTTGACACTGGTAGACCACAGTTTTTCCAACTGTAATTTTTCATACATATAGAACAATCGAGGACTGAAACAAAGATAACCTCAAGATTTATCAGTAACACTTATATCAGTCTTATTCATTGAGGTGAGCTTTTCTTTGAAAAATCCCTAGTTGGTGCTAATTTTATTTCATTTTTTAAGATAAAAAAAATTAATTGTCCTTCTGAATGAACTCATTCAGGTTCATGAAAGAACAAAAAGACTTTTAAAAATCTTATTCACTAGGATCAGCTTCCTATTAAAAAGTATTTATTACTGCTGGCTGGTACTTCTTTTTAATTTAAACAGAAATATGATATTTCATATAATCGGATATTTCCCAATATTAATCCATGTATGTACATGAAAGGACAACTAAATCGCTAAACAAAGGACAACTAAACTTCTAAATCAAAACAGTTGTTACAATTCCGGTTGTAAGTGGAATTATGGAATATTTATTGTTTTATAAATATTTATAAAATATAGTATTTATTTATATGGTCATCCCTTTCTGGGTATCTAACAGAAGTTTAAAGTGTCAATATAGTAACAATAATGAAGTAGTAAACAAGCAGTAATTTCCCAAAGTCCCAAAGCATAAAATGGCAGCTGTCGAAATCCAAGTAAACTTAAAACTTAAGTACTTAAAAGAAAAAGACATCTTACTCCAACATCTTCTAACTTAAGATCAACTGGAACACTCTTTCCATGGTACAATGCAATGATCAGGAAATTGGCCCATCTACAGCACTCTCCAATATCCCATGAATTATTTACACACACTCACACACAGACGGCCCATAAAAAGTGAGATCCCATAGAAAGAGGGAGCTTACAAAACAGCTGCATTGTGTGTAGGATTTTGATTCCAAATTCCACATTTTTGTAGCTTAATAAATTCTTTTAATTTAAATGCTTAGTCACTTAGGTGAGATTGGACAAATAGAAATTAAAATCAATCAATCAATCAATCAATCAATAATATTTTAACAGTTTTGTTGTAATTTGTTTAATAGGAATTTTTGTTATTTTAATTTAGAGTACCACTCTGAATACCACAAAAATCTCTACCTTTGAATACCTTTGAAAAGTGTTTGGAAACTCCAGATCGTGCAGATCGTGCAGAATGCAGCTGCGAGAGCTATCATGGGCTTTCCTAAATATGCCCATGTCACACCAACACTCCGCAGTCTGCATTGGTTGCTGATCGATTTCCGGTCACAATTCAAAGTGTTGGTTATGACCTATAAAGCCCTTCATGGCATCGGACCAGAATACCTCCGGGACCGCCTTCTGCCGCACGAATCCCAGCGACCAGTTAGGTCCCACAGAGTTGGCCTTCTCCGGGTCCCGTCGACTAAACAATGCCGTTTGGCAGGACCCAGGGGAAGAGCCTTCTCTGTGGTGGCCCCAGCCCTCTGGAACCAACTCCACCCTGATATCAGAGTTTCCCCCACCCTCCTTGCCTTTCGTAAGCTCCTTAAAACCCACCTCTGTCGTCAGGCATGGGGGAATTGAGATATTCCCTTCCCCCCTAGGCTTATAAAAAATTTATACAGGGTATGTCTGTATGTATGATTGGTTTCTCAAATTGGAGTTTCTTTTTAAATTAACTTAAATATTAGATTTGTTTATATTGTTTTATTACTGTTGTTAGCTGCCCCGAGTCTACGGAGAGGGGTGGCATACAAATTTGATTAATAAAGAAATAAAGTAAATAATATATATACAGTATATATATATATATTCAATAACCAGACCAAAATTAGATTGTGACTTACTTTTGAGTACTTAACAATTCAATTACATTATAGTTTTTTCCTTTTATTGACCATAAAATTGGTTAAATGTTTCTTGTTTTGCATTTTCTGTTTCCTGTTCAGACATTTCATTATATAGAAAAGAATGAGCTCACATGTACACGTGTATTTTTGCATATGTGTGTTTTATTTTACTTTTTGTCTCACAAAAATGATTTTCTTGCAGAGCAAAATTTCATCACTAAAATAATTTCTCTTATAGCAGAACTATTAATAATATCTGCTGCTGTCGATAATATTGTTTAGGGCAAGTTTAGAAATAGTTTCTGGTTTTGTGTCACTGGCAACAATTTAGAAAAACCTACTGTAGTCTGGAAACTTCTTCATATTTGTGAAGATTTAAGACCTTGAAAATACTGCACACATTCAGGGATATTTCTTGGTATATAAAATTACAGACGATGGGAAAAGGTGATGTTCTGGATATTCTGTCAAGCTTTCATACGTACACAGCATTGTTTCATTCTGTCAAGGGAATACACTATGTAGAAATAAAGAGAAATAGAGAGAGAACCTGAAGCTGTGGGAATGAATTATATGAGATCAGAAATGATATAAAGAAATACCTTTTATTTCCACTAGGTATAATTCAATGAATGATATCTATCTTGAAAAGAAAGTACCCAACACCTGAAAAATATGGAGTATATGAAATTTCTGCAGAGCAGATAATGGTTCATTTTGCTCTGTCACAATGAGAGGCCAGCTTATGCATCATTTGAGGCCAAATGAACTCTGTTTATCTGTCAGTACCAAGATTGAGTACAGCTGAGAGGGAAAAAAAGAATAATAAGTGAAAAAACTTTTTGTTTCTTTTAAAAGTTTTTTTCAGGTTTCTCCAGGCAAGATGAAATTTAAGAAACATTTTGTAAGACACTGCAGTATAATATAATTAACCTTTTTCCATGTGGACTTGAGACCCCATGAGAGCAAATAATTGCACTATAGTTTTATTGTCCATAGGAAACATAGAATTAAACAATTCATAGTTAAAGTGTCAAGTTTATTATAAAATTAATTTTTAAATGGTTGCTTCTTGCATTCATTTTAAAAAGATATTCCTGGGGTGAAGTATGAATTGAACTTCAAATTCTACAGTCTGCTACAATAGGTATCCTAGAATCTTCCTGAGTTTGAACAAGAAGCCAATATTTGAAAGACGGAGCTTAGTGCAATTCACTGCAGACAAAGGGTAAAGGCCAGTAGAAATCTTCTTTGTGTTATTTATTTAACTTTGCAGAGCTGACAAGTTAAGACCTGATAAAATATTTAAACAGTAACATTGGTGATAAAGCCAATATTAAATAAAAATACATTGTGATATACACAATGATGTCTGCCAGTTGAATGGACCCTGCTGATAGAATACAATAGATTCTTCCTCCAGCTCTCCCTTATGTTTCTGTGTAGAATTCCTAGATTGCTCCTCCCTTCCTTCCTGCTCTCTTCTTCCCTTCCTCTGTATTTTGCAAAACACCAAATATATGTTATGAATTACTGAAATAACTTCTACATGCAGAATGAAGATTAGAAAGTGAAATTCCATTCAGGAACAGCAGATTATCATGTGATATGGGGTGTAGCTCTATATGTAGTGGAGACCATAACAGAAGACATGATAGAAATTACAAAGTATCTGAAGAGCTGCCATGTGGCATATGATATATCATTGTTCATTGTTCTTCCAAAACCTAAAACAAGAAACAACAGATTTCAATTACCAGATAATAGATTTTAGTGGTCTGGAAGAAAAAAAAATTCTAACAATAAGAGCTGTTCAACAGTGCACAGAATGCATTGTCTGCAAGTTATTGAACAAACAATTAGATGGCCATCTGTCAGAGACATTGCAATAGTCGATTCCTAACTGGGACAGAAATTGGATTAGATAATTTCTAACCCATACATTGCATCATTCTACATCAATATAAAAGAACATGCCAGATCAAAGGTCTTCCAAAGGGATTCTTAAGAAGATCCATTATCAACCCAATCTCAAGTTGTTGTTAAAACCAAATGTAGCATGATTCTATTCTATGAAGTCAGCTACTTTCACTAAGTAATTGTTCTGCCGGCGTGTTTCAACCACCCGTAATTACAGGGTAATTAGTCCAGGAAGACACACACCACATGATAAAAGGAAAACCCAAAAGTTTTTATAAACAGAAAAACAGAAACAGCTCCCTTTTTAAATGTCAAATGGATTTTCTGGTACACACAAGGCACAGGTTAAATGCAATCCAATTGCTCACCCAATAACTGGGAAATTGAGTCCAATTCTAAAGTCCAGAGAGTCCCCACACAATCTTGAACAGCACAAAAACCACAATCTTGATGAAACAATGAATCAGATAAACTGCCATGAGGCTAAAACACCAAGCTGCACTTTTATCTGCAGCACTAATTACAGCAGTCCCACCCAACCACAGGTGGCCTCATTTTCTCTTGTAATCATCCTTCAGTTGTTTTCTCCTATGCATCACTCTACGCATGCGTGGATGTGTCATTAATTCTTGTTCAGAATCCAGGGATGATACAGATGATTGATCTCCTCCTGGGCTGTCTGCCAAACTCCCCTCTTCCCTGTCACTCACACTTCCTTGGTCAGAGGAGGCTTCGTCGGCAGATTCCATCGGGAGCAAAACAGGCCTGCGGCATGTGGATGTTTCTCCCACATCCACCTGCACATTCCTTGGGGCAGGAGCTGGGCCAGAGCTAACCACAACAGTAATAAGGGAAGGGAATATGTGAAAAAATAATATTAGTTAAAATATTAAAGGATTACAATGAACTTTGGCTTCTGTGTTCGACAAGGTGCTTGGTTTTGATGGGGCAAGTTGCATTTTCAAATCTACATTCTGTGCAAGGAAAATCCATGTAATGCCTCTTTTCATGGTTGTGTCCTTTGCTTTGTACACAGAGATTGGATAACCTTAGAAATAGTGCTATCTTGCATTGGCTGCCTGTGCCAAATATTTTTGGCAAGCTTCTGAGTCAGCATGATGAGTTGCTTTCCACTTCCAATTCCACAATCTTACAGTAGCATCTTTCAGTTTTATTAAAAATCATTACTGATATAATGATGTTCTTGAATATTCTTCCTGTTATGAAAGTAGTGGCTTCTGCGCATATTTATTCCCTTCTATGATGTTCTACTCCAAAAACGTCTCCAGTGTATTTCTAGTCATTGGCAGAAAATGATACCCAAGTAAATAAAGTATACACCATCATTTAAAATATGTACATTCTTTCAGTTGTATATTTCTTATAGCTCTTCAATGTCTTTATACTATATTGGCATGTGATCCCAATGAAATTACAGTGTCAATAATGCCTACTGTTAGATGTTTGCAAACAAGTGTCTACAGCAGTGATGGCAAACCTTTTTTCCCTCAGGTACCAAAAGAGTGTGTGCATATGCTGTTGTGCATGCCCAAGTGGGGAGGGCGAAAACAGCTGCCCCTGCCCCCTAGAGGCCATCTGGAGGCTGAAAATGGCCTGTTTCTCGACTTTTGGTGGTCCCAGTAGGCTCGTGTTTTGCCCTCCTCAGGCTCCAAATGCTTCCTTGGAGCTGGGGGGAGAATAAAAATGTCCTCTCCCATCCTCCCGGATGCTCTCTGGAAGCCAAAAATGCCCTCCAGAGCCTCTGTGTGAGCCAAAAATCAGCTGGCTGGCACATACATTGCACGTTGGAGCTGAGCTAGGGCAACAGATATGATTTCGCGTGCCACCTGTGGCACCCGTGCCATAGGTTCACCATTGCTGGTCTATAAGAATGATATGGAACTCACTGGAGTTTTTATTCTCATATAATAAATTTTATCAAATGACAAGAGACCATAGATTGTTCTGCCGGTGTGCCCCAACCGCCCATAATTACAGGGTAATTAGTCCAAAAAGACACACACCACACGATAGAAGGAAAAACAAAAGTCTTTATCAAAAAAAGCAGAAAAAACTCCCTTTTTAAATGTCAGAGGGATTTTATGGTACACACAAGGCACAGGTTAAATGCAATCCAATTTCTCACCCAGTAACTGGGAAATTGAGTCCAATTCCAATGTCCAGAAAGTCCACACACAGTCTTGAACAGGGAAACAGCAAAACCACGATTTTGATGAAACTATGAATCAGATAAACTTCCACAAGGCTAAACCAGCACGCTGCTCTTTTTATCTGTAGCACTAATTACAGCAACCACAGGTGGCCTCACTTATCTCCTGTAATAATCCTTCAGTTGTTCTCTCCTATGCATCACTCTACGCATGCGTGGGTCCGTCATATATTCTTGTTTAGAATCCAGGGATGATAAGGATGATTTATCTCCTCCTGGGCTCCCCTCTTCCCTGCTACTCACGTCAGAGGAGCCTTCGTCGGGAGATTCTATCGGGAGCAAAACAGGCCTGTGGCATGTGGATGTTTCCCCCACATCCACCTCCACATTCCTTGGGGCAGGAGCTGGGCCAGAGCCAACCACAACAATAGATGATACTGATATAATTAAAGCTTAGTCAGTCATGAAAATAAAATATAATGCTATTTGTTTTCTTTTTAGTTACCAAAAAGTATTTGATGGTACCTTTACAGTTTTAGTTGATTGCTGTGCCTAGGAGCCTAACTAAATGCCAGAGGAGACAAGAGGTTACAATAATTGTCAGAAATTAAGATTAATTTATTCTTCCTTAATTTTTGTTGCTTTGGGATGTTCATCCAACAAATTTGAAATATCCAACAAATCTTAAATGTTTGTAATGTACTGTGATTATATCATGAAAGCTCCATATATAAAATACACTTTTCATGCATGGCCATAATTCTATTCTTGTTAAGTGTAGTGATTTATTTCTAAAGTACAAATAAAGTGGGAGAAGGAGATAAGAATGTATGAATGTTTTAAGGGACAAGAACATTAATGATATTAATGAAATTTGTTGGAGGTAGAAGTGAATCCCAATTACAGCATGGGACTTAATCTTTTTAACCACATGGTATGTGGAAAAGGAATTTATAATAAGCCATTGAGCCCCTGATAATGCAAACAATTTATTGCTCGTTTTTGAGGGTTCTTTTAAATCCTCCATTGCTTTCCATATCACAATCATAATACATGGTCTCAAATGGTTAAATATATTTTAATAAAAAGAATATTAAATATAGGGCATAGATCCCAAAAGACTAAGTTTTGTTGAAAATTAGTTTCTCTCATTAGGATGAAAATAAATAAAATTTATGATTATTCATAAAAATGATTTTAAAAAAGGATCTCAAGCACAGAGATCAAACACCCAAAATGGGTTTTATGATTAAAAGTTATGCTTTATTATGGTAATATATTTTGCAGAGATTCAGCAAAGATGTGCTCATGATTAGTTTAGATTGCCTTTACTAAAAGTATATGTTCAAGTGTATGTTTTCCCTCCTCAATCTTAAAATGAGTTCAATGAAGCGGTGAAACTCCAAGGACAAATGTTTAGGTTTTTAAAAAATTATATCAAGTAAACAAAACAAGTACAATGGGGGGAATCACTTTTCAGAATATTTTACTATTAAAATGCATGCATTGTCAATTTTGAATCTTTCTGTACATATTTATATTTATATAAGGGTACATTCCATCTT
Source organism: Erythrolamprus reginae (assembly GCF_031021105.1). Taxonomy (NCBI): domain Eukaryota; kingdom Metazoa; phylum Chordata; class Lepidosauria; order Squamata; family Dipsadidae; genus Erythrolamprus; species Erythrolamprus reginae. Next base: position 293,775,001 of record NC_091951.1, read on the forward strand.
CATAAACAAAAACAGTAAATTCTTTAGTTCTGGAGAATCTAAAACAGAGATTTCAATGCAAAAATACAACACTATATGTTTGAAAAAATATATTCTTCTATGGCTTAATAAGATTATCAGATGAATATCTGTTTATTTTTGAGACCAGTTTGAACACAGTTCATTGAATGCAAATTGTGTTTTGGTGCTTGTTTTGTTTCTTGATTCTGGGGTACTCCCAAGGACCTTGAAACATATTAGTGTAATTTTAAAGTGAGACAAATTCAAAGGTTGTTTTTATATATTTATGGATATTCCAGATAATATTTTAAGAGGACTGGTTGTCAGCCTTCCAAAGTTATAAATTTATGGTTTAGTCTTTTCCCACAATTTTCCTGTTTCATTTTAATATACAGTGATCTCTCGATTAGCGCGGGGGTTACGTTCCAAGACCTCCCGCGCTAACCGATTTCCGCGTTATACTGGATGCGGAAGTAAACCCACCATCTGCGCATGTGCGCCATTTTTTTCATGGCCGCACATGCGCAGATGGTGGAGTTTGCGTGTGGGCGGCGGGGAAGACCAAGGGAAGATTCCTTCAGCCGCCCAACAGCTGATCTGCTCCGCAGCGCGGAAGCAGCGAGGAGCCGAAGATGGGGTAAAGGCAAAGGGGAAACCCCATCTTCGGCTCCTCGCTGCTGCCGCGCTGCGGAGCGGATCAGGTGTTGGGCGGCTGAAGGAACCTTCCCTTGGTCTTCCCGCCAGATCACTTGCCGCTTGCCGCTTGCCAGTCCACGCCCCCCTGGATGAGCGGCCCCGCATGGCCCCAGCGCCGGACTCCGTTGCCGAACGCCGAAACCGGAAGGGGCGAGGTGGAGGAGAACGGGAGGCTCAGCATTCCGTCAGTCGCAGCGCTGGCTGTCAACTTTTCTTTTTAGCACTGGGGAGGCAAGTCAGCTCCTGCCCAGTTTTAAAAAGAAAAGTTGACAGCCAGCGCTGCGGCTGACGGAATGCTGAGCCTCCCGTTCTCCCCCACCTCGCCCCTTCCGGTTTCGGCGGTTTCGCAGCGCTGGCTGTCAACTTTTCTTTTTAGCACTGGGGAGGCAAGTCAGCTCCTGCCCAGTTTTAAAAAGAAAAGTTGACAGCCAGCGCTGCGGCTGACGGAATGCTGAGCCTCCCGTTCTCCCCCACCTCGCCCCTTCCGGTTTCGGCGGTTTCGCAGCGCTGGCTGTCAACTTTTCTTTTTAGCACTGGGGAGGCAAGTCAGCTCCTGCCCAGTTTTAAAAAGAAAAGTTGACAGCCAGCGATTGTTCCGCTGCCGCCAGCATGGCCTGGCTGGCAGCGGAAGATGTAACCTTCGCAACCTCGGAGAGCTTCCTGGGCATGAAAGCTCACGAAAACCAGGAAGCTCTCTGAGGTTGCGAAGGAGCCCACGATCACTCGGCTGCAAGCGGGAGGAAGGCGAATCCCACGGGGCTGGGCTCGGTTATCCCCTCGGCTCCCCTCCTACCAGCCCCGCCGCGGAAGGCTCCATTCTGTTCCCTGAATGGAGACCGCCGGCCGCTCAATCGGGTGGCAGGAAAGCGAATGTCACGGGGCTGGGCTCGGCTCCCCCAGCCCCGCCGCGGAACGCTCCATTCTGTTCCCTGCCGGCCCGATTGAGCGGCCGGCGGTCTCCATTCAGGGAACAGAATGGAGCCTTCCGCGGCGGGGCTGGGGGAGCCGAGCCCAGCCCCGTGACATTCGCTTTCCTGCCACCCGCAGCCGAGTGATCCTGGGCTCCTTCGCAACCTCGGAGAGCTTCCTGGGCATGAAAGCTCACGAAAACCAGGAAGCTCTCTGAGGTTGCGAAGGAGCCCAGGATCACTCGGCTGTGGGTGGCAGGAAAGCGAATGTCACGGGGCTGGGCTCGGCTCCCCCAGCCCCGCCGCGGAAGGCTCCATTCTGTTCCCTGCCGGCCCGATTGAGCGGCCGGCGGTCTCCATTCAGGGAACAGAATAAAAAAAATTTATTTTTTAATATTTTATTTTTTTAAATAATATTTTTTAAAAAACCGCGTTGCAGCGTTTCGCGCTAATCGAGAACGCGCAAGTCGAGGGACCACTGTATACAATAAAGGTTTGCTGATATGGCTTTGCAAGAATAAGTATTGGTAAAAACAAGTCTGTGTTCTTGAATGGTGGAAACAACATTTGGAACTCTATCAATGATTACAAATCAATTGACGATGGAGATACAAAAATGTTATTCTTTTTCCTTTGGTACAGCATGTGGTCCTAAGTTTACTATCTTGGATTGTGAATATTTGTTTGCTTTCTGTATGTCAGCTATCTCTCTGTCCACATAATAGAATGAACTGATCAATATTATTCTGTGTGGCCAAGTTTTAATGATGTGTTTAAAAATTGGGCTGAATGATTTCCTATCATAATGAAGCATAATATATTTTCTTCTTTACCTTTTCTTTTTCTTCTCTTTTTGTTCTTCATTTATTTCATTTCATATTTGTCTCATTTACCCTATATTATGGTAATTGTTCTTTTTTTAAAAAAAGACATCAGCAAGCCAGTGAAGGGCTGAAAAAGTTTTTACTACCATACTGTGGATGTGACTTATTGTGTGGGTGTGGCTTGATGGTCATGTGACTGAGTAGGAGTGTCTTGCCAGCCATGTGACCAGGTGGGAGTGGCTTGACAAACATGTGACCATGAGTGGCTTAAAGGTTGTGTGACTGGATGGGAATGGCTTACCAACCAAGATAAATTTTCAATTAGGTGCTTGGACTCTTTTTCAGTTGATTAAGTCACATTATTTGAATAGCCACAGAAAGGACAAATGATAAATGTAACTCTGGCCCTGGGCTCAGGTTGCTGCTGCTCAATGCCAGGTCGGTGGTAAATAAAGCTCTCCTCATCCGGGATCTGATCCTGGATGAGGAGGCCGACCTGGCATGTATTACTGAAACCTGGCTGGGCCCAGAGGGAGGTGTTCCTCTCTCTGAAATCTGCCCAGCTGGGTTTCAGATATGGCATCAACCTCGACCCCAGGGAAGGGGGGGAGGAGTGGCTATTATAGCCAGGGAGAGCCTTTGCCTACGTGGACTCATTGCTCCGGAAATTGCGGGTTGCGAGTCTCTCTTGATGAAGTTGGACTTAGGGGTTCAGGTGGGCTTATTTCTCACGTACTTGCCTCCCAGCTGCGTGTCAAAAGCCCTGCCTGTGCTACTCGAGGAGGTAGCCGGGTTGGCGGTGGAGTTCCCCGGACTTATTGTCCTGGGGGACTTCAACCTGCCGTCACTCGGCGAAACCTCTGGGTTGGCACAGGAGTTCATGGCCACCATGACAGCCATGGATCTGACTCAAGTAGTACAGGGTCCGACTCATGAGGGAGGGCACGCACCTGACATGGTATTCCTTTCCGAGCAATTGAGTAATGGTCCGAGACTAAGGGGCTTAGAAGTGTTGCCTTTGTCATGGTCAGACCATTTTCTACTATGGCTTGACTTCCTGGCTCCAATCCTTCCCCGCAGGGGGGCGGAACCAATGAAGATGTTCCGCCCCAGACGCCTGATGGACCCAGAGGGCTTTCAGACGGCACTTGGGGTTATTCCAGAGGCACTCGTCCACAGTTCGGCGGAGTCTCTTGCGGAGGCCTGGAACAGGACTGCTGCGGAGGCTCTTGACCGGATTGCGCCTTTGCGACCTCTCCGTGGCGCTAGACCCCGTAGAGCCCCATGGTTCAACGAGGAGCTCCGGGAGTTGAAACGCCAAAAGAGACGTCTAGAGAAGCGATGGAGGAAGAGTAGGTCTGAATCTGATCGAACACTTGTAAGAGCTTTTATTAAGACTTACAAAGTGGCGCTCAAGGCGGCAAGATGCGCGTACCATGCCACCTTGATTGCATCAGCGGAATCCCGCCTGGCTGCTCTGTTTAGGGTGACCCGCTCCCTTCTTAACCAGGGGGGAGTTGGGGAGCCCTTGCAGAGTAGTGCCGAGGATTTTAACACATTTTTCGCTGATAAAGTCGCTCAGATCCGGGCCGACCTCGACTCCAATTGTAAAACAGAGTCGACTGACAATGAGTCAGTCGAGGTGACTGGGGCATGTACTTGTCCAGCTGTCTGGGAAGAGTTTGATCTGGTGACACCTGATGAAGTGGACAAGGCCATTGGAGCTGTGAGTTCCGCCACCTGTTTACTGGATCCGTGTCCCTCCTGGTTGGTTTTGGCCAGCAGGGAGGTGACACGGAGCTGGGCCCAGGAGATTACCAATGCTTCCTTGGGGAGGGGAGTTTTTCCAACACTCTATAAAGAAGCGCTCGTGCGCCCCCTCCTCAAGAAGCCTTCCCTGGACCCAGCCGTACTTAATAACTATCGTCCAGTCTCCAACCTTCCCTTTATGGGAAAGGTTGTTGAGAAGGTGGTGGCACTCCAGCTCCAACGGTCCTTGGAAGAAGCCGATTATCCAGGTCCCCAGCAGTCGGGTTTCAGGCCCGGTTACAGCACGGAAACCGCTTTGGTCGCATTGATGGATGATCTCTGGCGGGCCCGGGACAGGGGTTTATCCTCTGTCCTGGTGCTCCTCGACCTCTCAGCGGCTTTCGATACTATCGACCATGGTATCCTTCTGCACCAGCTGGAGGGGTTGGGAGTGGGAGGCACTGTTCTTCAGTGGTTCTCCTCCTACCTCTCTGGCCGGTCGCAGTCGGTGTTAGTGGGGGGTCAAAGGTCAGCTCCGAAGTCTCTCCCTTGTGGGGTGCCTCAGGGGTCGGTCCTCTCCCCCCTGCTATTCAACATCTACATGAAACCGCTGGGTGAGATCATCCAAGGACATGGGGTGAGGTATCATCAATATGCTGATGATACCCAGCTTTACATCTCCACCCCATGCCCAGTCAACAAAGCGGTGGAAGTGATGTGCCAGTGCCTGGAGGCTGTTGGGGCCTGGATGGGTGTCAACAGACTCAAACTCAACCCGGATAAGACGGAGTGGCTGTGGGTTTTGCCTCCCAAGGACAATCCCACCTGTCCGTCCATTACCATGGGGGGGAATTATTGACCCCCTCAGAGAGGGTCCACAACTTGGGCATCCTCCTCGATCCACAGCTCACATTAGAAAACCATCTCTCAGCTGTGGCGAAGGGGGCGTTTGCCCAGGTTCGCCTGGTGCACCAGTTGCGGCCCTATCTGGACCGGGACTCATTGCTCACAGTCACTCATGCCCTCATCACCTCGAGGTTCAACTACTGTAATGCTCTCTACATGGGGCTACCTTTGAAAAGTGTTCGGAAACTTCAGATCGTGCAAAATGCAGCTGCGAGAGCAGTCATGGGCTTACCTAGGTATGCCCATGTTTCACCATCACTCCGCAGTCTGCATTGGCTGCCAATCAATTTCCGGTCACAATTCAAAGTGTTGGTTATGACCTTTAAAGCCCTTCATGGCATTGGACCAGAATATCTCCGAGACCGCCTCATGCCGCACGAATCCCAGCGACCGATTAGGTCCCACAGAGTGGGCCTTCTCCGGGTCCCGTCAACTAAACAATGTCGGTTGGCGGGCCCCAGGGGAAGAGCCTTCTCTGTGGCGGCACTGGCTCTCTGGAACCAACTCCCCCCGGATATTAGAACTGCCCCTACTCTTCCTGCCTTCCATAAACTCCTTAAAACCCACCTTTGCCGTCAGGCATGGGGGAATTGAAACATCTCCCCCTGGGCATGTTAGTATAGGGTTTTTTAAAAATCTTTAAATATTTTAATTAATTGGATTATTTATGATTTGTTGCACTTGTTGTGAGCCGCCCCGAGTCTTCGGAGAGGGGCGGCATACAAATCCAAATAATAAATAAATAATAAATAAAATAAACATTTTAAGGTTTTGTACTGAACCCACAAGGTTCAATATGATAACAGATTAGCCAGTAGCTCAATTTTCTTTAATTGCTATAAAAGTTCAGTTCTAGATAATGATTAAAATGATTAAGGAGTTTATATGTAAAAACATACTATTTAATTATTTCCTATTTTAAATGTAATTAAGGATGATATTAGAGAAGGAAGGACAATAAAAAAACTATTAAATATTCAATAAATAGTGCATAAACTTACTATTCCCATTGCACACCCCATAAGGGTAGCACCCCATCACCGCAGCAAGCAAAGTATATAATGCCTGCCATCAAACAATACCTAAAATCTCAATTGCTACATACTCATAACATCTGGTTAAATAGGGCAGAAATTCAGACTTGTCTGTTTCCTGATATAAGACACCATCCACATTTTAAAAAAATCCTTCATTGAAATATTATCTGATACAATGAGGGTGGTTTTAGCATGTACTGTGTGGTTGCAGGTAATCAAAAACTATCTAGTAATGGCATGGATAAACTATTGTACTCATCTTATTCACAAAGGGGAAGGTGAAAGACAAAACTGTCTTCAGGCCAGGTCACATTTTAGTTATTTCTGATAGGTTACTCTATCCAGTTTTGGGTAGGGACTTCTAGGGAAGATCCAATCTACTTGGTATCAGCCTAGTTGTCATAGGAGTCTCAAAAAAGAATTTAATATAATTCTCATGGATAAAATGGAAACATTCTGTTGTGAATATTGCATTTTTTTCTTTCTTTTCTTTTTTCTTTTGTAAGATACATAGTAATTTGTTGCCTTCCCAGATTCCAATTCTTCCATTAAATTCCAAGGGTTGAAAATCAATTTTTCTCACTGAGCTTTTCAGATTAGGCACTTAAGGCAACCAAGAATGCTACAAAAGATGTAACAAAACAAAATCCCTCCACCATTTTCAGCAATACACTAAATGAAAAATACTAGCTAAAGAAAGGATTCACCAGCCTGAGAATAGAATACAAAAAGAGTTTTCTGCAATTTTTAGAAATTACAAGGCAAATCTTAACACTTTAACCTGATTTATTATTTCAATTTGGCTCCTACTCTTATTAGATTTAACATATAGATGATACCGTGTTTCCCCGAAAATAAGACAGAGTCTTATATTAAATTTTGCTGCCAAAGATGTGCTACGTCTTATTTTCAGGGGATATTGTATTTTTTTTCAGTGAATTGTATCCTGTATCCTGCTGCAGCAAAAATGCATCCAAACATGCAGCTGCATGTTGGATGCATGTCAGATGTGTTTTAAATCTGATTGATGCAGCGTTTTGGGATGCATTTTATGGACAGCAGTGTTATATATGTTCTGTTTGGGAATGCTGAAAAACAAAACATCTACGTCTTACTTTTGGGGGATGCCTTATATTAGGCAATTCTACGAAACCTCTCCTATGTCTTACTTTCGGGGTGACTTATTTTCGAGGAAACAGGGTAGGTAGACAAATATATACACGTTAGCACATATAGATCTATATATAGCAAGAAACCACCTATAACTTTTATTAAGAAGTACCCCTGATTCACTTAATAGTGATAAGTACAACTACTTGCAATAGCCATTTTTCAAACAAATGCATCCAATAACCCTTGTATCCAACGACATAATTCTATGAGTGGAATATTTTTCACTTGCTTGTTGTAATGATCTTTACTTAATGTACTTGCTTAATTTAAAGAACAAAGCCTTCCTTCTAGACTGAACAGTATTGCTTTGTATACCTCGTATATATTTTCAACCCAAGTGAAATCTTAGCATGTAAAATAATGAACAAGACCTATAATAAAAATATAAATGCTGACACAACCTTAAAAATAATAGCAGACTGGAGCTCTTCGTGATGCAGTATATGTTTTTCCATCTTTCACCAAGGCATTTAGATTAAGTGTTTTTAGAAATATAAATCAAAGGCAGTGCTATCATTACATTCCTATTTGGCTGTAATTTATCCAGGGGCCAAAACAAATATAACTAACAGTGAAGTATTTAACACTAAATTCACTGATGCATGAAATGTTATAAAAAGTGACCTTTGATACTTTTGGATATGCAGAATATAAACCAGACTTCATTTCTCATGCACATATATTGAGAAAACAATCTCTTAATCTGAACCTACTGGGGTAATCATCCAGACCATAATTTACGTATGTGCTTTTGTTTGATAGCATTTCTCACTGATTTAATTGCTTCTATCTGAAAGCAGCAGAACTTTAAATAGGACAAACCAAAAAAATCAAATTATTGGCAGAGTTTGTGAAGTTGCCCATTGAAAACTCTGACCATATATACCAGTGACTGTTTTGCAAATAAACTTAGGATCTTTGGAGTACTCTGGATAACTGCGAAAAAGCTAAATATTTATAATGCAGTGAGGGGTGTTGTATCTAGATTCCCTTTATTCTTGATTGGATAAAAATGTCTGCTGATAGTATTGGACTAATGTCTGCTGATAGTTTTTTGAGTCTTCATTGAGTCTTATTAGTGATTCATTGTGTAACCCATTTCCCTTTGCTTCATATATTAAAGTGGAAACCACATAGTATGCAGAGACCTGTGAAAATTTTGCTACTTTGAAACACCAACTAGGTCAACTGTTTCAAATGATAATTTTCCTTGTGAAATGGTATATGTGTATAAATATATTGAAATATCAAAATAAAATTAGCTGGGAATTACCTATACCTACATGTATAAAATGGGATTTCATAGTTTTAGTGGAACTGCAGGTATAATTGTGTTTTTTGCATCATGAATTATGCATTTCAGTAAAATTTCCCTTTCTATCCCACTGAGTCTATCAAAATGCAAATCTCAAAAAATCATAGTGAAAAATCAAGTTATGTACATAAAGTTAGTGGCATGGTCTGATTATTTCCTACAGAATTTGCTCTATAATATCATCGAGAAATAAGATTGGTATGAAATATATAGGAAAATAATAATAATAATGAATATCTTTGGGAAGGAATCAATATATGGATCAATAATGACGTGGTTGGTAAATACACAGTAACTGAATTTAAACATGCCTGGGATAAACATAGATCCATCCTAAGATAAAACACAGGAAATAGTATAAGGGCAGAATAGATGGATCATGAGGCCTTTTTCTGCCATCAATATTCTATGTTTCTATAATGCCAAATTTAATTTAAATGTCTGATTGACTGTGCGAGAAACCATAATAATTCTCACTGCACAAAACTATAACTCTTAAAAACAAATACTTAGAAAGACAGAATTGAGAAGACAGAAAAAGACGATGAATGCCATCTCTGCAAAAAAACTGAAGAAACAGTAGGCTTACTTAAGGGAACACTTGTCCACCCTAGACAAATTCAAATCACCAGGACCAGATGGATTACACCCCAAGGTTCTGAAGGAACTGTCAGACGAGATCTCAGAACCACTGAACTATATCTTTCAAAGATCCTGGAGCACCAGGGAATTGCCAGAGGACTGGAAAAGAGCTGATGTGGTTCTCATATTCAAGAAAGGGAAAAAAACAAATCCAGGAAACTACAGACCTATCAGCAGCCTGACCTAAATATCAGGGAAGAGTTTGGAAAAGATAAACAATGAGTCAATGAACACCTAGAAGCAAACAAAATAATAACCAAAAGCCAACATGGGTTTGTCAAAAATAGATCATGCTAGACTAATCTTATAGCATTCTTCGACAAAGTGACAAAATTAGTGAATCAGGGGAATGCTGTCGGCGTGGTTTACTTGGACTTCAGTAAGGCTTTTGACAAAATAGACCATAACCTACTACTATATCTACATAGAGGGATGTATGCAGTGGAGTACCGCAAGACTCTGTTTTAGGCCAAGTACTGTTCAACATCTTCATTAATGACTTGGATGAGGGGATAGATTCAGTGAAGGGCTACCAAAATGTTTACTACCACACTGTGGGTGTGGCTTATGCAGGGCGCCCTGCATTTTCTTTCAACATTTTTCAGTGAAAATTAGGTGCTCTGGGGTGGAGCTCCATTTTTGCTACTTCAGTGCATTCCTCCCTCATCCAGGCAGTAGCTCACCCCTGGATAGATGGGGAACTTATCAAATTTACAGATGACATCAAACTGGCAGGAATAGCCAACACTCCAGCAAAATACAGAAGGATCTTGACAAACATGAGCAATGGGTACAATGAAATTCAATGGTGAAAAAAATAAGGTTATATATTTAGGCAAGAAAAACAAAAAGCACAGGTATAGTATATGTAGTACATTGCTCAACAGTAGTAACTGTGAGAGGGATGTTGGAGTCCTAGTGGACAACCATTTAAATATTAGCAAACAGTGTTCAGCAGCCACCAAAAAGCCAACACAGTTCTAGGCTGCATTAACAGAGGGATAGAATCAAGATCACGTGAAGTGTTAATACCACTTTATAAGGCCTTGGTATGGCCACACTTAGAATACTGCATTCAGTTTTAGTCGCCATGATGCAAAAAGGCTATTGAGACTCTAGAAAAAGTGCAAAGAAGAGTGACAAAGATTATTAGGGGACTGGAGGCTAAAACATTTGAAGAACGGTTGCAGGAACTGGACATGGCTAGTGTAATGAAAAGAAGAACCAAGGGAGACATGATAGCAGTGTTCCAATAAGTCAGGAGAAGAAGGAGTCAACCTATTCTCCAAAGCACCTGAGGGTAGAACAAGAAGCAATGGATGAAAACTAAACAAGGAAAGAAGTAACTTAGAACTCAGGAGAAATTTCCTGGCAGTCAGAACAGTTAATCAGTGGAACAGCTTGCCTGCAGAAGTTGTGGATGTTCCAACACTGGAAGTTTTTAAGCAGATGTTGGATAACCATGTCTCTGAAGTAGTGTAGGGTTTTCCGCCTAAGCAAGGGGTTGGACTAAAAGACCTCCAAGGTCCCTTCCAACTCAGTTGTTGTTGTTGTTGTTGTTGTTGTTGTTGTTGTTAAGTGCTGCAAGAAGATTGACTACAAAGGCATGGCAAAGTAGCAGTAACGGTGCATTGGAAGATCTTGAAGAGGCACTAAGTTCCTGCAAGCAAGAACTGATAGGAGATAGAGGAAATAATATAAAATTAAGAAGGTAAATTGCACCAACACATAACTTTCTAGCTTTAACAATTATTGATAAGATAGACAATAAAGTCTTAATGGCAGATATGGTAGTCCCTGAGGACAGCAGAAGAGAAGAGAAAAAACTGGAAAAAATAAGAAATACAAAGACTTGCAAATAAAAATAGGATGACTGTGGCAAAAGAAAGCAAAGATAGTATCAATAGTAATAGGGTAGGTGCCTTGGATGAAATCCCAAAACAACTGGAAGACCACTTGAACTCCATCGGCATTGGCAAATTCACTATCAGACAAATTCACTATCACTACTGACACAAACTTCAGAGGATAATCAGAACTGCAGAAAAAACAATTCCTGCCAATCTGCCTTCCATTGTGGACCTGTATACTACACGAGTCAAAAAAGAGGGCTGTGAAAATATTTACTGACCCCTTGCATCCTGGACATAAACTGTTTCAACTCCTATCCTCAAAATGTCGCTACAGAGCACTGCACACCAAGATAACTAGACACAAGAACAGGTTTTCCCTGAACGCCATCACTCTACTAAGCAAATAATTCCCTCAACACTGTCAAACTTTACTAAGTCTGCACTTCTATTTCTGCTAGTTTTTTCTTATCATTCCTCTCATCCATTTCCTCTCACTTAGGACTGTATGATTGTAACTTGTTGCTTGTATCCTAAGATTTTTGTTAATATTGATTGTTTCTTCATTGCTTATTTGACCCCTATGGCAATCATTAAGTGTTGTACCTCATGATTCTTGACAAATCTATATTTTCTTTTATGTACACTGAGAGCACCAAGACAAATTCCTTGTGTGTCCAATCACACTTGGCCAATAAAGAATTCTATTCTATCAGTCAATTGCAAAAGGCAGCTTTACTTAAAACAGCTTATATCCTGTGAAGATATCTGTATGACATACCAGCAAACATCTAACCTATCTGTCTAACCTATATCACTGGGAAGGACTAATAACTTAAAAAAAAAAAAAGACAAATCCAGTCTGAACACTTGGCTGATTATGCAATAAATAATATATTTCAGACATTCATCTTCATTTGTGAGATCTTGAGTCTAGTTAGAGAATTATTGAGCTCTTATTCTTTCTGATATCTTTGCAATTGTATCAATAGTGATAAAGTGAATTATACATTTTTGAGGAAGTACTGAGATAGAAATAAAAATAAAAATATCCATCCTTTTAGTGAAAGTAAGTAGGCAAAATTATTTTATGAGTTAGATTAAAGAGAAAATTTTTGAAAAAAACCCCAGTTATGTTACACTATACAATGATACCTCTACTTAAGACGCCTCCACTTAAGAACTTTTCTAGATAAGAACCAGGTGTTCAAGATTTTTTTGCCTCTTCTTAAGAACCATTTTCTACTTAAGAACCCGAGCCCGGAAAAATTTCCCAGGAAATTTGAGTGCAGCATGAAAGCCTGGCCAGTTTCCTGCCATTCCCCCTTTAATCCTGACTATCTTCGGCTTTTCTGGGCTGCCAGAGGAGCCTTTCGGTGGCGCTTAAGGAGGCTTGGGCAGTCCAGAGCAAACGAAGCATTTTCTTTACTTCCAAATGTTTGGAAGTAAAGGGAGAAAAGAAATGCTTCCTTCACTCTGGGCAGCCGAGAAGTCACCACAGCGAAAGAAAGGCACCGTCTATAAAGCAAGCGAGCGAGAGGAGAGGGGACCTTTTCAGCATAAGAAGGAAGAGGCAGCAGGTAGCAGCAGCAGCAGCCAGTGTATGGGAAGCAGTATATGGGAGGCAGCCTCGTGCCGGGTGTATTGGAGGCGCATGCTCCTCCTCTCTGCCTCAGAGTCCCTCTTTTTTTTTTGTTAAGCCTTAAAGTTTTGGATTTTTTTGATTCCCCTCACCTCACCTTCTTCTTTTGGCAGCGACTGTCCTCCTCCTCTTCTTCCTCCTCCTCCTCCCACCCAAATCCCAAGCTTTTATTTCTTTCCTAATGGATTTGCACGCATTATTTGCTTTTACATTGATTCCTATGGGAAAAAATGCTTCTACTTAAGAACGTTTCTACTTAAGAACCTGGTCATGGAACAAATTAAGTTTTTAAGTAGAGGTACCACTGTATATTTATTTGATGGATTAAGTTCTGATACTGAAAGAGAAAAAACTTATAATTTACTCTGCTATAAACTTTGTTGAGCTTTCATCTCACTTATGTTCTTCTGACACTTAGATATTTGTAGCAGTCATCCAGAAAGAAGGCATTTGGAGAACAGCAAATATTAATAGAGTTATATTTTTGTTGTCCACAAAATACCTGTACTCCCCCTCAAAATTAAAGTCTGCTAGATTTGTCAGGCTTTTGAAATGAGAAAAATATTTGTCTTACGAATGTAAGATTCAAAGCATGAATAGAACAAACAGAAAATTGTTCATAGATTTAATATATTTAGTTTAAATTGACAAAGGCTATCAAAACAGCTATTGCATTACCATTTTATTTAAACAGATGATCTGTCATTCTTATTTCTCCAAGAGGATATCAAGGAACATATCACCCTGTTTAATGTGTGTGTGTGTGTGTTTGTGTGTGTTGTATACAGTCTCTCTTATATGAGGAAGATAATTAAAGTAAACTAGAATTATATTTTGATTCCATACCTTGATTCTTCATATGGCCCATTTTCATGTCACTTTATAATGGATAGCAAAAGAAAGTGAAATGACTTTTCTGATACATTTTCAATCACTCACCTATTCAACTTTGCTTGTCAGAGGGTCATGGCGGTGTGGGAATATCATGGTCCCAGGAAACTGAATCAGTCATTGATATAAGTCATGATTGACCATGTAATCATGGGGAGACTGTAGAGATTGTGGGAATGAAGCAGTCATCGGTCATTTTTTACTGTGGCACTGTGGCTTCAAACGGACACTAAACAAATGGTTGTAAGTCAAAGATTACTTGTATAACCCTTACTGAACTTGTCAAAGGAAACCCTAAAATCCTGCAAAATCACAAAGCTTCAAAGCAAGATAGTCATGTGTCTATCTGACCCATCCTATAGTGCAGTGACGGCAAACCTATGGCACGGGTGCCACAGGTGGCACGCAGAGCCATATCTGCTGGCATGCAAGCTGTTGTCCTAGATCAGCTCCAATGTGCATGTGTATGCTGTCCAGCTGATTTTGGGCTCACCCAGAGGCTCTGGGAGGGCCTTTTTGGCTACCAGAGAGCTTCTGTGGGGTATTTTTACCCTCCCCCAGCTCCAGGGAAGACTTTGGCGTCTGGGGAAGGCAAAACACAAGCCTATTGGGCCCACCAGAAGTTGTGAAACAGGCCATTTCTGGCCTCCAGAGGGCTTCTGGGGGATAGGTGAAGCTCTTTTCACCCTCCCCTGGCATTGAATTATGGATGTGGGCACTCACTCATGCACGATAGAGTGCACGCACACTCTTTCAGCACCTGAGGGAAAGGTTTGCCATCACTGCTATAGGGTCTTCTGCTTTAGCAGGGGGTTGGTTTAGATTACCTCCCTTCCAACCCTATTATTCTGTTTCTGTTAAATTTGACTATTTTTGACATTAGCCACTTCACTTGACAACTCCTACAAAACCACTCTCAACACACCACTTCTGTCAGCTGTCACACGTCTATTGGAATTGCTTGTCTACTAAGATTTAGCTGAATGAGAAGGCCAACTGCAAGACTTATCTATGGAGCAGTTTCCTAAACCATGGTTTGCTTTCAGGGCTTATTTAATGGAAGGAAAGTTTCAAGAAATGAAATGCCAAAATGAATCACTTTAGAACAAGAACCATGATTTGGCAAATTAGTTTGGTGAACTGAGAGGAGAGCATAAGAAAAGGAGGAAAAAGATGATGGTCTGTTCTAGTTAGCAAATTACAGTGGGGAAAAAAGTATTTAGTCAGACACAGTTGTGCAGGTTCTCCCACTTAAAAAGATGAGAGAAGCCTGTAATTGACATCATAGGCAGACCTCAACCATGAGAGACAACATGAGAAAACACATCCAGAAAATTACATTGTCTGATTTTTAATTAATTAATTTGCAAATTATGGTGGAAATAAGTATTTGGTCAATAACAAAAGTTCATCTCAATACTTTGTTATATATCCTTTGTTGGCAATGACAGAGGTCAAACATTTTCTGTAAGTCCTCACAAGACTGCCACACACTATTGCTGGTATGTTGGCCCATTCCTCCATGCAGATCACCTCAAGAGCAGTGATGTTTTGGGGCTGTCGCTGGACAACATGGACTTTCAACTCCCTCCAAAGGTTTTTTATAAGGTTGAGATCTGGAGACTGGCTAGGCCACTCCAGAACCTTAAAATGCTTCTTACGAAGCCACTCCTTCGTTGCCCTGGCAGTGTATTTGGGATCATTGTCATGCTGAAAGACCCAGCACGTTTCATTTTCAGTGCCCTTGCTGATGGAAGGAGGTTTGCACTCAAAATCTCACAATACATGGCCCCATTTATTCTTTCATGTACACGGATCAGTCCCTTTGCAGAGAAACAGCCCCAAAGCATGATGTTGCCACCCCCATGCTTCACAGTAGGTATGGTGTTCTTTGGATGTAACTCAGCATTATTTTTTCCTCCAAACACGATGAGTTGTGTTTCTACCAAACAGTTCTACTTTGGTTTCATCTGACCACATGACATTCTCCCAATACTCTTCTGGATCATCCAAATGCTCTCTAGCAAACTGGGCATGGACATAATATCCTCAGCGCTGCTGTTCCTTGAAAGGAAGCTGCCAGAGCCGCTGTTGCCACTCGCCCACCCACTGTTCTTCCTGTTCTTCCAAGAGGTATAGATGATTGGATATAAGACATAAAACCTTCCAGATTCAAAGGTGTTTGATCACCTACTCCTCAGATTTTTGAATACAATATATTTAACTACAGGTAGTCCTTAACTAACTCCAAATGAGCTCAACATTTCTGTTGCTAAGTAAGACAGTTATTAAGTGAGCTTTACCCTATTTTATGACTTTTCGTGCTGCATGATTAACTAACATTGACTTTGCTTGACGCCAAAGGACACCTCCACACACTGTAACCATCATAAATATAAGTCAGTCGCCAAGTGTCTGACCCTTGATCCCATGACCATGGGATGCTGCAATGGTTGTTAAATGTTAAAAATGGTCATAGGTTACTTTTTCTAGTAAATTCACTAAATAAACTGTTGTAAGTCAAAGCCTACCTGTAGTTGAGCTGATAACAAGAAATTCTATCACTTGGATAAAATTATAAAAACAGCTATTGGATATCACTATCTAAAACTGGTTGGGCCAAATAAGAATAATATAAAATTAGGCTAATGTAAAAAAGTAATATTCAGTTTATCTTGCATCACAAAATTATTATAATGCCTCATAATGTAACATGTAACTGTGTGAGTGATCATGATTCATCTTATCCTCTTATATGTTAATTGTGGGCACCTTACTAATTATCTCTTCATTGTCTCTGAGTGCATAACCTTAATAAAATGTTGAAATTAGATAACAATTACAGAGGAGAGGAGGGGAGGAGAACACCATTAACCAAGTGACTCCCCTCTTGTGGTCTCTCTGCTGATATTACTAAAAATAATGAATGTACTTATCTGCCTGCAATAATGCAGTGTCTGTGCACAGTTCAGCAACTAATGGGTCAGACCAGAAGAATTCAAGCTCAGTGCAGTCAAGCAATGCTCCCTTCGTAATAATTGTGCCCACTCAAATAACAAGCTCTGTGCAAACTTTAAATCATTTAAGCTTGTTAAAATGCCACAGCTAAAGTTCACTGAGCCATTTTCAGGGCATTTCCTGCTGTGATATATTCTGGAAATAAAGAGTGATGGAAGAAGGTACATTTGAAGAATAATCAACTGTACATAAATGTTTCTTTGGTTTCTGTGCTGCACTTCTACTTCTGCTGCAACAACATGGTTTAATTTTTTTAAAAAAATCACCTGAGATTCATTTTATTGAAATGTCTAAATCATGGGTATGAAATTTGCTGCACCGTGTTGCCATCATATGATGTTTTGTGATGTTTTTTTCTATTCACAGAGCTGGGATGGACATGACTTGCATGTGACGCATCTGGCCCTTGGGCCGCCATTTTGACACCCTAGTCTAAGTCATCTTCAAATAAATTCTCAAAAAATTTAGTGTATTCTCAGTGAATATCTGTCCATTGGGCATTGTTTGTGCTTGTGCTGTATGGATCTGAAACTCAGGTCCACAACCTTTTCCTTTATAAATATTAAGATTCATTTATTTTGTTGAGCAGATAAATGATAAATTATATATTAGAGATGTGTAAATTAGCATTTCTTTTTCTTTCTTTCTTTCTCCACTGGTTCTCTTTCTCCTGTACTGTATGGCTACACACTCATTGTGTACTGCTTGGCCGTGCCTCGTGGGCATGCATGAGCATATGCATTGCTGAAAACTCAACTTTTATGCATGCACAGAAGCAAAATCAAGCAAAAAAAATATATATAGCAAAAAAGCCCAGAACAAGATGGTGACAGTGCACAGTGTAGAAAATTCAGCTTCTGCACTTGTGCAGCAACAAAAAACAGCAAAATTTCCCCCCCAAAATGGTAGCATCCATGGACTTTGCACCCATAGAACTGGGGTTGACATCATCACTGGTTTACAACCAGATCTGTAGAACTGATGAGGACCGGGAGGAACCCACCTCTGATATAATGGTTTTTTATTTCAATCTCAATAATACGAAAATACTAGATAATAAAAACTGCTGACCGAAACTAGCCAGGAGGGGCATAGGTCCAGTAAAAGGTGGAGGAACTTACAGTCTCCTATGGCCTTGTCTGTTTCATCAGGAGTTACCAGGTCAAACTCATCCCAAACAACAGGACTAAGACCTGACCCTATCACCTCGGTCTGAATTGCCCAATTGGAGTCCAGATCATTCTGAATCTGGGTGACTTTGTCTGCAAGAAATTGAACAAATTCCTGTAAGGGTTCCACCGCTCCCTCCCTATTTAGGAGGGAACGGGTCACCCAAAACAGGCAGCTGGGTGAGAATCTACAGACGCAATATTATTATTATTATTATTATTATTATTATTATTATTATTATTATTATTAATTGGATTTGTATGCCGCCCCTCTCGGTAGACTCGGGGCGGCTAACAACAGTAGTACAAAACAGCATGTAAATCCAATACTAAAACAGTTAAAAAACCCTTATTTGTAAAACCAAACATACATACAAACAAACATACCATGCATAAATTGTAAAGGCCTAGGGGGAAAGAGTATCTCAGTTCCCCCATGCCTGATGGCAGAGGTGGGTTTTAAGGAGCTTACGAAAGGCGAGGAGGGTGGGGGCAATTCTAATCTCCGGGGGGAGTTGGTTCCAGAGGGCCAGGGCCGCCACAGAGAAGGCTCTTCCCCTGGGGCCCACCAAACGACATTGTTTTGTTGATGGGACCCGGAGAAGGCCCACTCTGTGGGACCTAACCAGTCGCTGGGATTCGTGCGTCAGAAGGCGGTCTCGTAGATACCCTGGTCCGGTGCCTTGAAGGGCTTTATTGCAATAAGGGCAGTGTTGCTAGAATAGTTGGCTGTGACAGAGTCAGCATGGGCACATCTTACCAATCTGATTCATTGAAAGGTTTGCCTGCTTTCTTTTTACCTTCCTAATACATAAAACATTATAAAGCTTCTCCGGGCTTCTTAATTCTGACTTTAGATGGCCTGCCCACACCCAGCTTTTTTTAACAGACTAATGTAAACTCATCTTCATTTAGATTGAAGCAATCAGCAATCATGGCAACTTTAAGCAGTGCCCTGTTTATGTCAGGTAATGAGAAGGTGACTTTGGACTAAGCAAAGCTGCATTATTTTCACAGTGTGCATTCACTGATCGCCGCTGGTTAGGTTCAAGAGCATAGCTGCCTAATGGCAAGACACTTTGAGCACTTTCAGTCTTTATTCCTGCTGAGCCCAGATGTTTAAGGGACAGACTTTCCATCTTTCTCTCTTTCAATTCCACTAAGATGGCTGGGGTTGATTAAAATGTCACACATGGCATGCGCTGTCACTGGACTACTTTAAAATGTGCTATCTGTATAACCTTTGTGAATTGTATCTAGGAATCTATGAAACATAATCACTGTCACACATTAACCAGAGATCTACTGTAAAAGGTCATATGCTGAATCCCAACGTCCTATACACTGTTCACCTTGTAGCAATACAGATGTCTGCATTTTTGTTAATTTGGTACATGTTCTTTGCACAGACACACACATAAAGACACACACACACAATACAGGTGAATATCAGGTGTTTTGTTTCAGTTCACAAATATCAATTTCTACAAAAGAATAGTACAGAAAATAGTACAAATAATATATTAAAATAAAATAATAGTATAGGAAAGGAACTGCAAAGCCAATATGAAATACTAAGAGATGCTTAGAATATTTGAAGAACTTATTGTGCATAATTCAAATTGTATGATTAAATGGATAAAGAACTTTACACTGGGAGCATTAAGAAAAGAAAAAAATGCGAAACATACTGTCAATATTATACCTAGAGAAAATGTGTGTGTGTGTGTGTGTGTGTGTGTGAGAGAGAGAGAGAGAGAGAGAGAGAGAGAGAGAGAGAGAGATTTTTAATATAATGTAATTATCATGTTGGATTATTTTTTGGTAGCAATGCTATAAACCTTAACAATTTTGGGAAATTATTAATAATATAATGGAACCAATTTTACTGGAAAACTGGAGAAATGGAAAAAGCTGCTGCAATTCTTTATGGTTCTCACTGTATATTACTAGTATATTTCTACAGAAAAAATGGCAAATTATATTACAGTCGTTCCAATGTCAAAACTAATATTGTATCTAAAAGTACATAATTTAAACTTAAATCAATGTGGAAACCAGATTATTTATTTATTAAATTTCTGTGCTGCCCAACTCCCTCTGGACTCAGGGTAGCTCACAATAAAAACAAACATAGAACAATATAAAATGTTTCAATTTAAAATAGTAATAGTCATCCATAGTCATTCATGGGCTGACCTCGCTAATCATCTTCCCAAGGTCAATGGCTCCAGGCCTGTCAGCAAAGGCAGCTCTTTATTGCTTTCTGGAAGGCCAATAAGGTGGGGGCAGTGCAGATCTCAGGAGGTAGCTGATTCCATAGAGTCGGAGCCACCGTAGAGAAGGCTCTCCTGTGCAGACCCGCCAGCTGACACTGATTCACTGATGGGACCCAAAGAAGACCAACCCTGTGGGCTCTTACTGGTCGCTGAGTGGTATTTGGTAGAAAGCGGTCTCAAAGATACTCTGGCCCTGAACCATGTAGGGCTTTAAAGGTAATAATCAACATATTGAATTGTGAGATCAATGGGAAGCCAGTGTAGCTCATGTAGAATTGTTGTAGTGTGGGTATATCTGGGCACACCCACAACAGCACACACCAGCTGCATTCTGGACCAGCTGTAGTCTCTGAACACTCTTTGGGATAGCCTCATGTAGAGCACATTGAAATAATCCATTCATGAGGTAATAAGGGCATGAATGACTGTGAGAAGAGGTCACTCATGCCCTTTTAGCTTTGGCTATGATATCAGGACAGTGTTGATTTTTTGCAACCACATAGACTTTCAGGATGATCAACCTGACTCTTGAGGCCTTCCTATGGTAGAGTCATTGTTGCTCTAATTCAGCCATTCCATCTTGCATCTAGTCATTTTTCTTCTTATACATTTTCCAGAATTGTATACCTGTGAGAACTAGATCTTTTCATATATTCCAAAATATTATGAATTGAGCCTGTTCATTTGTACAATATAAATCCTGTGTTATTTCCCTGACTGTGAATCTTGTTTTGTTAACATAGTGAATGATTTAGAGTGCACTAGAGAGCAGGTAATTTGCAAAACAACTCCTGATTGTATAAAGGTGTCCTCTCATATGTTACCTTGTTATCTAAACCACCATACGCCAGGTAGCATTTTTTGAATCCCATTCAATTCGCTTTTCAAAAAAATTGTATCAAAATGCATATCCTTTCCGGAAGAGCAGGCTATAATTCTCTTATACTTTGCCAATACTGACATTTCTACTGCAAAATAAATTTATGGATCTCAAGGACACACTTGAAAAGAGAATGTGTGTCCTGCTAGATTCTAATACTCCCTCCCCCATTTGTTGAACTCATTTGGGTTTCTGCCCAATCCTGCTTCCTTTAGATTATTGTAAAGCCATTGAACTGAATAATGTAAAGCTTCCCCATCACTTCTGTGATGACCTGTTTGAGAACCATTGAAAAAGTCACACTTCAGCTCATTGTGTTAAAAATTAAGTGGAAGACATGGTTTTATTTCAGAAAGATTTAACACAATTATGATTAAATAAAAGCAGGGAGTGAAGCAAAAAACCAGCATAGGCAACAGAATCTAAAGCAAGTACTCAGCATTTGATTTCAGGGCTGCAAATGAAGCATTACATATAGATTCTAAGTTCTGGCAGAGCAATAGCAATAAATGATGCCTACAAAATCATAGGATTACTTTTTCTGAACATGCAGAAAACGTCTTCTTGTTAGGTTGTTCACTATGATCTTTGATGGTGGCAGAAGAAATTTCGTCGAGAGTAATTTTGTAGAATGAATGTTGATTTTGCTTTATTTTTATTGGATAGGCTCATGATTACCTGGACCTGTTACAGCTCCACAGGGGAACATTTGGCAATCAAAAACAGCAATCTGGATTTTTTTTTTTGCCAAAAATGCATTATTTCTCCATCGGGCAAATATTCCGGCAGGTGATCATGAGCATAGAGCAGTATTTATTTACCTGGGTTTGTTTCATGTTTTCGTGCTATTTCTAAAAGGATTTCTGTTTTAAAGAATTTAAATGGCTGTCATACATAGAATATATATAGAATATGATCTTTCTCTAATCTTTGATTAGGCTTGGATTCAAATTCTTCCTTCCTCCGTATTTTAAATTAAACTTTTTCTTATTGAGGTACAGGTGGGGGTTTAGAACCAACTAAAATATTTTTTTTTCCATGAAGTGTTCTTTCCCTATAGCTTCTAATTTGATCATTATGATTTGCAGCTGAATTCACTTGTCACTGTTGAAATAAAATCATCATATTGATTTCTGGCATTGCATCAGTCTCAGAAGGCTTGCTAACCTAAGGCTGATCTCTGCCCTTTGCTCTGTCAGGCAGCTTCCACCATTTATGCCTGTACTTTTTTTTCATTTTATGGTCCCAACTTTCTCATTTGCTGAAAGTAAAGTACTATAAATTAGTACTATACCAATAGTGGGTTCCCAAATCCTTTATTACTGGTTCACTGGCATGTTCATGTGCACACTAACTCATGCATGTGACGCTTCTAGATATGCGCACAAGTGTCCTGATTGGGTAGGCGGAGCTTCCTGCTGCTGGCACTACTAGTTCTTAAAATGGGTCGAATCGGGAGCAATCCACCACTGTACTATACTATGCCCAGAGTTTACAGATGCTACATAAATCCTCACCTGTTGCTATTTGTTTTCTGCTGTCCTATAGGAGACGCCATGCAAAAGAGGTTTCTGAGATGTTTTGATAAGATAATATCACAAACCAGTATCTTGATTTTGGATTTCTACTTGGTTTTTTTATTCCCTTTTAAAATAATGATACAAGAAAATGGTAAAAAGTAAAATACAAAAATATAAATACATATTTGTGGGGGGAAAATAGACACAAATGTGAAACATATATACATTTCTAGAAGTCGTTTCTGCTATTTGGTTGTTTGGATGAATATAATCTATTAATGCAATTTTAAAAAATTACCATATCTTGTCTGACCAGACCTAACAGAATTCTTTCTTCAATCAAATGTCTTAAAAATTCACATGCTTAATGGATTCATAATAATTGCAGTTAATATATTTACATAAAAATCAATTAATGTTCAGGTAGCTATCAAAATCAACCAGGAGAGAGAAAAATATTAGGAATTGGGTCTCATAGGTGAGAAGGAGAAGTAACCTTTTCTTGTCTGCCACAGGAAATGAAACACCATACTTAGATCTGCTGAAAGACTCCAACAGGTATCATTGAAATTCATATCAGTGAACATGATGTGAATAATTTTTCCAAGAACAAAAACTTAAATCTTTCTATTGTGTAGTGGGCTTCAATAGGCAAAAAGCAGACCAGCATAGCTAAAACAGCATTTATTGGCTCAAAACTGCAACTGAGAAACTGAATTCCCTGTAATTTATACTCTGGGCCCACGGGGTCTTAACCAATCATAATACTTGAAAAAGCCCACCCAAATATGAATGTTCCAAATTTTCCTCCAAAACAGTTGGAGTTAACAGTTTGGGTCATCTAAAGGTTAGTTTCACTTTAGTAGGGCTTAACACAACTATATATATTCAATACATAATACTTTCTTTCCAGATGCTCCTACTTGCTGCAATGTGATGTGCACATTTATTCTTATCCAGGTAATGTTATGTGTAATTTTGCCTTGAATTTTCTTAGCATGTAAGGCAGTTTTGAGATTTATAATTTTACATCTAGTTATTTAAAACAGTGGTCACCAACTGGTGGTCCATGAGAAAATTTTGGTGGTTGGCAGAAAAATTATTTGCATTTTTTATATTGCATTAAATCAGGGCTCCTTAAACTACAGCCCCTGCACCAGATATGTGCAATGAGTGCTTGTGTTGCTGCAGAAAGTCTCCCCCTTCAAGGTCTTTTTCTGCGAGCCAGAGGGAGGCAGAAGTTCCAATTTGGGATCCGCTTTAGCCTCTTCGTGTGGGCCTTTGGGTGAAGGCTAGAGGGAACTACCGCTGGTGACAAAGAGCCAGAGGGCCTTGTTCCAGTGGGGCTGTATCATAGCCTGGAATTGGCTGACTATGTAAGTTGCTGAGCCTCCAAACACTGGTACCTGGCATTGCACAGGTTTTCTCTCTGCTTAGAAAGCCTATGCTTGTAGTCCTCAGTGTGGTGCTTCTGCTGAACCTTCATCTTGGTCAGGTAAAATTTGAACTGAACCAGCTGTTTTGCCAACTCTTTCTCCAACAACTGCTTCCTATATTGGAGCCCTAAGGAGCCCAGGCAGGCAGGTGATGAGTTTCTGGCAGGGAAGAGGTGAATAGAGGCTGGCGAGGTGCCTCTCGATGTGAGTGACACCAAGTTGGCCATTCCCATACAGTCCCAAGACCACCTAGCCACGCCCACCCAGCCAGTCATTAGGCAGATCATATTAGTGATTCAAATTCAAATTATGAATTTAGTGGTTGGGGACTCCTGATTTAAAATATGACTTAGCTTTGCCATAATTGCCAATTTGGACTTATTGAGCACACTGAAAAAATGTCCAAAAATAGTTTTGAAAAATACCTAAATCTAAACAGCTGCTACTGTAACAATTTCTCCACTGTAAAAATTTAAATAAAACAGATACTGAATTCTACCATCATAAGATTTTGGACTTCAACAAAGCTTTTGATAAAGTAGATCACAATCTCCTAATCCACAAATTAGGAAAAAAAAAGGGGTAGACTACAACACATGCAGATGGATAAACAGTTGGCTGACCAACTGCATCCAACGAGTCATACTCAATGGCTCCAAATCCACATGGAAAAAGGTAGGCAGTGGGGTACCACAAGGTTCTGTCTTGGGCCTTGTGCTCTTCAACATTTTCATCAATGACCTAGACAAAGGAATAGAAGGGGAACTAATCAATTTGCAGATGACGCCAAGCTGTATCAGTTAGTTATAGAAAGAGGAAAGGAAATACAAAAGAAAGGAACATTGCTTATTTATAATGCTGCATATGTAATTTTGTTCTATGCCTGAATTATATAAAAGTGATTGGGGAAAAACATAGATGTAATATTTGCATTTGTAAGGTTTTTCTCTTCTCACACAAATATAGAAACCTACAAATCCTGCACAGATCCTTCATCATAATTTCCTTCAAAATAAAGTTAAGAAATATTCATTTATCTTTTTTTCACATTTGTTGCAAAAAAAGAAAAAAAAAGTAAAAAAATGAAGGCATTCTATATATCTAGAAGAGAAGAGAAATACATTTGGAAGTTGGCATCATTGCTCCAGTGTGACTAAATTAAGAAAAGCGGAGAGCTTAATATGTATAAATAGGCTTACAAAATTCTTGTGGATAATATGAATTTATACTGCTGCTTTAAAACCTCAGATACTTTATGGCATTGCTGTTGGAAAAAGGATGGCAGGAGTGCTGATGACCAGACAGATGGAAAACATTCTTGTTGAGTGCCTTATCAGACACCTGCCATTCTATAAATGGAAGAGGACAGTTTGGTCCATTTCTCTGTGTGACATCTGTGCCTCTAAATGTATTAAGGTAACAACATGAAGCTCCATATATATTGCAATAACAAGTTTCTATATCCAAGAATCTTTCTGATTATGATAATTATATCATTGATGGTGCCAAAGTTTCAGAATTTTTTAGAAGAGGAAAAACACCATTTTATAACCAGTGCTAACTAATTATGTCACAATAAGGTGCCTTTGAAATGTATGGATATGGATATATTTAAGTGAAATTATAGCTAAATGAACAATTTGGTAGAGCAATTTCAATTAGGCCTTTAAAGAGAGATTCTGAGTGAAATACAGCCTGATCAAATACAGTTCACTAAATGTGAAAGCAGTCATAAATCTAGCAGAACCAAAAATTGTCAACCATATAATTTGAAAATTATTATAGTTCAACTTTCATTTCAGTTTTTAAAGAGCTGGAGCAGCTAAGTTAAACAAGAGATTTAAATTCCTGCTATGAGAGCTAAACAAAACCAGTGAAATAATATGTTGCTTAAGCAAATTCTGCAGATAGATGGCAAATATGTTGGCCACCTTCTCAAGTGAATAAAAACAAATATAGATGAAAGAAGAGTTGGTTCATACAGATTTATTTTTTTAAAAAAACATAGTTTAATAAAACATTTGTCCCTAAAGATTTTAATTCAATAAATTAACAACTTCTTCTATGCATTTTATATGTTGCAAAAGTGATTAATCCAGAAATTTAAAGAAATAGAAAAGAAAAAATTTCACATTGCAAACCCCAGCTGGGATATATATTTTACTGACATCATCAAATTTTTATAATGAAACAAATTCAAAGATTTCCTAGTGAATTACTGTGAAAATATCCACTTCATTTCTAACTGTGAAGCTGGCTTAACTATTAATGTATTTCTAGTTCCAGAAGTATTGAAATTCAATAAAAGGTGGATATTAAATCAATAATAAAATAGTTACCAGCATTATTATCAAACTGCTGGATTGTTTGTTTGTTATGCTGGGCATATGCAAATACAGTGATCCCTCTATTATCGCGAGGGTTCCGTTCCAAGACCCCTCGCGATAATCGATTTTTCGCGATGTAGGGTTGCGGAAGTAAAAACACCATCTGTGCATGCGCGCCCTTTTTTTTCTATGGCCGCGCATGCGTAGATGGTGGAGTTTGCGTTCCCCGCCGCCCACGCAAAGGGGAAACCCTGATTCGGCTCCTCGCTGCTGCTGCGCTACCGAGCAGATCAGCTGCTGGGCGGCCGAAGGAATCTTCCCTGGGTCTTCCCCCTCTTGCTGGCGGGCGGGCGAGTGGCGGGCATCAGCGAGGAGCCGGGGTTTCCCCTTTGCGTGGGCGGCCGGGAAGACCCAGGTTGGGGGTTCGGGGGGGTGCTGGGAAGCCCCCCAGGCCAGCTGCGACCTTTTAAAACAGTGGGTTTTTTTTAATTAATATTTTTTTAAAAATCGCGATATAGCGTTTCGCGAAGATCGAGATCGCGAAACTCGAGGGATCACTGTATTTGAATGAATATCTTCTGGAAAACATTCTGTTAAGAAATTATGTATAAACTACTTGTTTACACAGAAATAAGGCCCATTTGCATTCAATGAGGTAGTATTTCCAAATATATTTATAATTGCTTCCTCAGTGTTTTCCCCAAGTTATTAGTTACCTTGTTTTGTTTTTTGTTATGATTTAACACTGCAGTTAGATTGGTATTAAAAGCCCAATTTCTTTCCATAATGTCTATGGATTGTGCAAGCTATTAAAAGGAACAAAAAAGGATAATTGACCTTCATTGATGAGAAATTCAGCCGATTTAGTTATTAAAGACTGGCATTCTGTCAAAATGCAATGATAATTCTAATTTAATATCAGAATGTAAAGGATTTAAACCTTACTATTTAAGAAGTAGAGGTTTTGCCTGACTGCGTTAATACAGTACATCCATTTGCTTGCTCCCAGATTCAATATTTTAACAAATATTATTTTTTTAAAAGAACTGAAAAGTTTTCTATCCCATTTCTGAAGAAATATGCTTCTGTTTTCACAAGTTCTTATTTTTTTTAAAAAAATACATATAATAGCTATATTTGTATTATTTTTCTTATTGTGATTATAGTTATGACTAGTAGTCATGGTAATGTTGGAAGTAATATTCTTCTGGGTTCTGTTCCAAGTGGGGAAAAAGACACTGGATTCATGGAGGTTGCTTGGAAAGAAGGTTAATGGTGGACAGGAGCACATGACACAAGAGCACATGGCATGAGCTCCTGAACGGAATAGCGCCGGCGGACTTACCCGCCGGCAGCGTTTGCTGGAGGGCCGGGAAGACACCGGACCCCTGGCGGCCGCCATCTTGGTGCTCGGGCGAAGTCTCGCGAGGCGAGACTTCGCCCGAGAGTCAGGACAACACGGCCTGACTGCTGATTGGTCTGGGCGGGGCTTGCTGGCCCTATTTAAGGGCGTGTAGGCCCGGGCTCAGCCTTTTCGCCTGGACCATTTGCCCCGAACAGACACTCGGGTGAGTTCTGCTCGCGGCAGCCATTTTGGGGCGGCCTCGTGTCGCGGCCGCCATTTTGTGGCTTGCTCAGTGTTCGGCGAGAAGGCCTTGCTCAGAATTGTGCCCTTTGGAGCGGTTACAGCGGCGGGAGCCGTTCTGCACTTGCGGAGCCGGCATCGGCTGGGCTCTGCCTCTGGTTTGACACTCCGGTTTCCCCCGGGATCAGGGGGTCGTGGGGGGTGCGCATTGGGTGGTGCGGCCTGGCGCTTCCTTCCTAGGGGGGGGTATCTGGCTGCTCTGCATAGGGGCATTCCCAGGGTGGCTATTTCCTTCCCGGGCCCTTCATAAAGGGGTGGGCAGTGAGGCTTAGATGCCACCGCCGGAGGGGTTGGCATACTGAGGGGCCTCCCGTGGTAAGGCCTGAGTGGTTGGTGTAGGCCTTGCTTCCCAGCAGGGGCTTTTTGGTTGGGGTAGCATAACTGGTTATTAGGTAATAACTCTAAGGGTATGGCCCCAAAGAAGAGGCAAGCTCGGGCTCCTCCAGCCCAACCAGCAGTGTGGCCTAGGAGGGCCCTGAGGCCTTCTGCCCGGGCTCGGGCTAGCATGGAGGGCCCCCCTGGGATGGTCCCACAAGAGGGGGTGGTGGGGTTTATGCCCACAGCCCCTCACCCCGAGGTTTCTCCCTCTCTTTCTTGGGCCAGGGTCCTGGAAAGGCTGGATGAGTTCGGGTGGGCCCCCCATGACTGCATCAGCAGCCTGGGGAAGAGATCTGGAAGAAGAGGCAGCCCAGGCCGGGCAGATGGCCCAGACCGGGCAGATGGCCCAGACCGGGCAGATGGCCCAGACCGGGCAGATGGCCCAGACCGGGCAGATGGCCCAGACCGGGCAGATGGCCCAGACCGGGCAGATGGCCCAGACCGGGCAGATGGCCCAGACCGGGCAGATGGCCCAGACCGGGCAGATGGCCCAGACCGGGCAGATGGCCCAGACCGGGCAGATGGCCCAGACCGGGCAGATGGCCCAGACCGGGCAGATGGCCCAGACCGGGCAGATGGCCCAGACCGGGCAGATGGCCCAGACCGGGCAGATGGCCCAGACCGGGCAGATGGCGGCGCTGCAGGGCCCCGCCAGGATGGGCCCCCCATGGGTGTCTTCAACCCCGTACGGGACAGGTGAGGCTGCACCACACTTGTCCTCCACATCACTCCTTCCCTTGCAGGGTCCGGGGTTTAACCTGCCTGGTTTGGGGAGCGGCGCTAGTTTTTTGGGGTCCCCTTCAGGCACATGCAGTCAGGTGTGGTCCCCGCCGGCTCCACCAGTGGTGGCGCCTCCCCCCGGGGTGGCTTTTCCATTGGGGCCTGGGGCGACTGGGGCGGGGGGTTGGTCCCCTCCAGTGCCCGCTATTATGCCTCCCCCCTTTAGTGTACCCACCGGGGCTGGGTGTGTTGGGAATGGGGGCCTCCACCGTATGGGACCCGTTCGCCAGCATCAAGGCTGGGGCCATCCCATGTGGGCTACCAGCCACCCCATTGGGGTACCACCTCCACCCGTCGGTGAAGGAGGCGATTTGGCGGGGGGAGTATGTGGACCTCTTCTCCCTATTAAACAGAGAGGTCCCCAAGCAGGACAAGGATGTAGTGCCCGGGGAAAAGCCGAAGAAGACCAAAGTCACCAAGTGTTTCAGCTCATGGCTGTACGCTTTCCTGACTTACGCATCAGTTGTTATTCAAAGGCAGCCGGCTAGGGCCGCTTCCCTACTCAAATATATTGACCTAATTGCTAGGGTTAATTTTGAGTATAGGGGTACTATCTGGCGGCATTATGACAAGGGTTTTATGATGCGTATAGCCCACGACCCCTCCCTGCCTTGGGATATGGTGGTGCCGGACCTATGGTTTCAGGCCACGTATATGTCCGGCAAGGAAGGGTGCGACAGGACCGACAGCGGTCATTTCATGGAGGAGGAGCCCGCGGCTTCCACACCAGCCAAGGCGGCTGCGGGGGGAGTGGGGAAGGGAGCCTCCCCTGCGTGTCATGAGTTTGCTGCAAAGGGGGCGTGTTTTCGTCCCTTTTGCAGATACAAGCATGCATGCGGGAATTGTGGGGGGAACCATGCCTCCTCTGTGTGCCCCCGCCCCAAGAAGGGGGCGGAAAAGAAGGGTGGGGGTCCAGCAAAACCTCCCCCACCTACTGGGGGAAAAGGGGCCCAGCCCAATTGATTTAGAAGCACTGGAGGGTTGGTTGATTGACTACCACCCTCGCTCGAGAGCGGTTGCTCTCTTGCTAGGTTTTTCCAAGGGATTTAGAATCCCTTACGTGGGGGATAGGCAAGCCTTCATGTCCGACAACCTTAGGTCGGTTGTGGGACACGAAGACATTGTTAGGGATAAGATTCGGAAGGAGGTGGCCGAGGGCAGGGTCATTGGGCCTTTCCCGGAGCCGCCCTTCCCGAATCTTAGAGTATCCCCATTGGGGGTGGTCCCCAAAAAGGCGAGTGGTGAATTTAGGTTGATTCACCACTTGTCTTTTCCTAAGGGGGAGTCAGTGAATGATTTCATTCCTGACGAGCTTTGTTCAGTCCGATACACATCCTTCGATGCGGCCGTGGCCATGGTTAGGAAGTGTGGTGTTGGAGCCCTTATGAGTAAATGCGACATTAAGTCGGCATTCCGGCTCCTCCCCATACACCCAGACGACTTTGAGCTGTTGGGCTTCCACTTCGGAGGTGGTTTTTATGTGGACAGGGCTTTACCCATGGGTTGCTCTGTCTCATGCTCTCTTTTTGAGAGCTTTAGCACCTTCTTGGAGTGGGCGCTCAGGAGGCGCAGTGGTCTGGGCTCGGTCGTTCACTACCTTGATGATTTCTTGCTGGTGGGGCCTGCGCGTTCAGAGCAATGTTTTGCTCTAATGCAGGACTTCGAAGCCCTTTGTGCTCAGTTGGGGGTGCCTCTAGCCTCCGAGAAGACCGAAGGCCCCGCCACCAAGATTACCTTCCTTGGTATTGAATTGGACTCAGAGGAGCAATCTTCTAGATTGCCCCTGGACAAGTTGATTAAAATCAAGGGTAAGCTCGATGAGGTCCTGGGATGCAGGAAGGTTACGCTCCGGCAGCTCCAGGAACTAGCTGGGATACTTAATTTTGCCTGCCGGGTAGTGGTGCCAGGTAGGGCCTTTTCTATATACTGCGATGAAGGGGCTCCGTTTGCCCCATCATCGTACCTGCTTATGTGCAGGGGTCAGAGCTGACCTCTGTGTGTGGTGGGACTTTTTAGACCGTTTCAATGGGTTGTCTTTTTGGAGGCACGAGCTTCTTTTGGAAGCTGAGTTGCAGCTCTGCTCCAATGCCGCGGGGACTTGTGGTTTTGGGGTAGTGTTAGGTGACCAGTGGCGCATTTTTGGTGCGACAACCTAGCGGTTGTCCATGTTGTGAACGCCCTGTCCTCTAAGAGTGACAGGGTCATACGGCTTGTCCGCCATTTTGTGCACAGGTCCTTGTCCCTAAACACATTGTTTTTGGCTAGGCATGTCCCCGGGTTAGATAACGGGGTTGCTGACGCCTTGTCCCATGGTCAGTTGGTCCAGGCTTCGGACCCTGGCCCCGTGGGCCCGAGAGTCACCAGAGGCATTTCCCGACCACCTTTGGAGCCTGGGCGGGCTCCCGAGCGGTGGAGAGACGAGGCCTCCAGGGCTATCGCCCTCTCGGTAGCCCCGGGGACCCTGCGGGCTTACCAGCGTGCAGGTAAGGAGTTTGGGGATTTCAGGCAGGATAGGGGTTATCCCCATAGTTGGCCTGCCCCAGTTGAGCACCTGGCAGAATTCTGTGTCCAGCTTAGGCAGCGTGGCCTTTCAGTTAGGACTATTAAGTCCAGGTTAGCCGGCCTCGCCTTTCTGTCCAAGGCGGGGGGGGGGGGGTTAGAGATTTTTCTGGGGACTTCCGCATACGGAAGATGTTGGAGGGCTGGATGCGGGAGCGACTGGGAGCCCCTGGTGACACTCGTCAGGCCCTGACGGTTCTGCAGCTGTCCCTGATTAATCGGGCTTTAGACAGTCTGTGTGCCTCCTTGTACGAGGCCCGTCTTTTTAGGGCTGCGACTTGTGTCATGTTTTTTGGGGCCCTCAGGGTCAGTGAGGCCATGGCCTCCTCTCAAGCTGACACGTCGCTCCGTGCCTTCCAGTATGCTGATCTGGCCTTCAGGCAGGGGGGGGGGTTATCCCTTGTAGTAAGGCATTCTAAGACAGATCAGCTGCACAGAGGGGTTTGTATTGAGCTCAACGCGGCCGCCGACCAGTCTGTGTGTCCGGTGGCTGCCTTGCACCATTATTGTAGTTTACGTGGGTCAGGGCAAGGGTACCTTTTTAAGCATCTGGACAGTTCCCCCCTGACCCATTATCAATTTTGGGTATTAGTGTCCAAGGCAATGGCTCAGGTAGGCATGGATCCCGCCGGCTATGGAACGCATTCGTTCCGTATCGGCGGCGCCACTAGCGCGGCACTTTCTGGTTTCCCAGCCCAACGGCATATTTGGGTTATGTTAGGCCCGCTGAGGATTCTAGGCTAGGTAACCTCTCTGTGTGTCCTCTTCTAGATCCCCATGCCAACACGAAACCGACGGCGCTGCTGTGTGGCCACAGCATGATTTTTTGGGCCGGCCGCTCAGCAACCAGAAGCGACATCGGGACCCAGTTGTCATTGGGATGGTGGGTCAAGGTCGTTTGGATGGGCCAAAGAGGTATGCGGTGGGAGGGACTCCTGCCGGCGTTATTGGGGGAGCAGCATCCCACTGCTGCACCCAGCGGTACTGGGCGGGCGGCTCCCCAGGGTCGCACCCAGGTTGGACTGGGAGGGTGGCATCCCATTGCTGCGCCCAGATGGCTGCTCTTGCACCTCGGTGGCAATGACCTGTGCCTGCTTGGGGGTCTACCATTGATCATCCAGGCGAGCGAAGACCTGCGATGGCTTCGCTCTGTGTGGCCCACCACGCAAGTGGTGTGGTCAGAGATCCTCCCAAGGATCGTGTGGAGGGACGCCATTTCCCTTAGGGCCATTCACCGGGTCAGGCGTAGAGTAAATAAGGCCCTGGGCAGAATAGTCAGGGAATTAGGTGGGGTTGTAGTGGCCCATCCCCTCATCACTGTAGATTGGCCGTGGCTTTACCGGGCCGACAACGTTCACCTGTCAGAACAGGGGAACGCCATTTTCTTACAGGACCTGCAGCGGTCTCTGCGTGAGCTGGCGCAGCTAGAGGGGGGAGTCGGGGGGCCAAGATAGAGATCTGACCCCCGCTCCGTGGCAGGTTAGGGGCGGAAAACTGGGTGGCGGTTTAGCAACAGCGCGTTCTCCCTTGGGCATCTTTGGGGATGATTGACAGGTTCTCTCCAAGCTTGTGGTGGAAGCGACCTGAGCAGTTGGGGGGAACCTGTCTTTGGGTCCCCTGTTAGGGGTTAGCCGGCTGGACCCCCCTCATGCAAGTGCATGGCATGGTCTCAGGTGAGGGAGGGGTCCCTCACCTGGACTAGCATCGAGCTACGCCCATAAGTTGCCCAGGAAGTTTATCTGACGTCATTTTCCGCCCCGGAAGTATTTGTTTGACCCTGCAGGTCCATTGTTTGGGTCATAGTTAAGCATGTTAATTTATGCTAATTTATGCTAATTTAATTAAATAAATTATGCTAATTTATTATTAATAAAAATGACCCAGTTTAAATCCAGCTCTTGTGTCCGTGTCGTTACTCCACCTCTCCTGCAATAGCGCCGGCGGACTTACCCGCCGGCAGCATTTGCTGGAGGGCCGGGAAGACACCGGACCCCTGGTGGCCGCCATCTTGGTGCTCGGGCGAAGTCTCGCGAGGCGAGACTTCGCCCGAGAGTCAGGACAACACGGCCTGACTGCTGATTGGTCCGGGCGGGGCTGGCCCCATTTAAGGGCGTGTAGGCCCGGGCTCAGCCTTTTCGCCCGGACCATTTGCCCCGAGCAGACACCCACCCGCCCTCCCTATTTGCAGTGTGCTATAGTGGGTCACCCTTAGGTGGGCCGAATGGGAATTTTTTGCGGCTTTGCCTTTTACAGGGCCGTTTTTTCACCCATTCCACACTGGGGAGATGGATGTGCGGTTAGGGGGTGCTTGCACCTGTTAGGCTAATTGGCTTACCATTTGGGTAGGCAGGTTAGGGGCGGAAAACTGGGTGGTGGTTTAGCAACTGCGCGTTCTCCCTTGGGCATCTTTGGGGATGATTGACAGTTTCTCTCCAAGCTTGTGGTTGAAGCGACCTGAGCAGTTGGGGGGAACCTGTCTTTGGGTCCCGCACCTTTAAGTCCCCTGTTAGGGGTTAGCCGGCTGGACCCCCCTCATGCAAGTGCATGGCATGGTCTCAGGTGAGGGAGGGGTCCCTCACCTGGACTAGCATCGAGCTACGCCCATAAGTTGCCCAGGAAGTTTATCTGACGTCATTTTCCGCCCCGGGAGTATTTGTTTGACCCTGCAGGTCCATTGTTTGGGTCATAGTTAAGCATGTTAATTTATGCTAATTTATGCTAATTTAATTAAATAAATTATGCTAATTTATTATTAATAAAAATGACCCAGTTTAAATCCAGCTCTTGTGTCCGTGTCGTTACTCTGCCTCTCCTGCAAAAAGTAGATCACATGCTTCCAAATGTTGGATCAAGAAAAAAGAAGAAGAAATGCTGAGAATTTCCTTGTTTTATGCTCTTTGGGGCCCTGCCCTGGGGCCTTCCTGCTCCTGTGAAACAAATGCATTGATTGGCTGTCAGACTCCCATGGTGCCATTCAGGGACAACTCTGTAGGCTGTGTTTTGAGTTCATGTTTGGCTGACCTTTTGCTGGGTGATGGTGGAATGAAAGTGTTTTGGGCAATTCCTAATATGGCTGTATTAGAGGTAAAACTATTGTTCTGTAGAATAGATTGGTCCAGCTATTAAAAAAGGTGGGGGGAGTTGGGCCATTCTTTGATGGGCACATTGACAAAGGTGGGGGCTACTAAGAGTGTGTCTTTTTCCTTGCCTAAAAGCATGTTTCCAGTTATATCCTACACAATATTCTATTTCCTAGGACACAGTGAACTTGTGGCACACATGCCACCGGTGGCACTTGGAGCCATATCTGGGGGCACACGAGACATTGCCCTATGTCAGCTCTAGTATGCATGTGTGCACTGGCCAGCTGATTTTTGGTCTTCTGAATGGTGGGGGGAGGTCATTATTCCCTTCCCAGGCTTCAGGAAAACCTCTGGAATCTGTGGATGGTAAAAAAAATGGGCCCTACAGGCCTACCGGAAGTTCGTTACCAAACTTGTGGTAGGCCCGTTTTTCAGTATCTGAGTCTGAAGGCTTTGGTGAGGCCTGCATGGGTAAGGAGAACCCATGGGGGTGGGGTTGTGCATGCTTGCATGGGAAGAGGGCATTGCATTATGGATATGGCACACATGCATGCCCTTTTGGCACCCAAGCAATAAAAGGTTTGCCATCACTATCCTAGGATATTTCATTTTTTCTAGGAGAGGGGTGGGTGTTACAGTATTTGATAACTTTCACTTATATCAAACTTTTCTTACAGGACAAATTGTCTACCTCTTAATTCTTGTAAAATTTTAACATAATATATGCCCATAAAAAAATAGCACAAGTTACCCTTATTCAAGATAGCCAATGAAACAAAGTTCAGTGCCTACATTGATCATTTTAATGATATTTGATATTTCAAGTACAAGAGATATGTTTTGGATTGTGTTTGCATAGATATGCAATAAATAAATACATGGGAGATTGACTTTTTTAAAAAGTTTGTAGAAGATGTACTAAATAAAATCCTAGTAATGCCAAGGATTCTATCTAAATTTAGATGTCACTTTTTCTTCCATTTATCATAAATTTTAGATATACTGAAAAGTTGCCACTAATGCAAGGGTGATCACAAAAATCATACCAAAAATATCAGTATTGCCAGGTAATAAAAGTGCAGTTTTCTAGAACAATTTGTTAATACATATTCTAAACTGAAGCAGTTATGTTGAGTTATTTAGCCAACTTCCTGTCCACTCCTAGTTTATGTATACTTTTGAGTGAAAGACATTGTGTGCACACATGAACAAATTTATTTAAACATAGAATTCATATGTTCTCTGCTAATATGAGAGAGGTTGAAGAATTTAATTTGATTCAAGTTTTAATGTAAAACTGAACAAATTGTACTTTAGAAAAATGTAAATGCTATATAAAAAATTGGATGTTTACATAGTAGCTGAGATAACATAAACTTGATCTAATTCAGGAAAATAATTGCCAGAAAAAGATTCTCCTGGAAGAGAATTTAGCCTTATATTTCAGGAAAATCTCATTGTATGTCATATGAACATACATCCTTTTAAACAGTTTGTTCTGACAGACAAGCACAGCTCAGCTGTCAGAAGAAAATGGTAAATAGTGCCAGCACCAGGGGGAAAAATTAATTAGGGTTAGATTGTCATATCAGTCTTTCTCAAAATGGGGCACTGCTCTGATGGTTTGACTTCAGTTCTTAGAATTCCTTGACTAACATGATTATTGATGAAATTTCTGAAAGGTAAACCCTATACAGCTGGATGGTGGCCAAGATGGAAAAGATATGCTTATTATTCTGTTCTGTCATATTTTCTGATCAAATGAATAAATATATTTGCCTTAAACTCTATTTCGCAAATTGTTTCCCTGTTAAATAAATCCATTGATTTCTTTTATGGTCATTATATCATTTCAGAAAGTGCATCTGAACAAAGAATAATAAGTATTTAATGCCTTTGTTCAGATTTCACTGATTTCTTCAAATGAACCACATACATAAATAAAAAGGAACAGTTGGATGATTGTATGTTTTACTGGAAATATGAAGGTTATCATAAAAATAGTGTCACTGTTTTCAGGGATCTTAAATTAAACAATAATATACACCAAGAGCTCATAAAATATGATATATTTCCTGAATCATATCTACCTCTCCTGGGCCTTCACAGGAGACATTATTATTAGACAGCCAACTAGACCTCACCATCATCCATCTTGTTTTCTAAATGTGCGTCTGGATTATTTGCCAAAAAGATTTCTGGCAATCTCCTGGTATCCCTAAGGTTCCACAATTACAATGTCCCTATTGAAAATGTTAAAGCAATAATAAAAAGTAGCCATCACACAAACATAATTCATGATGGCTGCATGTTACTTTCATTACTCTGAATCTCTTGGTACCTTGATGGATTATGCCTGTATTTTACCATTTATACTTTAGTAAAAAAACATCAGAAAACATGAAATCTTCTTTTGCCCTATAATAAAAAAATAATAAAATATTATGACAAAGAATGTGATTTATAGTTTTCATAGATTGATATCATAAATTATAACTGATACTAAGATTAATTATATAAAACATTCTCTGCTATTACATATTACATAATATAAATATTCACAATTTACATCTACCTCCTGTTGTTTTCGAGCCTCTTACTTCAGAACCTGATCTACTCAAGAGCCCTGCCAAACCTCCCATTCCTTTTGCTGCTTTTAAGTAAGAGTGGCATCATGAATACCTCCTCCCAAAATCAGTGCTTTTGTTGATCCCCTCAAATGCTTCTCTGAGAATTTGAATGAATAAAGAAAGTCTATTCATAGTTATGAACAATGGCTTTCCTAGTTATTCTAAACCACTACTGGAATCAAACAGTTTAAAATAGTACGATTCATTCTCAGCTCCCACAAAATCCTGATACTAGCTGGCTTAAAATAATGTTAGATGGATTCCTTCCCCCTGTCACAATTGTATCATCTGATTTTTCCTCAGGAGATAAGGACACAGTTCTCCTCACTGTCACCAGTGGAAATGCTATTTATGAAGAAGGTTATGGCTTATTTCCACACACACCATTTTTATTGGATTTAAATACACTGTCTACTTACTCCTATTCAAGCTTTCCCTACCTCTCCTTCAGTGTTAATCCCTTCCTCCTTTAATCTCTTATTTCCTCATAATCTTGTTCATTATAAAACTTGGTCTTCATTTATACCCATGCCCAAACTTCAGACCTTCTTCTTCTTTATTTTCCCAATAAATGTTCTTGGAACTACCCTAATAGGCTTGTTTGTTTGTTAAGTTTCTATATTTTATAAAATCACATTAAAAATAATTATTTAAATTAATTATTTAAAATTAAAAACTGGTTTGGGAAGCCACATTCTAAAAAGGCTGGCTAGGAAAAGCATGTAGAAATTGCCGTGAGACATTTTCAGATAGTTTTAGTTTTAAAAACTAAAAAAAAAATGTATATTTTTTCCAGACCTTGTTCATTACAAAGCTTGGTCTTCATTTATTGCCATTTAGAGAGAAAAATTGGGAAACATTAATTTAATATTTTGTGTGAGTTACCTTTAAAGAATGGGATTTTTCAAATCATTTTAAATCGAACCATATCACTGCTCAGCACTTAAGGTTTGTTTACTCCATGCTTCACATGGAGCATGATTTCAAAATGTGATATTAATACAGCTTTTGGCATATAATTTTTTTTAAAAAAAATCAATTCTGTGACAGATAATGAGAGCCTGTTCCTAAATGGCAAATAAAAACTAATTCTCACTACCCAATTGTAATGTGCAGCTTGTCATGTCATTAAGCTGACTGATAAGATTTGGAATAAGGAAAAATAAAACATGCGTTTCTCAGAAAGATTGTCAGAGGAAAATTACAAGCACTGCAATGACCATAATGGTGACGGTAGTGTGATTTGTATCATTCAAAATGGTGCAGCAAAATGAATTTTATGAATTTACATACAGTAGTTGAATTTCATCCAGGAGGACCAATGTCCAGGAAAATTTGAATAATAGTTCCATAAATATTATTTATTTATTTATTTATTTATTTATTTATTTATTTATTTATTTATTTACTTACTTATTTACTTATTTACTTATTTACTTATTTACTTATTTACTTATTTACTTATTTACTTATTTACTTATTTACTTATTTACTTACTTACTTACTTACTTACTTACTTACTTACTTACTTACTTACTTACTTACTTACTTATTTATTTATTTATTTATTTATTTATTTATTGGGTTTATATGCCGCCCCTCTCCGAAGACTCGGGGCGGCTAACAGCAATCATAAAACAGTGTACAATAATAATCCAATACTAAAAATGAATTAAAAACCCCTTAATATAAAAAACCAAACATACATCCAAACATACCATGCATAAAATTGTAAAGGCCTAGGGGGGAAAAGAATCTTAATTCCCCTATGCCTGGCAGCAGAGGTGGGTTTTAAGTAGCTTACGAAAGGCAAGGAGGGTGGGGGCAATTCTAATCTCTGGGGGGAGTTGGTTCCAGAGGGCCGGGGCCGCCACAGAGAAGGCTCTTCCCCTGGGTCCCGCCAAGCGGCATTGTTTAGTTGACGGGACCAGGAGAAGACCCACTCTGTGGGACCTAACTGGTCGCTGGGATTCGTGCCGCAGTATTGAGTATTATAATATATAATACTCATCAGTTAATTAGCCAAGAGTCTTCAGGATGAAATAGGCTTATTGAAAAATAGAGCTCTAGATCTCCTCCCCAAAAGATTCTAAAATGCAAATTAATTCTATTGTCCATGAGAGTTGCAGTATAGTTTGCATTGACAGGTTGGGACAAGGAATAATATAAATTCCTAACATTGTTTTTTCATGTCCTGAAATACTGTATATCGATAATCTCATCAGGAAGGGACATGTACCAGTGGTTTACTCGCTGAAGGAAGAGAGCAAGATAAGCTGTAACACACATATTCGTTCTGATGCACTTTTTCTGAATTTCATTTCAGGAAGCAGGGTGTATTAGAAGAAACATTGCAACCACCTCAGACTTTGACTGAAAGCGGGAGCTGCAAATTCAATGAACTGATTGCTACTATAAATCACAGGTACACCTACCAAGGTGCAAAAGAATGCCCCTACAATCACACACCTTCTCCCCCTCTCGTTGACTGTTTTTTTGTATGCAGTATGGAAATGTTTGAATGTATGTGCTAGAGTTCTCAGCAGTTTGGGGACTAATCACATAATTGTGATTACACTTGATATAGTGGGCAAATTGAAAAATACATGGGGAGTCATTCTGTTAACTAAATTTGATTTATTTCAATAACTTTACATTTAAAAGCAAACAAATGCCATACTTGCTATGGTACTACTACTTTGTGGAATGTGGCCTCATGTTTCCATCAAAGGCCAGCTGCCGGCAATATCCACACAGTATGGTAAAATAATCAAGTTACCAACCATGAAATTGTGATTGAAACTCCACCTGTTTTTTATTTGTGCCATCATCTTGGCTGATTTATTAGCCATGTGGACTTCTCAGCTAGCTGCATAATTGAAAAAATTTGGACATTACATCATTATGCACCTAAAATACTTAATGATGATATATAATTCCATCTGTCTGTCCATTACCCTGGGGGGGGGGAATTATTGACTCCCTTGGAGAGGGTCCACAACTTGGGCATCCTCCTCAATCTACAGCTGACTTTAGAACATCATCTTTCGGCTGTGGTGAGGAGGGCATTTGCCTAGGTTCACCTGGTGCACCAATTGCAGCCCTATTTGGACAGGGAGTCCCTGCTCACAGTCACTCATGCCCTTATCACCTCGAGGTTCGACTACTGCAAAACCCTTTACATGGGGCTACCTCTGAAGAGTGTTCGGAAACTTCAGATCGTGCAGAATGTGGCCACGCGAGTTGTCATGGATCTCCCCAGATACGCCTATGTCTCGTCAACACAGCCTGCACTGGTTGCCAATTAGTTTCCAGACACAATTCAAAGTTTTGGTGATGACCTATAAAGCCCTGCATGGCATCGGACCAGAATACCTCAGAGACCGCCTTCTGCCACATGAATCCCAGCAGCCGATTAGGTCCCACAGAGTTGGCGGAGTCTAGAGAAAGAGTCTTCTCTGTCGTGGCCCCAGCCCTCTGGAATCAACTCCCTCAGGAGATTCAAACTTCCCCCCCGCTTTCCACAAGACCCTGAAGACCCATCTATGTTGCCAGGCATGGAGCAACTAATGTATCCCCTTTTCTGACCATCAAGAGTTATGTGTGGTTATGACTGTGCAGTATCGATTGTCTTTAAGATAGTGGGTTTTAGTTATGGTTTTAATCATTAGATTTGTATTGTATTGTTTTATTGCTGTTGTGAGCTGCCCCGAGTCTTCGGAGAGGGGCGGCATAGAAGTCTAATAAATTATTATTATTATTGTTGTTGTTGTTGTTGTTGTTGTTGTTATTATTATTATTATTATTATTATTATTATTATTATTATTATTATTATTAGTTTAATAGATAATGATATGGAAAAACTAAATGTCTATTTGGATATTGTACATAAATTGGAAAACAATAGAAAAGAAAATTTTGCCACCCTAATCCAGAAATATGCAGACCATGTATTTTATTCTTCAGAATTCAGATGTTCATGGCTGCAACTGGATATAGAATTTAAACCCTGTATTTTAATTTTGTACAAGAGACTAGGATTCAAAAGAAGCATGAAAAAAAATTGTTTTCTACTTTTTACTAAACAATTCTGACTACTGGCATTTAACTCGATTCCTATAACACTGGTTTTTTATGCTTTTTTTTCTTTTAACCATGTGGCTTAACTAATCTTTTATATTAAAAAGTATGATTTATTCATTTTCTTTTTAAAAATATAATTATTCATTTAAGAACATAGACTTGAATCCTTTATTACTTGAGATCCATGAATGATTAGAAAGCCACCTTAATTTCTTCACATTTAATGCTGAGTGCATTTTAAATAGATTGATTGTTTAAATATTATTGGAGTTCCTAACTACTAGAACTGAATGACATGTAACAATCTAATCACTAAAATATCTGAACATCTGTGCTTTAGTCAATTCTCTGATTAACAAAGATAGGAGCTATCTCAGGAACTCAACACCCAAAATTGTGCTTATTCAGGAACTATTTTCATTGTTGTTACAATTACTGTTAATAAATATATTTTTACCCTACTATTGACTCAGATGTGTAAATCATCTTCCATGAGTAATGACAGAAGTATTAATAATTACTAGTGAGATCTGATCTAATATGGCGAGAATCCAAACAGAAGGGATTCAGTTTAGGAGATTTCTGATATTTCAAGCAATTTCATTGCCTTCTAGCTTGTGTGTGTTAAGCCATTAAATAAACTTTTGAGAAAATATTTAGTGTATGGATGCTTTCCATACACTAAATATCATCTGGTTTAAATGCATTTTTGGATTATTTTGAAATGATGAGGTCATTTTTATCTACATATTAGGATGGTTGCTTCCTTGATGATCATCATTGCCCTGGAAGAATAATAAATTATTCATCTTTGAAATATAGTGTTTCATACTTTCAGTTGATAGTTGTGAAAAATGAACTGACAGGATGCATGAACTTGGTCAAACTGTAGCTTCTAACAAAGAGAGCAAGGTTTAATGACAAATTTGATTCCTAGAGTTCTTTAATTTAAGAAATGGATTCAATAAGGCGACTAGATATGAAGAAGGCATGCAACTCTAAAGCTAGAACAAACATAGTATATTTTATTTAAGTGTTTGTTTTATATTTTACTTGCTCTAGGAATCTGAAGTCATTAACAATTTTGATTATTTTACAAATACATTATGTCTTATTGTACTGAACATATCTATTTGCTAATCAGAGATGTCATCTTGATGAACCTGGGGATTAAGGAATAGTTGCTCCTGGAATGTTCTATTAAAATTAAAAAAGAAATTATTGAAGCAGAGAAGAACCTAACAAAAGTTCAGTAGGTAGCATAAAGCAATTTAAAATATATTTATGATGCTTATAAACATACCCACCAAAGCAGAGCTTTTTAAAACATATAACTGAATATGCTTTTTAAAGCACAGAGCTAGGGGAGGGGTTTTTCTTTTTTTTAAGGTTTAAAAGAGCATCAAATCATTTATTGTTTAAATCAAATAAATACATTTAGGTTATTCGTTAATAAAATTTGAAGTCATAACAAAAATAAGCTTTTATAGAAATACTAAATGTGTTTGGAGAAAATGATCTACCACATAATGATGTTTCAAAATCTCCCATGAAAGAAGCGACTATTTTGAAAGAGAAGTACCGTTTTTTCTACATTGGATTCAGTGACCTAACAATAGTGAATACATTTACACATGAAAATAATGTTAAAGCATAAGTGATCATCTAAGAGCTGGTCCAATCTGTAGAAGAAAAGTATATTTTTAAAAATTTACATAATGAGACAAAATAACCATCAATGCAATTGCTATTAGAGTTGAACAAAGCTTCAAAGGGTACTTTGAAGACAGCTTTAGCCAAATTAACCTACAGAAGCAAATCAAAGAAGTGACATGCTTCGAAGCAGAGAATCAAACAGTTTGTGTCAAAGAGTTTCTTGGACTTTTAAAGCTCTTTTGTAGATTCAAAGGCTTTTCTATTGCTCTGAGGTTTTAATGGAAAACACACAAAGTTCACATCCATATATAAGATTACTTTGTGGGTGGGTATTGTTACCTTAACAGCCAGTCAATTGATTTTATCAACTGATTATTTTCATGGACAATCATAGTTCTTGGTTTTTTTTTAATATACTAGACTAAGTCTCAGAGTAAAACATTAAAATACAAGCTAATGTAAAGGAGTAAAGACTTAGACTAAGAATAACTTTATTGTCACTCTGGACGTATACTAATTGGCATACATTACAATGAAATTTCATTGCATTCAGCCCTTGAAGGGTCATCACCTCCAATATGCACTACAAAATATGATTAAATAAATGAATACAGAATTATGCATATAACCACATATATTTTATGACACAAAAAAACAACACAGTCTAGTTTGGCAAGAAAAATGAATCTTATATGTTTACCAGATGGATTTATTTATTTATTATTTGGATTTATATGTCACACCACTTCCGGAGGACTCAGGGTGGCTTAAAACCAAATACAATGATGTTAATACCCTTAAATATAAAAAAAATAAGACCCCCTAAAAACGGTACAGTATAAAACCCCTTAAAATAAAAAATCAAAATAATTTAAAACCCACAATGAACTCTAACAGCAGCTAAAAACCAAACATATCTTTTCTGGTTGGATCCCAATTAGATACCAATCAGGCCTGCTGGAAAAGCTAAGTCTTTACAGCTTTTCGGAAGGCTAGTAGACTGGAGGCATTCCAGATCTCGGGAGTTAGCTGGTTCCAAAGAGATGGAGCTGCCACAGAGAAGGTCTTCCCCTGTGGGCCCACAAGC
Organism: Erythrolamprus reginae; assembly: GCF_031021105.1. Taxonomy (NCBI): domain Eukaryota; kingdom Metazoa; phylum Chordata; class Lepidosauria; order Squamata; family Dipsadidae; genus Erythrolamprus; species Erythrolamprus reginae. The sequence continues at coordinate 293,819,165 of NC_091951.1, forward strand.
CGACACTGTTTAGCTGACAGGACCCAGAGAAGACCAACTCTGTGTGCCTTTATCAGTCGCTGGGAGCTGTGCAATAGGATGGTATAAGGAACAAAGTTGTTGCAGATTTTGGTAGTCTGTCTAGTAGAAAGTGCTTCCAGACGGGAGATACAGACTATGAAGTGAGATGGAAAAGTACAATGGAAAAAAAATGTCACAAAAATGCAATAAACAAATTTATAACAAAGATGACTTCATTTTTTTTAGTCCACAAATAATTACCTTTCACTAAATATAAACAAACAATAGCAAGATCTTAAAATTCTAATTATCACCATTTTAAAGCACAAATGTTCATAAAGTATTCTTTTCTTACAATGGGAACTCCCAAACACGTCTGACTGAAACCTGACCCAGTTAATATCTTCTAAAGGGACTGTGATTCCTCCTATTCTGTTGAAAAATAAAGCAGCTGTAAGGCATTTTAATACTTTCCTATTATGGCCTCAGGACAAATCTGCTTTGGGCCAACAATTTTTGCCTTTTTGTATTGATTCATAAGGGATAAAAAGGGAGGGGATAAAATTGGGTCAAAAGTGTGAATGGTATTTTTAATATGGATATGGAACATAGAAAAAGTATAGTAATATGGACCATTAAGAAGAAATTCTCCCAGAGTGTGCTATTTTTTAAAAGTATAAAACCATTTCAGGCGGAAAAAACTCATTCACCATGTCAGTAATGTAATTATTTTATTTTATCCCCTAAATTATTAGAAATATATTTCTTAAATTAATAGCAACTATTTCTCCAGTTTTCAGGGGGACAAATAAGGTCAGTTAACCATTCACTTAGACTACTTTCAGAGTATGAACAAGCAGATGGATGGGGTGATTGGAAAACAGACAACCAATTTCAAATCTGCAGGATGCAAAAGAAGAATTTTCTCACAATAGAAAAAATGGGTGGACAGATACCAGGTCATCAGAAGTAAGAAAGCTGTTAAGAAGAAATGTGGTTTTCCTAAAAGTCTCACATATTTGTTCCCAAGTCCTCCAGCTGCTCAAAACGAATCATAACTACAGAAACATCTGGAAGATTTTTTTCTCGCTTCAGAAACTTTTATAGTTGGACTTGGAAAGGTTGTTGAAGATCATATAATCAGCCTCCTGCTCAAGTCAAAACTCTTGAAAATATACCATCCCCTTACAGACCTTGAAACAAATATTTCCAATGACAAGAGACTATCATTTCCAAAGAATTCTATTCAACTGTCAAAAAGTGTTTCCTTTCTGTTTATATGTTTTTCCAAGTCAAACATATTTTTCATTATCTTTTCGCCCTATTAATATTCCATTAAGAAATGTTATGTTTGTTCCATTCTCTGTGTGGCGGACCTCAACATAATTGAAGACAGCTATCACATCACAACATCTCTTAATGAGACTAAATTTTAAAAATTCTATGAGAACCATTTGGAAAAGAATATTAAGCATTAATAAAGAGGATGTTCTACATCGACGGCACAGAGCAACGCTAAAATTTTAAAATTAATAATCACTCTCCATTCTGGACATTCTGTATGGAAATGAGTTCCTGGTTGTGGATTGTGTTGGTATTACAGATATACAATATGCTTTATATCATTTGTATATTTTCATATTCATTTCTAATGAAAATTTGGAGAATACAAATACACATCCATGGTTTTGGATATACGTAGTCTCTGTAACTTTTTGTTATTCAGGAAGGTTTTTCACGGTTATATTGAGTTATGTTTGCATGTATTTCTGGGTAATACTATAGCTAAATGAATGATTGTTATGGGTGGGCTGGGTGGAACTTTGGTATGGATGAAATAAATGGTATGAATGATTTGATTAGCCTACCTGACACAGGAGAGGCAGGAGGGGAGGGGGCACCGATGTCTGAGGTGGTAGAGGGTCAGAATATTCCAGTCCTGCTGGGGAGAGGCAGATATGGCGGGGGACACAGAGCTAGCCGTTCCAGGGGAACAAGAGATCGTTGCGTAATAACGATCCCTTGTTCCGGCTCTGTGAACCCAATCCTGGGTGCTGGTGATGAGTGTAATTCTGGCCCTGGGCTCAAGCTGCTGCTACTCAATGCCAGGTCGGTGGTAAATAAAGCTCTCCTCATCCGGGATCTGATCCTGGATGAGGAGGCCGACCTGGCATGTGTTACTGAAACCTGGCTGGGCCCAGAGGGAGGAGTCCCTCTCTCTGAAATTTGCCCAGCCGGGTTTCAGATATGGCATCAGCCTCGACCCCAGGGAAGGGGGGGAGGAGTGGCTATTATAGCCAGGGAGAGCCTTGGCTTGCGTAGACTCGTTGCTCCAGAGATTGCGGGCTGCGAGTCCCTCCTGGTGAAGTTGGACTTAGGGGTCCAGGTGGGCTTGTTTCTCACGTACCTGCCTCCCAGCTGCGTGTCACAAGCCCTGCCTGTGCTACTGGAGGAGGTAGCCGGGTTAGCGGTGGGGTTCCCCAGACTTATTGTCTTGGGGGACTTTAACCTGCCGTCGCTCGGTGAAACCTCTGGGTTGGCACAGGAGTTCATGGCCACCATGACAGCCATGGACCTGACCCAAGTAGTACAGGGTCCGACTCATGAGGGGGGGCATGCACCCGACATGGTATTCCTCTCTGAGCAACTGAGTAATGGTCTGAGACTAAGGGGCTTAGAAGTGTTGCCTGTGTCATGGTTAGACCATTTTCTACTGCGGCTTGACTTCCTGGCTCCAATCCTTCCCCGCAGGGAGGCGGAACCGATTAAGCTGTTCCGCCCCAGACGCCTGATGGATCCAGAGGGCTTTCAGAAGGCGCTTGGGGTTATTACAGATACACTCGTATACAGTTCGGCAGAGTCTCTGGCTGAGGCCTGGAACAAGGCTGCAGCGGAGGCTCTTGACCGAATTGCGCCGTTGCGACCTCTCCGCAGCACTAGACCCCGTAGAGCCCCATGGTTCAACGAGGAGCTCCGGGAGTTGAAACGCCAGAAGAGACGTCTAGAGAAGCGATGGAGGAAGAGTAAGTCCGAATGCGATCGAACACTTGTAAGAGCACATGTTAAGACTTACAAAGTGGCGCTCAAGGCGGCAAGATGCGCGTATAATTCCGCCTTGATTGCATCAGCGGAATCCCGCCCGGCCGCTCTGTTTAGGGTGACCCGCTCCCTTCTTAATCAGGGGGGAGTTGGGGAGCCCTTGCAGAGTAGCGCCGAGGATTTTAACACGTTTTTCACTGATAAAATTGCTCGGATCCGAGCAGACCTCGACTCCAATTGGAATACAGAGTCGACTGACAACGAGTCAGTTGAGGTGACTGGGGCACGTACTTGTCCACCTGTCTGGGAGGAGTTTGATCTGGTGACACCTGATGAAGTGGACAAGGCCACTTCAAGGGGTTTATCCTCTGTCCTGGTGCTTCTTGACCTCTCAGCGGCTTTCGATACCATCGACCATGGTATCCTTCTGCACCGGCTGGAGGGGTTGGGAGTGGGAGGCACTGTCCTTCAGTGGTTCTCTTCCTACCTCTCTGGCCGGTCGCAGTCGGTGTTAGTGGGGGGTCAGAGGTCGACCTCTAGGTTACTCCCTTGTGGGGTGCCTCAGGGGTCGGTCCTCTCCCCCCTACTATTTAATATCTACATGAAACCGCTGGGTGAGATCATCCAAGGGCATGGGGTGAGGTATCATCAGTATGCAGATGATACCCAGCTTTACATCTCCACCCCTTGTCCAGTCGGCGAAGCAGTGGAAGTGATGTGCCAGTGCTTGGAGGCTGTTGGAGTCTGGATGGGTGTCAACAGACTCAAGCTCAACCCGGATAAGACGGAGTGGCTGTGGGTTTTGCCTCCCAAGGACAATTCCATCTGTCCAGCCATCACCCTGGGGGGGGAGTCACTAACCCCCTCAGAGAGGGTCCGCAACTTGGGCGTCCTCCTCGATCCACAGCTCACATTAGAGAAACATCTTTCAGCTGTGGCGAGGGGGGCGTTTGCCCAGGTTCGTCTGGTGCACCAGTTGCGGCCCTATTTGGACCGGGAGTCACTGCTCACAGTCACTCATGCCCTCATCACCTCGAGGCTCGACTACTGTAACGCTCTCTACATGGGGCTACCTTTGAAAAGTGTTCGGAAACTTCAGATCGTGCAGAATGCAGCTGCGAGAGCTATCATGGGCTTTCCTAAATTTGCCCATGTCACACCAACACTCCGCAGTCTGCATTGGTTGCCGATCAGTTTCCGGTCACAATTCAAAGTGTTGGTTATGACCTATAAAGCCCTTCATGGCACCGGACCAGAATATCTCCGGGACCGCCTTCTGCCGCACGAATCCCAGCGACCAGTTAGGTCCCACAGAGTTGGCCTTCTCCGGGTCCCGTCAACTAAACAATGTCGTTTGGCGGGACCCAGGGGAAGAGCCTTCTCTGTGGTGGCCCCGACCCTTTGGAATCAACTCCCCCCAGATATCAGAGTTGCCCCCACCCTCCTAGCCTTTCGTAAGCTCCTTAAAACCCACCTCTGTCGTCAGGCATGGGGGAATTGACATGTTCCTTCCCCCTAGGCTTATAAAATTTGTGTATGGTATGCTAGTGTGTATGATTGGTTTTTAACTTGTGGTGTTCTTAAAATTAATTTAATATTGGATTTGTCTTGTATTGCTGTTGCTGTGAGCCGCCCCGAGTCTGCGGAGAGGGGCGGCATACAAATCTGATTAAACTAAACTAAACTAAACTAAACTAAAAACATTGATTGGGTTGTTATGTATAATATCGTCATTTTTGGATAAGAGATTACAGATAATAAAATGTTAAATGTTAAATATTTTGGCATGCTTACTAGATGCCATTTAGGACCTATCATTTCTTAAATTCTTCCCCCATACAACATGATTGCATTGCAGATGTGTGATAATTTCCCCCGATATATAAATGAAAAGGTATAATGTTTTTGTTTCATTTGTATAACTAGATTATTTTTATCTAGGTTTTGGAATCATGTTGAGACCAGATTATGTTTTGCATTAAATTCCTTGTGTGTCTAATCACACTCAGCCGAATAAAACATTCATTCATCTATGGAAATTTCAAGAGGCAACTGGACTTTCTGATTTTTTCTCTGAAGACATTTTGTTTCTAATACAAGAAGTTTCTTCAGTTCTCAGCTCAAAGAATAACCAGAAAGTCTGTTGCTTCTTGAAAAAAGCAACTTTGAAATATTGATTCATTCATTCCTGAAGACCATTGCCAGAAGATGAAATGCTAGCTATGTCATTTAGAGACGTCTAGAGAAGTGATGGAGGAAGAGTAGGTCTGAATCTGATCGAACACTTGTAAGAGCTTTTATTAAGACTTACAAAGTGGGGCTCAAGGCGGCAAGATGCGCGTACCATGCCGCCTTGATTGCATCAGCGGAATCCCGCCCGGCTGCTCTGTTTAGGGTGACCCGCTTCCTTCTTAACCAGGGGGGAGTTGGGGAGCCCTTGCAGAGTAGCGCCGAGGAGTTTAACACGTTTTTCGCTGATAAAGTCGCTCAGATCCAGGCTGACCTCGACTCCAATTGTAAAACAGAGTCGACTGACAATGAGTCAGTCGAGGTGACTGGGGCACGTACTTGTCCACCTATCTGGGAAGAGTTTGATCTGGTGACACCTGATGAAGTGGACAAGGCCATTGGAGCTGTGAGTTCCGCCACCTGTCTACTGGATCCGTGTCCCTCCTGGTTGGTCTCGGCCAGCAGGGAGGTGACACGGAGCTGGGCCCAGGAGATTATCAATGCTTCCTTGGGAAGGGGAGTTTTTCCAACACTCTATAAAGAAGCGCTTGTGCGCCCCTCCTCAAGAAGCCTTCCCTGGACCCAGCCGTACTTAATAACTATCATCCAGTCTCCAACCTTCCCTTTATGGGGAAGGTTGTCGAGAAGGTGGTGGCACTCCAGCTCCAGCGGTCCTTGGAAGAAGCCGATTATCTAGGTCCCCAGCAGTCGGGTTTCAGGCCCGGTTACAGCACGGAAACCGCTTTGGTCGCGTTGATGGATGATCTCTGGCGGGCCCGGGACAGGGGTTTATCCTCTGTCCTGGTGCTCCTCGATCTCTCAGCGGCTTTCGATACCATCGACCATGGTATCCTTCTGCACCAGTTGGAGGGGTTAGGGATGGGAGGCACTGTTCTTCAGTGGTTCTTCTCCTACCTCTCTGGCCGGTCGCAGTCGGTGTTAGTGGGGGGTCAGAGGTCGGCTCCGAGGTCTCTCCCTTGTGGGGTGCCTCAGGGGTCGGTCCTCTCCCCCTTGCTATTTAACATCTACATGAAACCGCTGGGTGAGATCATCCAAGGACATGGGGTGAGGTATCATCAATATGCCGATGATACCCAGCTCTACATCTCCACCCCATGCCCAGTCAACGAAGCGGTGGAAGTGATGTGCCAGTGCCTGGAGGCTGTTGGGGCCTGGATGGGTGTCAACAGACTCAAGCTCAACCCGGATAAGACGGGGTGGCTGTGGATTTTGCCTCCCAAGGACAATCCCATCTGTCCATCCATTACCCTGGGGGGGGAATTACTGACCCCCTCAGAGAGGGTCCGCAACTTGGGCGTCCTCCTCGATCCACAGCTCACATTAGAAAACCATCTCTCAGCTGTGGTGAGGGGGGCGTTTGCCCAGGTTCGCCTGGTGCACCAGTTGCGGCCCTATCTGGACCGGGACTCATTGCTCACAGTCACTCATGCCCTCATCACCTCGAGGTTTGACTACTGTAATGCTCTCTACATGGGGCTACCTTTGAAAAGTGTTAGGAAACTTCAGATCGTGCAGAATGCAGCTGCGAGAGTAGTCATGGGCTTACCTAGGTATGCCCATGTTTCACCATCACTCCGCAGTCTGCATTGGCTGCCGATCAATTTCCGGTCACAATTCAAAGTGTTGGTTATGACCTTTAAAGCCCTTCATGGCATCGGACCAGAATATCTCCGAGACCGCCTCCTGCCGCACGAATCCCAGTGACCGATTAGGTCCCACAGAGTGGGCCTTCTCTGGGTCCCGTCAACTAAACAATGTCGGTTGGCGGGCCCCAGGGGAAGAGCCTTCTCTGTGGTGGCACCGGCTCTCTGGAACCAACTCCCCCCGGAGATTAGAACTGCCCCTACTCTTCCTGCCTTCCGTAAACTCCTTAAAACCCACCTTTGCCGTCAGGCATGGGGAAATTAAACATCTCCCCCTGGGCACGTTTAATTTATACATGGTATGCTTGTGTGTGTATCTGTTAGTATATGGGTTTTTTAAAAATCTTTAAATATTTTAATTAATTGGATTATTTATGATTTGTTTCACTTGTAGTGAGCCGCCCCGAGTCTTCGGAGAGGGGCGGCATACAAATCCAAATAATAAATAAATAAATAAATTTAACTTGACTAGTTCCTACTTTCTAGGCATCTGAAAGTGGGCAAGATATTTATCCTGAGAAAGATAAAGGACCAATGGTGATAAGATTTAAGCAAGATTTATTATTTATTAGAAATGTGAACAATGGCTCTTACCCCCTTCTCAACTAATTTACCACAAGAGTCAGTTTGTTAAGAAGTTTCTCAATTGTTTCTATTTCATCTCTCCAAATTAGTTTCCTTTCTCTCTTCATCCACATTCTTGTACTTCATATTTCTTTAATCCCTTTGCAGTACAGGTCTTTCACAAGTCTCAGAGGACACTAAACTGTAAAAGAGGATAACACACATCACTAAGTAACTTTGAGTCTTTTCACCCATGGGAAGAATGACAATATGTGTATGAGAAAAAAAATATGGTATTCAAGTTATTGATTCATGCCTCAAAATTGATGCAGAGCCCTGAGAACCAGTTCTAGTTCATAAAGTCCATTCCAATCCTCGCTTCACTAATTTTCACGTCCACCCACAACAAATCCTGATGTCTGTAACCACCAGTTTGAGCAGCTGTTTCCTTCCACTTTATTAGGGAAACATTGGGCATGAATTCAACAAAATATATCAGTTTACTTTGTTCAATCTTAAGAATTAATAGAACTGTTGTTGTACTCCAAATATGGAGAAAATATATTACTCAGTCTGACTAGCACACAAGAGCTTATTGTGAAAGAAATCATACTTGGCAGGAAAAAATAAAACTTTCTTATGGTCAGTTCAAACAGCTGTCATTTTTGGCTTGTCTCTGTGGGCAAACAGATACTTTCCAGAGCAATATAGCTGATGATTTGTTAAACCTGTTGTAATTAAAAAATGGTGGCAAAAGAGTGCTCAAAAACATGCCAGTTTATGTGCTAAGACAACAAAACAACAAAACTACTACTACAGCAGCAATAAAAATGGCAATAAAATCTCAGTGCCCAGTAGAATTACTTAAAAGATACTAATATGCATTCTACATAAATTCTATCAAATTTCTGATCACTGTTCACTTTCATATAACAGCTGTTATTTTGTTGTATGTTGAAATCTTGGACAACAAAATTAATGTGTCATATTTTGAAAAGTCTAAACAGGTTAAACTTTGATGTCACTATTTTTACCTGTGCCATTTTACTGGACAATGAGACAAAATGTATTCCAATTAATTTTAATAACTGAGTAAAATGGGTATGCTGCAATCCTCCATTCTAATAATAGCACTGTCAAATTAGCTGAATCAATACTATTGATTAATTCTTTTAATTTCTTTCAAAAAAGGACAACAATGTACCAAGTAAAGCATTTGTTGTGATAGAATTTATTAGAATAGAAAAATCAGTTTTGGCACCTTTCAAGTATTTTTTTTAATGGTAAGATGTACTTTAAGAAAAAAAATATTGTAGTAATTTCATGGTTTGGGACATCAGCCAGGTTCAAACCAGTTTGTAGGACATTGCTTAACAATGCATAAACATATTTTATTGGCACTCCAGAGAAGTATACAGGTGTTTGCATTTGGTTTTTGTTTCTTCCTGCAGCAAAATACAGTATCTCATTTTCTGTTAAACAAATCACCCATTTTAGGTGACAAGGTTTGATCCTGCAGCACTAGAGTTGATCCAAATAAAAAACCTAAGCAGAAAAAGAAACATTAATAGAATGATACTCTGTAGAATTTATCCTTTGTTTTAAGGAATAAAGAAATGTTTGACTATATGTTGTTTGTTTGTTTGTTTTCAATTGCTGAACTCTGTTACCTGAATCAATCTAATATGACCTTGCATGGGATATGTATGTGGAATGATTTTTAAAAAACCTACTATCATATGCTCAAAAACATTCCGTGATCTTTTCACAGTAAGGTGGTCACAATAAGCAGAAAAGAACCACTGGCAAAATGAATCACCTCTTGTTACTCTTCCTTAATAAACTTCAGTCAAGTAGGGAGAGTACACAGGGTCTGGCCCAAACTCAGTGATGAGTTGCTGCTGGTTCAGACCATACCAGTAAAGGGAAATTGCATCCACTCACCAAACTGACAATGATGGCTGGCTGGCCACGCTCCCAAACTGTTCCTCCAGTTGCCTGAAAGCAGCTGGCAAAGAGCCCTCTGCACATGCACAGAGGGTGATTTATGCAATGTGACATTGGCAAAAAACATCCATTTCTGATGTGATGTGAACCAGTAGGGTAGGTAAACTCAGATAAAGCTTGAGCACATTATCGTAGCTGCCAGCTTGACTGTCGGCCCAAGTTTCAAGTTTCAAGTTTTATTGGATTTATATGCCGCCCCTCTCCGAAAACTCGGGGCAGCTAACAACAATCATGAACAATATACAATAAAATCCAATACTAAAAGCAAATTAAAACCCCATCATATATAAAAACCAAACATACATAAAAACATACCATGTATACAGTTGTAACAGCCTAGGGGGAGAAAAAAGTCTTAATTCCCCCATGCCTGGCAGCAGAGGTGGGTTTTAAGTAACTTACGAAAGGCAGGGAGGGTGGGGGCAATTCTAATCTCTGGGGGGAGTTGGTTCCAGAGGGCCGGGGCCGCCACAGAGAAGGCTCTTCTCCTGGGTCCCGCCAAGTGGCATTGTTTAGTTGACGGGACCCGGAGAAGACCCACTCTGTGGGACCTAATTGGCCGCTGGGATTCGTGCGGCAGAAGGCGGTCCCTGAGGTAATCTGGTCCGGTGCCATGAAGGGCTTTATAGGTCATAACCAACACTTTGAATTGTGACCGGAAACTGATCGGCAACCAATGCAGACTGCTGAGTGTTGGTGTGACATGGGCATATTTAGGGAAGCCCATGATTGCTCTCGCAGCTGCGTTCTGCACGAACTGAAGTTTCCGAACACTTTTCAAAGGTAGCCCCATGTAGAGAGCGTTACAGTAGTCGAGCCTCGAGGTGATGAGAACTTCCTGTGAACTTCCTGGAGCCAGAAACAGAGTGCAACTTGCTGCTTGCAAAGCCTGTTCTGTGACCACTTTTTCCACTAGTCTTGCCATCACTACCAGCCTAGCAATGTAGCAACAAAGCTTGGCAGCAAAGAAACAAGAAGAAATGGGATGAGATTGAAAACACATTATGTTGCCGACTATTTTTAGCAGGAAAACTGTTTCCGCTATGGCAATTCATTTGTGAACTGCTTCAGAGAATTGCATTTGATGTGTCAAATACTGAAAAGCTGAGGTTCTTATTCCCCCAGGAAATATTTCCTCATGTGGCTTTGTTCCTGGAGGTACCTCATTTTCACTTTTGATGATTTATCTACTGAAAATCTAGCAGCAATAATAATGGCCTATATCTATTGCATCATTCCCCCCCAAAAAAGAAATATCAAGCCTCTTTCCTGCTGTAGTTTGAAACAATACTGTCAAGTAATAAAATGCATAAAATCTATACAATTCAGTTTATGTATCTAGTGGAACTCTACATCTATGGCAAAATGGATTCCTGAATACATACCTTTGTGAAAATCAGTTTCCAATGAGTAGGAAATGTAAAATAAGAGAACTTTGTTAGGTTCAGAAGTAGGATCTGTCATGACAAATATAAATAGGTAAAATTTTATTTATTTGTGTTTGTTGGTTTGTTCGTTTGTTCGTTCATTCGTTCATTCGTTCATTCGTTCATTCATTCATTCATTCATACATTCATACATTCATTCATTCATTCATTCATTCATTCATTCATTCATTCATTCAATGTTTATGCCACCCTTCTCCTTAGACTCAGGATGGCTTACAATATGTTAGCAACAGCACTTTTTAACAGAGCCAGCATATGCCCCCCCCCCCCCCCCAATACGGGTCCTCATTTTACCCACCTAGGAAGGATGGAAGGCTGAGGGTTTACATGAATAGTTTTGCAGAATTGTGTGACTTATTATTGTCTGACTCATTTTATACAAAACTGTGACCTTCACCGTGCTTACTTTTGAATCAAAATTGTAGAAATTTTGATGGAAAGAAAAAAAAAAAGGCAGGAAACAGAAGGGATCTTTCTGACTAAAATGGAAGCTTTAGAGGCATAATTGAAGTCCCTTTATTATGCTTTTCCAAAAGAGTTGGGGCGGGGGGAGGAGAAGGTTTTTCTTTCAAATGGATAAATCAAGGAGTTCTAAGAGCACAAACACTAAGAGGTCAGAGTACAACACCCCCCCCCCCGAGAATTCAGTATATGCTTCAAGACGCAAGGAAAAGGGATATACAGAGTCTACGGAGAGGGGTGGCATACAAATCTAATAAATAAATAACTATAATAAATCTTATCACCCACAGCTTCTAAAGAATCTAAGGAAAGTATAAGTGAAACGTAAGTCCAATGCAACCAGTGGAAGCTCAAAGTAGTAACTGATGCATTTAGATTTTATTCTGGGATATCCCAGAAGAAACTTTCACTGTAATTACTAAGGGCATTAGACTAGCACTCTGAAACTGGATTGTTAGTATCAGGTGACAAATGTAAACTTTGTCAGGCAGAAGTCAAATATTGAGACAGATGTCCAGAGAGGTTGTATCTACCAATTGAGGCAAAACTGTCCCCTCTACTACATGGACGAACTAAAACTCTCAGAATGAGCTATGTTTAGCTTTATGCCATTGGAACCTAGTTTAGGAATGGATTGAAAACTCAGTACGTTTTTGAATTGGAAATGCCAACAGCTGCCTCAACTTGTCATATTGACTTTTTAGATATATAAATCCCTCTCCCTATCAAATGTCTTAACAAACAATAGACAATAAATGTTACTAGGTAGGAAACTTGTTATTTTCCTGTGAAATGATGGGTGGAAAGCAAGATTTTCATACCATCTGCTCACCTACATCCTTCAGATGCTGAAAAAGTTTTTAAGGACAATGTTCAGCCAATTATTAATATGAGCCACAGCTTATGTTGAAAGAAAATAAATATAATTTTATATCATTGAAAAAGACATGGAACTAAGGAAGGGGGTGTACTAAATGCCATAACTACAGGGCATTATTAGGTTTAGATAAATACAGAAAAGTAAGAAAACATTAAAGTTGCACCCACTCGTAGAAACCTTATTGAAGATAACTAAAATAAATTGGATCTTTTTATTTAATTGTCAAATGTGTACATATTTTACATACATTGTTAGAGAAAACATGAAAAGAATTTCCAATCTGTGTTTGTTTCTTTATATTGCAGTGCCACAATAGTGTTTCCTTCTCTTGCGTCCATTCAGAATCAAAAATTTCAATAGATTATGTCATTGTCTTTATAGTGTCATTGTCTCCTCAGCTTCAAGGTGTACATAATAATGTTCTTTACTGCCAGTTCTTTATCCAATTTTCACTTTTGTAATTCTCCCAAGGCATGCTGAGTCAATGAAGTGCTATTATTTGACAGCTGCTACAGCCATACATAATATTGAATCTGCCTTGTATTTGCCTTTCTATTTTTAAGGAGGAATAGGTACATCTCACATGTTTAGAACCAGAATCCACAAGCTATTGTTTATGATGATTCGGACTGATGAAACTCTTAATACATCTTGTGAGCATTAGGTTGTCAAGTGGACAAGAGGTTGGCCTTTTCAAGTCTCAGGGTCAAGTACATATGATATTCCCATTATGGTTTATTGTGGATAAGAGACTTTCATTTGGGGATCTTAGCAGCGAATGTACTTGTGGTTTGCCTAAGCAAGATATTCAAAACTATCTGAACTATTCTTACCTCTGGACTTGCAATAGTAATTGCAGCAGTTGGGGCAGGGGTGGGTTCCTCTTAGTTCAGATTGGTAGTGACCTGCTAATGACATCACTGAATTGGATCAGCTGATGCCAGTCCATGGACACCGCCATCTTTTTTTGGGGGGGGGGTAATTTCTTTTACTGTTTTGAAGTTTTTTCTTGTTCTGCTGCTTGTAAAAGGCCCTCCTGCCTGTCCCTGGATTTTAACTGACCTTTATTCCTTCGCCCAAAGCACAGCTGATCAGCTTTTCAGCTGTGTTTTGGGCTAATTCCAGCTACTGAACATACACGGAAGCCAAATTGCATGAGGGAATGCACACGTGTGCACACAAAATGTCGCAATGCGAACCGCTGGTGAAGGCAAGTGGAACCCGCCCCTGATTTGGTGTACTATTGGTTTCACATCATGCAAACCAACAAGCAAATTATACCAGAATGAAAATGGCAACCATAACTGTAAATAATAAAAACAGCATAATGATAATGATAATGATAATCATATAATTATATAATATAATCATATAATCATATAATTTATCATATAATTATAATGATAAAATAATAATAATAATAATAATAATAATTATTATTATTATTATTATTTATTAGATTTGTATGCTGCCCCTCTCCATAGACTCGGAGCGGCTAAAATAGTAGCAAAGGATATTCATAACATATCACAATCAGAACAATCAAGTTTAATCCAGTCTTGATGGCAAAAACAGGTATTTAATGCCTTTGAAAGACCAACACGGCCAAGTCAAATCTGATCTCTGAGGGGATGATGTTCCAGTGGATGAGTGGGGTGCCACAATAGAAATTGCCCCAAATGCTTATTGAAACTTCTAAAGGCAAATTAAGCACTGCAAGCAGAATAATAAATCAAAGGCCACGTCATAATACTATTAAATACACACTCGCGAAGTTTACATAATGATGTTTCTAAAAAGAGCAAGTGGTATTTTATTAAGTGCATTTTTTAAAGTGCTATTTAAATATATATCAATCCTACAGAAATGGACCAACAGATTCATAGCTGCAACGAGAAGAAAGAAAAGAATTTCAGGGGGGAAAATAGAGTCTTGTCAACCATAAACTCATACATGTTCAAGGGCTCATGATTCATTCCAGTTCCTATCAATTTGCACCAGGCCATATATCTTGACCCTGAGCAGAAATTGTGTGTGTGTTTCTTTTTGAAGATCTGTTCCAATGCCTAGAGGCTTTTAGAGTCTAGGTGTGAAAATTCAAGGCTCGGGCTCAATGCTAGCAAGACTTAGAGGATGTGGCTTCAAAGAATCATGGATTCAAAGAACTAGTTTCCAGAGAAATTCCAACTTTAATTCTTTATGGGATTATATTTGCCCAGGCAGAATTTGGGTATAAACTGAGTATCCTTTTAGATTCATTGTCTTGTTCAATTAGCAAGAGGTCATAATGGCAGCCATGGCCAGGAACCAGCTTTCTTCTCTAAAGCAATGCCATCTTATAAAACCTTAGAATGGGGTTTTCTTTGTAGCTATCCTTTTCTCTCAATATTATTTATTTATTTATTTATTTATTCATTCATTCATTCATTCATTCATTCATTCATTCATTCATTCATTCATTCATTCATTGGATTTGTATGCCGCCCCTCTCCGCAGACTTGGGGCGGCTAACAACAGTAATAAAACAGCATATAATAATAATCCAATACTAAAAATAGTTAAAAAACCATTATTATAAAAACCAAACATAGTTAAAAAACCATTATTATAAAAACCAAACATACATACAGATATACCATGCATAAAATTGTAAAGGCCTAGGGGGAAAGAGTAACTCAATTCCCCCATGCCTGGCGGCAGAGGTGGGTTTTAAGGAGCTTACCAAAGGCAAGGAGGGTGGGGGCAATTCTAATCTCTGGGGGGAGTTGGTTCCAGAGAGCCAGGGCCGCCACAGAGAAGGCTCTTCCCCTGGGTCCCACCAAGCAACATTGTTTAGTTGACGGGACCTGGAAAAGGCCCACTCTGTGGGACCTAAGTGGTCGCTGGGATTCGTGCAGCAGAAGGCGGTCCCTGAGATAATCTGATCCGGTGCCATGAAGGGCTTTATAGGTCATAACCAACACTTTGAATTGTGACCGGAAATTGATCGGCAACCAATGCAGACTGCGGAGTGTTGGTGTAACATGGGCATATTTGGGAAAGCCCATGATTGCTCTTGCCGCTGCATTCTGCAGGATCTGAAGTTTCCATCAAGATAGCCCTATCTCTGTGAGGTTGAACCTGTGGCATGCATGCCACAAGTAGTACATGGAGCCACATCTGAAGGCATGCAAGGTGTTGCCATATGTCAGTTCTAGCACACTTGTGGAAGCTGCCAGCTGATTTTCTACCTTTTGGAGGGTGGGGTAGGCCGTTTCCCCCCTCCTCAGGCTTCAGAAAAGCCTCCAGAGCCTGTGGGTGATGAAAAATGGGCCCAGCAGGTCTACCAGAAGTTCAGAAACAAACATGGCCCCATTTTTCACCATCCACAGGCCCCAGAGGCTTCAGTGAGGCTTATGTGGAAAATCGGGGGGGGGGAGCAAATGGGCTGTGTACACATGCACAAGGGAGGGCATTGCATTATGATGTGCACATGTCCCCTATTGGCACCTGAGCAAAAAAAAGTTTGACATCACCGCCCTATCCTTTAGAAAGCCTTGAATGTTGATATGTGGAGCAAATTCTTTTGCAATCCTGCTTTGGATGTTATTTCCAGGGATGGGTTCCAACTTACCTTCCTGCTGGTTCGCTCCCTCCCATGCCACGTGGTCATGCCTTGTGGGTGCTCATGCCCTTCACACGGGCGCACATGCACAGTAACGAAAAATCCAAAAATAAATACATTGTTTAAAACAAAGTTTTTAAAAAGAGATGTTGATAGCATGCACAGTGCTTGAACCTGGCTTCTGCGCATGCTCAGAATTTTTTTAAAAATGTAAAAATAATAAATCATTTTTAAAGATGGTGGCACACACAGACCAGCACCGATCAATTTGGTTCAGTGACATCATTGTGACATCATCAGCGGGTCACTACCGCTTCGGGCAAACCGGTCTGAACCAGGAGGAACCGACTCCTGCTTACTTCTGATTGACCTATGTAGACAGGCATCGTAATTACTTGGTTGTGCTTTGATGTGAGCTTTCATTATTTTACTGGTTTTACTCTTTTGTCTTTTTTATTTTAAAAATATACTCATTATAATGTTGTTGAAACACTTGAGGTAATAAAATAAAATAAAGCAAAGCAAAGCAAAACAGAATAATAACCCTATGCTTGGGACTTATAATTTGGACATTATTCTTATTAGAAAATAAAATTATGCATCTCCTTTCTATGTTTCATTGATAACTGCCTTTAACTTCCTTATCTCCCCAGACTAGTTTTCAGGACCATCTATTTCTTTCAAAGATTGCATGCTTTTTTTAAAAAAAGTGTGCAACAAATCTAATTTGTTGCACAATTCTAATTTGGCCTAGAAATGAATAGTATCATTTCTCCTTTCCAAGCAAATGCTAATATGTTTTCTAATCCAATCCATTCCGAAAAGACTCATGCTTCACAAATATTTATTCTGAACGATATGTTTAAACTACAGTATCGTGTGCAATTCATTATGGCCATTAGCTTGTATGGATTTAAAGGGGGATTGAAAAAGATTAGTGGGGAATAGATTCATTAAGGATGATCAAACTCCCAGCCCAATGGCCAGATGTATCACATCCAGTTTAATAAAGGGGGGGGGGAAGTCCCAATACGTCACATGATGCCACCGTGAAGATGTGAGTTTGATACCTCTGAATTAGTTTTGAGAATTCAATGTGACTTCTAGATCAAGAGCACTATGCTTTCAAGTAGTACTTAGGAAGTGATCATAGAAGACAGAGGATAGTTATCATTTCCTGCTTTTAAAGTGCATTAGAGACTAGATGAGAACCAAAAGAAACAAAATGTTGTAAAAGGTGGATTTGCCCTAATCAATCATGGCTGTTCTTATATGTTTAAATGTGGAATGGGACTGTTCACCGCCTCCGGTTGGCCACACCTGTTTGGTCTCCAGGCTTCTGCCTCTGACGATTGGGTGCTGCCTTTTCTCCTTCGCTGAAAGGGCCCTAGCTCTTTGTCACCGCCCTTCCATCACAGCTCCTCCTGTCACAGCCCCTTAGTCACAGGCCTTTTTCTGAATGGGCCCCAAACCCCATTCACCCCAGACTTTTCGGCGCACGGCACAATTTGCTGCCAGCCAATCAGAGGAGCAAGAATTCAATCTCCTCCTTCATGCCTTCCCTTCCATTCCCTCCCATTCTGCCTGAGTCTGTGTTTGCAGCACATTTGCCGCCTTCTTCTTCTTCTTCTTCTTCTTCTTCTTCTTCTTCTTCTTCTTCTTCTTCTTCTTCTTCTTCTTCTTCTCCTCTCTCTTTTCCCCTGTTTTCTCTCTGTGTGTATGTGTGTGTGCACTCTCTCTGTCTCTCTTTCTCTCTCTCTTCCCCATTTACTCTCTCTCTGTGTTTTTTTTCCTCTCTCTCTCTTCCCTCATTTGCTCGGAGTGTGTGTTCTCTCTCTCTCTCTGGTAGAGGGGTTTCCATACATTGTTGCCACTCTGTTTGCATCATGTTTGCATTGAAAGGTTTAGCCTTCCTCTCTCTCTCTCTCTCTCAAACAGAGCGGCAACTATGTATGGAAATCTCTCCACCAGAGAGAGAGAGCACACACACACACACAGAGGGGAAGAGTGAGAGAGAGAAAGAGAGAGAGAGAGAAACCAGAGAGAGAGAGAGAGAGAGAGAGCAAACGGGAAGAGAGGGAGGGGGAGAGAGAGAGAGAGAGAGAGGAAGGAAGGCTAGTCCCCTCTCTGCAAACAAGCTGCAAATACAGATGCCAGCCTAGTGGAAAGGAATGGAAGGGAAAGCTTGAAAAAGGGGATGGAATTCTTGCTCCTCTAATTGCCTGGCGGCAAAGTGTCCCGTGTTTATTTATTTATTTATTTTATTTATATTTGTCGTACAAGTATAGAATTATAGTTTGTATTAACATAATAAAGTATAAAGAGGTGATAAAAAGAATAATAGGACAGGACAGGGATGGTAGGCACAATAGTGCGCTTGTGCACGCCCCTTACAGACCTCTTAGAAAAGGGGAGAGGTCAACAATAGATAATTTAAGGTTGAAGATCTTGGGGTTAAGGGAAAAAACAACAGTCAGGTAGTGAATTCCAGGCATTGATCACTCTGTTGCTGAAGTCGTATTTTCTGAAGTCAAGTTTCGAACTATTTACATTTAGTTTGTATCCATTACGTGCTCTTGTGTTGTTGTTGTTGAAGGTGAAGTAGTCACTAACAGGAATGACATTATGGTGTATGATCTTATGAACAACAGTTAAATCAGTTCGGAGGTGACATAGTTGTAGATTGTCTAACCGTAGTATTTGAAGCCTGAGGAGTAAGGTACTTTGTTTCGAGAGGAGGAGTGAAGGACTCTTCTTGTGAAGTATTTCTGGACTCTTTCAATTGTGTCAATGTCAGTTATGCAAGGTGGGTTCCATACAGGTGAGCTGTATTCGAGTATTGGTCTGACAAATGATTTGTAAGTTCTGGTTAGTAGATCAGTGTTTCTGGAGAAGAAGCTATGTAAGATAAGGTTTGTAACTCTTAGTGCTTTTTTAGCAATGCTGTTTTAGTGAGCTCTGGCACTGAGGTTATTGGATATGAGTATTCAAAGGTCTTTGACAGGATGAGGGTTAGCTATGAGTCCATTACTTCCAAGTATGTATTTATTATTCTGATTCTTTTTACCAATGTGTAAGACAGAGCATTTGTTGGTTGATATTTGAAGTTTGGGGCCTGTTTGGAGAATGGCTTGTGACTAAGGAGCTGGGACCTGGGGGCTGGGACAGAAAGGCTTGGACAAAGAGCTAGGGCCCTTTCAGTAAAGAAGAAATTGCAGCACCGGACTTACCCGGCAGCAGGCTTTGCTGGAGGGACCGGGAGACACCGGACCCTCATGGCGGCCGCCATCTTGAATCCCGAGCGAAGTCTCGTGAGATGAGACTTCGCTCGGGAGTTCGGGCCTGTCTGGCCCGGCTGCTGATTGGTCCGGGCGGGGCCTGCTTGCCCTATATAAGGGCGAGCAGGCCCGGGGCTCTTCCTTTTCGCTCGGACAGCAAGCCACGAGCAGACACCCGCCCGCCCTCCCTATTTTGCAGTGTGCTTAGGGGTCGCCATTAGGGGGCCGAATGGGAATTTTTTGCAGTTCTGCCTCTTAGCCGGGCTGTTTTTTCGCCCATTCCACACTGAGGAGATGGATGTGCGGTTAGGGGGTGCTTGCATTTATTAGGTTAATTGGCTTACCTTTGGTCATTTGGGTAGGCAGGTTAGGGGCGGAAAACTGGGGTGGTTTAGCAACCGCGCGTTCTCCCTTGGGCATCTTTGGGGATGATTGACAGGTTCTCCGCAAGCTCATGGAGGGAGTGCCTGCCTGAGCAGCTGGGGGAAACCTGTCTTTGGGTCCTGCACCTTTAATTCCCGGATTCGGGGTAGCCGGTGGGACCCCCCTCATGCAAAGCATGGCAGGGTCGCAGGTGATGGACTGGTCCCTCACCTGGACTTGCATCGAGATACGCCCATGAGTTGCCCAGGAAGTTTTTTGTCATAACGTCATTTCCGCCCCGGAAGTATTTGTTTGACCCTGCAGGTCCATTTCCAGGTCATAGTTGATTATGCTAATTTATGCAAATTTAATGAATAAATTATGCAAATTTATGTTAATAAAAATGACCCAGTTTAAATCCAGCTCTTGTGTCCGTGTCGTTACTCCGTCTCGCCAGCAAATGCAGCACTCAATTGTTGGAAGCGGAAACCTGGAGACCAAACAGGAGTGGCCAACCGGAGGAGGTGAACAGTCATAGACCTGTTTAAATATAAGACTTTCTCACACTCTATTAATAGTGTTTTAATTAATAATTACCTAGTTAACTAATTAACCAATGGTCCTTTAGATTATTATGCATGATGTCACTTGCATCAACATGTGGCAGACCATGTTTGAGGATCATCCTGCTCATTTTAATAAGGGCCCTCAGCTTCTCCTGCTTTGGCAACATTACTTGGGAATTTTATCAAGATAATCTGTCCTTGATCTGCCCTTGATGGGTTACAATGCATTAATTGACTTACAAAATATTTTGTAGCTTCTTTCCTCAGCTGAACTGAAGAACATCACACCAGCAAAATGCAGCATTTTCCTCTGTTGCCCACTTAGCATTCTAGACACCAAGTGATGTTTACACATTATTCTAAGCTATGGCTTGTATTATCATGATTGATTGAATAGACAGCAATTGTCTGGTTTACATGTCATGCTAAGCCAAAATTGCAGTTTAAAGTTGTCAATGGCTGGATTTAAAAATGGCGTATGAGTCCAGCCATTAAATATTGTTTCAATCAATAAGAACAGAAAGAATTTGATCAAACCATTTTCAAGATCCAATTGCATTTTGTTCTGCTTTCCCAAAAATCAAACTAGAACATCTTTTAAATTATAGTTCTCTATAATTTGTCAATTTGCACATGTGGAGATCAAAACTGTATTGAGACAAATATTTTGCTTAACAAATCCCATCTCCAATATCATCATGTCTCTGCTGCACTTCATTTATTGAATATGAAAGTTTGGAAAAGGCACATTAATTCAGATAAAGCTGGATTCAGGTACGTACGAGTATTGTATCCATATTTATGTGCCCTTACGTCTACACCTAATTAACTTTCACATATCCAGTTTAAATAAAAAAGCATTTTGCAGATGAAAATTATATGCAGGAAGACATTTAAAAATTCTTTGTTTCTCAATAGTTGTAGAATTGTTTACTCATGAATATAGGTCAACTTGTGTTGGAAATCATGTCTTTTTATCTGAGTTAAAGTTTTGTAGTTGGGATGCACAAATTCTCCTGTTTTAATCTGTTTTTAATACAATCATGTTTTTTTTTCTTTCCATAGCATATGGCTTTGAAAAGATGGTTGTCTAAATATGTATTAAATCACAGAAATTGCTGCTTATGTGGTGACATCAGATTTGAGTGGGTTTGTTCACACATACTTGCAGCTGCCAAGAGGTTCTTTCCTGCCCTCCCTTCACATGAAATTACACTTCATCCCAGCAGTTCAGTGTGGGAAGAGTGTTGATTATGTAAAGAATCAACACAATGCTTCCCACATGTTTTCCCCACTTAATGTGATTACAGAATATGCACAGGTACTGTGGGATAACACAGCAGTCAGTGAGCCAATGCCTGCAGAAGTAGATTTGGAAGGATTACCTTGCATTATGAAAAATGCAAGGAAAGAATAGAGCACGGATAAAATGCTCCCGGTTCACTCGTGCCTATCTGTCATCGGAGAGCCAGTCACAAAGGGACCACTAGGTTCCATCCATCCACCCAGATGCCTCCATTTTGTTTGGGTTTTTTTATCCCCTGTGCACGCATAAAATGCTTTGCACATGTGCAGATGGTAAAAGAACCCAAATGGCAGTGTCTGGGAGGATGGGCGGAACCTCGCAACCGGCTCTCCGACAACCAATAGGCGTAAGCGAACCAGGAGCATTTCATCCCTGGAATAGAGTATGAAAGTATAATCCTCAGAGGGAGGAAAAGGAAATGTTAGAAAGACACCTGGTTCTAGAGATATGATCACAGAAAATACAGACTTCCCTATGAGCAATGGGACATATTGAAGAAACTTGATATAATGTGTTAATAACTTGCTTGGCAGGAGGTATTTGAACTAAAGGCACTTTTAACTGACTGTTATGGGGAAATGTCTCTTAAAAATTTCCACCAGAGAACTGAAGAACCACCAGAATACTGAGAGAGTTATAGCTAAAGACCACAGAGGAATCAGACTGCTTCCTCCTTTGGGGAAATAGGGATATTTTGAATGAAATAGAGCTATCAGTTCTAGGCTACCAAAATCTGGAGAATCATCAGATGGGAGCAATTACAGTTTTCTGTATTTCTTTACTGGAATATAACAACTATGTACATATACACAGCCAATACTGTACCTTTAGGGACAACATTATTTACATTTGCATGCTAAAATAAAATCTCTGGATCTACAGATCAGTCTATTTCTGCAGCTATATAAACCTGATCAGTATTCTGCTTCAATAATAGCCAGACACTAAGGCCAGAAATCAAGCCAAAACCATATACTCATTTCAAATAGAGAGAAGATATCAACTATGTAAAAGGCTTATTTTATGGTTTAGGAAACCATATAATAGAAAAGGATTCTATGCTGTCCCATCGTGAAGAATAAATTGTCCTTTAAATAGGTATTTAATTCTACAGACCATTTTACTCATGAAGATACCCATTTCAGACAAGGCCTTTGGGCCTTGTCTCTTCAATTGCCTGGTTTCTTTGGAACTGGATCAGTTTTGGCTTTCTGAATTCTCCATTTAAACATTAGCAAAGACTTATTGTTGGGGAGATTAACAAACGTGTTTTTATTTATTTTGTGCTAAGTGAACTTTGGTACTGAAGGCATACCTTTTTACAATCTTTTAGGATTCCTAGAATTTTTCAATATACCAGATTTGGCTCCCAGTGTAAAAAGTATGTGAAATAGTGAATGTGAAGCAATTCTAAAAGGTTAGAAGGAATACATAGCATTTCTACGATTGTCTATTGCACCGGAGGCGGAATAAGAACACGGACATAAAGAGCTGGATTTAAAATGGGTCACTTTATTAAAGTTAAATGAACTTTAAATGATTATCATCAAATAACCAGGACCTGCAGAGGCCATTAAATAACTTTCCTGGGCAACTATGGGCGTAGCTCCTTGCTGAACAAGGTGAAGGTAGCACGCCTTCACCTGGATCCTTGCCACGCCCAGGCATGTAGGAGGGTTCACCATCCCATCCCCTTCCGGTTATTGGGATAGGTGAGTCCCAAGGGCAGCACCTCTCCAATCACCCAGGCCAGTGTGGACACCATGAGCTCCTGGCGAGAGGCTGCCCATCATCTTTAAAGATGCCCAAAGGAGAACACACAATTGCTACCACCGCCCAATTTCCGCCCCTAACCTGCCAACCCCAGTGACCAAAGGGAAGCCAATTATCAAATTGTGACTAAATGCGCTACCCCCCTAACCATCCTCACTCTCCAGTGTGAATAGGCAAAAAAACCATCGCTGCTAAAATGCCGACCCCGTGGGCGACCCCTTCGAGGCACACTGCAAGATAGGGAGGGCAGGCGGATATCCGCTTCTTCAGGAGTCGGGGGGGCGCGAAGGAAGAATGCCAGTGTCACAGTCCTATTTATAGGGCACAACCAGCATGTCCCCCGACACCAACGGGCCGTGCAGAACATGCGGGGCACGGCAACAGCAATCTCACAGTCCCCTGCGAGATCGCGGCCGCCAATTGGTGGATTACTGGACTATGTTCATCCTGGCCCCAGCACAATTTTCCGCTGGCCGTTAAGGCAGCCAGCCGTGCTTTTCTTCACAGAATGTAAATTTTGCCTTTTCTTCATGAGCCCAAGGTTGCACACCTGGAACCTCCATGTAATTTTATTCTCATCATAATAATATTGAGGGGAACAGGGGAATAACTGAAGAGAAGTAATTATGGAATGTGGTCTAGAAAAATAGGAGGGAGGGGCTGTTTCAAAAATGGCAAAGAGCAAAATATCAAATATCATGTGGGCAGAAAAAGGATAAATATGGACACCTCCCCACCCATTCACAAAGTATATCTAATAGTTATGCAGATATATGCTTTAGTCTGGCAAGATTATGCTAATAGTGAACAAAAATAAATAACTACTCGGAGGCCTGTCATTTAGAAATATATAAACACAGAAAACTGATAAAGACTGAGTGGTCCATCAAGTCTCTTCTTTGAGTTTATGCAATGAAATAATTTTAATAATTATGATGTCAAGCAAAACCTTGAACTTGGAACTTCTCAAGTCCAACAATTTATGGATTAAAGTCCCTTAATGGGCAGTTAAATTCTTGCGATGGATTACAGAAAAGATGCTTTCTGATTAGTAATAAATTTGTTAAACTTGTAGGCTGCCCAATGCTCAACGCTCTATCCTTATTGTTATGTATGAAGTAGTCTAGTCTGAGTGACATTTAGAGTCCACCTATAGTTTTTCCACTGCTGCCTTTTTTAAAAAATCCCCAGCAAAACAACTAAAGAGTAAAAGACAAAATGCCTTTATGCATACCGGTTTCTGTTCTCAAAGCATGTTTAATAAAAGCTTCAATTTGAAAACTGTCTGCTACTATTGCGTCTTATAATACTAGACAATGACCATTTACATCCAGAAATGCATACTGCTAGGAGGCAAGTAATTTAGTCTTTAACATTTAGCCAAGCAATGTAACAATTAATAGGATAGAACTACATTTAATGATACTAGGTGCTTTTTATAGTTATTATTAATAAATATATTTCATTTTTCTGAACAAGTTCTGTAATTCTTCTGAATCATTATTTTTCACTGCTTTTTTGTCACAGCAGAGAGTGACTTTACACTGAGGAAGAAAAGGATTTTCAGTTCAGATGCTGATCAGCATTTTATGCTAGCACTGCCTAAGTGTGATAGAAATTACGGAAGGAAATGTGTTTTCCATTATTCTTTCTTTCATTCTAAAGCAATTTGTTTAGTGTTTGACAAACTACTACTTTTTCTCTTTCTTCAGATCAGGCTTTAGTGTGACTTCGTGTATTCTTAACGAGATAACAGTTTTTTACCCTATATCCTTTTTCTGCTAAGGATCAGCCCCTAAAATCATGTGATTTTATTTTTCCCATGCATACCTTTTAGGACATGAATCTACTGCAGAATCTGAAAAGTAATACTTTAAAGTTGTGTGATTGTGCTTCCCTTATTATACAATAGATAATCTGTCACTCTTCTGAAAATCCTTACTGTAATGTACAATATACAGAGATTAGGTATATGTTATGAATCAGATTGTGAATACTTCATCTGTATCATTGCACATTCCAGGCCTTAGGCAAATTGATGGATTTCTTTGTAATCCATCTCCTAACTATCCTTTTAATCTCTGTATGTAGTCTGTATGTTCTTTGCTTCAATCAGTCATTCAAGCCTATCTCTTTATGACATATTTCCTTAACTTAGTAAAGTGTGAGTAAACGCCAAACCTCTGTGCATATATTACATTTATTCATAAATCCTGTTAATTTTTTCCGTTGTTTGTAATATCTCCTTTTAGTAAATATAAATTGCACTTATACTTATATACTGTTCCCAAAGCTTTATAATCTCTAAACAATTTACAGAGTCAACATATTGCCCCCAAACAATCTGAGTCCTCATTTTACCAACCTCAGAAGGATGAAAGGTTGAGTCAACATTGAGTTAGTGACAATCGAACTGCTGAACTCTTGATTGCCAGCAGTCAGGAGAAGTAGTCTGCAGTAATGCATTCTAACCACTGTACCACCACAGGTCTAACCACTGTGCAACAACAGAATAAAGACGTAGATTTATAAATGTGCATAATAATGATTTCTACTTGTTATAGTATAAGTATGAATGCATTTATAAGTATGTATATTAGTTGCACCACATACTATAAAGTATACACTACATATGATACATTATGTTGTAATATGCTATTCTAGTGCTTACTATAGTATCATAAAAGAAAAGGAATAGCTATTATTATTAACCATAAAGCATCACTCAGTCCCTAGATACAATTGAAACAATGTCATAATGAAGTGAGTTCATGGCAAGCCAATTAATGTTATGATGATTCAAGTCTATACTCCAACCACAGATGCAGAGGAAGCAGTTCTAAGTAATCCCTTGTCAATGCACCAAGAATATAACACTAAAATTGGAATTAGGAAAGCATGTAAAATAATGGGAAAGAAAATTGACATTGTTATAAAAAATAAAGCAGGAGACAGACAAGTAATGTTTTGCAAACAAAATTCTTTGTTTATGACCTTCTTCCAACAACCTAGAAGACAACTCTGCATAGGAATATAATTGGTTAGAGAACAATGAAATCAAATTGACAACATACACTGCAAGCAGCATTGGGAAAACTCCATTTGGTCAGCAAAGCAATATCAGGGCAGAAGCTAGGAAGCAGTGTTTTTCTGCAATGGCACTTTAGCTTTGGAACAATCTCCCTCTTATGCTTAGGCTGATGCCCTCTTTGATGGCTTCCTAGAAACTAGTGAAAGCTGTTCTATTTTGAAGAGCTTTGAGGCTGTGATTGCTCATCATCATTTTTAAAATAAAAAATAAAAACTATGATTGCGTGGTTGATTAGTTATTCTGAGGGATATTTCATTCTCAGGGGTTATGGTGTCCTCAGAGGGAGGTAGCACCTCTGGTTTAGGAGCATGTTGTGTCCTTTTATAGCAGCTCATTTAGGGCAGCTTTTAGGGCAGCTCATTCACTTTTGGTCCCCACCTGTCACTCAGCTCTCACCTGTGGCTCCTAGTAGCTGTAACATGTGCAGCGGCCCCAGGCAACAGCTTGGACAGGCTGGCCAAACCAGGCTGAGAGAAGCCGATGGATCATTGACCTTTAGCGAGATAGGGACTTGTCTATCCCGAGCATGTGAAGACAGATTCCAGTGGATTGAGTAGATGAAACCTACTAGAATAGGTCAACGATCATGAAGGCGGTCTCTGCAAGCGATATGGTAAGCTAAGAGCACGGCAAGACACAAAAGACACCCTGGTCAACCACTAGGAGAAAGGAAACTCTGACTGCAAACCTCCACTGCCTTGTGGCTATAGCCATCATTGGAAAGGACTTCAGGAGTAAACCTTGAGGCAAAATCTAAAGCCGGAGTTCCAGAAGCAGTCCATGATTGTGTGCAGTCACGTTCTGATAGCTCCTGCGACATAGCTGGAACCAATCGTATTGGCCTTTGCTGTTCCATTGGAATATTTCAGAGATGTGGAGAGGAGGGATTTGCTGCTTGAGTAACAGTCTATCCTTCATACTAACCTGCCCAGGCTTCGTGCTCTAGGGCAGTGTTTTCCAATCTTGGCAACTTGAAGATATCTGGACTTCAACTCCCAGAATTCCCCAGCCAGCATTTGGAAACACTGCTCTAGGGAATCCAGAGCATGATACTATGGTCTTTTGAGACTGAAGGATGCCAATGCAATTTCATTCTCATTACTTTCTTAACATGGATATTTTTTCCTATTTTATAGAAGCCAAGGAACTTAGAATAATTCAGTGGCATACAAATTCAGTGCAGCACAGCAAACTCTGGACAGCCCTTAAACGTATTAGTGTTCTAAGCCAGTGATGGCGAACATTTTTTTCCTCAAAAGAGCGTGGGCCTTCTGGAGGCTGGAAATGGCTTGTTTCCCAACTTCTGGTGAGTCCAGTAGGTTCGTGTTTCGCCCTCCCTAGGGATGAGGGAAGGTATTTTTACCCTACTCCGCCCTCCCTATCCCTTCAGAGGCTCTCTGGAAGCCAAAAATGCCCTCCCAGAGCCTCTGTGCGAGCCAAAAATCAGCTGCCTGGCATACACATGCATGTTGAACTAAGCTAGGGCAACGGCTCGCGCGCCAACAGATATGGCTCTGCGTGCCACCTATGGCACCCATGCCATAGGTTCGCCATCGCTGTTCTAGGCCATCTCATCTGCCTATTAAGGAATTTGTACAATGAACAGGAAGCAATGGTGAAATATGGTTACTAAATAGCACAAAATCAGCAAAGATGTCAAGGTTGCATTATCCCACTATATACAATCTATATTTATATTATATATAAACAAATATATTATATATAAATATATACATATTTTTGCTGAATTTTTTAAAATTAAGGGAGATTAGGATAGCACTATTTCAGCCTTGTTCTGGCCTCATCAGCTAGCCCTACCCTTACTGGGATTTGATCCTGGGGCTTCTAACCTCTAGGCCACAGGATCTGATCCCTTCAGCTTTGTACCAGGCCATCATATATATATAAAATATTATAATAATCTAAATATATATATAATATATAAATATATAGATTCTATACATAATCTATGTATAGAATGTATTGTGACAAGTCATGAATCAGAAGAAACAGATATTTGAATTAAACCTCTGGGAAAAGATAAACAACTTCAGATCATAAGGTGTGGCAAGAAGATGGAACAGTTTATCTCTCTCTCTCGCTCGCTCTCCTTCCATGAACTGTTCAAATACTTTATAAAAACAATTAGAAAAAAATTATTAACCACTGCCTTAGGCAAGATGTCCTGTAAGGGAAAAAAAAACCCAGGATGTCTTCCTCTGCTTAGGAACCTGCACCAATTCCAGACTTTTAAAAAGAAGTTTATTTAGTGCTATAGATTATGATGTTTTATGAAAAAAAAATTACTCCTTCTCAAGATCCATTTGCTAATAAGGCCATTTAAGTATTAATGAAATGATATTATAATATCAGTTATGTCAAAATCCAAAAATATTGATTTCTTTTGATAGTGGGACTAGTGAAGTTTATAAATTTGAACTTTTAATCAGCAGACAACTTTCATATTACAGCGTGCTTCAATAGTTTCAGAACGGAAGTATGAAAACCTGGTCAAATGATTTTAATTAATGTAATTTTTAATCTATTGTCATATTGATTATTTTTTTATATAGTTTTACATTGTTTCTGTCAGGCCTAAGCCAGAATGGTTGGAGGTCTTGGCCTGCCACATTATGCTATATTCTTTTTGAATGTTTCTTGCTGTGAGAAGTTGAAAGGGGCTGTTGCATGAGGAGTTAGAGATAGACAAAATCAATTTCTTTTAGAGTTTTCAAGGTAACCCTTTGTCAGCATTGGGCCGGAAGAAGATGGGCATGTACAAACCCAGTGGCAGAAGATTAGTGGTCCATGTGATGGACTTGTGGGATAGGAGAATAAATTTTAAACTGGAAGTAGAAATCTTGGAGAAATCAGATTCGGGTTCCCCCAGAGATGTGTCAAGATGGCTTTAAGAATAAATTGGAACTATGAGGAATTCTTTGCCTTGGATTCTGGTTTATACTTAGATGTTAATTGGAACGCTGACAGTTTCTATATTTGTATTTACTGTAAATCACTCTGTGAGTCACTTCAAATTGTGAGATCGATGGCAAATGTTAATTAAAAAGAAAAGCTGTGGAATCACATTTTTAAAAGTATTTAAAGGTCAGAAGAGCCAAAAATAATTCCAAAGAAAGAGATGATAGTGCCCCAATAAAAACAGAATCTGATCTGTGAATATTAAATATTCTAATACAATATTAGAATCTAATTATAAACTATCCGTAACTCCATTTGGTTGCAAAAGGTATACTTTACTAGAAATCAAGTGAATTACAGCACTTCAAAGCCAGAACTGAAAAGCTTGTGCCAAAAGTTTCTAAATATAACTTTTTGTTAGGATATTCATGAACTCGGAAAGTCATTGATAACAAGGTCAGCTAATGAATAGGCATAGCAACTAAGTCAGCCAATGGGAGCTAAAGACATCTGAGTCTGTGCAGAAAATCAAAACTGAAGCTAGAAGGCTGGGCGTGGCTCAGTCCACTTTGAACTCTGCTGAAAGGTAACTGTTTTCTCCTGCATGCTATGTTAAAGAAGAATTCTGCTACTAGTATTGTAAATTCTCATCTGTTATTCTTGTATATACAGAAGTTTCTTATTTAAATGAATCCTGCACATCAGTCTACCTGTTTGTGCTTTCTGGAATTAATTTTCTGCAACAAACTGATACTTTTCCCTCCCAGAGCTGCTTCCTATCCTTGCCCTTTGATGTCCAATCAAGTTTCAGCAAGATATTTTTAGAATGGTGACTTCAGGCACAGGTGTGTGTGTGGTATGCAGCTGTGTTCCATTCCCAACCATCGGATTTTGAAGCTTCGCTCAGAGAGATTCAGTGAACTTTCATTTCCCTAGAAATGTCTTACCCTCCCATCTAGCCTCCCTTGAGTTTGTGATAGTTGGTACTGAATGTTTGTAAAGAACAAGCATGAGGTGGCAGCGGACATTTTCCTTATGAAAAAGACAATATCTTCATATGTCTATGGAGAAATATTTGTAGAAGAATATTTACAGTGGTGTGGAGATGTTTTATGGCAGGGTGGGGAGCAGCTGTTCTTAAAGTTTAAATCATTTAGTAGTCTAAATCCTGTTGTGAGGGTTGGGATAGAAGGAAAGTAGGATGAAAGGAGAATAGTCCGGGAAAATAAATCCGAATTGCCTTCAAGTGTTTTTTAAAAATGAAATGAATTAAATCAAAATAATATGATAAAGACTTATTTTCTTTGTGTGGCAGTTTTGGTCTGCTCCCAGATAGTAAAGTGAACTACTATAGCAATACCAATCATACTGAGATGCACACACTGTTTCATACTGCTTTACAGCATTAGAAGTGGTAATTGCTTCCAACCACCTTAAATAAAGGGTGGATGCTCAAAGTGTAGATGAAATTAGCCATTCTATGGAGGCAATTCATGGGGTCATAAATTTTCAATGTATGGATCTCTGTGCACATTTATATTCTACAAATGTAAAGATAAGTATTGAACAGATGAATCGTTTTTAAATGGAATCTGTCTTCCAGAGTTTTTATATCCCAAATCCAGGGATCTAGTAGCATCTCTGTCTTTGCAGAATATATTTGATACAATTGAAGCAATTGAAATGAGGAAGAATCCCAGGCTAGTTAGATCCCTATTTAGAATATTTTTTTAAACCATGATTTGCAATATGTCTTTTGAAAATGATGCTTTATTATTGTGAGGCTTATATAATGGAAAGTAGGGAAAGGACGTCACAAATTGTGAGTTATGATAGCCTTGTTAAATATGGATGCTCTAACTTTGATTACTATTTTAGCACAAAAATACATTGAGTGTTATTATCAATAATTCACTCTGTATAACCTAGTTTTATGAAAGATTGTCAGATCTCTGACAATATTACATTACTAGCAGATCTCTTAGAATTATATTCTTTCAAAAATAAAACAGCCATACTGGCTTCATTAGATGTAAAGAATGCAATATTAATATTTTAGAATAAATTATGAAAATTAGATTTTATTTCTGGAATAAAACAATTATTACCTTAACTGTTCTAGCATAATTATTAATGAAATTCCTTTGTAATTAAGATACAACCTAGAACTTTTCAAGGATGATCTTTAAATACTTTAAAATTTAATTTGGTCTTGGAACCTTTAGCATCTGCAGTACAAGAATCTAGGGATATGTGGGTTATTTAAATGAACTGTACAAAAGTTGACATTATATAGGGAACATGCCTTGTCTATTGTTGTGCCTGCCCTATAGAATTATTTGGCTCAAAATTTGATGGCCCCAACTATTGTTCTTAAAAGGGATATTGGACAGTAAGATCATTGATATCTGTTTAGAAATTAAATTAAATTAAATTGAAGTTGGTAGTAGTCAAGATAGAACTTTTATGTAAAACTGAAATTGCAAAAGGTAGCAGGTTTTGAAATCACCAGGAGGGAATATAAATAGTATATTTTTATTTCCCACTTTCCACTGCCTTTAAACCTATAAAAGCATTGTGACCAGTCAAATTGAGAGAAAATGTGTAGAAAAATGGTAAATGGTATTTTAATGGTAAAGGGCAAAAAAAGAAAAAACTGTATTCCCAGAAGGACATGTTTTATTTTTAACTGACTGTAATTGTGCATACAGTATTTCCTTTTTCACCACATAATAGGCATATTTTATCTTCTCACTTGTCATATTTAGCTTACTCCTTGCTTTTACAATTGTCTTTTTAGCAAGCAATGAGGAATAAAAACTTTGAAAATTGAAAAAGTTTAAGAATAATCAGCAGGACTTTTGCCACAGTTCCAGAGAAATATTTTTAAAATTGCTTCCATGAAGAGCAATATCTATCCCAGTTGTAAGAGAATTTATTTTGTTCATCCTCTCTCTGGGCCAGAAGAGTCAAGGAAATAGTAACAACCCATATCTTTTAGACTGTGTAAAGTTCACCAGTCATTTGCAACTACAGTACTCAAGTTCATCCTGCTGATCATTTCCCCTTCAAAACTAGGGTTGAAAATGGAATCCATTGCCCATTCCCCCCTTTGCTGCCATTCCATGGCAGGAGTGGCGGCGGTGGCACTTGGGAGCCTGAACGAGCCCGCCCTCCAGGACTTGCCAGACTTCCTCTTCAGCTGCCTTTCCATGGTGGGAGTGGCAGGTC
This sequence comes from Erythrolamprus reginae, assembly GCF_031021105.1. Lineage (NCBI taxonomy): Eukaryota > Metazoa > Chordata > Lepidosauria > Squamata > Dipsadidae > Erythrolamprus > Erythrolamprus reginae. The sequence goes on from NC_091951.1 coordinate 293,851,589, forward strand.
CTCAGATACGGGCTCGTTCAGGCTCCCAAATGCTGCTGCCGCCATGGAAATGCAGCTACTGGGGACAGGCTTATTTTCCCCTTTGGCTGCCTTTCCATGGCAGGAGGGGCAGGTCCTGGGGAACGGGCTCGTTTAGGCTTCAGAGCACCACCGCTGCCACCACCATGGAAAGGCAGGCTCCTGCTCATCCCCGGGGCTGTGCTGCCAGCTTCCCGCCAGGCGCTGCCAAGTGGCCTCAGCAAGATTCGGTGTTTTGTATGCTCAGGTTAGTGTTGTGGTTGGCTCTGGCCCAGCTCCTGCCCCATGTGGAGGTGGAGGCAGGGGAAACGTCAATATGTCCTAGGCCTGTTTTGTTGCCGGAAGAGTAAGGGAGTGCAGTTTCCTTGGACGAAGAAGGTGGGGGTGACTTGGAAGAGGGGGGCTTGGCACACAGCCCAGGAAGCCAATCACCATTATCTTCAGCCGATTCGGATGACCAAGTGTAAGACCCACGCAGGCGCAGACTTATGCATTGAAAAGACCAATTGAGGAAATATTATAGGAGATAAGAGAGGTCACCTGTGTTTGGGTGGGGCTCCAGTAATTAGAGCTGCTGCTATAAATAGCAGTATGCTAGTTTGGCCGTTGTGGAAGATTATCTGATCGCAGTTCTTCAGGATCGTGCCTCGCTGTGTCTGAACTTTGTGGATTTTTCATGCCTTTGACACCAAAGCAGAGTAAAGTGCGTGTGTGTTTCACTTCGTGGGAAGAAGGAGGGCTGTGACGTTTCTTCACAGCTACAGGCTAAGTACTTAAGGACTGATTAAGGGACTTGTACAGCCAACAAGGTTGTTTTGGGGAAGAGTGCTCTTTGCAATACAAAAAGGGTGCTTTGTTTCTTTTGAATTTTGTGATAAAGGACATTGTTTTGAATTTTCAAACATGTGTGTGTCTGAAATTTGTACCTGTGAATTTTCAGGAGGCTTCTACCAGAGAGCCCGACAGAACAGTTAGTATGTGATATTACCAGAGAAGAAGCTATGTAAGATTAGGTTATCAACTCTTGAAGCCTTTTTGGCGATGTTGCACTGGGCTTTGGCACTTAGGTCATTTGATATGAGTATTCTAAGGTCTTTTACAGAGTGAGGTTTGTCTGTAAGGTCTTGTTCATTCAGCTTGTATTTAGGGTTCTGATTCTTTTTGCCAATGTGTAGTAGGATAGAGCATTTTTTGTTTGAGATTTGGAATTGCCAGATGTTTGACCAAAGTCAAGGTCTGACACAAAGTCAAGGTCTTTTTTGAGGATAGCTGTGTTATCGGTGGTGTTCAAGAGTTTTACATCATCGGTGAAGAGAATGCAGTTGCGTGTAATGTGATCATAAAGATCATTTATATAGAATATGAAAAGTGTTGGTCCTAGTACGCTGCCTTGTGGTACACCGCTGTTAACAGGAACAGAATTAGATATGATGCTCCCTATTTCGACAACTTGTTGTCTGTTTGATAGGAACACAGTCATCAGGTCATGTACAAATCCTGAGATGCCACAGGATTTCAGTTTCAGAAGTAGTTTATCATGAACCGCTGAGTCGAAGGCTTTATAGAAGTCTATGTAAATTGCATCTGTTGATTTGCCTTAGTCGAGATGTGTAGGCTTTATTTATTTATTTATTTGTTTGTTTGGTTTTTTTATTAGATTTGTATGCTGCCCTTCTCTGATAACTCAGGGCGGCTTTTGCAGTGAAGGAGTTTTATTATTTATTTATTAATAGAGTTGAAAGGGACCGTTAGGTCATCGAGTCCAACCCCCTTCTGAGCAGGAAACCCTACAGCACCCCAGCCAAATGGAAGTCCAATCTCCTCTTGAAGGTGTCCAGGGTTGGGGAGTTCACCACCTCCCCTGGCAGGCAGTTCCATTGGTTGATCGCTCTGACCGTCAGGAAGTTCTTCCTTATTTCCAGGTTGAATCTCTCCTTGGTCAGCTTCCAACCATTGTTCCTCGTCTGGCCCTCTGGTGCCCTGGGGAATAAAGAGACCCCCTCCTCACCGTGGCAACCCCTCAAGTATCTGTAAACTGCTATCATGTCCCCTCTAGACCTTCTTTTTTTTAGGCTGTCCATGCCCAGTTCTCTCAATCTCTCTTCGTAAGTCTTGGTTTCGAGTCCCCTAATCATTTTGGTTGCTCTTTTTTGCACCTTCTCCAGAGTGTCAATGTCTTTTTTGTAGTGAGGTGACCAAAATTGGATGCAGTACTCCAGGTGGGGTCTGACCAGGGCATAGTAGAGTGGTATTAGTACTTCCCTGGTCTTGGAGCATATTCCTCTGTTGATGCAACTTAGGATTGAGTTGGCTTTTTTGGCTGCTGCTGCACATTGCTGACTCATGTTTAGTTGATTGTCCACCAAGACTCCAAGATCTCTTTCGCAGTCACTACTGCTGAGTGGGGTATCTCCCAGGCTGTATGTGTGTCTAGGGTTCTTTTTGCCGAGGTGGAGGACTCTGCATTTGTCGGTGTTGAACCTCATTTGGTTGGTATGGGCCCACTGTGATAGTCTGTCTAGGTCTTCTTGTACTCTGAGCCTGTCCTCAAGGGTGTTGGCTACCCCCGCCAGCTTGGTGTCATCTGCAAATTTTATTAGTTCCCCTTTTACTCCCTCGTCCAGGTCATTGATGAAGATGTTAAAGAGTACAGGACCCAGGACAGAGCCCTGTGGTACTCCACTGTCTACTTTTTTCCATGTGGATTTGGTGCCGTTGAGGACAACTCGTTGGGTGCGGTTGGTCAGCCAACTGTTTATCCATCTACATGTGTAGTAATCTACTCCATTTTTTTCTAGTTTGTGGATTAGGAGATTGTGGTCGACTTTATCGAAAGCCTTACTGAAGTCCAAGTATATGAGGTCCACTGAGTTGCGTTGGTCAACTGACTTGGTTATGGTGTTGAAAAATGATATGAGATTGGTTTGGCATGATTTGTTACTGATGAATCCGTGCTGGCTATTGGATATGATCTTGTTTGTTTCTAGGAAGTGGGTAAGTTGTTTTTTGATTATTTTCTCCAGTATTTTTCCAGGTATAGAGGTCAGACTGATTGGTCTGTAGTTACCTGGGTCGGTCTTTTTGCCTTTTTTTGTGTGTTTTTTTGTTTTGTTTTTTAGTTGTAGGTTACAAGATAATTTTTTTCTGAAACCAAATTGTTTGTAAGAGAGTAGGTTGTTAGTTTCTAGGTGGAGGGTAATTGATTGGTTTATTATAAAGTTGCTGACCAATCTGCTTGGGCAATCAAAGAATAAGCATATATTCCCCACCCCTGGTTTTGATGCTACATGTCCTTTTCAAAGCATTGTATTATTTCTTGCTTCAGAAGAGTCAATGGCATAGCTTCTTATGCGGATGACCTGCTAAGGTTAGCTAAATGCTTTTGATGCAAGCTGTCATTGGAAACTTTTTTCTGTGCATCATCTTATGGCAGCTGTGACGGAACACTTAAAGCCTCAATGCTTTTTCATAGATGTCATGCTCTAAACAGAGGTGAGCTTTCTGTCTGAAAATAAAAATTGTATATATATTTTTTTAGGATGAGAAGAAAAGTAGGCAAAAATGAAAGCAGGTTTTATTCCCCCAAAGACCTTTCTTACATTTCTCTTAATTGATGTTTTAATGTCCAACCTTCTTGTTTGGTACATTACTTTTTTAAAAATATTGTTACAACATTTTCATCTATGGAAGAAAGCTATTCTTGAATTAACTTTTCTCTCTCTCGTATATGAGACTACTCGGTGCAACACAGCATCAACAAGAATAGGTGCTCAGGTTTAATACAATGAATGTGCAATATAAGAAGTACATATGAATATATATCTACTTTTAATCTATGAAATATTAGAACAGCATTAATTCTGATACAGTTAGTGTAGGGGCAAATTAGAAAACCGAAACTTATATCACCAAGAGAACAGCAAAGACAGAAGTTGAGTATCTGACTTTTATAATCTATCATAGACACATACTGAAGTCTAAATAGCTATAATATGACATCAACATTATTTGTTATATCTCTCACAAATATAAATTTAAAAAAGTGGGTGGACAGGAATTTTTACAGCTGCATATTTGAAATATGACCAACAAAAATTGCATATTATGCTGTATATTTCATCCTCCCATAGACCAAGTAGAGCACACAGTCGGCCTCCTCCAGGTCCTGTCAGCTAAAAATACAGGCTTGCGGGGCCATGGGGGAGGGCGTTGTTTGTTGCTGCCCCGACTTTATGGAACCAACTCCCCCCCAAAGTCTGTATGGTCCCCACTCTGCTGGCTTTCTGTAAGGCCACAAAGACTTGAAATATGAAGATCTAAAAATTGAGCTGCAACGACTCTGGCATAAGCCAGTGAAAGTGGTCCCAGTGGTACTTGGCATGCTGGGCACAGTACCAAAGGATCTCAGCGGACATTTGAAAACCATCGGAATTGATAAAATCTCCATCTGTCAATTGCAAAAGGCTGCTTTACTGGGATCGGCAAACATAATTCGCCGCTACATCACGCAGTCCTAGGTGCTTGGGAAGCGCCCGACTGGTGATGAAATACAAAATCCAGCATAGTGATCTCGTTTGCTGTGTTGTACTGACATAATAATAATAATAATAATAATAATAATAATAATAATAATAATAATAATAATAAAAAATTAGATTTGTATGTTGTTTCATGGTGTTAAAACTTACATTGTCACAGGATGTAAGCCTTTCACAATTGATTGTTATAACAAAAAAACACATTTGACTGATGTTATTGTCCATGCCAATGGTATTCCAGTTGTACTGTTTTTTGGGAGTTGCACCCAAGGCACCTTTTACTATTAATGCTAACTTTGCTTTCTTTTACCATTAGTCACTGCATTTCTATTTCAGGTTATCTTCTCCAGTCTTTCTGTTCTTATTCTGCTGTTTCCAGGTACTGCCATATCCACTATCCAGACTTGTTTGTCTTCCTTATTGACAATTGTTACGTCTGTGGTGTTATGTAGCAGGTGCTTGTCTGTTTGAAATGTAACATCCCAGAGCACTTTCACTTTTTCATTTGCTTTTACATTGTCTATTTTGAGGTCCCACAAGGTCTTGCTTGCAAGCAAATGTTATTTCTTGAAGATCTTCCAAAGCACAATTGTTGCTACTTTGTCATGTTATCGTTATTATTATAGTTTTGACTTTTAATAACATTATCTAATTGTGACTAGCAGATACATATTGATCTGGACTTGTTCCTTTGAAAAAGAGTTATTTTAAAGTAATGTTATTCCACTGCATCACAGTTTGGGGGGGGGGAATCCTTAGTAGGATAATAAGGGAAAATTGCTTTTGCTTTCCTTGCAAAAAGTCCCATTTTCAAAAGCACAATGAAATGGATTTGAGTGAGCTAAACAGTAAATGTAAATCTTGTTTTAAATATTTAAGAGTGAATACTTAAAAAAAAAAGCAAAGTTAATATATTTTAATGGTCCACTAGGATTAATTGATCCTATTGGACCTAAAAATATAAATACAGAAAAAAGATAAAGAAAACAAAAAAGTAACTATATACCGTATTTTTCGCTCTATAAGACACACCTGCTGATAAGACGCACCTAGATTTTAGAGGAGGAAAATAGAAAATAGAAAAAAAATATTGGCGGGGCTTGGCGGCGGGCGGGATGCGCGAGGGAGCGAGCGATCCGGCGTGTGATGGCGTTGGGGTGCGGAAAAATTGTTCTCGTGTCTAGTACTCTTGTTGTGCTGAGCTCTATCGCCGTCCCACAGTCCTCCAACCCAACCAGCCAGCAGCTGAGTCGGGCTGCCCGGGAAGGCGAGCGGTGCGCGGTAGGCGCGGGGACAGGGACGGGGGGGGAATCGTCTGAACGTGCTGGAAAGCCCCCCAGGCCGGCTGCAATCTTTTAAAACAGCCGCGCCGCTTCCCAGCTGATTCCTGAAGCACGGAAGTTCGCCTTTGGCTTTTGGCTTCAGGAGTCAGCTGGAAAGCGGTGCGGCTGTTTTAAAAGCGGCGCGGCTGTTTTAAAAGATCGCAGCCGGCCTGGGGGGCTTCCCAGCACTGGGGGGAAGCCCCCCAGGCCGGCTGCGATCTTTTAAAACAGCCGCGCCGCTTCCCAGCTGACTCCTGAAGCGTGGAAGTTCGCCTTTGGCTTTTGGCTTCAGGAGTCAGCTGGAAAGCGGCGCGGCTGTTTTAAAAGCGGCGCGGCTGTTTTAAAAGATCGCAGCCGGCCTGGGGGCTTTCCAGCACGTTCAGATGATTTCCCCCCCGTCCCCGCGCCTACCGCGCACCGCTCGCCTTCCCGGGCAGCCCGACTCAGCTGCCGGCTGGTTGGGTTGGAGGACTGTGGACGTTTGACAGCGTTCGGATCCCCCCAGCAGAAGCCAAGGATCCCCAGAGTGGGGCAGCAGGGGAGGCGACCGCCTCTCCGCGTGCCGGGATACCCCCCTCTGCTCCAGTGCCTCCCCCCTCCCTGCCTGCATCTTCGCTCCATAAGACGGGGCTGATTTTTCATCCTACTTTGGGAGGAAAAAAACTGCGTCTTATGGAGCGAAAAATACGGTAGTACATTTGAGCTAGTTATTGTATTCATTCTCAGGCTCTATTTGCACAATTGATAAGTAACACAAATACATTTATTAAAGACATATTGGGACACATTTAATGCCAAAGCCAGTTAAATGTCAATTCCAAGTAGTTTCAAAGAGCAGAAGTGCACAGGCATTTTCTATACATTATTACAAGGCTCTTTTGATTGCTGTACTTGTGTAAAATCTGTTCAGTGACAGTACTCATATTCATGAAAAAAATACTTTTCTTTGGCCATATTTTTCTCTTATGCCTGTTCGTTGGAATGCACTATAAAATATATGAATGAGATCTTGCAAAGGCAAAATAATGGATTTAATGGAATTTAGAAATGGAATAAAACTTCAAAACAGGTATTAACATCAACTATATTCATTCTTTACCTATTTTCTCATTAATGTTTTCATTTGGCATAATTATTACAGTACTCAGTAACAAAGAAAATATACAGTATATTTGAAAAAAAATAGCACACCAGAGAATGAGCCTTTCAGAATCTTAGTACCGATCAGCAGAATTTCAGCAGTGCTGAAATAGTAATTTATAGCTATTCATCAGTGGTGAATTGAACGCCCACACTTGGCATAGAAAACATGGCATGAAACAACAACAGATGATGGGATATGATGATGGTAAATAACAAAGATAATAGCTATTGATTTTCTTTCTCTGTCTTGGAAGGATTCTTCATCTTACATTTGCCATAAAAATAGTGACATAACCAGATGGTATTATCAGGTATTTTGAATGTGAAAAAAAAATGTGTTATGAATTTTTCTGTTATTGAAAACCATTGGTATTAAAATTTCATCTAAGTTTGAAAAAAAGGTGAAAAAAACTCTGTAATTGAGAAGCACTCTAAATTACAAAGTCTTCTGAAATTCTAAGACTTAGATAGATTTTATAAATCCATATAAAATTGTGCCAGATGGATAAGAAATTTCCCAAAACTATTTCCAGTTTGGGACTATTCGTGGTGGAATATTCCACACATGGTCTATAAAAAAATAGGACCATGTCCATGTGATATGACTGATCCCGTCTTTCCCTCTTAGCACACATTTTTTGTTTATTTGTTTGTTTTGCACATATAAGATTACAAATAAAATTATAACATGATTGTGAATACAGGAAATATATAAACATGATTATGAATGCATGAGATAGTTATGAATAAAAAGGGAACATTAGGGCAGAGAAGATATAGAATGATCTAGATCTAGGTGAGACTATAGTGATTTTTTTTACTGGAAAGGAAAGTGGAAGGCTATTACTTTATGGAATTTCATTTCCAGACTGATTTTTTAAAATATTGTGACACAACAGGTAGCCTCTCTAAAGTTTCTTTATGATTTTATCTATATTTTGGAAGATAGGAAGAAATAAAGTTCAGTATTAATCTGAGGGCAGGTGGGACAGTCCTTTTTCAAGCAGCGAAAGAGGAGAAGCCGTCCAAACAGGGAAAAAATTGCAAAAAAAATGCAAAAAAAGAGATGGTGGTGCCCATAGACTAAAGTGACCAGATTTTTATGTTACTGAAGTGGGACACCATTGATGGGGGCGTCAAAATTTTATTTTTATTTTTTTTTCTCTTTTATTCCCTTGCTCTCCGGGGGACACCCTCACCTCTCTGCAATGTATAGGCAGGGTCCTGCGAGCATGGCCTCAGCCTGAGGCCTACCCTGAGAGAGACACAGGAAGTACAACCTGGGAGACACAGGAAGTACTGGGAGACACAGGAAGTACACAGGAAGTCACCATAGAGAAGAGAGAGAAAGGAAGGAAGAAAATCGGGACATTTCTGAAAAGGCGGGGAACACGGGATAGATTTGGAAAAAGCGTGACTGTTCTGCAGAAAATGGGATGTCTTGTCACCTTACCATAGACTGGCACCAACTGAATCAGATCTGTGACTTCACCAGTGGGTCACTACCAGTTTGGAAGATCCAGTCTAAACTGGGAAGAATCATTGCTGGCCTGTACTGTTTCTATTGTTATTATTTCTTCTACGTTATCATATCAGTTGTATTCTTTATATTATCTGGGTTTCTTCTACTATTCTACAGTTGTTTTGGGGGTCTTTCATTTTCAGTTTATCTGAATTTTTTCCAGTTTTGCTTCACTGAATATTTTATTTTTGGTATTGGTATTTGAGTTCAGTAATATTTGAGTTTGGACAAATTATCTTCCAATGTTCAACCATTCACTTTAAATAACTCCACTTTGTTGGTTCTGATTTACAATACAGGCCACAATGATGTGATTTTCAAACACAGTATACTTTGTCTTTGTTTGTGGCTGTTGTTTTTCCAGTAATCCTACATAACTAGACTCTGGTAGCTTAGTCATAGCTCCTAAATCCCATTGCCTATTTGTCAACAGATGCCCAAGAACTCCAATATCTTAATATAGCCATTGCTGACGCAATGAACAATCTGTATAGGATTTCCCCCCCTGTTTTCTTACCATATTAAATAGATTGGTAGATAAACTTAGTTGGGCTCTTTCTCTATCTGGAACAAGTGACCATTCTGATCAGTGATAGGCTCCTATGGGTACAGCCATAGAACCAGTAGAAAAATTTTGGTCAGGTGCGCAGAACCAGTAGGAAAAGTTTGATTTTTTTTCTTTTTTCCCCTTCTAGGCTCTGGGTATGTTTTTCCTATCACAATAAATGAGGATGAATGTGTATGATTTTAGAAGAGCTGTTCGTGTGTGTGTGTGTGTGTGTGTGTGTGTGTGTGTACATACGCATACACTTTATATAGTAGATATTGTATATTTTTGTGTGCCTATGTGTAATATGTATGTACACATATGGCATATATACATAGAATTAAATAGTATATTTTGGATGTTCAGTAATAGTAAATAGACAGGGAAATTGTATCTCTTTGAGGCAAGGAGAGGCCAGGCACCCTAACCCAAACCCTTGACATGAATGATGTCAAGTTGGCCACCTTTAAGGCAGTCACATGACCTTTAAGCCACCCCTATCCCAGTCACATGATTGTCAAGCCATTTCCACCTGGTCACATGGCCAGCAAGTCACACCCACAAAATAAGCCACAGCCACAGTGTGGTAGTAAAATTTTTTGCAGCCCTTCACTGGTCCTGATAGAATATATTACTACCAGAATAGCTCTCAAATTCATTATTGCTATCCCCTTCTCTATCACAAGGGAGCAATAATGGAGGAGGTTATTATTTATTATTATCAATTCATTACTGTCAGTTGTTACTATTGTATATAATAACCTGAAATCACAGTTGCCAACTATCTTTTTATCCTTTCTATCACTGCTCTCTACTTATGTTATGTTAATACAAACTATAATTCTATACTTGTTTCACAAACAATAAATAAATAAATAAATAAATAAATAAATAAATAAATAAATAATAATTTTGAAGAACCTATGATGTTGTAATATATTGGCCAAGAATATGTAGATTCAAGCACTGTGGTCTTTTGTAAACCAGAGCTGAAAGTTAATTAATTTTTTTTTTTTAAATCTTTAATGTAAAAAGCAAGTTAGAAGGTATATTGGATTCTGAGATTGACAACAGTCATCAGTCAAATCAGATTGATTCTTTCAATCAATCATTCCAGCTACTGACAAGATTATGTGAAAAAATGAAGCATCTTCACTGTCATGTCAGTCTTTCATTGTGTAGGATATATGATGGTCCTCTCTGGAGTGAATAACAAACTGGTTTGTGTTTCTTCAGCCTTAAATTTCTTCACATAGTATATTCCTTTGATTTTTTTTTCTCATTCCATTCTCTCTGTTTCTCTTTTTCTTTACAACCTGTACCATATATTAAAAATATTTTTAAATCATCCATCTTTTCATTCATTTAATTCTCCTAGGAATGATTCATTACATATGATTAACTTCTATATTTAACTGTAAAAATAGCTTTTTTGCAATCTTGCAAAATAGCTTTGTAAGACTATTCATATGGAAAACAAATAAGTTATAAGCATTTGTGTTATCCTTGGGTGAGGTAGCAAGACCACTGAAGTCTAATTTCCTTCACAAGCATGAGGAAAATAGGAGCAAGTCCAGTCAGTAGAAGGGTGACATAAGGCATATTGGGCTACTTTCTGAGCCTAAGGAAAGTTTCAAAGCAAAATGGGCAAGCTTATTAAGGCACAGTAGTTATGGCAACAATGGAAAACATTTGAAGGGCTGTTTCTTGAAATGCCTCTCCTCAAAGAAGTGAAGGAGCCAAAGTGGGATGGGGGTGGTGATGGTGTCAGTTTGGCAAATTTCAAAGGCCTTTCCTAATCATGCACAAGCCCAACCACTTTGATTTATCAGCTGCCAGAGGAGATGGCCATTGCATTCCCTCATACATGTAAGTGCAGGTTTTCTGGGAAAGTCTTCAAATTATGAAAAGCTGTTCAGCAGAGGCTAATGTTTGGTGCTTCAAAGAAGTTTCTCTGCATAAATTCTGCTTCAACTTGTTCTGTCGGGCTCTCTGGTAGACTCCTCCCAAAAATTCACAGGTACAAATTTCAGACACACACACACGTTTGAAAATTCAAACCAATGTTCTTTATAATGAAAATTCACTTAAACTAAGCCCTCTTTTGGTATAGCAAAGAGCACTGGTCTCCAAACAAACGGGTAATTTGTACAAGTCCCTTATCAGTTCTGTGATACTTAGCTTGCAGCTGTGAGGCAATTCACAGTCCTTCTTCTCTCACAAAGTGAAACACACTTTGCTCTGGTTTAGTTTCAAAGCGGGGAAAAATCAGCACACAAAAGGTCAAAGTCAGTAAAGCAGTCACGAAACACAACGATCAGATAATCCTCCACAATGGCCAAACCCACAGGCTGCTATTTATAGCAGCATCACTAATTACCACAGCCCCACCCAACCACAGGTGGCCTCATTTTCTTTGATAATAATCTCTCAGTTGTTGTTGCCTATGCATCGCTCTCCACATGCATGGCTGTATCATTAACTCTTGTTCTGAATCCAAGGAGGAGCTAGATAATTGATCTCCTTCTGAGCTGTCTGCCACACTCTCCTCCTCCCTGTCACTCATGTCTTCTTGGTCAGAGGAGCCTTCATCAGCAGATTCCACCGGGGGGGGGGCAAAACAGGCCTGCAGCATGTGGATGTCTCCCCCACATCCACAGTCCTTGGGCAGGAGCTGGGCCAGAGCTAACCACAACACAACTTGTTAAAGTAAACCAGAACCAAATCAAAACAAAACAAAATTTCATTTCTAATGTATCTTTTGAGCCTTTCCTTATGCTGCAATACCTATAAAATTGGACAGTCAGGAAAGAAAGAAGGAAAAAATGTTACTGTAAACGAGCCAACTCTAGCTGAAAATACTCAAAATCCTATCAAGATACTTAGCTGAAAAGGCTTGTATTTTCTTATGAGTTTGCATGCTGTTTAAATAACTGCATGAATAAAAAAAAGTATCATATATAAACTAAAAAACAATCATTATTCATTTGGCTAGGCAGATTGCTCACTGACTCTGAGGCTAGATTTATAAGGGCTGAATCTGGACTTGCAGGTGTCTTAGTTAGAAGCGATAAGAAATATTTCTGCCTTTTGTCAAGGCTGGCAGAATTACTGCCTGTAAATTGCCAGACACTTTGTTTAAAATTGCCAGATGGAAGAGTGTCCTGCTGCTGCCACTCAGTTTAATTTCATGGAGTCCAGTACTATTTTTCTCCCTTTAACATCTTCTATCTTTCCATTTTACTTACCAAAAGAAATATATCTGATATTCATATTCCATGGGTTGGTGACTTGAAGTATGCCAGATAAAGTCAGGTAAAATACCACAATTCAACAAAGTCAAATGTATAATGAAAGTTTCAAAGGCCAAAGTAGAGGTCCAAACTTATTTTATTTATTCATCAATGCCATGAAAATTATTAATTCAAAATATCAAGAATATAAAGATATTGATATCATTGACTGCAAGAGGTTTGACATTATTTCGGTTAAAGCCAATAGAAGTTATGAAGACGCAACTTTGACAATAATAAATCTATAGAGGCTATTGCTTTTATCAGCAATATCTGCAAATATGTATAAAAAATAAGGCAAATTATTGAAACAATTATTTGAAGAAACAAGAGATATCCCTATCATTGTGAATATTTTATTCTGTTCTCTGTCTATGACTTTCTGTTCAGTTCTATAGCTATAACAGTTCTAAAGTGTTGATGCAATGCTTCTTTGGCAAGCATAATGATAACTTTTAAAACTGCACTTTAGTTTAATGGCATGATTGATAGTAGATGATGAAGAGATCTATTTTTGAACTAAAATATCTTCTTGGCTTTAGCTCTGTTTATGAGAAATCTTCAGCATTTGAAGACATGATGAAAATGCTCCTTCCTACTTTAAGTCATATTAGAGATACTACTGAAAAAGCTTCCATGGGTTCAGCACAATTCCCACAGCCGACTTACCGGCCGGTGGGGTTTGCGGCGATCGGCGGGGGATGGAGGCCGCCATGTTGGGGGCCGGAGTCACGGCACCCACGTCGGGTGCCGTGACCACGTGGTGCGGTGCGTGGGCACCGATTGGCCGGGCGAGTGGAGGCAGCCCTATAAGAGAGGGCTGTCTTGTGGCGCAGCAGTCTCGCCCGGAGCAGCGTGAGGCGAGGCTGCTGCGGTCTTTTCCCCCAGCGAGCTGCGTCACAGGCCTGAAGGCCTGGTGCGCAGCCGAGGAGCGCCGGAGCGTCAGGCCTTCGAGGCCAGAAGAGCCGCGAGCGGCGGCTGGAGCCTTAGTTCGCTTCGGCGACACCCCCCACAGGGTTTGGAGGCGCATTGGAACAGGGAGGCATGGCGGGGGGCGGACGTGGTCGCTTGGGGGCACGGCGGCGGGCCTCGGGGGGGCAGGCCGGAGGGCCGCGGGCCCCCCCCACGGAGCCCCGCCGCACCGGAAGAAGGAGGGCGCCCAAGCGGGCGTGGAGCGAGGCCCCAGGGGCAGGGTCTGCCGGGAGGCAGGATAGCGAGGATGGCCCCAGGGGGGTGGCGACCCCCAGGGGGCGCTCGAGGGGCCGTAGGGGAGCTGCAGTTGGGGCGAGGGGGCCCCGCCAGGGCCGGGCCCCGCCCGTGGATCCACTGGGGGCCCCAGAGGAGTTTTCCAGCGCTGAGGAGGGGCCTCTCAGCGGTAGGGAATCAGGTTTCTCTGAAGCAGAGGCTTCTGCTTCACGGCCTGCCAGAAGGGGGCAGGGGGCGAGGGATTCGCTTTCTGTTTCCTCACGTATACTGTCTTCATTACTCGAGAAACTGGAAGAGAGGCCAAAGAAGCGGGGCAGGTCTCGTCGGGGACGGGCCACGCCAGCTGCCGGCGCGGATGGGGCTCGTAGCTCATCGGAGTCGGCTGGGAGCCCGCAGAGATCCCACGAGGACCGGCATGCGCAGTCAAAGACCAAGCGGAGGAAGGCCAGCAGGATGGTATCCGGCTCTGAGGAGGCGGATGACGACTCCTCTCACTGGGGTGAGTGCCCTATGCCTAGGCACCGGTGGTCCCTCCCAAGAGGGCCTCGTGGCCGGCTACGGGCTTCAAAACGCAAGACACAGGGGGGTCAGAGGACCTGGCGTTCCCGCACAGCTGCGCAGGTCTGGAGGAGGGGGCGTAGAAGGACAGTGGCTAGGAGGCACAAGCGGAAGAGGGATACCTCGAGGGACAGCTCTGGGTCAACTACCTCGGGGTCTACCAGTACTTCTTTTGACAGTGATAATCCTTTCGCGCCGGGCCTACCAGACACTCCGCTCAGTATGCACATGTCCCAGTCCCTCAAGCGTAAAATTTGGCGGGGCGCTTACGTGGACATGTTTCAGATTTTGCTACCGGCAAAGTCTAAGAAGGAGAAGGATAAAGAGGGCAAGAAGGGGTCGGAGGACCCGAAAGGCACCAAAATGGACAAGGGAATTTTGTCGTGGGCGTATGCATTTTTGGCCTACCACTCTGTGGTGGTGGAAGTTGATGTCCATAAGACACATGAGCTCATCTTGTACATGAACATGATTCTGAGAGCGTATCAGGAGTTTGGGGGGGAGGCTTGGAAGCGATATGACGAGGATTTTCGCAGGTTCGCCGCCCACAACAGGCACTGGCCGTGGGATATGCGGCATAACGATTTGTGGCTTCAGGCCACGCAACAAGCGTCAACTCCGGCCAGTGGGCGAACACCCACAGGTCATTTGCTCTTAACAACGGGCAAGGAGGCTACTCTTCCCCGCCCGGCGGTGGGGACGGGGACCCCGGCCTCCGGCCAACGCAGCACGGCTGGGTCGTCCTTTCGAGGCCAGCCGTACTGTTACGAGTACGGCGCTAGAGGGGCCTGTTCCAGGGCAGATTGTCGCTTTCGCCACGCCTGCGCCTTGTGTAGTGGCAGACACCCGACCTCCGCTTGTTACCGGGGGCGCGGTGGGGCCGGCTCCAAGGACGCTGGGACCCCCGCCAAACCCCAGCCTGGGGGGAGCTCAAGGTAAGGGGCCCAACCCCCGTTAGATTTGACAGGTTGCAGCATTGGCTCACCGGGTACCGCCCCAAGAATGGTGCGGATTTCCTGCTCGCGGGGTTTACCGCGGGTTTCGGGATCCCGTGTGGGGGGCCGCGCAGGGCCTGCATGGCGGACAATTTGAGGTCTGTGGCAGGTATGGGCCACGTAGTGCGGGACAGAATTATGAAGGGGGTGCGCGAGGGCCGGGTTTTGGGCCCCCTTTTCGGGGCTCCCCCTGCCCTTACTGCAGGTGTCCCCACTCGGTGTGGCGCCCAAGAGGGCCGCGGGTGAGTTTAGGCTGGTACATCGCCTGTTGTTCCCCCCTGGTGAATCGGTGAACGACCACATTCCCGAGGAGCTCTGCTCGGCGCGCTACACACCATTCGAGACGGCTGTCGCGATGGTCCGGGCGTGCGGAGTGGGGGCGTTGATGGGGAAGTGTGATATCAAATCGGCCTTCCGGCTTTTGCCCATTCACCCGGGGGATTTCGACTTGTTGGGTTTCCAGTTCAAGGGCGGGTTCTTTGTTGATAGGGCCTTGCCAATGGGTTTGTTCTATATCCTGCTCGTTGCTTGAGAAGTTTAGTTCAATTTTGGAGGGGGCCCACGTTGAAAGTACGGGCTTTGTGTCTGTAGTACATTATTTGGATGATTTTCTATTCGCGGGGCCGGCGGGCGCTGTCGATTGTCAGCAGGGAATGTTGGGTTTCCAGGCTTTATGCGCGGATTTAGGCGTACCTTTGGCTCATGAAAAGACCGAGGGGCCTTCGACCAAACTGACAATTTTGGGCATCGAGGCGGACTCCGTTGCATAAACGTGTAGGCCACCCGATGATAAACTGACTGGACTCAAGGAAGCGGTGGGGGTCGCACGAGCCGCAAAGAAGGTGACTTTGAGTCAGGTGCAGGAGCTGGCTGGCCTGTTGAATTTTGCTTGTCGTGTGATTGCGCCAGGAAGGGCCTTCATGTTAGACTGTACAGGGCAACGGTTGGCGTGTCAAATACCGCACCACAGGATCAAGTCATCGAGGAGTGTTAGGGAGGACCTCGTGGTGTGGCAAGGGTTTCTGGACGGGTACAACGGTGTGTCATTGTGGAGGCAGGATATGCTGCTGAAAGCGGACTTCCAAGTGAGGTCCGATGCGGCGGGCACGTCCGGCTTTGGAGTGGTGTGGCAAAGCAAATGGTTCCGGGCTGACTGGCCGCAGGAGTGGCGCGGCGGGGCCATCTGTAGGGATTTGACATTGTTGGAGCTATTTCCAATAGTAGTGGTCATTGAGTTGTGGGGCATCCAGTTTTGCCGATAGGACAGTCCAATTTGGTGTGACAATATGGCGGTTGTACACGTAGGGCATACTCTTTCATCTAGGAACGAGCCCAGGAGAGCATATCAGCGGGCAGGTAGGGAATTTTCGGCTTTTCGTCATGATAGGAGATACGATCAGCTCTGGCCGGCCCCGGTTGAACACCTGCTTGAATTTCGCGCCTTGACCGCCGCTGTGGGTTGTCTGCCCGGACGATTAGGGGCAAGTTGGCAGGCCTGGCCTTCGTAGCCAAGTCTCGGGGCCTTGCGGACACCACAGGGGATTTCAGGATTAGACAGACATTAGAGGGTTGGATCAGGGAGAAAGGTCAGGCCCAGGGTGACAGCAGGCGTCCCCTACAGCTCACCCACTTGATGGGGCTTTACGAGCTGTGGGGTCGGCTCTGCCGCTCTGCTTATGGGGCGGCACTGTACCACGCCGCGGCGGTGACCTTGTTTTTCGGGGCTTTTCGGGTTAGCGAGGTTCTAGCAGCTTCCAGAGCCGATAGCTCCGGCCAGGCGTTCACCACTAGGGATATCAAGTTAGGTCGCAGCTCGGTGTCCTTAAGGTTGCGACGGTCCAAGACCAACCAGAGGGGTAGAGGTGTGACGGTCCAAGTTTCCCGGGCCAACAACCGGCGGGTATGCCCGGTGGCCGCGCTGGGGGCGTATTGGGCCCACAGGGTGTAGAGCTGGGTTTTTTGTTTTGGCATGTGTCCGGGGATCCCCTGACCAGGTACCAGTTCTGGGCTGTCACGTCCAAGGCGCTGGCAAGGCTGGGCTCGGGCCCCAGACGTTACGGGACTCACTCATTCAGAATAGGTGCAGCGTCGTTGGCAGCAGTCGAAGGTTTCAGCAGGCTGGATATAAAGACAGTGGGCCGCTGGAGATCTGGGGCCTTCCGGACGTACGACCGCCCCTAGGTGAGTGGGGCGGGGCGGGGGGGGAGGCGCCGGGCCGCCAGTCTGATGCTGCTCTGCTTCCTCCCTTTCTCTAGCCCGACGTCTTGACTGGCGCCGCAGAATCCTGATATGTGGCCACAGCATGGTGTACTGGGCCGAGCGGAGGGCCCGTGAGATGACGCCCGGCACGAGTTTGGAGATCGATCGAGTGGTGGCTCAGTGGCTGGGCCGACGAGGCCTATGTTGGCGGGATGTTCTTCCACTGTTGTTCGACAGTGGAAGGGTGCGAAGGGTGCCGGGCTGTTTGGTATTGCACGTTGGTGGGAGCGATCTGAGAGCGATGACAGGTGTGGAGCTGCTGTGGCACATTTGGGAGAGTTTGAGGTGATCTGGGAGCGGTGGCCAGATACGTGTGTGTGGTGGTCCAACATCCTGCCCAGGAGGAGTTGGCGGCAGGCCAGAAGCCCTAGCGCAGTGGATAAGGCTCGAAAGAGGGTAAACAGAGTGGTTAAGAAGTGGGTGATTCAGGCTGGGGGTGGAGCGATAGATCATCCAGACATCAGGGCATCCCTCATAGACTTGCACAGGCAGGACGGTGTACACTTGACCGATAGTGGGAACGTTAAAATTATAGCCGACCTGCAGAGGTGCCTGCACATATATGTGCAGGGGGGGGGAGCAGGGGGAATAAATTAAAATTTCACCCCCTGCTGTGGCCGATAGGGGGCGGAAAATAAAATAAATAGCAACTGGTGAGCTCCTTTTGGGGCACCTCTACTGAGGTGAGGGGCGAGCTCCTTCTCGGATTACAGGGCTCGACCGGCCTGGGTCCGGGGAGTGAGTCGCTCCTGTGGCTCGCTGGCTGGAGTTTAACGTAGACCAGTAGCGAGCCATCCCACACGCCAGGTGTGGCGTAGTAAGGGTGCAGGGGGTAGGTGTAGTTTAACATGACCCGCACCCAGTTTCAAGGAGTTTTCGCCCAAGGGTTGCTGTCTGAATTGGGCATGTTATTCCGCCCCCATTTGATTTTGCACCCTGCAGGTCATGTGGGGTTAATGGTTTAAATAAGTTAATAAGTTAAGAATTAAGTTGTTGAATAAAAGTGACCCCGTTATACCCACACCTTGTGTCCGACTATTACTCCGCCTGCGCCGCAATTCCCACAGCCGACTTACCGGCCGGTGGGGTTTGCGGCGATCGGCGGGGGATGGAGGCCGCCATGTTGGGGGGCGGAGTCACGGCACCCACGTCGGGTGCCGTGACCACGTGGTGCGGTGCGTGGGCACCGATTGGCCGGGCGAGTGGAGGCAGCCCTATAAGAGAGGGCTGTCTTGTGGCGCAGCAGTCTCGCCCGGAGCAGCGTGAGGCACCCACCCACCCTCCCTCTGTTACAAGGTGCATATGATGGGTCGCCCTTCGGGGGGCCGAGTAGGAATTTTTGCAGTCGCAGCAGAATTGGACGAGCTGCGATTGTTTTTCGCCTACTCCACTCTGTGCGTGGGAGTGTGGTTAGGGGGTGGCCCCACCATCTAGTGCCCCCCCCCTTAGGGTCACTGGGGGAGGGGAGGGGTGGCCGATAGGGGGCGGAAAATAAAATAAATAGCAACTGGTGAGCTCCTTTTGGGGCACCTCTACTGAGGTGAGGGGCGAGCTCCTTCTCGGATTACAGGGCTCGACCGGCCTGGGTCCGGGGAGTGAGTCGCTCCTGTGGCTCGCTGGCTGGAGTTTAACGTAGACCAGTAGCGAGCCATCCCACACGCCAGGTGTGGCGTAGTAAGGGTGCAGGGGGTAGGTGTAGTTTAACATGACCCGCACCCAGTTTCAAGGAGTTTTCGCCCAAGGGTTGCTGTCTGAATTGGGCATGTTATTCCGCCCCCATTTGATTTTGCACCCTGCAGGTCATGTGGGGTTAATGGTTTAAATAAGTTAATAAGTTAAGAATTAAGTTGTTGAATAAAAGTGACCCCGTTATACCCACACCTTGTGTCCGACTATTACTCCGCCTGCGCCGCAATTATCTGCAGTGGAAAATCTTTAGGATTGTAGCTTCTACAGAAATGTCCATCTGTGTGCAGCAGTGCTCTGGTGTCAATAATATGATGTATTTGTGGAAACCAATTTCCCAGTGTCCAAAAGATGCTTTTTCAAGAGGCAGCTGGGCTTTCTGGTTTGTCTTTGAAGATATTTAACTTCTCATCTAAGAAGCATTATCAGTATCATAGAGAATCATAGTTATATTTAAAGGTGTCCAGTAGTATGAATATATTTTTAAAAGGTTAGCATCAATTTAAATTAAAGAATTTAATGCACAACATTTTAAATGTGAAACTAAGTCATCTTTAACTGCTTCAGAGATAAGGTGCTGATTTTATTTTCACGAGGAACTTTACACAATGTAATAATATTATTGCATTTCTTAACTATTGATTACATTTCTAGACTACTAACTGTAAGATATCGATTATGTTTAAAGACTTTAAAATATATTAAGTTTCCTGATACAACATATTGTTCTATATAATCACTGTGCATAATGTACGTACTTCAGCTAACAGTCTTTGAGCAATTTGTAAATATTTCTTTCTTGGGATCAAATTCCTCCTGGGACAATGGCAATCTTATCAAGAATGTTAGGACTACTACAATAAGGTTTCCAATAAAATAATCTAATAGAAAGTTGTGACTGACAATAATGTAATGTGGTTACATGCCCATCGCTCAAGGCATCTTTTCATTTTTATTTCCCGTAGGATAGCTAAATATTACATGCAGAAGTGCGTGTTGTATTGTGGGGATGAAAAGATAATTTTAGTCTACTACTGACCCTGATTCTGAAATGGAAACATAATCTTGGCATACACTATAATATGGTTTTATTTCAGTGAACCTTTGGCTTTTACTGTATTACAGGTGGCCATTTGCGTATAGAATAGTTCACAGTATTATTGTATAATGTTTTCATATGATTGATCAGTTACATTTTTTATTTTTTAGGCATCTTTTTATCATTACAGTCTTTAATTATTGTAACTTTTAAAAAAACTTAATCTGAGACAAAATACTTTTCAATCTAAAAATCTTATCAGAAAATCTGGAGAATATAGTACTGAAAATGGAAGCTTACAAAAAATTATATCCTACTGTTGATATTATTCCCTAACATCTATTATTCAGAGGATTAATATTCTTTCATATTGGATGTAGCATAATGATAATGATAATAGCGTTTTTTCCTCTATTAA
The DNA here is from genome assembly GCF_031021105.1 of Erythrolamprus reginae. Classification (NCBI taxonomy): domain Eukaryota; kingdom Metazoa; phylum Chordata; class Lepidosauria; order Squamata; family Dipsadidae; genus Erythrolamprus; species Erythrolamprus reginae. The sequence goes on from NC_091951.1 coordinate 293,872,133, forward strand.
TTTCTTTAAGCCATCATCTACATTCCAGTTTTTTCTTCTCATTAATAAATTGGTGACCTTTCAACCACTGTTCCCTCTAAGCTGCGTGGCTGTGCAGCCGCGCACCCAAAACCAAACTTTAGCGCAATGCTTTCAAGTGCCGTGCAGATGACTCACTTCATTTTCCCTGACAGCCGTTTCTTGCCCTGCTTTTCAATTCTGATGCCTGCCTCGCTTGACTCCTCCAACTTTCAGGCAATGGCAGTGAGAGGAGAGAGAAAGGGTGAGGAGGGAGAGGAGGCTCACAAAGCCCATGGGGCTCTGCTACCCAGTGCTGTTGAGAGACAATTCCCCCAGCCTGTCTGCTGCTGATAACCGTAGACCAAGCAAGGAGGAGAAAGTAAGAGGGGAGGGGAATTGAAATATCTTAGGCGAATTTGGGCCAGTCAGAGCAGAGTTGCCACCTTAATTCTTATTGGAGTGGGGTGTGGAAATTAAATATATATATATATATATATGTAGATTGTTCTGAGTTCGGATTTTGCCCTGTGTAATATTTTGCATGTCTATGCGACGTTTCGGTGAAATCACATTCACCATCATCAGGCTGAAGTTTCAAATTCAATTTAATTTGGGATACCAGAAGCAGCCCCGAGTCTTTGGAGAGGGGCGGCATACAAATCTAATAAATAAATAAATAAAAATAAATAAAATACTGATTGAGAAAGAAAGAAACACAGTGGAAATTTCTTTATACTTTACTTTTTTTAAAGGACTCCTGGAGGGGCCGATAGACAAAAAGGAAGCTGTGTGCTCCCTCCCATATTTGGGTGTACCAGGCTGATTCAACAGAAAAAAGCATATGTCTCTTCCCTGGAACAAGCTGAAGGGATAAAATCCTGTGGTCTAGAGGTTAAAGTTGCTGCCTTGCAAGGCATACCCCACAGGTTCAAATTTCGGTATGGCTAGATGCAGAGAGCAAAAGAGCTCGAAATATAGTACCCAACTATATACAGTAGTAGCTTGACTATACTACTGTCCCTTTTTTCATCAGCAAAAATATTTGTTTGTTTGTTTGTTTGTTTGTTTGTTATGTGTGAAGTTGCATACCAAAATAAAAACAATCTCAAACTAAAATTCCATACAGCTGTTCTGCTGAACACATTCTCCAAAGGAGGTTTTGCAAAATCAAAAACACTGATTTTGTGTTTCTCTTGGGTGACATCTATGAAAAAAATTCAGGTGCTCAGGCATGAAAATGTGTTGCTCAGACCCTATACTTATCTGCACACCCTAAAAATTTAGAGGGAACATTGCTCTCAACCCTACCAATCCATCCCTTAACTGTCCTTCAGAATATTTTAAAAGCAGGAATTGTGATGTGTATAACTATTATTATAATATTAAATTTAATAGCACACTATGGAGATTCTATTTTTACCATATTTTTCGGAATATAAGACACACTGGAATATAAGACGCACCTCAGTTTTGGGGGAAGAAAATAGGGAAAAGAATCTGCTTACCAGGTATTAATCTGGCAAGCATCCTTAGTCTGGTCAGCTTCAGACCATTATTTTTTCCTCTTGTTAAGGGCTTAATTTTTTTTTAATTCTGAGAGACTAACAATGAAAGAGCTTGCAAACCAGTAAAAGCTGGAAACATCATTAGCACCTGGAAAGAAATAGTCTGAGCAAGTAAAGCAATGAAAAAAAAAAAACCCTACAAAGACAGAGTTTGGAATACATTCTTGGCAGAGAGTAACAATGAAAGAGTTTGCAAGCTGGTAAGAGCTGATATATATACATATACATATACATATACATATATATATATTCATTCATTCATTCATTCATTCATTCATTCATTCATTTATTGGATTTGTATGCCACCCCTCTCCGTACACTCGGGGCGGTTAACAACATTAATAAAAAACATCATGTAAATCCAATACTAAAAACAACTAAAAAACCCTTATTGTAAAACCAATGATAACATCGTTGGCACTGGGTTAGGACTGGAAAGAAACTCAGAGCAAGTTAGAATAATGAAACAAACCCTGCAAAGCCTTAAGACTTGATAAACATTCTTCACATATAGAGAAACAATGAAAGAGCCTGCAAGGTAAGAGCTGGGACGATCATTAGCAGTAGTTAGGGCTGGGGGGAAAAAAGCTACATTCAGAGTATAAGTCGCACCTTAATTATCAGCCTCTTTTAGGGAGGAAAAGGGTACGTCTTATACACCGAAAAATACAGTAGGTCAATTTATTAACAAAGTTGGTTTATTGCATAATTGTTTATTCTTGAAACAAGTGAAATTTCACTCAAATTATCCAAAACAATGTAAGTTAACAGACCCTAATTTTGGCATCCATATTTACCCACATTAATGATACTTCACAAGGTTTTTTTTTATTTTTTATTTTTATTTTTTCATTTATTCTTTGTCCAATATACAATACATATGGAAGAGAATAGACATTAAGTAATATATATAACGATAAAAAGTAAAAAGAAGAGAAGTAGATGGGAGGGAGAGAATATATATGATATATATAGATATAGATATAGATATAGATAAGGAGAGAATATATATGATAAATGAGATAAGGAAAGACAATTGGACAGGGGACGATAGGCACATCAGTGCACTTATATACGCCCCTTACTGGCCTCTTAGGAACCTGGAGAGGTCAATCGTGGAGAGTCTAAGGGAGAAGTGTTGGGGGTTCTCCAAGATCTGCAGGTTATATAAGAAAAATGACCTGTCCAATAATAACTTTTGTTTTTCAACATAATAGATAAATGTTCTACAATACCAGAACTAAATTTAGAGTAGAAAGATTTACCAGTGACCTATTTTATTCCTCTTAGTAGAATATGTCAGTGGTGCTCTCTCTCAGTCCTTAACCTTAAGTATCAAAATCTAAAAACCAAAAATAAGCCCTGGTAGAAAGAAGTTCACTTCTTCATAACTGGGAAAACGACTCATAATTAAAAAGCAGCATGAAGATACTTCCATGGGAATTAAATTTGGCAATTAAAACTGTCAAAAACCCAGTACAGAAAGGAATGAAACAGGCTTGCTTGTTTTGAATTTTGGCTCGCCTCCTCTCAAAATTTATTTTAATTCTACAGTTACAATTTTAACAAAAAGGATATTTCATTGTCCCAGGGAGATGATTACTATACTTATTGTTTTGTTCTAGAGAGACTGGACTTAAGAGAAACATTTTAGCCTTAGCGACCTATTGTTATGAGGAAATGCTAAATATTAGCTATTCTAAAATTAACACCATAGTTTTTTCCCCATAGGAGATGGCACTAAAGTTATTCCTGCTAAATAAATGAAAACAGTAGAGCATGTTTTGTCTTCTTGATTTAACTTTCTTTTCCTCTCAATCTCTAGAAAACAAATTAGGTCAATTGGTGAAAGGACCGACAGGAATATAAAGGCAATACTGGGTTTCTTCTATTCACAAGGGGCTATCATGTACCAGCAGTCAAAACAATTTTCCAGATGGTGTGTGGTTCCCAGGTGAATGTCTGCAAAAAGTAAATGGAAACCATCGAATTTAAGCCTCTAATGCATCCATATGCCTTGAATCTGAGGTGATCTCCCTTGTGGTCAAGTCAACATTTATCAATGTAATCATTGGCTCAAACTAAATTTCCTAGGAAACATTTAGTTGTACTGATGTTTTATAATAAGTTCCAATCAATAAGGAAAATCCAGTTTTAAAAGTTAAATGTCAGAGTGATAGTTGAACTAATTTTTGGTAGCACTGGAAGGAGACAGGAATGATACTTAAAAAAAAAATACTCTAGACATAGACAGTCCTTAAGATAAGGAACCTTTGTTAGATTTTGAGTGTTCAGGATTAACAGAAAGTTGTTTCCTCCAGCAAAATACCTATACTGTATTATCATATGTGCTTAAGGCTCGAAAAAGCTTTTCTCTAGATGGATTTAATAAGATCTCTTCAGGAATATTAGGAACTATAGTATTCTCACTTTGGTATAAAAATGTCTGTGAAAGCTTAGAGAAATTGCATCTCTCAGTCTCATATTTCTGGGTTGTCTTTTTTATAGCATTCCATACACTGAACTTATAAATACCTTGTAATCAACAGATCTTCTTGGAGGATTATGCTTATTTTTTTTTTTGTTGGAACAGTGCCCTGGGATCACTGGGAAAATCACAGAATTCTCATCTACTGGTCACTGGTTACAATTACACCAATTACAAATTAAGGAAGCTTAGTGTATCCTATTATTTAATGTTAGAAACATAGAAACATAGAAGACTGACGGCAGAAAAAGACCTCATGGTCCATCTAGTCTGCCCTTATACTATTTCCTGTATTTTATCTTACAATGGATATATGTTTATCCCAGGCATGTTTCAATTCAGTTACTGTGGATTTACCAACCACGTCTGCTGGAAGCTTGTTCCAAGGATCTACTACTCTTTCAGTGAAATAATATTTTCTCACGTTGCTTTTGATCTTTCCCCCAACTAACTTCAGATTGTGTCCCCTTGTTCTTATGTTCACTTTCCTATTAAAAACACTTCCCTCCTGAACCTTATTTAACCCTTTGACATATTTAAATGTTTTGATCATGTCCCCCTTTCCTTCTGTCCTCCAGACTATACAGATTGAGTTCATTAAGTCTTTCCTGATACGTTTTATGCTTAAGACCTTCCACCATTCTTGTAGCCTGTCTTTGGACCCGTTCAATTTTGTCAATATCTTTTTGTAGGTGAGGTCTCCAGAACTGCACACAGTATTCCAAATGTGGTCTCACCAGCGCTCTATATAAGGGGATCACAATCTCCCTCTTCCTGCTTGTTATACCTCTAGCTATGCAGCCAAGCATCCTACTTGCTTTTCCTACTGCCCAACCATGTTAAGGATATACTCCATTTGATTGTTTAAATTCTATTTTTATATAGTCTGATTTTTCTGTATATCTGATCTTTGGTCAAATTAACACTTATTTAAGTTCACTGAAGTAGAAAACCAGGTAAGGAGCTGAGTGGATTATCATTAGAGGATTTGTCAGTGAATTAAATTAATCAAGAAGTAGGATAGTGTACTACTTAATAGGAATCCCAAATCTAGGATTAATATGGAATTATTAGGTGATGGATGGAGGTGGATTGTAAAGTTGCAAGAAGGTTGAGGAACTACAATACCTTATTAAATTAAAGTTACTGAAATCCTGTAGTTATTGTCATTTTTAATCAAAAATAAATATCTTTTTCTGGCTTGCTGAGCTTGGTTCTTTTATTTCAGAATCAGGATTTCCTTTCCATATATTTATTTATTTATTGGATATATGTAAGATAGCAAAATAATAATAATAATAATAATAATAATAATAATAATAATAGTGATAATGATAATAATAATAATAATAATAATAATAATAATAATAATAATAATAATAAAATAACTGGGCATTTTAATGCAACCTATGCTGAACAGGTGGATGACCTCACCTAGCAGCTCCATATAAATATTTAAGTCTTTGTATAGTCCATGTTCTTCCCCTTAACCGCTATTTGTAGTATTCAATTAGGAAGGTCCTAAGAACCACCAAAACATGGCCCAATACAAAAAGATTCCATAGTTAATAAAACTAAAGGCTATCAAGAAATCCAGTAAGCAAAGCTGATTGTTGTCCCTTCATCAAAGTCATTTCACAGGTTGTCCATGAGAGCAACTAATACAATTTCCACTCCATGACAGGCCTTAATCAAAACTGCCAAGGGTTTCATAGAAATTACATAGCCCTTTGAAACTAAGCTTGTGGGGTTCATGTCGTATTTTTTAAGAAACATGAACCAACATCTATGAGCAGTGGTGGGCTGCTGCCCGAATGGGGGGGGGGGGCGCAGTGGGTTAGCGAAAATGGAGCTCCACCCCAGAGCACCCAATTTGCACTAAAAGATGTTCAAAGAAAATGCAGGGCGTCCTGTATAAACCATTGCCCACAGTGTGGTAGTAAAATTTTTGGTAGCCCTTCACTGTCTATGGGCCACAATGGTGCAATGGTTAGAGTGCAGTACTTCAGACTACTTCTACTTATTGCCTACAGCCTGCAATTTGGAAGTTCAAATATCACCAGGCTCAAGGCTGATTCAGCCTTCCATCCATCTGAGGTGAGTAAAATGATGAGCCAAATTGTTAGGGGCAATATGCTGACTCTGTAAACTACATAGAAAGGGCCGTAAAGCATGTGAAGTGGCATATAAATAAGGTGACAAGATTTTCACATTGGCAAAGCGGGACACCATTGATGGGGGTGGGGGTAGGAGGTAGCCCTTGACTTACAACTTCAATTGAGCACTCATAAGTTACTTTTTTCAGTGCCTTTGTAACTTTGAATGGTCACTAAAGAAACTGTTGTAAGCCAAGGACTACCTACATAGCCTTTCCTTCTATAACGAATTATACATTTGTGGTACAGAGTTAGGCCAGTTTTATAATCATAATAATAATCATTGAATAGTTGTGGGAAAGTGGGGGGAGGGGTTGAAATGCTGCTAATGGTTTGAATTTAGATTTCTTTGTTGAGAATGGTGACTTCCTTTAAAGTTAGGTGACCAGACGTCCCACTTTTAGCAATGCAGTTCCTTTCTGTGCACAGAAATCATGAAATCAGAGCTCTCCTCTTGATGTTGCTTTTCCATCCCCAATGCACAGGTGATATCAAAAGCAGGGGAAATAAAGGCAGTGCAGTTCCTTTTCCACTAGCAGTGAGAAAAGGGAGAGAAAGAAAGATGAGAAACTAACAGCTACGGTTGCCGCCACTGCTTAGCCCCGGGAAGAGCCCTTCTGCTTGGTAAACCCTATCTGCGAAGCTCAGGGATTGCTTCCTCTCCTACCAGCAAGCTTCGCAGGGGCCCCATCTTCCCTGCAGATGTATGGACCGACTGAACAGCTGCTGCTCCATTTGCTTCGCTTCACCTGTTTTCTTTTCCTCCAAGCCTCACCAAGAAGCTAGTCTGCTCGGTCCCGCAGAGGCACTGCCATGGAAATCACAAGCATTCCCAGATAGGCCGATGTGTCACTGCGCTCTATTGGCTGCCTCTGAGAAACAGACAGCAGAAGGAGGTGGGGTCTTTCCCCCAGTTCCTTAGAAGGAGGGAGTGATGGGGAGGTGTTTGTCTCCCCCAAGTGGACACCCCACCCCAGCAAGGAAGGAGGGACTGAGATCCTGGCTTGGTCTTGCCTGTGCGAGTTGCAGTGTTTCCTACGATGGGTGTTTGGGTCAATCTCTAGAAGTCATATGGGTCAACCTCTAGGAGATGCTCAGCGTGAGCTGGAGCAGCGGAAGTGCTGGGGCCCCTTGTTCCGACTGACATGAGGCACAACCAATTCTTGACAGCATCTTGGCCCTTCTCCCTTCTCCTTCTCTTCATCCACTACCTTTTCTTTGCCATTAAGCATCGGTTGGGACAAATTGTTAACAATTGGAACTGTCCCACCAAAAGCAGGATGTCTGGTCACTACCGTGTTTCCCCGATAGTAAGACCCCCCCGATTGTAAGACATATGGGGGGTTTCAGGGGGGTCGGCTTATATAAGCCATACCCCGAAAGTAAGACATATGTCTTACTTTCGGGGAAACACGGTATAAACGGTATTGTGGGGGGGGCGATGACATTGCTTCCAAGCTCCCCGCGCGCCCCTCGCCTTCGCTCGCCGCGGCGCCACCGCCTCTTCCCCTGCCGAGGCTCAGCTGCAAGCGGCCAGCGAGGCCGATCGGCTCCGAGGCGAGCGGCCGGAGCTGCGCCCTCCTTCGCCCGCCTCCTTTCCGCTCGCCTCGGAGCCGCTTGCAGCTGAGCCTCGGCAGGGGAAGAGGCGGTGGCGCCGCGGCGAGCGAAGGCGAGGGGCGCGCAGGGAACTGCCGGAAAGGAGGCGGGCGAAGGAGGGCACAGCGGCGGCCGCTCACCCTTTTTGACTGCCCATCCACCCCTTGACCTGCCTTTAGCCAGCCAGCCGAGCGTCCGTGTCGCCGCGGAGTTGGCCTCCCCTGCCGAGAAACATTGCCGGGAGCGGCGAGGGGATGCTCCCCGCAACCCGCCGAACGTCGAGGTCGGCGCCCGCCTCCTTTCCGGCAGCTCCCCGCGCCCGAAGACGAGCCGGCCCCGGTGCCCGGGACAATGTAAGACATACCCCCAAAGTAAGACACAGTGGGGCTTTTGGGGGTAAAAAGATAGTAAGACACTGCCTTACTATCGGGGAAACACGGTATATATATATACAGTGAACCCTCGATCATCGCGAGGGTTCCGTTCCAGGACCCCAAGCGATGATCGATTTTTCGCGAAGTAGCGGTGCGGAAGTAAAAACACCATCTGCGCGTGCGCAGATGGTGTTTTTACTTCCACTGCCGCCCGCCCTTCGCCCGCCCACCCCGTTGCTCGCGCCTGGGGTGCGCGCGCGCTTGGGGAAACCCTAGCTCCGCTTCCCAGCTGGGAAGCGGAGCTAGGCTGCCCCAAGCTCGCGCGCGCCGCCCACCCGCCCACGCTGTTGCCGGCTCCGCTTCCCAGCTGGGAAGCGGAGCTAGGCTGCCCCAAGCTCGCGCGCGCCGCCCGCCCGCCCACGCTGTTGCCGGCTCCGCTTCCCAGCTGGGAAGCGGAGCTAGGGTGCCCCAAGCTCGCGCGCGCCGCCCGCCCGCCCACGCTATTGCCGGCTCCGCTTCCCAGCTGGGAAGCGGAGCTAGGGTGCCCCAAGCTCGCGCGCGCCGCCCGCCCGCCCACGCTGTTGCCGGCTCCGCTTCCCAGCTGGGAAGCGGAGCTAGGGTGCCCCAAGCTCGCGCTCCAGCCCACCGCCGCTGGGGTCTTACCGGGGCAAGAGGGGGAAGACCCAGGGAAGCCTCTGCCCGGCGGGGAAACTCCACCATCTACGCATGCGTGGAAGGGCACGCATGCGCAGATGGTGGAGTTTACTTCCGGGTTGAAAACTAGCGAAATAGCCCTTTCGCGATCCTTGAGGACGCGAAACTCGAGGGTTCACTGTATATATATATAAGTCTAAATGCTATTGCCATCTATCACAACACAACTAGCCCTTTCAGAATTATGTACTAACCACTGACAAAATACAGCATTCCCCCCTGTTCTCCAGATATCTGAACCTATACAACAAATGGCATAGAAGTCTCTCATGTCCACTTCTTTGAGATCTACAGATTCAAAAAATATTACAGGTAAATTCAGCCAAGCCTATCAATTTTTTGAATTCTGCTTTTACTATTTTCAGGTCAGGATAAATATAAGTGAATGAAATGTCTAGTTGTAGACTCACAATAAGCACTTGACTGAATTTCCAACCCATTTTTCTCTAACTGCTCTAAAATGGTTCTCCTGCCTGATTTTCCACAGATGTAATAAGGGCAGAGAATTAATTCCATTTCAGTGCCCTTCTCACAGAGTGTAGTCTTTAGGCTTAGTTCATATCCATGACTGCTCACTACTCTTCCTTGCCTTCTTATAAGGATTTTATTGTTTTGCTTATTTCTTCTTATATTGTGTTTTTAACTAATAAATAAAATTTAATATTTTAAAGAAATAAATAGAATAGCTGATGCGAGCCAAAAAGCTTGAAATAGATCTATACTAGTTTTCCTTTATTTCTTTATCAGTTCTTTGCAAGTTTGGATTAGGCCAGAACAAAGCTGAAATAGTACTATCCTAGTCTCCCTTAATTTAAAAAATTCAGCAAAAACATGTGATACATACATAATATACCTTGTCTGCTATGAACAAATCAACTGTCTTGGAAATGGCCCTGGGTTGGGCCGAGAGGCAAAAAGGAAGCTGTGACACTCCTTCAATATACCAGGGTGATCCAACAGAAAAAAATATTCTTATTTTATGTGTTTATGAGTTATGGCTATGTTTTGCTTCTTTATATCCATTTATTTGTGCCATTTTTTCATGTGTTCTGTTTCCTTTCTGTTTCCTTGCACTTGTTGACAAATAAATAAAATTATTTTATATATAATATATATGTATATCTATAATGTATATGTATATGCGCACACACACACACACACATACACACATGCACACACACCATATTTTTCATCTAAAATCTCTTTTCTTATACTTATACTTTATTACAACTCCTTCTCTCTTTCCTTATATCAATAATTGAACCTGGAATATCTGAATATTTTTCCCCTGGGTCTCTAGTTAAGAAACAAAGCCTTTAACTCCCAAAGTTCCAGCATCTGAATCTCCAAACACACCATGCAATCCAACCTCCTGGTCTTCTCACACTTTAACAAGCCATTCCAGGATTTTCTTTTGGTATGGAGGTCTGGAATCTCCAACTTGGCAGAGTGGATTGTTTTCTCACTCCATGTTAACCAAGTGCATAATTTGCAGCATCTAAAATAATCAAACAAAATAACTCTTTCCCCCTATTTGTTCTATATTCTATATTTAAGACACGTACCTGCCCTTTACAGGTGCCTTCTGGTATCTTTTCCTTTTCTTTCCATGTGTTCTTGGTCTAGTGCTGAATCAGCTACCTTTCCAAAATAATAGTAATGACCTTGGCACAGACCCGACTGCTCTCTTTCATTCAGGCATGTCACCCATCACTCATTTTGAAATACCTTTGCCCTGAATAAACATATTCTAAATTATGTACCGCATGTACTTTTAAAAAACTGAAGTGGGTTTTTTTTTTGCGGTACTTCAGTAGTGAAAAATGCTAAAGCTAACTATAGTCTGATCCACCCATTAGTCTGGCTAATATGAATCAGAATGATTCACTTACTTTTGTCTCAGTACAGTGTGATGTGTTGCTTCATTTAAAGTTTCATCATAAATGAGTAATACTTATCTTGCCTTATACCTGCACCAATGTGTGGAATACAGGCTGAGAAGTAATCTAATTGACAGCATATTAGAACTAGAAAAATACCACACATATTTCCTTATTAAAATGACTGCATAGCATTTTTTCCCCCTCATTATGGTCACAAGCTCTCCTTCATTTGACATGCAGAAGACTAATCCACTGAGCAATAATTTAAATTTAATCTCACACCATTATTGTCTTACATTACGATATACACCATTATTATCTTTAAATCATGAGTAGGTAGTGTAAAATTTAGAATTTGGAGCATTAGCACGCACACAAAATGAATTCTTATAGTATAAAATGTTGCCACAGTGAACATGGTCTTTCGCAAAATGTTCATTTGCTAGCATGGTTTTTCTGTTCACAATTTACCTTAAATTTTCTTCACTTCCTAAGAGTTATTTATTCATCACCCTTATTTTCTAGACATTCTTAAGAAAAGGGGCAAATACAAGTGCACTAGAGTGCCTTCTGTCCCGTCCTATTGCTTTCCTGTATCTCCTATACTTTTCTTCTATTCCTATATCTCTTCTTCTATTCTTTCATTGATATGTTCTATTACTATACCTTCTTTTCTATTCTTTCTTAGATATATTTTACTACGAGTATCTCCTCTATAACCTTCATCATGTATTTTACTATGTGTATACCCACTAAAAACCCCATTGTATATTGGACAACATAAATAAATAAATAAAATAAATAAAAATAAATAAAATAAAATTATAGAGGTTTTGAAAAGAGAACTATAGAGAAAATTCTTAAAAATAAAGCTGATGCTAGAAGTGGGAGAATCACTTTCCTAAATGCATTTTTTTCATTGGTTGCACTTTTGATTAAGAGAATAATCATTATGTTTTCTATTGCTGAATTGAGAAAGTTAGTTTTGTTTAAGTAAAACAAACTATTAATGTTCTTGTTGGCAGGGCATACTAGCAATCTTTAATTTTTTAGTATTCCCTTGTAGGATTAATAAATCATAGCATGAATTGTACAGAGAGTATAATTTTTCTAATTGCCCAAATGAATACCATTTCCAAAGATAGTTTTATAACTAATTATATGCTAATTGTTTTAATTTATTAAAATTTAAAAGGAACTCATATAACCTATAAGATAAAAGTAATAAAAGCCTATTTTATATAAAACACACCTATATTTGGTCTGATGAACAACTCTGGCCCTGAATCTGGGAACAAAATTTAGGTAACTGCCCAGAGTTACCTTGAGGCAAGATGGGTGGCCTATATATTTTATAAGTAAATAAATAATAAGCATTAAAAATGTTTGACTAATACAGTATACACTGTATCCCAGGAAAGAAAGAAAAAATACAGTCGATGTATTTGACTCGATTTCAGCTATATAAGAGTTGTGTTTGACCTTGGGGAGGGCTTGGCCAGGGGAAGGGGATTGATATAGTTTTATGTATGGTATGCTTGTGGTGCATGGTTTTTAAATGTTGGGTTTTTAATGTGTTTTCTTTTAAACATTGGATTTGTCATATTGTGTATTGTTTTATTATTGTTGTGAGCCGCCCGAGTCTGCGGAGAGGGGCGGCATACAAATCTAATAAATTATTATTATTAATTATTGGCCAACTTGATGTTACTCATGTCAGGGGCTCCCAGTGTTGTTGCCTGTCTGCAATCCACCAGCTAGTCACGGATCCCGAGGATCGAGAAATGGTTGTGGCGCAGTACATACATCTGGCACCTGTGTCTGACAGTGAGGAGGTCGCAGAGGATTGTCACTTTATTTATTTATTTATTTATTGGATTTGTATGTCGCCCCTCTTCGTAGACTCTCATCTTGCACTTGCATCTCTCAGATTTTTTTTCCTGAAATTGTAAAGATTTTTCTCTACAATATAATGGTATTTTATACTCATTTCATACAAGTTATTATCCATAACCTCCTCCACCCAATTACTCTCTTGAAATTTTAATATGAATAAATATCAGCATTATAAACCTTTTCACAATACCAATGCTTACAAACATCATACAATTCCATCAAAAATTAAAGTACAGTGTTCCCTCGACTTTCGTGGGGGATGCGTTCTGAGACCGCCTGCGAAAGTCGAATTTCTGCAAAGTAGAGATGCGGAAGTAAATACACTACTTTTTGCTAGGAACAATATAACAAGCCTTCCCTTACCACTTTAAACCCCTAAATTACAATTTCCCATTCCCTTAGCAACCATTTAGATTATTACTCACCATGTTTATTTATTAAAGTTTATTAAAAAAATATTTATTAAAGGCAGACAAAAGTTTGGCAATGACATATGATGTCATTGGGCGGGAAAAACTGTGGTATAGGGAGGGAAACCGCAAAGTATTTTTTTATTTAATAGTTTTGAAAAACCATAGTATAGACTTTTCGCGAAGTTTGAACCCGTGAAAATCAAGGGAACACTGTACTACAATCACTTCTAGTTGTCCATGTATAGTTAAGCATAGTTTGTGAAGCATAGTGTCTTGTTTCAAAGTCAAAAAGATAACCATCAATGTATGCAAACTAAAACAGAATCTCTAATACACTTGTCTGAATTATTTCCTCTTAAAAGGAGCACATAGAATAATAGTTCAAAAACAGTCCAAAATTCTGAGAGAAGGGTTATGGTTGTCAGTTAGGTCAGAGGGCTACACAAACAGAAACATCACCACGAGATCCAGAGATCAAACATTGCTTCCAGCAAATAGCAATAGCAATATCATTTAGATTTATATATTGTTTCATAGTGCTTTTACAGCCCTCTCTAAGCGGTTTACAGAATCAGTATATTGCCCCCAACAATCTAATTCACTAAAAGTAGGTCATGCCCAGTTTTAATTTGTATCATCGATCATGACACTGCCTTAATGCTTGAGAACTCTCTGAAATAATAACTGGTCCAAAACTAATGTGCTTGACAAACATGAATACTGGAAAACCTTCAAGTGATTAAAATAGTATTTGAATTAAATTAATTAAATTATGGCAATTCATAACTCAAAATAGACCAATTAGAACAAAACAAAGAGTTGTTTTTACCTGTTTGAACACGAGACCAAAAATGTATAATGACTCCAATTTAGATAGATAGATAGATAGATAGATAGATGGATGGATGGATGGATGGATGGATGGATGGATGGACGGACGGACGGACGATAGACAGACAGACAGACAGACAGACAGACAGACAGACAGACAGACAGACAGACAGACAGACAGACAGACAGACAGATAGATAATGGTGGAGTGCGAGCTGCCATGATCAATATACAGTATATATAGTCAGAAAAAAATCCATTACTGGTAATAAATTAACTTATTTAATATATCTTACCTTTATTCTGTCTGATTAATCTTATTATTTGATATTGTATTGAAGTTGGAAATTTTGCATAGAACACCAGTTTTTTTTTTAAAAAAATGTGCTTATACTTTCTTAAAATGTATGCTGCATAAAATTTTTGCCAATTTCTGAGTTGAAGAAAAGGAACAAAAGATTAGGCCTTCATGTATTTTTTTTTTAATACATCAACATTTTTCACAAGAATTCTTTCACCACATTTTCTATTATCATTGCCATTTTTAGCAATGTCTGTTAAAATCACTTGGGAAAATCTTAAGATATGTCACTGTGAAATAAAAGCTTTGGATGTTATTCCACAGTATCTTTTTCGTTTCTGTCAAATGTTGCTTTTTGCTTAGAAGTACTTCTTTTGGGAAGATCAAAACAATATTTTGTTATAATGCCATGGATTACAAAGGCAAGGTAAGTTACGGCCCAAACAATACTGGCAGCTGAAAAATAGGGACATTAATCTCAGTCACAAATCCTTTCAGAAATAGCTCTGTATGTTGCCAGATTCAGGAACATGTCACAATACCTTTTCAACATTTTTTTTTCTTCTGTGCTCCCAGTTTATGAAGCACACGGAGATATTCCTCTTTCACTTTGATATTGCTAAACATGAATTTGATTAAAGTTTTAGGAACTTTCCCCCCCATTAGTGACATATGACATCTGGAAAAATAGTTGGGCTTTATGATGTGGTATAGGGTATTTTATATAGCAATTAAATTCAGGGCCAGAGCTAATGTAAAGCTTGCTAAAGATCCATATTTTCTCATAGGAATAAGATGATTTCCACCCTGCAACCTAGCAAAAACATTACAAGTTAAAATAGGTGAAGCTAGGCAAATGGACTGACAGTCTGTTTCTCTAAGATATGTTCTTGGGTGGCAACATAATCATTTAATCCATTTCATTCATTCATTCATTCATTCATTCATTTATTTATTTATTTTATTTGTTAAGTACATATTGGTAGTATACAAATAAATAACACTGTCTATATACATGATATTGATACTAATAAGAGAGCAACTTAGGATAGGGACGGTAGGCACGCTTGTGCACTTATGCATATCCCTTACTGACCTCTTAGGAATCGGGTGAGGTCAACAATGGATAATCTAAGGGTAAGGTTTTCGGGGTTTCAGAGTTCAGTAGTGAGTTCCATGCATTAACAACTCAGTTGCTGAAGTCATATTTTCTACAGTTGAGTTCGGAGTGGTTTACTTTGAGTTTGTATCTGTTATGAGCTCATGTATTGTTGTGGTTGAAGCTGAAGTAGTCATTGACAGGAAGGACATCATAGCTGATGATTTTATGGGCTATGCTAAAGTCCTGTTTAAGGCGACAAAGCTCCAAGCTTTCCAAGCCTAGGATTTCAAGTCTGGTTACATGTGGTAGTCTGTTGTGAGTAGAGGAGTGGAGGACTCTTCTTGTAAAATATCTCTGGAAGCTTTCTAGTGTATTTATGTTTGAAATGTGGTGTGGGTTCCAGACAAATGAGCTATATTCAAAGATTAGTCTGGCGAACATTTTGTATGCTTTGGTTAATAGAGTAATATTACCAGAGAAGAAGCTACGTAGCATTAGATTAACAACTTTTGAAGCCTTTTTGGCGATGTTGTTGCAGTGGGCTTTGGCACTTAGGTCATTTGATATTAGTATTCCAAGGTCTTTTATGGAATGAGGGTTGTCTGTCTCTTTTGGAGTGAGGGTTGTTTGTTCAGCTTATATTTGATGCTTGGATTCTTTTTGCCAATGTGTAGGATAGAGCATTTTTGGCTGAGATTTGGAGTTGCCAGATGCTTGACCATTCTGATACAAAGGCAAGGTCTTTTTGGAGGGTAGCAGTGTTATTGGTGGTGTTGAAGAGTTTTACATCATCGGCGAAGAGAACACAGTTGCTTGTAATGTGGTTGCAAAAGTCATTTATATAGAGTATGAAGAGTGTTGGTCCTGGTATGCTGCCTTGGGGTACCACTGCTAATAGGAACAGGATTAGATATGGCGCTCCCTATTTTGAAAACTTCTTGTCTGTTTGATAAGAATGCAGTTATCCAGTTATGTAGGGATCCTAAGATGCTGTAGAATTTCAGTTTTAGAAGTAGTTTATCATGAAACACTGAGTCAAAGGCTTTACAGAACTCTATATAAATTGCATCTATTGATTTGCCCTGATCGAGAAAAGTTGTCCATATGTTTTTGCAGTGAAGGAGGTGCAGGTTACAAGATATAATTTTCCTGAAACCAAATTGTTTATCAGAGAGTTAGATTGTTAGATTCTAGGTGAAGGGTAATTGATTGGTTTATGATTGATTCCATGACTTTGCATGTGACACAGCATAGAGAAATTGGTCTGTTGTCTTCAACTAGATTGGGATCTCCTTTTTTGAAGATGGGGAATGACCATGGCTTGTGACCATAGTTTTGGTAGTGAACTAGTTCTAAATAATATTTCAAAGATTATGCTTATTCAGCTACAGTTTTGGAGAGTTTTTTATGTAATATGCTCATAGACTATCAGGCACAATTTTAGTTCACTCTGAATCTCCTCTGAACGTAAGAATGAAAGCAGTGCTGCTGCATCTCCTTGTATCTTATTTATTTTCCATAAGAATAAACCAAATGACTGTAGCATTTGCCAGGTCACTTCATTTAACACTGTATGGAATATCTAATCCAACCCCCCAAACTTTACCCTTAGACTATATACTGTTGACCTCATCCGATTCTTAAGAGGTCAGTAAGGGGCATGCATAAGTGCACCAGTGTGCCTACAGTCCCTGCCTTAATGTTTCCTTCTTATTAGTACCCATATCATATATATAAATTATGTTATATCTATGTAAATTACCAATACGTACATGACTGACTGACTGACTGACTGACTGACTGACTGACTAACTAACTAACTAAATAGATAGATAGATAAATAAATAAATAAATAAATAAATAGGAAACAGAGAAGAATATCTATTTAATGGTCTGCTTTGCCTCACCTTTTACCAGTTGCCAATATACATTCTTCCCATTTTTTTAAAGAACAGTAGATAACGATGGAGGAACTGAAGTGTTTCTTCTGAGGTGTCGTCATCAGTATGGACCTTGGGACAGCATGCATCTTTCTATAGACAGTGAGAATACACATAAAGGACAGATTAAGTGGTGGGATCATGATGTATGTCCACTAAATCATAATTCCTGTTGGCTCTTCTGTACTCCAGCTCACAGTTATTAAAAAATGAAATAGGTCTAAGTAAATGATTTGACTATGCTTAAGAAGAATATCAACATAGTTTCTAAACTCATTTCTCTACTGTTGTTCTGCTGCTCAGTTTGAGTTGGTTTGCTATGAGAAAAGAGTATAGCACCAGCATAATTTAAATAAGCTAACTTTCAATATCATGGAAGACAGACGATACGCATGAGGATATGATTGGAAAACAGATTAGAGTGACATATATGTTCAGGAGTATTTTACGTGGAATTATTTCTCATTTTCCCCCCAAAATAAGACATCCCTTGATTTTGTGATTACGGCATGAGTGGTTTTCACATATATGTGATTACGGCATGAGTGGTTTTCACATATATGTGAGGCCAAAATAAGGCCAAAATAGATCTATCCTAGTCTCACTTAATTTTCATATTCAGCAAAAATACATGTGACACATAGAGATAGAATTGTCCTCTATCAATAAAATTAACTGCCTTGGAAATGGCCCTGGGTTGGGCCGAGAGGCAAATAAGCAGCTTGTGATGTTCCTTCAATACACCAGGGTGATTCGACACAAAAATATGTAACCCTTCCCTGGTGCAAAGCTGAAGGGATTGGATACTATAGCCTAGAGGATAATTCTCTGCCTTACAAGGCAAAAGTTGCAGGTTCAAGTCCCAGTGGGTATGGCTAGCTGATGAGGCCAAAATAAGGCCGAAATAGATCTATCCTAGTCTCCCTTAATTTTCATATTCAGCAAAAATACATGTGACATATATATAACATGTTGTTTTTTTGGGGGGTTTGGCTGAATTTGAAAATTAAGGGAGACTAGGATAGATCTATTTCGGCATTATTTTGGCCTCATCAGCTAGCCATACCCACTGGGACTTGAACCTGCAACCTTTGCCTTGTAAGGCAGCTAGCCATACCCACTGGGACTTGAACCTGCAACCTTTGCCTTGTAAGGCAGAGAGAGAGAGAGAGAGAGAGAGAGAGAGAGAGAGAGAGAGAGAGAGAGAGAGAGAGAGAGAGAGAGATTATGCATGGGACTGAGAAATTCTTATTATTTTCCAAATTCTGCATTTTTCCTATCTAGCGCTAGAGATTTCTTTATTAAAATCTCAATTCCTTGACCTTCTCCAGCTATGTAGATTATGACAGCTGGTTACAATAACCTCAGTGGAATTGAATTTAGTCTATGCTTCTTCTCCTAGGAGATTTCAGTGCTGTAATTCTCATTTGAACATTTCTGACATAAAGTATGCATTGCAATGAATGGTAAATTAGCTTCTGCAGTTGAACAGTAGCAATTTAAAGCATGATGATAATTATAATTGATGATGATGATTTCCCCCCCATCTTTTTTGGGCAAAACAATTGACTAAGACAATGCACAATAAATCTAAAATAAAACATATACAGGGTGGGGGGACTTATGGAATAGAATTCCAGTAAGATGTTAACTAGTGTCCCTGGAGAAAACTTTCTATGGCTTTCTTGCAATGACCTCCTTCAATGTGGCATGAGTTTTTGTAAGCAAGGTTGGCATCACTGAATGTCATCCGATATTATTTCTCAAACTTGGCAACTTTAAAACATGTGAACGTCTACTTCCAGAAGGCTGAGAGTTGAAATCCACATGTCTCAAAGAGCAGAGATTAAGAAAAGCTGTCCTATAAAATTAAGCTTGAAATCCATCTTTTGCTTCTTCTTCTTTTCTGTTATTGAAAAAACAGTTTGTTCAGTAGAGTAACACTTATATCTGCTGTTGACACAAAGGCATTCTTTTAGTTCGATATGTATTTGGTTGATTAACAAACAAAAAATATATGACATCCTTTACAGAGATTGACTCCACTTACATTCCCTATCGGTTCACATCACAATGGAAGTGCATGTTTTATTGTGCCGGCATGCTTGCTTCACTCACTCCCCCTCCCCCCCATCATGTTGTATAAATGACCCTCTGCACATGCACAGAAGCCTCTGTGTATGCTCAGAGGGTTCTTTGCCAGCTGCAGTGACCAGAGAACTGTTTGGGGGCATGTGGACAGTGGGACATTGCTGCCAATTCGCTGAGTGGATGGAAATTTCTGCCACCAGTACACGAGAACTGGTCTGAACTGGCAGCTACCCATCATTAGTCCTTTAGTATTTTAAGACAACAACTATCAGGGAATGGTTCAAAAGCTGATCTGTCTGCAATTGCTGCACACACACTTCTCTATTTGCTTTCTGTTCAAAAGAACTAGCAGCACACATTCATCACTATCCCTAACTTAATCTCTTTCTCTTTCTCGTGTTCTTTCTCTTTCCTTTTTCCTTTCTCTTTCTCTTTCCCCTCCCTTCTCCTCTCCCCCTTTCTCTCTCCTTATTTTTAGGGACATCATATATTCAGAGTGTTCTGCTGGCATGTTTCAACCGCCCGTAATTACAAGGTAATTAGTCCAGGAAGACACACACCACATGATAAATGGAAAACCCAAAAGTTTGTTTGTATGTTGTATGTCTTTGTTTGTCCTTTTAAAAAATTCAATAATTTTTTTTTTTTTTTTTAAGAACCAGTCTGAAAAATTAGAATTGATTCTTTGTGGGTTTTTTTTCCTTTGGCAGAGATGTTTCTGTCTTTTCGAGTAGCAGCTCCTATTTTTGAAGTGGAAATGATCATATAAATCGTAATAATACATGAAGCTGGGCAAAATTATAAGTAAATATCACCATGAACTTCACTTATGGAGAGATAAACAATAAGGCTACAGAATGCTTTGAAGGGATTTTCTGTTTGAGGAAATTTCAGTCAAATCACCCCATCAAAATAGGTTTGTAAATCAAAGGAAGGACACTGCTTTGAAGCGTGGAATAAATTAGTCCCTTTAAACCACTTGGCAGTTTTCAAAATATTTTGCAGATTAGTTGGCTTCCCCCAACTATTTTCAGGGTTGTGATGAACAATATATAATATTCCAACTTCATTTCCTTATATGGAAAATGTGGAGTGGAGGAGATATGTGGTATGATTGGCTGACATTGAAATTACTTGCTGGCCTATGAGTTTGCCACCACATTAAAGTTCTAGCATGTCAGAACTCTTTTGTGTTACTAAGATATTGGTTTTCATGCACTTTCTCAGCTCTCCACTTGAAACCTTTTTGTTTTACTAGAACATACTCTAACTCTTCTGTGCTGATCCTACCAAGAGAACCTGCCAACAGAACTAAGCGTTCAGAAAATATTTCATCACTCAATTTAAACAGGTTGACATTTTCTTGGATCAACTGTTTTAAACATACCATGTGTATCCACAAATATCTGGAATATAACTAGAATGCAGCAAAGAGAAAAAGAAAATCATAAATGTTTGCTTCCATATAGCGAATTATAGAGTTTCCACAGCTGAATGAATGCTTAGCCAGCATATGCATCATGGCCAATCTTATATTTACCCTCAAAACTCAATTCATAAACTTTTGGATTTTGGAAATCTTGACTTTCCAGCAGAATCAAAATCAAAGCTGATATACAGGTATATACCTAATAAAGAACACGCACTGCCAGTGAACAGTTGGTTTTATTTTCACCCTTTAAAACACTATCATTAAATTTATTTACAAATCAGATTTAGAAAAAGACATTTACAGGTTTCACAAACATTCTGTAGATCACATAATGAACAGAAGTGCAAAGCTGCTTCCTCATCCATTTGTCTCTCTCTTTGACCATTCAGTATTTAATATGGGCACTACATAAGCTTCATCAAACAT
Source organism: Erythrolamprus reginae (assembly GCF_031021105.1). Classification (NCBI taxonomy): domain Eukaryota; kingdom Metazoa; phylum Chordata; class Lepidosauria; order Squamata; family Dipsadidae; genus Erythrolamprus; species Erythrolamprus reginae. Next base: position 293,893,341 of record NC_091951.1, read on the forward strand.
TTTAAACTGCTTCAAATGCCTCAGCCAACAGATGGTGCTATATATAACAATTTTATGAGGCTATACTGTATAACATTACCTATTTTGGGGAAAAGATGACAGTCAAATTGCACATTTTAATTATTTCATTATGATTTGTTTGTCTTGAAATCTGTTTGAAATTAAATTCCCTATAATGTATACTCTGTGTAAAAATGCTACAGCAAGAAGCATCTTGGAATTTTTGCTGAGAAGTTAATTTACAGGTGGGAAATTAATTGGAATATCCATATAAATCTGTGTCTTTCTCTCCATTAAATCGCCTACATTAAATTCCTATGTGAGAATATTCATATCCCAACATTTAAGCAAGTAAAAGAAAAATGAGTAAAAATATTTTACACATCAATGCTTGCAGAATTTTAAAAAGTGGTGGACAAAATGCAATTTCCTCAAGATACTGTTCTCTTTTCCCCTTGTCTGTTCCAACAGGTACCATTTTTTCATGCTCTTTGATCAGGGACCGCCTTCTGCTGCACGAATCCCAGCGACCAGTTAGGTCCCACAGAGTGGGTCTTCTCCGGGTCCCGTCAACTAAACAATGTCGTTTGGCGGGGCCCAGGGAATGAGCCTTCTCTGTGGCGGCTCCGGCCCTCTCGAACCAACTCCCCCTGGAGATTAGAATTGTCCCCACCCTCCTCGCCTTTCATAAGCGCCTTAAAACCCACCTCTGCCGTCAGGCATGGGGGAACTGAGATACTCTTTCTCCCTAGGCCTTTACAATTTGTGCATGGTATGTTTGTTTTATGTATGATTAGTTTTACAATAAGGGTTTTTTAGTTGTTTTAGTATTGGATTTACATGTTGTTTTTTATTATTGTTGTTAGCCGCCCCGAATCTACGGAGAAGGGCGGCATACAAATCCAATAGATAGATAGATAGATAGATAGATAGATAGATAGATAGATAGATAGATAGATAGATAGATAGATAGATAAATAAATAAATAAATAAATAAAATAAATGTATTTCAAAAACTGTATCTGAGGTCTTTGGTGTTCATTGTGTCAGTCAGTGGTTTTTAGGAAGTATAACACCACTGATCTTCAGGCATAGGCCAAGAATAACATAGAATAATCCAGGCTCAATTCAATTTTTTATTTGCTCATATCATGTAGACAGACTCTTTCCAAAGTAAACCTATACTACTCTGGGATTGTGGGTACCGTGGGAGATTCTAAGGAATCTTCCTCTTACTCTGATCCAGTTCCAAGCTCTGTTGTTTCTTGTCTCGCCTGCCTTTATGCAATGTGCTCCTTCTTCCCTGGTAAACTGAAGTCCATTACACCTTCTCTCCCTTTTCAGACACATTCTATCATACTTATTTTTTTTTAAAGGAAAAGGTGCTTTTCTTTAATTACTCGCACATCTTTGAGATAAAGAACTGTTAATAAAATGTACGTGTCCATCATTATTTATTATTACAAACTAAAGAGAAACTAGCAATATGTCTGAGGTACAGGGATTTTAAAACACTACATTTTGAAGACAAAAACAGAATGAACATTAAATTTCTGAACATATCTAGGTATACCTTTATCTCTAATCAGCTAAACAGATGCATCTGGAAGGACACAACAGAGATGACTTCTACATTTCAGGTCGGTCTTATGGAATAGCATTGTCACTAACGTTCAAATGACTTTAACCCTACTTATGTATCAAAACCTCTTTACAAATAGCTTTTCCCTCAAATATTGGGTCAAACATGGCGTGGCGTGGCGTGGCGTGGCGTGGCGTGGCATAGCATAGCAGAATACAATATAGAATAGAATAGAATAGAACAGAACATAACAGAACAGAACAGAACAGAATAGAATATTGGCCATGTATTGTGTATGATTGGACACACAAGAAATTTGTCTCTGGTGCATACATTCTCAGTACAAGCAATACATGCGACAAGCGATAAATCATAATAATAATTTTCATCATAAATCATAAGATACAACACTCAGTGATAGTTATAGGAGACTAAATACTAAAAAGCATTTTAGATACTAAAGAGACTTTGCACACATCTTGACTAATTTTTAAATTTTTTAAAAAACCTTTTGTTTTGTGTGTGTGTGTGAATGTGTGAAGTGCCTAGCACCAGCGATGGGTTGCTCCTGGTTTGGACCGGCTCTTAGAATCAGTAGTGGCAGCAGCAGAAGGCTCCGCCCACCCACCCAAGATGCTTCTGTGCATGCACAGAAGCTTCTGCACATGTGCAGAAATGTTGTACATGTGTGCAAGCACACACACGAACTGGTGGCAAAATTATTTACATCCCACCATTGTCTTGCACATTGTTTTTTTAATATTTCAGTGTTTTTTGCTATTGCATACTGTTTACATTTGTATACAGCATTATGAATCACTGGAGGGCCATATACAGTAAGTTTGTTTCATAAAATAAATAAATAAATACATGTTTTGCACCTCCCTCCACATAAAGGATCTTAATGGTGTGTTTATTTAACAAGCTACTGTTATAAAACTTTTAGCAAGTGATTGTTTGTGTTAAATGAGTTTTCAAATGTTTCACATATGGTTTTCATGTAATATTTTTGTCTCATTCAAGCATTTACAAATTGTTAAGTAAGCTTTAGCCATCAAGACAATTATTCCAGTTATAAAAACAACGGAAATGTAGGGCTATTTACAGATTCTAATGATTTCCACATGATTACATGGCTTTTTTCACCTGCCAATGCCATTTGTATTAACAGAACCTTTATACAACTATTGTATAGAGGATCACAAGAATTACCGTAACTTGATTCAGAGACACATTTGTCAGAAGAAAAATTATGTGTCTTGGACAAGCTGCAATTCTGTATCTGGTGTCTGAATGCAAATAGTAATTTATATTACTTTTGGTTTGGTTTAGGGATTTGGAGGGCTGTCCATAGCAGCAAATTGGTCTTTTTTATGTCGATAGTGTTTTGTCGGGGTCTCTGGTCCTCCCAAAAATTCACAGGTACAAATTTCAGACACACACACGTTTGAAAATTCAAAACAATGTTCTTTATAATGAAAATTCACTTAAACTAAGCACTCTTTTGGTATAGCAAAGAGCACTGGTAATTTGTACAAGTCCCTTATCAGTTCTGTGATACTTAGCTTGCAGCTGTGAGGCAATTCACAGTCCTTCTTTCACAAAGTGAAACACACTTTGTTCTGGTTTAGTTTCAAAGTGGGGAAAAATCAGCACACAAAAGGTCAAAGTCAGTAAAGCAGTCACAAAACACAACGATAAGATAATCCTCCACAATGGCCAAATCCACAGGCTGCTATTTAAAGCAGCCTCACTAATTACCACAGCCCCACCCAACCACAGGTGGCCTCATTTTCTTTGATAATAATCTCTCAGTTGTTGTTGCCTATGCATCGCTCTCCGCATGCATGGCTGTATCATTAACTCTTGTTCCGAATCCAAGGAGGAGCTAGATAATTGATCTCCTTCTGAGCTGTCTGCCACACTCTCCTCCTCCCTGTCACTCATGTCTTCTTGGTCAGAGGAGCCTTCATCATCAGATTCCACCGGGGGCAAAACAGGCCTGCAGCATGTGGATGTCTCCCCCACATCCACAGTCCTTGGGGCAGGAGCTGGGCCAGAGCTAACCACAACAGATAGTCATGAACATTGGGCCTTCCCCAAGAAATACAGTTCAGTGTTGAGAAATATAGAATGCTGCACTTTGGTAGGAAACATCAGAAGATAGGTAATAACTGTGGGGAGGATCTGAATGTGATGGACCACAGGTAAACATGAATAATTTGCGGGCTGTTACAGAAAAACAGCCAATACAATCTCAGATCAAACACTGACTCTACACTGTTTTGATCAGATCATGGGTGGGTTCCTCCCAGTTCAGCCTGCATTGCCCAAACCAGTAGTGACCTGCTGGTGATGTCACAGAATCGATTCGGTTGGTGCTGGTCTGTGGGTGCCGCCATCTTTTTTTGATTTTTTTTAAAGTGAATTTCTCCTTGTATGGTTTCTCCTCTTCTGCTGTTTGAAAAGGGACCCTCCCATCTCCCCTGGGTTAATGCTGGCCTTTATTTCTTCACCCGAGGCATAGCTTATCGGCTCCTCAGCTGTGTTTCAGGCTGATTCCTGTTATTGAGCATGTGCGGAATTAAAATTGTACAAGGGGGCACATGAGAAACATCATGATGCAAAACAGTGATGAAGGTAAGTGGAACCCACCCCTGGTCAGACCTCACTTGTAATGCTGTGTCCAGGTTTGGTCACTATATTACAATGCTGAGAAATGGCGCAGAATGGTTAACAGAACATAACTGTTACATTTAAATAAAAGGATAGAAGGTTAAAAGAAAATATAACACGGACTTCCAATACTGTCATAGGCTGTCACAGGGAAGATTTAGTCTCTGTTGTACTTGAGGATAAAAGTACCAATTGGTGGAAGTTCTAGAGAGAAGAACCAATCTCAAAATAAGGATTATTTTCCAATGATGTTTCCATCATACTCCATGTGCCTGCCATGGTGGATTCTATTTACGTTCCCCACCGATTCGTATCACAATTGATGTGTGCGTCCCTTCATGGAAAATAATCAAAAAATAGCTTTTGCACATGCGCAGAAGCAAAATCAAAGATGGCAGCACCCATGGACTGACACCAACAGAACCGGCTCCATGTAATCATCACCAGTTTACTAACGGTTCTAAAGAACCAGTTAGAATCGGTAGGAACCCACCTCTGGTCCTTGTATCAATATGCATTGCTTGTTTTTACATGCATAAACTAATGCAAATTTACTCTTTTTTTTGTTTCTTAGTTTTACAAATTTCATTCACTAAAAGCTGTTTAAAGATGTACATGTTGTCTGTTCTTATATAATGCACATCTTGGATTCATACAATCTCTAGAAGTATTTGTAGGGATCAAAAATTCAGGAAGGTAATTGTAACAGTGCAATTAAAGAACCCCCTCCACCACTTCTGTTAATAAATCATACAAACATGCCCAGTCATTTTGTGGCTTGTTTGGTTACAGTTTAGCCAGTTGGATGAAACCAAACGCCATGATTTATTACATAGTTTATTTTGCAAACTTGGCCAATTATGAGTTGCACAATAATTAATTATAAAGTTAGAAATAGCTTACTACAACATGTGAACCAAATTATGCATTGGGTTCATAAGTGTGCATTACACAGAAACACATCTTATTTACTTTGGCCACGTAATGCAGGAAAATTCACTAGAAAAGGTGATTATGTTGAAAAGAGTTATGACAAAAGGAAACCAGAACATCAAAGAACATGGTGGCTGGACAGTAACAAAGTTTACACCAGTCAAAGTACAGAAAAACTCGAAGAAATAATTCTTTATAATTAAGAAGAACTTCTTGAATGAAAAGCGAAATGCCTTCAAAGAAAAAATATGAAAGTCCAGTTGCGTCCTGAAAAAGCTCCTTTGGGACAATCACAACCTGGATGACTGATAATCTCTACAGACTCAAAGAAATAATGCAAGATTGGAAGATATGGAGTGACCTGGCCCATGGAATCAGCAAGTGCTGGATTCAACAGAATGGATAACTTCATCATCATCACACAGAGACATAGACTCACATACAGAGATTGCATTTTGGTTTTAACCAGCCTTCATGGTTAACGGTAGAGTATGTTTCAAAATCCTACTACAAGGTAGGAATTACCAGTGTACTTAGAGGATAAGCTCATTTGCAGATAAGCTAATCTTTGAAGTTTCAATCAAAATACCATGAAAAACGTGTCACCTGTAGATAAGCCAACCTTAGAAGTTTTACCACAGCAAAAGCTGCAAACATCATAATTTATAAAATTGTACAATTTTAAGGCTTTGACGGTGTATTAAAAACTGAGCTAATGTCCACAGATAAACCAAACCCTTTTTGAATGTGTTTTGGAAACTAAAATTTTCATCTTATCTGGGAATATATACAATATAGAGACTGGGAAGGAGAATTCACTCATATTGAATCCTAACAATTGTATTTAAATCTAACCAATAATAAAATAAATGAAGCTATTAACCTAGGAAAATAGAACTAATATATAATATTCACACAAAATGTAGAATTCAGAATTGCAGAATTATTGGTGTTTATAAAAGTGTCAGCAGAGATGGAATAAACATGATTTAAATAAATGATATGAGAAGTAATTTTTACTATTTGAGATTCAAAATGTTTTTATGCATAAAGCAAGGAAGCAAACAAAAATAGAAGGGAGATCTAATATAAAGAATAAAACTCAAGAAGTATTTCAATAGAGAAAGTTTTTATATTGTATGTGTGTTCTTCAGAGAACCAAACAAAATATTCCCCTTTGCCCTAGCAAACAATAAATCATCCGGAAATGTGCACAGATGAAATTTATTTTACCTTCAAAATCTATCAAATAGTGGAGGCCATCCTATTAATCTCTTTTATTAGATTGTTCAATATCTACATGTGGCAGTCACAGATGTTCTAGCATCATACATTTCAGCTGATGTTGATGAAAACATAAAACAAGTATGCTTTTATAGGCGAATCATTAGATTTTTGTGTTCTAGCTATATTATCCATCCATCTATCCATCCATCCATCCATCCATCCATCCATCCATCATCTATCTTTTCTATCCATCCATCTACCTACCATATTTTTGGGGGGGAGGGAGGGGGAAAGACGCACCGGATTATAAGACGCACCTAGATTTTAAAGGTGGAAAACAAGGAAAAAAGTATTCTAAACCAAATGGTGTAGTAATATATTATTTAATAAGGTACCAGTGTAGCAGAATACTTTTTACAATGATGTACATTTTTTACAAACTTCAAGCTTGACTCTTTTAAGACTTGTGGACTACAACTCTCAGAATTCCTTCTCCAGTCATGCTAGCTCAGGAATGGGAGTTGAAGTCCACAAGTCTTAAACTTGCCAAATTTTAATACCCTTGTACTGCTAATACCTAACCCGGGAGTCTTCAGCCTTGACAGTTTTAAAACTAGTGGACTTCAACTCCTAGAATTTCTCCTCCAGTCATGCTAGATGAGGTAATTAGAAGGAAAAAACAGCTCAATTCTTTTGAAAATACAAGCAAAAAATAGCCAATTTTTCACAAAAATAGAGGCATTTTTGTAATTCTCCAGTCCCCAGGAGCTCTCTGCAGGCTTCCCAGGTCCTTTGACCACCCCATTTTTGTGGGGGGAAAAACCCAGGCAAAAACCAGCCCATTATTCACAAAAACGGGGCCATTTTTACCATCCCTCAATACCATAGAAACATAGAAGATTGACAGCAGAAAAAGTCCTCATGGTCCATCAACAGTAGTCTGCCCTTATACTATTTCCTGTATTTTATCTTAGGATGGATATATGTTTATCCCAGGCATGTTTAAATTCAGTTACTGTGGATTTACCAACCACATCTGCTGGAAGTTGTACTCTTTCAGTAAAATAATATTTTCCCACATTGCTTCTGATCTTTCCCCCAACTAACCTCAGATTGTGCCCCTTGTTCTTGTGTTCACTTTCCTATTAAAAACACTTCCCTCCTGAACCTTATTTAGCCCTTTAACATATTTAAATGTTATACCAAGAAGCTCTCTGCAGGCTTCCAGACCTTCTACCCCAAAACAGGATTCAGGGGTGGGGCTTCTGGACAGCAAAAATGGCTTTATTTTGTATATAAGACACACTGACATTTCCACCCTCTTTTGGGGAGGAGGGGAGAAGGTGAATAATATACTCCAAAAAATCAATCCATCCAACTCAAGGTAACATGTAATTTTTCTACTTTTTATTGTTATTGTTATCCTGACAACAAGAACTCAGTGAGACAATGTGACTGGTCCAACTCATCCAACTGGTTTTCTTGCCTAAAGTGGGACTAGAATTAACTTTTTCCCTGTTTCTAAACCAACAACTGAACCGCTAGACTTCCTTATTTTTAAATTTAAACATAAATCATAAAACTTAAAGGCTATGCTTAAGTCTTCTTTTCAGAGAGCTTAATTTTCAAGATATTCTATTAATCTAGGTTATAGAGTTTAATTATAGCAGTTTTGCCATAATTATCTGGTTTCAGATCTGACCATGCATTTGCTGCTATAATTAAGAACATTAGTATACACAGTGCCATGCTGTACATAAATTCAAACCTATTTCTGTAGAAACTATACATATCAAATTCACGGTAGTTCACTTTTAAAGAGTGCAAGATTTAAGGTCTGACACCTAAATTTATTTCCCCATAAACAATTTTTAAAACAATGCTTTTAAATTGGTTCTATGTACTGTATTTGCTAAATGTACAACCAGGTATATATTGACTGGTCATTCCTTTATTTGTTTGTTTTGTTTTGTTTTGTCTGTCTGTCTGTCTGTCTGTCTGTCTGTCTGTCTGTCTGTCTGTCTGTCTGTCTGTCTGTCTGTCTGTCTGTCTGTCTGTCTGTCTATCTATCTATCTATCTATCTATCTATCTATCTATCTATCTATCTATCTGTTGGATTTGTATGCCGCCCCTCTCCGTAGACTCGGGGCAGCTAACAACAATGATAAAAACAGCATGTAACAATCCAATCCAAGTGTATCCAGAGTTCCCCAATTCCCAGCCCATGACCTAGTAATGGTCCCTGACCTGTTGGCAACTGGGCCATGCAAGTGGCAGGCAAATGCACAAAGCTTCATATGTACACACAAAATCATCCTTTCCCCCCGATGCTGCTGCTGCCAGTCTGTGAAGTCAGAAAGGTTGAGTACCATTCTTATACACCACTCCGCTTCTCTGATTTTTCCATATTGAATGCATGAAAGAAGTATCTATCCATATACCTTAATCAGCCGTACCTCGGAAAACTGAATTTGATTTGATTTGATTTTATTGGATTTGTATGCCGCCCCTCTCCGCAGACTCGGGGCGGCTAACAACAGTAGTAAACAGCATATGACAATCCAATATAAACAGTTAAAAACCCCTATTGTAAAACCAACATACATACAGATATACCATGCATAAAATTGTAAAGGCCTAGGGCAGCGGTCCCCAAACTACAGCCCGGGGGCTGGATGTGGCCCGCTGAGGCAATTTATCCAGCCTGCGGCAGCCCACAAGATTTTATCAATAGATATAATAAGCTCCCGAATCTCCTGTCAACTCACTGCGGTCTGCTGCTGAGCGAGGAGGCGGTACAGAGGCAAAGGGCAGGGAGGATAGGAGGGAGATAGAGAGGGAGGGAGAGAGAGAGAGAAAGAAAGAGGGAGAGATACAAAGAGGGAGAGAGAAAGAGAATGAGTGAGCGAAAGAAAGAGAGAGAGGGACAGAGAAAGAGAGAGAGAAAGAGGGAAAGATAGAGAGAAAGAGAGAAAGGGGGATAGATGGAAATAGTGAGAGAGAGAGAGAAAAGAGAAAAATGAGAAAATGATGGAGAGAAAACGAGGGAGAGGAAAATGAAACAAATGAGAGAGAAGGAAGAAAAGAGAGAGGGAAGAGAGAAATGGAGAGGAGGGAGGGAGGGAGGGAAGGAGAAATGGAGGGAGTTTGTTGATTTAAGTTTAAATTTACTTGTTAATAAAGAAGTATAAATTTCTTTATTACTTAATTATTTAATTACTTCTTTATTTTAAATATTGTATTTGTTCCCATTTTGTTTTTTTACTTTAAATAAGATTTGTGCAGTGTGTATAGGGATTTGTTCATTGGGTTTTTTTATAGTCCGGCCCTCCAACAGTCTGAGGGACAGTAAACTGGCCCCCTGTGTAAAAAGTTTGGGGATCCCTGGCCTAGGGGGAAAGAGTATCTCAATTCTCAATATTACCCCCACCCCCGCCGCCGCCTTAGGATACATGGAAAAATTAGTAGTTTTATAAGAAATATTTGGGGAAATAATTATTAGAAAAATATTTGTGATATTTTTGTAGTAATCTGGATTTGTATTATGTTTTTATTAATATTTAGATAATGTTGCTTTGAGCTGGTCCTATAAATCATTATTTATAGCTATCCATCTCATTCCAGGATATGCCTAAGTTCTGGTACTACGATCATTTTTGGCCTTTCACTGAAGGTCCTGCTTTATAAGGGCTTAAAAACTGATAGATTGCCTGCAAATAGCATAACTACGGTCTGGGCTCATGTTGTTTGTTGTATTCACTGACACTGCAAGTGGTCTTAATGAGTTTCTCATTTACCAGCTGCAAAACAACCTGTCTTGTTGGCAGTTAGCAACACCAATCAGGCACTCGTTCCGATTTTTTCCTCCATTTATGTTACATACTTTTTGGCACAATCCTATCAACAGGTGAGAGGACAACTTGGGTGACTTTGATTTTAAGCTTGAAAGAAAGGAAGAAAGATCTAAAAAGCTAAGTATTGGCCAATGTGATCAGATTGGCCTTTGGAAGCTGTCATTGGCATTGTGCGGGCAACAGACAATATTTTCCTATTTTCTTCATTTCCTCTGCAGGCATTTGTGGCAGATTGTGAGTTAATACATAGAAGATATAAAAATACTGCATATTTATGTTAACATTTTGCTAACTGTTAGTTTTATTTCTGCAACCATGTAATTCAACTCAACTCAACGAAATGGGATAATTTCCACTTGGCAGCTTGAAATTTTCCACTTGGGCTGACTGTTTCCTTCTAGTTACCCTTGCATCCAAGGTCTAAACTCCTAGTTAAGGCACTGCCAAATGAGTTGGCAGCTAAATTAATCATGCCTGTTATACAGCAGGACTGTAAAAACATACTATCAAAAAATCCAGGCAATGATTCTCCGAAATAAACACTGAATCTCTAATACTATATGCCTGAATCAAAATGTTTATATAAGATTTTCGATTACCTCAGTGTGGGAATCTACCTAAAATTGCTGTGAGGACTTTGTATTGAATACTTACTTCCAGGAACAACAAGCATACTATATGCATCTATGCGGACTATTTATTTTTTTATTTTTATTTGATTTTTAGCTGCAGGATTTCACTGTTATCTGGTAAAGATAGTTCAGTTTGTTCAAGTTCGTTCAGTGCAAAAAGAAGAAATGGAAATGAGATAATAAAAACAGTTAAAAAGAATTCAGCTTATTTAAAACTATTCCAAATGGAAGAAGATAGCTTTATTTCATTGTTTTCTGAAGACTTCCATAAAATATACTTAGGGGATCCACATGAGATATAACCTAGTTAGCATTATAGTATGCTGAAATGTACCGTATTTTTCAGTGTATAAGACACATCTTTTTCCTCCCTAAAAGAGGCTGATAATTACAGTGCATCTTATACTCTGAATGTAGCTTCCCCCCCCCCCAGCCCTGACTAACTACTAATGATCTTCCCAGCTCTTACCTTGCAGGCTCTTTCATTGTTTCTCTCTGCAAAGAACGTTTTCCAAGCCCTAAGTCTTTGCAGGGTTTTTTTCATTACTCTAACTTGCTCTGAGTAAGTTTCTTTCCATCCATAATCAGTTGGTAACAATGTTCCCAGCTTTTACCAGCTTGCAAGCTCTTTCATTGTTACTCTCTGCCAAGAATGTATTCCAAGCCCTGTCTTTGTAGGGGTTTTTCCATTGCTTTATTTGCTCCAGATGTTTCTTTCCAGCCCTAACCAGGTGTTAATGATGTTCTCAGCTCTTACCCACTTGCAAGCCCTTTCACTGTTACTCTCTGAAATGAAGAATGTTTTCCAAGCCCTAAGTCTTTGCAGGGTTTTCTACATTGCTCTACTTGCTCAGACTGTTTCTTTCCAGGTGCTAATGATGTTCCCAGCTCTTACTGGCTTGCAAGCTCTTTCAATGTCAGTCTCTCAGAATGATTTTTTTAAACCCTTAGCCAGGGGATAAAATAATGTGCTGAAGCTGAGTAGACCAAGGACACTAGACAGATGAATACCTGGTAAGCAGATTCTTTTCCCTATTTTCTTCCCCCAAAACTAAGGTTGGTTCCAAGGCATCAGAATAGAAGCTTTAGTTCATAACACCATTAGGTGGGACTAAAACACATTTGCCTTTTCCCATAATTTTAGGCGACCCCTGTGAAACAGTTGTTTGACCCCCAATGTACAAAGTTGAATGTGCACAACAGCGTGTGAAATTGATTGTCAATCAGTGTTGCTTCCTAAGTGGACAGTTTGATTTCACAGACATTTGATTTACTTGAAGTTATATTGTGTTGTTTAAATGTTCCCTTTATTTTTTGAGCACTGTATATTGTTTTCACATATATATGAAAAAGAGTAATGCTGCTTTTGTCACATTGTAAAAGGCAAAAAGGTGCAGCAGATGCATTTGCATAAACGTCCACAAAACAAATGTTACAAGAAGACTAAGTAAGGCAAAGGGAATTTCTCCATCCAAAATATTAAAAAAATAGAAACAGGCAGCTTATTTAATATATATTATATATATTCATACATTATACATCCACCTGAATTCTCTTTAGTCCATAAGAAATTGCATTGCTGATACAATTGGATTTAATTTTCACACTTTATATTTAGCTCTCCATGTCCCCGGACTCTAGGACACTGGATAACAGTACTGGACTATGCTATTCTGTAAGATGTCAGACCACCTAAAATTATGTCTCCTGAGTTCCCATAATTCACAGCCTCTCAGCTATTGCAAGAGAAAGAATTATGGATTTTATTTTCATGCACTGGAAAAATAGTTTTGAGATGTTTATAAACTCAGGAAAAAAAATGATAAATTTCAAAGGACTCAATCAAAAATATTGTAAACATATTTTCCTTCATCTTCAAGAAATACTGTTGCTACCCAATCACAACCACATCTAAATCTTGAATTTCTGATAGTGCATCTATTACATCAGTTGTTTTTATTTTCTTCTTTTCATTTCCCACAAACTTTCTTCTTTGGACATTGAAAATGTCAGTCTTTGCTAGGATTCTATTAATTGGATTAAAAAGTGGGATTTTCTTACAAAACAAAAGAGGCTGAAAAGTGAGCTCTCCTTCTGTGACTGGTTTTAAAAAAAGCTATACCAGCTAAAAACTAGTTTGTTTTTAATATAGTCTTGAAATCTGGGGCTTATGGATTACCTGGATTTAACACTAAAGGAATCTAACTGCATTTATCCTCTAGCAATCCATCAATATACCTCACTATATACTAGCTACATACCTCGCTGCAATTTTAGAAACTATTCTGAAGGATATTGTGATATTAGTTTTGGAAAAAGCTCAAAATGATGCCTGCAGAATAGATCATGAGAATGTTTCCTTACAAGGCCACAATTCCCTTGTGTGATACTGAAAGTCACCCATATACAGTGATCCCCCGAGTTTCGCGATCTCGATCTTTGCGAAACGCTATATCGCGATTTTTCCACCCGATGACGTCACTCCCTTCCTTTCTCATCTTTCTTTCTCTCTCTCTTTCTCTATCTTGCTTCTTCCTCTCTCACACTCTCTTCCTCCGTCTCTCATCTCTTTCTTTCCTTCTCTCTCTTTCTCTATCTCTCCCCCTCTTGCTCTCGAGCGGCGGGCGGCACCCAGGGAAGGTTCCTTCGGCCGCCCACCAGCTGATCTGCTCGGCAGGGCAGTAGCAGCGAGGAGCCGAAGATGGGGTTTCCCCTTTGCGTGGGCAACGGGGAAACCCCATCTTCGGCTCCTCGCTGCTACTGCGCTGCTGAGCAGATCAGCTGCTGGGCGGCCGAAGGAACCTTCCCTGGGTCTTCAACTGCCAGAGCGGCGGCCAAGCGGTGGGCGGACAAGCGGCGGACAAGCGGTGGGCGGACAAGAAAAGCGGCGGCCGGACAAGCAGAAAAGCGGCGGACAAGCTGAAAAGCGGCGGACAAGAAAAGCGGCGGCCGGACAAGCGGAAAAGCGGCGGACAAGTGGCGGGTGGTAAAGCGGTGGCCGGACAAGCGGACAAGCAGCGGACAAGCTGAAAAGCGGCGGACAAGCGGGCAGGCAGGCGGCTCCTCAGCTGCTGGGTCTTCCCAGGTGCGGAAGTAAAAACACCATCTGCACATGCGCGGCCATGGAAAAAGGGGTGCGCATCCGCAGATGGTGTTTTTACTTCCACACCACTACATCCTGAAAAATCGATTATCGCGAGGGGTCTTGGAACGGAACCCTCGCGATAATCGGGGGATCACTGTATTCATTATTTAATAAAGATGATGATGATGATGATAATAATAATAATAATAATAATAACAACAACTACTACTACTACTGTGGGGACTTCAGACAGACAGAATTTTGGAACATAATACACCAGATATCATGATTGTGGAGAAAAAGAAAGTATGGATCATCGACATCACAATCCCAGCAGAATTGAGGAGAAGCAGTTAGAGAAATTTGTGAAATATAGAAGACCATCCCTTCACAACCCCAGGCCTGCTGACATAGATGTTTTAAGCACTTTTCTGAAGGCGAGGAAAGTGGGGGCAATACGAATCTCTGCGGGGAGTTGGTTCTAGAAGAGCAGGGCCACAACAGAGAAGACTCTCCCGCCAGCATTGTTTGGTGGATGGGGCCTGGAAAAGGCCAACTTTGTGTGACCTAATCAGTTGCTGGGGCATGTGAGGCAGATGACGGTCCCGTAAATAATCTGGTCCTATTTAATGCTGATGATTTAGTACTATTAAAGTACAGCATAATGAGAAATCAAACCATCCCCAGCTTTCTTTCCGAATATTTTCCTGGCAGCTATTAAGCTAGAAGTCCTACCATTAACAAAACAATTCAGTCACTGCAGCAGAGATAGATGAAATGGAGCAGGTAAATCAGCCACTGACATTTGCATTACTCGATAACTAATCTAGAAGCCTGAGCCATATTATGCTTCCAATGTGGAGAAATATGTTTGATTATTAATTATGACATTTAGAGAATGGCTTCCTTTGTCATTTTAAAAGCCAATCTGAATTGCATGCAAAAAAGCTGGGCAAGTGAAAAATGTTTTTGATAGAATTCTGCCACATCTAATTTAATCCGTTGATGGAAATCTCTTGGGATGTATTGATTTTGGATGCAATGTTCTTTTTAAAAAGATTGATTTGCAAAGACATAGAGAAAAAGGTAGCATTAATGCAAACCCATCAAACACAATTGTGATGATAGAAGTTTGATATAAATATTCATAATGCTAATTACAAGATTTGTCCTAGTTAGCCCAGGAATGGTCTAATTAGGAAAACATACTGTAAAAAAATAGAATGAATTGTAAGATTTTGATGATAAAGTCTGTTTTGTTTGATCTTGTAAAGGTAATCCTTGATTAGTTATAGTAATTGGGACTGGAGATTTTATTGCTAAACAAAACAATGCAGTCATAAACATTTGATGTCATTGATTATATCACTTAACAGCAGCAATCCTGGTGAACCCTTTTGCCATAGTTAAGCAATGGTCATGGATCCAAAAGTGAGGACTTTACCTATCAGAACTTGCAACTTCCTGCTTGCTTCGAACAAGCAAAGTCAATAGGGAAGCCACCACCAAAGTTGTAACCCGCAGTCATAATAAGCATTTCCTCAGGCACTTCACAAATAGGCAGGCAGGCAGGTGAAGGATAGGAATACAGGAGGAGGAGGTGCTTTAGGCACACAAGCACTACAAGAAAAACCAGCAGATCCAGGAGTGATTTATGGGAGTGACATTGATCTTCCCTGTAAACTTCCCCATTAAGTTTGCTTGTGGAATCTGGTGGAAACTTGAAATTGCTAATTGTGTGACTGCCAGTTTCATAAGTGTGAGACAATTGTTAAATTCCCATATTGCAATCACATGATTGTGAGGGCCCTTTGACACTAGAACTTCAAGGACTGCTATATTCAGTGCTGCTATAACTTCAAATGGTCATCAAGACTTCCTGCATGGGTATTTTGTAATGCCACAAAATATTTGCAAGTGTTCTAATTTTGAGGAAATGAATGTAACATTCAAAATCTTAATTTATGAAAGGAAAGACATGATAAATTGAGATTGAAATCTTACAGCTGTCATAGAGAAGAAAGCAAGCATCTCAATATGTTTGATTTTAGGTTCAATGAAATTTGGAAATAAATTTTAGTACATGAATGGATTTTAACATCACAAAAATGAAACCTCAGCTTTTAAATATATTTTAGTTTATAGACTATATCTTACTTTCCTAGGAGATCTTTGTTTGAACTCAATGGAATTAATGTGTACACATATATGTGTATGATCACATTGGAATCCTTAAGAAGGAGAAGGTGCTGGTCTTAAAAATGCTTGCTATGCTTACAGGTAAATACCTCATTATTACAACAAGTAGATATTCTGCTAAGAAATATTCATACATACAGTATATTGACTGTATTTGGGTTTGTGTATGACAAGAAGGTGCAGCTGAAATCAATGGATTTATAACCATAATGTTTTAATAGAGATATAAAAAAGAAGCATCAACTCTTATGTTTGATTGACTTTAAAATTGAACTCCTAATTACAGATGTTTTCCCAGTGCTATTTGAAAATGATCTAACACTTAAACAGCAAGAAAAATAATAATTAAAATTACAGACAGTTAAAATGATTGTAAAGAAAACAAAGTTGGAAGGAACAAGAAAAACTGGGTCCCTTGGGAAGTGATATTAAAGTTGAGAGCTGTCCTACAATATTTGACAGAGCTTCTAGCATTTCTGTAATGGTTCCTTTGAGTACACGCTTGGTACAATATTTCAGCATTTCTCATAACTCATCTAATCCACTCATTTTGTCTATCACATCTTGTCTAACTCACTAATCCAAAGACGGACAAGTTATTTCAGAAGACAGATTTGAACGGTAGTACCAGTTTATTGCCATGGGGAATGAAATATACTGCTCAAAAAATAAAGGGAACACTAAAATAACACATCCTAGATCCCAATGAATGAAATATTCTCATTGAATATTTTGTTCGGTGCAAAGTTGAATGTGCACAACAGCATGTGAAATTGATTGTCAATCAATGTTGCTACCTAAGTGGAAAGTTTGATTTCACCGAAGTTTGATTTACTTAGACTTATATTGTGTTGTTTATGTGTTCCCTTTATTTTTTTTTTAGCAGCGTATGTATATGCTTTCTCATTGAGACATGCATGAAATAATTTAAAAAAAATATCTAATATCACATTTCAGTACCAATTAGATATTTGTTCAGTTGCATAATTTTTCTGATTTTGTATGCCAATATTTTGAATATTCCATCTTTCAAAATAATTATTTAAGGCTTTAGCAAGGCACTCTCACCCCAAACACACTAGCACCTGCTTCAATGTGTTAAGGATATATTTCCACTGGTATCACAATTAGCAGACAACTTTTCTGAAGTGCTTTATTCACGGGGGACCATTGGGTGAGCAGCTGTTGGGTGGCGGGTGGTGGAGGCTTCCTACAAATGAAGTCAATTTTAACATTTGTTCATGCTGGTATTTCAACAACATTTGTTAATAGGCATGACTGACTGACCATTCTAATTTTGTACACTAGGAAGATATAATGTAAAATGTCTGCCTTCCTTTATGCATTGTGAGCTGAGGTTCTTCTGATCACTTTGAAATTCAGTCAGGACATTCCCAATATAACGAATGTTTCAGTCTGCCATCATATATGTGACAGGCAACATGGCAGAACAATGATCAAGACAGCTGAAGATCAGATGTAGAATACTCTCAGCTGCTTGTAACTGCACACTATAACTTTCCCATAAAAAGTGGGACATTACATGGAAAGTCTTATCTGCTAATAATCTTTTGAAATTTATCCTTGCCTAGGGCCCGACTGAGAAATCCTCCTTCATTTTTTCTAATAGTTCTCACTCACATTGGTGAAAGAGTTTGCTTTTGAAATTCTTTTAAAGAAGAAGAGAATTTTGGAAAAATGTTTTGTAAGAAGAGGGAGGTGTCTTGCACTTATCTGGATAGTTAAATCTCAGGGAAAGATATTATGAGGGAACTTCACCCATTAAGCAAGCTGCCAGTCTAATCTTTTTCTTGGAAAATCTAGATAAAGCATTCAGCAAAAATATATTCACATGTGTTTTATATTAGTTCTGTATTTTAAATTAGTTCTGTTAAGATTTGAATTAATTGTTAGCTTCTACATTACTCAGGACAACTAGATGTTGTTTTAATTCAGGACAATTTAGCATGCTTTTATATTTATTTCAAAACTTTCAATATTGCAATGTATCATAAACTTATTGTGAATAAATAAATTGTATGTGTGTAGGATATGTGTGTAAAAAGGGTAGATACTTTCTAGGTAATTCACAGAGCCAACTGACCATTGTGTATATTCATTGCAGTTCTCATTTATGACATGTTGCTTTACTTTTCAGCAACTAAACACTGCAATATTTTTTTCCACAACAAGATTACTATATGTTTTTAGAACTCCTTCTGTTGTATCCTGAAATGGCTACCTTGTAACTCTGTAAATAGTTTGTTCCTCTTTCCAGCGCTGTCTGAGCCCAAGCAGGAAGTCGCTCCTGATTGGCTCAGACGCGGCCGGCTCTAGCTTTGGCGGGAACCGCAAAAGTATAAAAGAAGCGGTTTCTCCAGGCAGAGCCAGTCGGTACTCGCTGAATTGTCACTTTACCTTGCTGAGCTGTCACTTGTTCTCTGAGCTGAATAAAAGTACCGATTGCTCAAAACCCTGTCTCTGGGTCTACTTCACTGGCGACGAACGAACGGAAGAAACTTCGCGTGCAACATGGACAAAATCCAGATCGGCCAGGCTCCGGAACTCTTCGATCCCGAGAAAATGACATGGGACGAGTACATGGCCACCTTCGAGATATTCCTCGAGGCGGCGGGAATGCAGGACGCCGGAGCCGATCGCAGACGGGCTATTTTTCTTAACTACTGCGGCGCAGAGATCCGTAGACTTGCCCAAACTCTCACCGAACCAGAACAAGCAAGAACCACAGCGTGGGACGTCCTTCAACAGAAACTAGCGAGCCATTTCAAACCAACCAGACCAGCCATGGTTTACCGGCATCAATTTCACATGATGGCTCAGAGAGAAACCGAGTCGATCAGCCAATTTACAACGCGGCTTCGAACGGTACTTGCTCAATGCAAGTTTAAAGACCCGGAAGCTCGCCTCACCGACGCCTTGGTTTTCGGCATGAAGAGCAACACAGTGAGAAATAAACTCCTCACCGAAGAAGAGCCGACTCTACAAACCGTGATTAAATTAGCGCAAACCGCGGAAGCAGCCGACGCAGCGGCAAGAGAATTAAAAGAGCACGGAAGGCGAGAAATCATTGCCAAAATCGACGCCGAGTCTCCCAGCGCCATGGGAACAGACGACCGCAGCCAGCCAACTAGCAACGGGGACAACTGCCTCCTCCTGCAAGACCAGCCGAGACACCCTAGAGCTACTCACCCAGCCCCCTGCGCGGGCTGCCGGGGAAATCACCAGCGCCATCGATGCCCTTTCCGAGACGCTACTTGCCGCCGTTGCAACCGGAGAGGCCACATCGCCATCGCATGCAGGGCAACGGCACCAGAAGAAACTTTTGCCACACAACAATACCAGCGACCTCAAAACCAGCCCCCCCAATCGCGAGAAAGGAGACCGTTCCGCAACTCGGGTCAAAGGAACTACTCCACCGCTAACCGCGACTACAATAGAGGTAACTCTCAATTTTCCGTGAATAACACGGCAACCAAAAAGGGGGCTAAAATTGTTATCTCATTGTTACTAAATAACCAGCCTTGCTCAATGGAGCTGGATACGGGCTCGAGATATACCATCATGCCCTGGGAAAAATTTAAGCTATATATGCCTAATGTGTCTAAGGCTGACCTAATTCAAACCTCTTTGGTGATCAGAGACTTCCAAGGGGGGGTAATCTCGGTCCTGGGAACAGCAAATGTACCTATTGCATTCAAGAATGTTAAATGTACCCTTCCCATGCTTATTGTGACGGGGGCCAAACACTCCCTGCTAGGTCTAGCGTGGATGGAACCGTTGGGGATCGAAATTTCGGGTGTGTGTAATGTAAACTGTGATAATATGCCTAACTTTGTGAAAGAGTTCCCTGAAGTGTTCAGCCCCACCTTGGGATTGTATAAGGGACCCCCTATATCTTTCTCTATTGACCCCAAGGTCCCACCAGTTAGACTGAAACCTCGCAGGGTCCCCCTTCCGCTTCTCCCCAAGCTAGACATACAGCTGGACAAACTCATTAGTCAAGGTATCTTGGTCCCTGTGGAACAGGGGCCATGGGAAACTCCCATAGTGACACCCCTGAAGCCAGATGGCTCTTTAAGAGTTTGCGCTGATTACAAATCAACCCTGAATAAGGCACTCCAACACCACCCCTACCCCATCCCGGTTGTGCAACAACTCTTACACTCCCTGGGGGAGGGGAAAAGGTTCGCAAAGATCGACCTGGCGCAGGCTTACCAGCAACTTCCGGTCGATGAACAGACAGCAAACGCTCAAACGATTGTAACACACAGGGGGGCTTTCAAATGCACGAGGTTACAGTTTGGGGTAAGCATAGCCCCAGGAATATTCCAGAGCATCATGGAACGCCTATTGTCAGGGGTAAATGGGGCAATTCCATATTTTGATGACATCTTAATTGCAGGGGAAAACCAGGGACAAGTGAACAAAAGAATAAGGGAAGTACTTAAGAGGCTACAGGACAAAGGGTTACGAATCAAGCCTGATAAATGTGTCTGGGGAACTGACAGTATTGAATTCCTTGGGTATAAAATAGATAAAGAAGGTATCCACCCCACAACAGAGAAGCTGAGAGCAATTAGAGAAGCCCCAGAGCCACGAGATAAGAATGAGTTGCAGGCATTTTTGGGCCTCCTTAATTTTTATTCCGTTTTTTTAAAGCAGAAGGCAACAGTAGCAGAGCCTCTCCATCGTTTACTCCAGAAGGAAGCCCGCTGGACATGGGGGAAAACTGAACGTGAAGCTTTTTCTCAAATAAAAAATTTATTAACTTCTAAAAGTGTAGTAGTCCAATATAGTGCTTCACTACCCATTAGGCTCACGTGCGACGCTTCGCCGTACGGCATAGGAGGAGTCTTAGCTCACGTTCTACCTAATAAGACAGAGGCCCCAATAGCATTTTTTTCAAGAACCATGACCAGCACAGAGAGGAATTATAGCCAGTTAGACAAGGAGGCTCTAGCATTAGTGGCAGGGGTAAAGAAGTTTCACAATTACATTTTTGGAAGAAGCTTTGAGCTAGTCACTGACCACAAACCCCTACTAGGCCTGCTAGCCCCCAACAAGCCCACTCCACCTTTTATGTCTCCAAGACTAATCAGATGGGCTCTTTTCCTCTCAGGGTATCAGTATGAGCTCACCCACAAGGGGGGGAAGGAAATCAATCATGCAGACGGCCTCAGCAGATGCCCCATAGCAGACTTAGTAGAAGACCCTGTTCCTTCCACAGATGTGCTAATGATAGAACTCGAGGAAAACCCACTAACCACAGCAAAAGAGGTAGCTGCACACACGCAGCAAGATCAAATCCTTAAACAAGTGGTGAACTGTGTTCTAAAGGGATGGCAAAATGATATTGTTAAACCTGAATTGTGTGATTTCAAAAACAAAAGGCTTGAATTATCATATGTAAAAGGTTGTTTGCTGTGGGGGGATAGAGTGATCATCCCCAAACGCCTAAGGGAAAAGGTACTCAAAATGTTACACGTGGGCCATCCTGGGATTGTCAGGATGAAGAGCCTAGCAAGGGGGCATTTATGGTGGCCAGGGCTAGATGCTGATATTGAAAGTTGGGTTTCAAAGTGTGACCCGTGCCAAGAGTCAAGGCCCAGTCCCCCCAAAACAACTCCGGCTGAGTGGGAACAGCCTGCTGGTCCTTGGTCTAGGATCCACATTGATTTTGCTGGCCCAGTGGGGTCTCAGTACTTTTTAATAGTGGTTGATGCCTTCTCCAAATGGTTGGAAATAATAGCAATGAACAACATAACCACAAGTGCCACTATCAAGGTATTGAGCAGACTGTTTGCATCCCATGGTTGCCCCGATCTCTTAGTGTCTGACAATGGGCCACAGCTAACAGCCAGGCAATTCGAATTATTCCTAGATGGCCTAGGGGTCAGGCATGCCCTCATCTCGCCTTACTCGCCCTGGGCTAACGGGTTGGCAGAACGTTACGTACGGGTGGCAAAGGAGGCATTGCACAGGTCAGGCCCTGGGGATGTGCAACAGAACTTGGACCAATTCTTATTAACCCAGCACATTACCCCTAACTCGCACACACATGTAAGCCCTGCAGAATTATTGATGGGAAGAAAGTTGAGGTCACCATTAGACAGGTTAAATCCAAGGTTCTGTGTTAATAATAACCAAATGTGTATGAAACCAGAAAGAGAAATGTATTTGGGACAAAATGTATATGTAAAATGTTTTGATGGAAATGTAAACTGGATGAAGGGAATTATTGTTAAGCAAAACGCACCCAAGACTTATGTTGTTAAACTAGAGGATGGTCGTTTGTGGAAACGACACATAGACCACATTTGGAAACGAACTGAAAATCAATTGCCACAAACCGCTGACATGGACTCTCCCCCTTCAACAGACCTTAGTACATTGCCCGAACTAAGAAACACGCAAAGAGACTTATCGGGCCAGGGGGAACCATCCAGCGACGCCGAGCCATCCTCGTCCTCCGAAGCCTTCGTTGGGCCCGCCAGGCCAAGTCCGCCGCACCGGGAGAGCGGCGGCGAGCCATCCTCCACAGTCAGTGGCGAAGGAGAAATTGAACTGCGCAGGTCAGCGCGAGAGCCTCGGAGGCCTCACCGATTGGACGACTTCGTCACATGGCTTTCTTGATGGATGAGTCCAACTATGAGGGGAGGGGTGTTGTATCCTGAAATGGCTACCTTGTAACTCTGTAAATAGTTTGTTCCTCTTTCCAGCGCTGTCTGAGCCCAAGCAGGAAGTCGCTCCTGATTGGCTCAGACGCGGCCGGCTCTAGCTTTGGCGGGAACCGCAAAAGTATAAAAGAAGCGGTTTCTCCAGGCAGAGCCAGTCGGTACTCGCTGAATTGTCACTTTACCTTGCTGAGCTGTCACTTGTTCTCTGAGCTGAATAAAAGTACCGATTGCTCAAAACCCTGTCTCTGGGTCTACTTCACCTTCCCTTATAAATTATTTCTGTCCCATCCTTCAGAGTATAATTATTTCCATCTTTTCATCACAGAAAAATCATTAATGGCAGTATTTCTTTTAGCTCCTCTTTGTTGTTATTAAGGGAGTACAATGATAGCTCAGCAACAATCTGGGAACTGTGACAGAAGCAGCAAAAGCAATTCTAATGAAGTAAATTTGACCAAAAAATCCCCAGAGATTAGGAATGTATTTATTTATGCAATTCATTTTTTTTGAGATCTAAACAAAGCTGTCAGAAAAAAATTGCCTTTTTCACACAACTGAGTCTACTATCAATGTGATATGATAAATGTGGCAAAATAAAGGAGTCATCGGAGAGGGGTGGCAAATGAATGAATGAATGAATGAATGAATGAATGAATGAATGAACCGTAGAAATGGTGGTAGACTTTAGGAGAAACCCTTCCACCTCTCACAATACTAGACAACACAGTATCAACAGTAGAGACCTTCAAATTTCTAGGTTCTATCATATCTCAAGACCTAAAATGGTCACCTAACATCAAAAATGTCATCAAAAAAGCACAACAAAGAATGTTCTTTCTGCACCAGCTCAGGAAGCTCAAACTGCCCAAGGAGCTGCTGATACAGTTCTACAGAGGAAT
The DNA here is from genome assembly GCF_031021105.1 of Erythrolamprus reginae. Lineage (NCBI taxonomy): Eukaryota > Metazoa > Chordata > Lepidosauria > Squamata > Dipsadidae > Erythrolamprus > Erythrolamprus reginae. The sequence goes on from NC_091951.1 coordinate 293,917,127, forward strand.
CATTGAGTCTGTCATCTGCACATCTACAACTGTCTAGTTTGGTGCTGCAACCCAACAGGACCGACACAGACTTCAGAGGATAATCAGAACTGCAGAAAAAGCAATTGCTGCCAACCTGCCTTCCATTGAGGACCTGTATACTGCACGAGTCAAAAAGAGGGCGGGGAAAATATTTACTGACCCCTCACATCCTGGACACAAACTGTTTCAACTCCTACCCTCAAAACGTCACTACAGAGCACTGCACACCAAGAGAACTAGACACAAGAACAGTTTTTTTCCGAACGCCATCACTCTACTGAACAAATAATTCCCTCAACACTGTCAGACTTTCTACTAAATCTGCACTTGTATTCTACTAGTTTTTCTCATCATTCCTATCACCCATTTCCTCCCATGTTGACTGTATGACTGTAACTTGTTGCTTATATCTTAAGATTTTTATTAATATTGCTTCTTCATTGCTTATTTGACCCCTATGACAATCATTAAGTGTCGTACCACATGATTCTTGACAAATGTATATTTTATTTTATGTACGCTGAGAGCATATGCACCAAGACAAATTCCTTGTGTGTCCAATCACACTTGGCCAATAAATTCTATTCTTCTATTCTATTCTATTCTATTCTATGAATGAATGTTGACTTGTTGAATCCAGCAATTACAAGGGGAAGACAGTTTTGCCCTGCCTTGCTACTGAAGCAAACACTTTAGTTGTATGGATTTTCTCATAATGTCATAGAGCCAGATGTTAATCTGTAAGGATTTTAACAATTTAACATGCAGATATGACAAGTGAGAAATAAATGAATTACCGATGAATGCTATTGCTAAAAACTGTTCTTACACAAATATTTCCCAACTATGACAACTTCTGGAAGTATGGCTTCTAGTGTATAAAATTCTCCAGTCAGCATAGTCATTGCTGAGAATTAGGTGTACAGTGGTACGTCTACTTAAGAACTTAATTCGTTCCGTGATCAGGTTCTTAAGTAGAAAAGTTTGTAAGTAGAAGCAATTTTCCCCATAGGAATCAATGTAAAAGCAAATAATGAGTGCAAACCCATTAGGAAAGAAATAAAAGCTTGGAATTTGTGTGGGAGGAGGAGGAAGAAGAGGAGGAGGACAGTCGCTGCTGAAGGAAGAAGATAAGGTGAACGGAATAAAAAATATCCAAAACTTTAAGACTTTAAAAAAAAGGACTCTGTGGTGGCAAGGAGGAGCACACGCATTCCGTACACCCAGCACAAGGCTGCCTCCCATATACTGCACCACAGAGAGATACCCAGGTGGGCGAGAGGGGGGGAACCGAAAGGCGGCGGCTGCTGCTACCTGCTTCCTCTTTCTTCCCATGCTGAAGGGCTCCCCTGTTCTCTCGCTCGCTCGCTTTGTAGCCAATGCCTTGACTTCATTGTGGTGACTCCTTGGTTTGGCTGAAGCCAAGTTGATTCAGCCGGGGTGAAGCACCCTCTTTAGCCTTTCTGCACCCAGATGCTCTGGGAGGTAACCTTGCACCGGGTGCAAGGGAGGCAGCACGAGGGAGCCACCACAGTGAAGTGGTTTATTCCCTCTTCAAGCGCCCAGAGAAAGGAAAACGTTCCGTTCACTCTGGACTGCCAAAGCCCCCTTAAGCGCCACCAAAAGGCTCCTCTGGCAGCCTAGAAAAGCCTAAAATGGCCGGGATTAAATGGAAATGGCAGGAAACTGGCCGGGTCTTCATGCCGCTCTCAAATTTCCTGGGAAATTTTTCCAGACTCAGGTTCTTAAGTAGAAATTGGTCCTTAATAAGAAGAGGCAAAAAAATCTTGAACAACTGGTTCTTATCTAGAAAAGTCCTTAAGTACAGGCATTCTTAAGTAGAGATACCACTGTATTTAGATCTAGCATCGGCCCAAATGTGCTTTTTTCAAGAGGCAACTGAACTTTCTGTTATCATTGAGAAATTAGAGCTGTGCTTTCTGTAGGGATATTTTCTATCCTGTGTCCCTTTACTGTGGAACCGGTGTGGCGATGAGCCGGGGTGGTGCAGCAGGTGGAGTGCTGTACTGCAGGGCACTGAAGCTGACTGTAGATCTGATCTGTAGGTCAGCGGCTCAGATCTCGTCACCAGCTCAAGGTTAACTCAGCCTTCCATCCTTCAGAGGTGGGTAAAATGAGGACCCAGATTTGGGGGCAATATGCTGGCTCTGTTAAAAAGTGCTATTGCTAACATGTTGTAAGCCACCCTGAGTCTAAGGAGAAGGGCGGCATAAATATCAATCAATCAATCAATCAATCAATCAATCAATCAATCAATCAATCAACAAACAAACAAACCCAGGCGCAGGCTGGTGGAGATTGAGTCTGTGTTATCTGCCTTTCGAACTGAAGTGCAAATGGTTCCCGCAGTCTGCAATTTTTCAGGAAATTTTGCTACCATCTTTCCCACTTTTCCACTTTGTCTTCTATTACCTTTATTTTTTGTTGATTTTACTTTAATGTTTGTTGCATATCTACTATTCTTTCGTCAATTCCCTTAACCTTATCTTTGAATTCTCCCATCTGTGTTTTTAATTCTCCGTGTTGTTTTTTAGCTTCTTCTCTATTGTTTTCTAATGCTTTTGTCATTGAATCTTGGAGTTGTATCAGCATGTCTTGTATAGATTGTAGACTAGTTGCAGAACTTGGTTTATCTTTTGTTAACATTGCATCTAGCATCTTTTGATGTATTGGCGAGTCTATGTTTTGTTTTTCTAACTATTTCTAAAGGGTTGTCTTTTTCTGTGCATCTTCAGAGAACAAAGGCAAGGTTTTCCTATATACGGACTTGTGGGGAAGAGATCAGGGTGGCCACCTCCAACAGCTGATTTGGTAGTTTGTCTGTATTGTACTCTAAGAAATAAACTTCATTCTGCTTCAAGCAACTACCTATGTCCTGCATTCTTTTTCTTGTCCCAGTATGGAACAAACTGGATTTCTTTCTAACAGATTGACTATGTTGTTTTAAAAAATTATGTTTTAACTAATCTTAATTCTATTGCGTCCCCACTTGGGGATTGCCAGGAAAAAAATGAAATTACCTATTTCTACCAAAAACTTTCAGAGAGACTTTTTTTGTAAAACTGTTTTCAGCATTGATCATACTAGAATTGATGAACATTAATGATGAATATTACCTGTCCAAATAAAACATTCAGAATGAAACCTTTTGCCAAGTGCAAGCTTGTGCTATCCAATTTACAGAAGAATACAAAGAGTGGTTTCTAAGCAGCTTAAGCCAAACTGGAAGAGAAAGCTCTATTTTACAAAGGAGACAAATTTAAGAAAAATTGGATACAGATGTTTTTAAACAATTATGTGCTGTTCCTATAGTCTGAATGTATAATTATACAGTAGCACACTAGGAAATAAATAACTACTAAGATATTTTTTATAAATCTCTATGTTGACTTTGTTATAGTAATTTTGAAATGATTGTGCCCTTCTTTCTTTTCTCCCTCATTAGTTTTTATCTGTGTACACACACACACACACAAAGACAGAGGGGGAGAGAGAGAGGAAGAGAGAGGAAGGAGGGATGAAGTTTAGGTTCTTTCTTTAATTTATTTAATTTATTCATTCATATGTTTACCACAGTCCATAAGTCTAAAGCTATCTAAATATATAGGGACTACAACTTCGACCATGCTGTCTGAAGCGGGTTCTAGGTTATTGTTTTAAGTATTTAGAATATATATATATAGCCTCCAATCTCCTAATTATCTTTGTTGCTCTTCTCTGCACTCTTTCTAGAGTCTCCACATATACTGTACCTGTGCATTTTGTTTTTCTTGTCTAAATGTAGAACCTTACCTTTTTCACAATTAAATTTCATTTTCTTAGATAGAGCCCAATGTTCAAGTCTGTCAAGATCCTTCTGTATCTTGAGCCTAACTTCTGGAGTCTTTTATCTTCCTCTCAGTTTGGTATCATCTGCAAATTCAATGAGTTCCCCATCTATCCCCTCACCCAAGTCATTGATGAAGATGTGGAAGAGTACTGGGCCCAAAACAGAGTTTTGGGGTACTCCACTGCATACTTCCCTCTAGGTAGATGCATTTCCATCGAGCACTACACTTTGAGTGTGGTTGGTCAGCAGTTTTGAATCTATCTGGTGGTGTTGCTGTCTAACCCACATTTTTCTATTTTATCTAGTAGTAGGTTAAAGTAAGTCTACTTTATCAAATGCCTTACTAAAGTCCAAGTAAATTCTACCAACAGCATTCCTCTGGCCCACTAATTTTGTTATTTTGTCAAAGAATGCAATGACATTAGTCTGGCATGATCTGTTTTTGAGAGACCTATGTTGGCTTTTTGTTATTATTTTCTTTGCTTCTAGGTGTTCATTGCTTCATTGCTTGATTATCTTTTTCAGAATCTTCCCTGGTATTGAGGTCAGGCTGATAGATCTGTAGTTTCCTGGGTCTATCCCACCCTTTTAAAGATAGCAACTACATCAGCTCTTTTCCAACCATCTGGCAGTTCCCTGGTTCTCCAGGATCTTTGAATGGTATAGTTCAGTGGCCCTGGTGATTTGAACTCAACTAGGATAGACAGGTGTTCATTTACCATTTTCTTCCCTATTTTAACTAGTGTTCCTAATATGTTTTTTTGTGGTGCTGTTTTTGATAGATTGGACTGTTTTTTTCCATTTGTGTAAACACAGATGCAAAAGAATGAGTTAAGTAGCTCTGCTTTCTCCCTGTTGTTTGACACCTTCTTGCCACTTTCTCCCAGCAATGGACCAATTGTTTCCTTGAATTTTTTCCTATTTTTAATACGTTGGAAGAAGCTTTTTTTTTTGTTATTTTTTGCTTTTGTTGCAAGCCTTTGTTCATTTGAGCCTTAGCTTTCCTCATTTCATCTTTAAAGGCTTGGGTTGTTTGCTGTTATTCTGCATTAGTTATTTCTCTTTCCACTTTTTTACTTGTTCTTTTTGTCTTTCAATTTGTCAAAGAGTTCTTTTTGCAACCACGCTGGTTTATTTTTCTTCTTCATTGGTATTGTGCTAGATGGGCTTTTAAAATCTCACTTTTCAAAATTTCCCAAGCTTCTTAAATTGTTTTCTCCTTGAGGATTCTCATCTGTGGAATTCTTTCCAAGCTTCCCAAGTTTATTAAAATTAGCTATCTTAAAGTCCAAGACTCTAGTTTGACTTTGTTCTACTGCTTGCGTTTGCATAATGTTTGTTCTGTCTGGGTTTTCCCAGACCTCCACACCCACTGAAAAAACAGCCAGACACTCTGGTAAAATCCAAAAGTATTTTATAGCAGGAAAAAATAAGCACAAAGGAAAACCTGTCTTCACAGCAGACAGGTTACAATACGTTACAACAGGGTCCTGATGTCCAGTCAATTTCACAAGCTTCTTGCTGGCACCCCCCCCCCCCAAGGTTTCAATAGTCCAAGGCACAAACCAGGATTGTAGCCACCAAAGTTCACAGACAGGTCTCACGAATCTCCAAGATAAAACTCCACAAGCCAGGAAGGGTGGGGCCGCCTTTTATCCTTTCCCAAGCACCACACCCAAACCCAGCTGTGACCTCTAATGCTGGAAATACCTAGCCAATTGAGTTCGTCTCTGATTAGCTCTCCTTTGTCGCATATCTATGATGTCATGAGCATCTTCCCCCAGGGAATCCAGGCTGCTTGCTGGGGAGAGCTCCCCCTGGTGGAACTCTGACTGTCCTTCTTCTTCAGCCTGGGATTCCGCTTCCTCGTCAGTCTGCACCTCCTGGTCCTCAGCCTCTCCCTCTGAGCTGGAAGCCGACAGCAAATCAGCCATTCCCAGAGGGGTCCCAGGCTGAACCACAACAATGTTGAATTCCAATATTTCATGACAACTTGCCCCCAAGATTCCTGTAGTTTCCTGGAATTAACTGGGATCCCTTTGCTCAATGATAAAATCCTGCCTTCAGAACTTTTTGAAAGAGTATCATGGTGGTGGTTCAGAGCAATATTATCTCTGCAGGAAATATGTTCCATCATATGTTCCACCAGGGAACTACAATTTAAAAGTTCCTTCATCTTGATTCCACTGGATGAATCTCCTTAATAGAGGGGACCCATAACATACCTGCCTCCCCACTCTGATTGGTCAGGTAGATGTAACTGGGAAAACACATTATTTGGATCATCTGTATTAAACCCTGTAGGACTTTAGAGATGACAAATAATAACTTAAATTCAACTCAGAAGCAAAGCAACAACCAATGCAAACTACTTAAGAGAGGAAACATGTAAATCTAGACTTGCAGCAAACCACATTTGTCATCATATTTTGAACCAGTTAAAGTTTCCTGACACTTTTAAATGTTAGCTACATGTAGGGAACATCATCTAATCAATAAGGTGTGGGGTATAATGAAGACAGATTGTTGGTCTAGAAAAGGGCATAACTTGTGTATATTCTACAGTTGCGCAAAGATGCTCCTAGCCATGATTGATACCTGCTCATTGAACAGTGATTTTATAGGAGAATCCCCAGATTATAACCTGGGTCTCTATGTGGCAATACAATCCCATTCAAGAAAAAGATGGCAATTTTCTCTGGACTAACATTCCTCCACCACCCAAAATCTAGATATTTTTCATCTTGTTGGAGTTCAGCTTCAGCCCATTGCTCCTCATCAAGGTTGGCCACAGGCTCACTTAATTCACCATGGACTAAGATATACAACTGGGTACCATCAGCATGTTATTTATTACTTAGATTTGTATGCCGCCCCTCTCCGAAGACTAATATTTAAGAATTGTTTAATTTATTAAATTAGTCTTATTAGAATTGGATTGGATAGACTCTTTTATTTTGACATTGGATTATTAAATAAAGGTAATATTTAATTTAATGACAGACATTTGCAATAAAATAATATCACAATGTCTATATAACATGACTATATTCATAATCATGGGAGGGAGGAGGAAGGAGAGAAGAAGGAAAGGAAGGAGAGAAGAAGGAAGAAGGGAAAGAAACGAGGGTGGAAGAAGTGGAAGAGTAAGGGGAGGGAGGGAAGAAAGGATGGATGGAGGGAGAGAGGGAGGGAAGAAGGAAGGAAGGAAAGAAGGAAGGAAGGAAGGAAGGAAGGAAGGAAGGAAGGAAGGAATTGGGAAAACCAAGAAACATAGTTTCAAGTGACTAAAATGCATATGTGATTTTGTGTCATGTATCTGCACTGCCTGAAATTACGGTGATCCACCATGAAAGAAAGGAAGTACAATCTGAGATACATTTTCCCACGCATTTTTAATTCCCATGCATTTGGATTCTGGAGCTTAGGAAAAAAATCTGTCATGAATATACTTCTAAATGTCTTTATTCATATGATGAAGCACCAGCTGCAAATATGTAGACTGTATAAAAATATTGCGTAGGAGGTTATCTAACAAACATTTACCAGAAGCAAATTGCTTTTCAAGGGAACAAATTAAGTGTACTGCAGGGATGTCATCGATTTATATGGCAGGTTCAGAGTATTGGGGAGCTGCCACCCATTAAACATTGAAGGAAATTACATTCTTAGAGAAACATTAGGCATTAACCTTCAAGCGCTAAAATAAATGTTGTAAAAAACATTTTAGTCTCTTCATTTTATTTTTTTTTAATTTGTAGACAACAATATAAAGGTGCTTAATGGCTTTGTTCATGAAAAGGTTAGCAGAGTAATAAATATCAGGGCTTAAGTCAATGGTTAATTAATATCACATAAATAGAGGCTGATACATAAGCAATCTTGTTTAATTCCATTCTTGTGAGAAAATGAGACAAATGCCTTTGAATGCCGGCTGCTATTTGACTAAATTCAAAGATCATTAATGCTCATGTCTATGAAAAGAAGAGTCATTACATACATAGGTTAGCAAATGATAGCTTCGGTCTCTATTGGAATTATGGATGCCATTACTTTATTATTTAAAACTTGTCATATTGTCTTTAGCAAGGTTATACTTTGAATACTCTAAGTCAAGTGATAACATAATTCTATTTATTAGAATTCCAACCTTTTCAAGTTAGGCTTAAGTCAAGTAAAAACACTAATGCAGATCTGTTCCCACACATGCAGATTTTCCTATTTCTCTGTGTACAGATATGCTGTGACAATTCTCTACTTGAAATTTTGGTTCTCTACTTGACTATTTCATTAAGGCACTTTATTTCAGTGAATGAGCTAGGACATACAACATGAATAAGCTAAGACTTACAACAAATGCCAAAAATGGGGGGGGGGGGGGATCTTTCAATATTGAAAGAACAAAAGGAAAATCAAGGAAACAGTTGGTCCATTAGTGGGAGAAGATGGCAAGAAGGTGACAGGCAGCAGAGAAAAAGCAGAAATTACCCAAAAGGTAATACAGTGATATCTCGTCTTATGAACTTAACTGGTTCGGGGTCGAGGTTTGTAAGGTGAAACGTTTGTAAGATGAAACAATGTTTCCCATAGGAATCAATGGAAAAGCGATTAATGCGTGCAAGCCCAAAACTCACCCCTTTTGTCAGCCAAAGTGCCCGTTTTTGTACTGCTGCTATTCCCCTGAGGCTCCCCTCCATGGGAAACCCCACCTCCAGACTTCCGTGTTTTTGTGATGCTGCAGTGGAATCTCAGCAGGGGAATCCCAGCAGCGCAAAAATGGGTGCTTCGCTGGCAACGGAAGTCTGGAGGTGGGTTTTCCCAGCAAGGGGAGCCTCAGCGAAATTGCAGCATCGCAAAAACATGGAAGTCCTCGAAACCCCACCTACGGACTTTCATGTTTTTGTGATGCTGCAATTTCGCTGAGGCTCCCCTCGCTGGGAAACCCCACCTCTGGACTTCTGTTGCCAGTGAAGCACCTGCTTTTGCACTGCTGGGATCAGTGTTCCCTCTAATTTTTTGGGGGGGTGGGCGGAAAAGTATAGTGTCTGAGAGGCAGTCCCTTCGGGACTGGGCGGCACAGAAATATTAAATAAATAAATAAACAAACAAACAAACAAACAAACAAACAAATAAAAAACCCACCCTGTTTTGCCTCAGAGAATTTCAAAATAAAATACTGTATGTGTCTATAACAGTGAGGTCATAATAGGGCAACTCTATCAATATCAAAATGCCACTTAAATAGTTGAGCTAGTTTCAAACTAGATTTTGATTTTCTTTCTCTCTTCCTTACTCCCATTCTTTTTCTTTCTCTTTTCCTTCCTCTCTTTTTTCTATCTGTTTCTCTCTCTTCCTCTCTTCCTCTCTTCCTCTCTCTCTCCTTCCCTCTCACTCTTTCCCTCTCGGCTTCTGGGCAGGTTTGAAAAACTCTGAGTTGATGATGATTTTTAAGTGAGCGATTGCTCACTGCTCAGCTTAGAGGGAACTATGGCTGGGATTCCCCTGCAGCATAGCAAAAACACAGAAGTCCGGAGGTGGTGTTTCCCATGGAGGGGAGCCACAGGGGAATACCAGCAGCGTAAAAATGGGTGCTTCACTGGCAACAGAAGTCCGGAGGCGGGGCATCCCAGTGGTGGCAGCTTGGGTTTGTAAGGTGAAAATAGTTTGGAAGAAGAGGCAAAAAAATCTTAAACCCCGGGTTTGTATCTTGAAAAGTTTGTATGACGAGGGTTTGTAAGACGAGGTATCACTGTATTGTCAAAAGCAGCTCCATGGGAGACACAAGGGCAATGCATGACAAAACAGGGAGGAAATGGTTAGAGAAAATCTACCTTCTCTGAATGAGTTTAAGTTTCCTGGATCATATGTTTACTGAAGGAGCTGGCAGATGTGTTTTTTTGGGTTTATAGCATTGACAGTTACACATTTTTGGCTCCAGCGACACAATTGTCAGTCATGTCTTCTTTCTGTGAGTATCAGAAACATCAGTTGCTGTGCTTTATGAAAAAGAGCAATGAAAATTAGCAAATAGAAGCTGCATGATGAAGTTATCACCTTAGCCTACAGGAAAGTGACCTTGACTTTCTAATGTCTTCTTAGTCAGCTCAGGTTCATGATAGGCAGCTCTACCTTCTATCACTGGCTTGAGATAAAATCATTAATGAAGAAAATTGCTGAACAAGTGGTTTTAGTTTTTTGGGGTCAAGGAGAGACAATCCGTAGCACCCAGAGTCCATCAAGTTTATAATAAGGACATTTGGCATAAAATAGTGGCACAATTTCTCACTGTAGAAATAAAATGTATAAATTAAGCCTTTTGTGGCATTTTTTTTCTGATTCAAATGGAACTAAATCTACGTAGCAAAATGAGAAAAGTAGGTTGGAAAATCTTGCCTTCTTCCTCCTGGGAGGTATGTTTGTCACCTTGAGTTATTTCTAGAAATAGTAAAAGTGAAATAAAAATAAGAATAAATAAAACAAACATAAATGAATCTCAGAAATTGAACTGATAACTTATGTGTGTGTGTGTGTGGGGGGGGGTTCCATCATCAAACTCTACCATCAGTTATTTTTGCACGATTCAGAACCCGTTAGATTTTTCTATATTGTCCAGCAGCTGGTTTTATTTGTGGATTTAATGTCTGGAAAAGTATTATTTTCCCAGCTTTGAGCCCACTTACATACACCAATGTAAGAGGGGAAATTATATTCATAGCACACAAGAAAGAAATCAATGCTATTAAAGGTGTTTAGAATTGTTACACTGCACTGGCAACAGTGAATAGGGCTGATTTTAGCCTTAGTCCCAACAAAAGGACCATTTGGGTGGAGTTTGCCCTGAGTAAGACTAATATTTTAGTTGTTCGTTTTGCACTGGATTATAGAATGCCAGCCTTTTCCTTATGGAAGGAGTTTATAATCTTCCTGAATATGTTCTTACATAGAAGGAGCTTCAATGAGAATAAAGATGCAGTTCTGGTTACATCCCTAATGTGAAGAATACTACTGATCCTGATAGTTTAGGATTATTTTCAGAAAGAAAGAAAGAGAGAGAGAGAAGGGAGGGAGGGAGGAAAGAAGGGAGGGAGGGAGGGAGGATATTTACTCCAATATGGACTTGATAATATAATGGATCAACCCAGCTGGATGTCCAAATTGTATAAAAACTGATGTCCAAAGACATACTCATATGTCTGGTTTTCTTCAACAAGAATACAATAGCTGATTCTTTATGCATTCTTATGGTAATGTAATAGCTCCCAATGACTTCATAATATCAAAATTAAATTGCTGGGAATAAGACATTATTGAATAGGATTACTGTGCATTGATTTGCCTCAGATTGTTTATCTTTTCAATCCTTAAATCATCACCCTATTATGTCTTTCAAATATATATTTAAAAAGTCAGCTAGTATGTTATTTTTCAAATTTAAATGTTCAATTCAGGCTGGTTAAAGATAAGATTTAGATGGTAGGAGAAAACATACATGAACCTAGGAGGGGACATACTGTATATTAGGAAATATATATACAGTGATCCCCCGAGTTTTGCGATCTCGATCTTTGCGAAACGCTATATCGTGATTTTTCCACCCGATGACGTCACTCCCTTCCTTTCTCATCTTTCTTTCTCTCTCTCTTTCTCTATCTTGCTTCTTCCTCTCTCACACTCTCTTCCTCCCTCTCTCATCTCTTTCTTTCCTTCTCTCTCTTTCTCTATCTCTCCCCCTCTTGCTCTCGAGCGGCGGGCGGCACCCAGGGAAGGTTCCTTCGGCCGCCCACCAGCTGATCTGATCGGCAGCGCAGTAGCAGTGAGGAGCCGAAGATGGGGTTTCCCCTTTGCGTGGGCAACGGGGAAACCCCATCTTCGGCTCCTCGCTGCTACTGCGCTGCCGAGCAGATCAGCTGGTGGGCGGCCGAAGGAACCTTCCCTGGGTCTTCAACTCCCAGAGCGGCGGACAAGCGGCGGCCGGACAAGCGGCGGACAAGCGGCGGCCGGACAAGCGGCGGACAAGCGGCGGGCGGACAAGAAAAGCGGCGGCCAGACAAGCGGACAAGCGGCGGACAAGCGGCGGGCGGAAAAGTGGCAGCCGGACAAGTGGACAAGCGGCGGACAAGCGGCGGACAAGCGGCGGGCGGAAAAGCGGCGGGCGGACAAGCGGACAAGCGGCGGACAAGCTGAAAAGCGGCGGACAAGCGGGCAGGCAGGCGGCTCCTCAGCTGCTGGGTCTTCCCAGGTGCGGAAGTAAAAACACCATCTGCGCATGCGCGGCCATGGAAAAAGGGGCACGCATGCGCAGATGGTGTTTTTACTTCCGCACCACTACATCCCGAAAAATCGATTATCGCGAGGGGTCTTGGAATGGAACCCTCGCGATAATCGGGGGATCACTGTATTAGCAATCATATATTAAAAAAGATTATTTCGGTTCTTGAAATATGTTTTCTTATCAGTGCTTTCAATCAGTGCCTTGACTGAATCTACCAGATCTACCTCTCTGGTTGCTATTTTGTGACTGGTACAGTTGTGAATGGTCCACTGGTCTGTGACCAGTTAGTCACAGATTTTGAGGAGGATGAACCGGGTCTGTCTTGGTACCCTAGGCCCGTGTTCTTGACAACTGAGTAAGAGAGTGAGAGTACGGAAGAATTGGAAACTGTGAAAGCTGAGGAACCACCAGAGACTGTAGCAACCCCAATGATGGTAATGTCTGACTCAGAGGAGAAGGGGGACCTATTAGATGCCCGGGTCAGGAGGTCATGAAGCAGGCAGGAATATCTTTATGAGAAAAGTTCTAGAAGGTGATCTCTTTATAAAATAAAATCTAGACAGTGAATATATCGAGGAAACAGTTGACCACACTCAGACAGTATAAAAGTGAGGATTTATGGGTAAAGAGGTCTGAAGTTTCAACGTTTCTAATGGAGAAGGTCTTAGATCTGGGGTTCCAAAAATGCCTTGCTGGCAAAATCCTTTAAATTCATCATGTGGAGATGCAGCTGTCTAAGGAACATCTGAAGACTGTGAGTGTGGGTTTAAAAACAAACATTACATCCAGTGATGGGCTCCTATGGGTAGGGTCAGGAACGCAATTCCGGTAGCAAAATTTGGAGTTCCACCTCAGATCACCCAATTTGCACTAAAAGATGTTGAAACAAAATGCATAAGCCACGCCCACAGTGTGGTAGCAAAAATCTATCTGTCTGTCTGTCTATCATCTATCTATCTATCTATCTATCATCTACCTACCTACCTATCATCTATCTGTCTGTCTGTCTGTCTGTCTGTCTGTCTGTCTGTCTATCTAGCATCTATGTACCCCAAATCACCTCCAATTATAGTTCTTTTCCTTATCATTTAAACTAATGTTCAGCACAACTCATTTCCAGTATCTCTTACAGAATCCAGCTAATGGAGAATCTAAAGTAGATAGTTATACTATTTCATCCCTGCCAATCATCCTTACATGAATTTCATTAGCAGTTACTGAATTTCAGAACTTATTAAGCATCAGAGCTGAGTATTTTCATATTCACATTGTCCTCTTATAAAAATATCTCCCTGTGCTGTCACAAATTAAATTAGAACTGGTAAAGGGGAATCGTCACATTCTCCTGACTTCTCAAGTAGTAAATCCTTTATAAGCCTACCTGAGAAATAAGGCATGTACAGAATTCTATTGTGAAAAATTTTAAAAGAATATCAGAGTAAGGGAATTTAAGGCTATCTGTTGGAAGACCAGTGGAGTTCCTTTTGCTTAGGGTCAGCCCCTGTGTCAAGAGACTTCTGGCTAAATGGGCGAGGGATCTGATCCAGCAGAACACTACTTATATTCTTATGATATTTATATGATGGACGTAATTTTCTTTATTGTGTACTTACAAAATATCCCTCTGTTTAAAAAATAAACAAATGCATTGATATAAGTTTTATAAAGTTATTTAAAATAAAAAAACCTAACCTTCTGAAATTGAACAATCTCTCCATTCTCTAAATCTATATAGCTATATTTATTTATTTGTTTGTTTGTTTGTTTATTATTATTATTATTATTATTATATTTATTATTATTATTTTTTTATACCACCCTTCTCTTTAGACTCAGGGCGGCTTACAACATGTTAGCAATAGCATTTTTTAACAGAGCCAGCCTATTGCCCCCACAATCCGAGTCCTCATTTTACCCATCTCAGAAGGATGGAAGGCTGAGTCAACCTTGAGCCAGTGATGAGATCTGAACTGCTGACCTACAGATCTACAGTCAGCTTCAGTGGCCTGCAGTACAGCACTCTACCTGTTGCGCCACCCCGGCTCTGGAAGGAATGCCCAAAGCAGGCGTGTGCACACCAATGCCCCCAAAATGCTATGCATGTGCGCCCTCACATGCACCCCACCCCATGCATGCATATGCAACCTCCACATGCGCCCCACACATGCATGTCAGAGACCCGATGACCCACTGGCGGATGGAAGGCTCACGCACATGTGCATCAGAGTGGAACTAGGGCAACAGCTTGAATGCCCACAGAAAGGGCACTGTGTGCCACCTGTGGCAGACATGCCCTATGTTTACCATTACGGTACCTTTACCTAAGAACACCTCTACTTAAGAATTTTTCTAGATAAGAACTGGTTGTTCAAGATTTTTTTGCCTCTTCTTAAGAACCATTTTCTACTTAAAAACCCAAGCCTGGAAAAATTTCCCAGGAAATTTGAAAGTGGCCCGAAGGCCCGGACATTGCCCTGCCATTGCCCCTTTAATCCTGGCCATCTCCCCCAGAGATCAGAACTGTCCCCACCCTCCTTGTCTTTCGTAAATTGCTTAAGACCCATCTGTATCATCAGGCAGGGGGAATTGAGAGAGCTCTGCCAGGCTTATATAGTTTATGTATGGTTTATGTATGGTATGCATGTGTTGTATGGTTTTTTAATGACGGGTTTTTTAGATGTTTTTTAAATATTAGATTTGTTACATTGTTATATTGTTACTATTCTTGTTGTGAGCTGCCCCGAGTCTGCGGAGAGGGATGAAATACAAATCTAATAATTAAATTAAGTTAAGTTAAGTGAAATGAAATAATGAAGTTAAGTTAAATTAAATTAAATTAAAAAATTAAATTAAATTAAATTAAATTAAATTAAGTTAAGTTAAATTTTAAATTAAATTAAATTAAATTAAATTAAATTAAATTATTAAATTAAATTTCGGGCTTTTCTGGGCTGCCAGATAAGCCTTTCGGTGGTGCTTAAGGAGACTTTGGCAGTCCAGAGCGAATGGAGGGAGGTATGTGCTCCTCCTCGCCGCCTCAGAGTCCATCATTTTTTTTAAGCCTTAAAGTTTTGGAATTGTTTTGATTCCCCTCACCTCACCTTCTTCCTTTGGCAGTGACTGTCCTCTTCCTCTTCTTCCTCCTCCTCATCCCACCCAAATTTCGAGCTTTCATTTCTTTCTTAATGGGTTTGCACGCATTATTTGCTTTTAACATTTATTCCTATGGGAAAAATTACTTCTACTTACAAACGTTTCTACTTAAGAACCTGGTCATGGAACGAATTAAGTTCTTAAGTAGAGGTACCACTGTGTATTGTATTTCAAAGCAGCCTAAGTCAATAAGTAAAGAAGTAAAATATAATGATTATATAAAATCTTTTTTATATATAATAAATAATAAATAAACTCAGAAGGTCAAATGATCAATTCTCAAAATGCCTTTTAGCCTGCTGGCTCCCATTCTAGAAAAACCAATGTGGTTTCAGTCATTCTACCCAGTGTTTTGCCTAAACAACAGAAAGTTAAACAGTAAAAACTCAACATTTGGCTGCTAAAATATGCAGTGAAATCTGTCTACAGCAACTGCTCAGGAGATTAACAAAAATAGCATTTGAAGATATATCGCCTCCTATTGTGGTTGGAACTGAAATGCAGCCAGTAATCTTGGGGATATATAAAACAGGAGATTGTTATGGTTCAAATAGTATAGGTTTCATTGGTTTTAAAATAACCCATTTAAAAGTTTTGTCCACAATTTCCTTCTATCTTCAAAGCAGCATATCTCATTTAAGTTTATTAATTCATTCAAAAGTCACACGGGGACTATAGCCTAAAGCCACTCATTATCTCCCATTATTAACACATCAAAATTATCAAATTTACAGACAACATTTATTATGTATACAATAAACACATCTTAAAAATTGCAAGCTACAAAAATGAAGGAAAGATGCAAGGTTGAAGATATCAGTACACCTTTTCAGATCCAAGTAAAGTTGGATGTAGGGGAACAGCATTGGGAAATCTGGAGAGATTTATTGAATGAATGAATGAATGAATGAATGAATGAATGAATGAATGAATGAATGAATATGTATGTATGTATGTATGTATGTATGTATGTATGTATGTGTGTGTGTGTGTGTGTATATATATATATATATATTCATTCATTCATTCATTCATTCATTCATTCATTCATTCATTCAATAAATATAAATGAAGGTCTTGGCATATTTGGGTTTCTTCCCGTGTAAGTTTCATAGATTTCTGGCGATGTTCGCCCTGGCACAAGGACAAAAGCACCAGCCTGAAGATGACGAGTGGGACCTCATCGAAAATGTCTGAAACTTACACAGGAAGAAACCCGAATATGCCAAGACCTTCATTCCTGTACCCGTGAAAATCTACGAAAATATATATATATCCAAACATATATACATATATATATCCAAACAATAGTCAGATTATTAATCAGGAGAAGTGATAAATAGAAGTCAAACTCTTTGCTGGATTTTCATGAATGTCTGTTATGTCTTAAATACAGAGTGAGTAAAAGTCATATTGGATTCTCTATAGAAGAACTACAGGATTATATCCCTCAAGAACTATCCCCATGTGTACACAGATGTAGGGAAACATTTATTGGATGTAAGGAACTGTTGTGAGTAACGATTCAGCCTTGCCAAAGTGAATCCTTTGAAGATAATGTAGCTTAGAACACTCTAAGGAAGGGGTGTGGATGACTACAATTCACTTAAATTTTACAGACACTTTCTGGCAACCCAAGAAACCAAGCTTTGTAGAAGAAAACTGTTCCCCATTTCAGACGAAAGCAATAGAGAGTGATCATTTGAGTTTCACTAACTGATAATTTTCTATCCTCTTCAACATACTGATTTGATCTCTGATCCAGTAGGGAATGATATATATTTATATATTTCAGTTCATTTGTGATACTGTACACAGACATTTTTTAAAAGGATAGCCTGACAGACAGATATTTATTTATTTGTTTATTTATTTTATTTGTTTGTTTATTTTATTTTGTAGCTTTGCACACTCATAGAAAATATATTAAAAGCAAAGGAGTAATTGAGTCTCCTGTCTTCTATCATATTCATCCAATGGTATTAGGTACATATTCTCTTTAAATATATTAAAGAAAAGTAGAGTTTAGGAAGTGTCGGATAATATGACATGTAAAAATCTTCATGCAATTTTATCTAATTTGCATATCTTATACTAAACATAAACTGTGTGATTAGTATCATTTGATTTTATAATTCTATAACATTTTAAAATTTCATAATTAGCTCTTCATTATTTATACTTTGAATTAAATATATGGAAGTACAGTATATGTTTAAATTGGTATTTTTCCATACCTCCTTTGTGTAAATCACACATTAAAGTGAAAATGGGGAAAACATCAAGCATTAAAAAAAAAAAAAAGGAGTCCCAGAAAACATCATTGACAATCTGTATAGTGGCAGGATTTTCAATTTTAGCCACTGTATCCCTGACAACTAAGAAGTGATTTTAACTAAATTATTTTGTGTAAGATTATGGGGAAAATATTTTTCTGCTCTGAGTAACAATCAGAACAAATCAATGTAGCAAGGATTAATAATTTTCATTATATTTCTCTTTTATTGAACTATACATTAGCATGCAAGCATGTGTGCTTTGATTAAACTTATAAATATACAAATACATCAATTACTTAAATGAATGTTTGATATTTTTCGCTCATGTTGGACCAATGCTTCTTGTACAATATAGATTTTTTTACTACTGACATCCCAATGAATCCAGATATGTACTGGTTATTCATGTGCCCCGTATGAGACTCCATTGGTGGAGATTAGCGCCGGTGGACTTACCCGCCGGCGGCGTTTGCGGGAGGGGCCGGGAAGACACCGGACCCCATGGCGGCCACCATCTTGGTTCTCGGGCGAAGTCTCGCGATGCGAGACTTCGCCCGAGATTTGGGCCTGTAGAGGCCCGGCTGCTGATTGGTCCGGGCGGGGCCTGCTCACCCTATTTAAGGGCGAGCAGGCCCGGGGCTCTGCCTGTTCGCCCGGGCCATCGCCCCGAGCAGACGCTTGTCAGTTCTGCTCGCAGCGGCCATTTTGGGTGCGGCCTCGTGCGCGGCCGCCATTTTGTGGCCTTGTTGGATCCAGAGAAGAGGGCCTCTCGATTGTCTCGGCATTTGGGCAGCAGGAGCTGTTTTCTCTCCTAGCGGAGCCAGTATCGGCTTGGCTCCGCCCTGGTTTTTACCCTCTGGTTGCCCCGGGATCGGGGGCATGGGGAGGGGTGCCCTTTGGGGGGTGCGGCCTGGTGTTCCCTCCAAGGTTGGGGGGGGGGGGGTGATTCTTCACCTTCAGGGAGCCTTAGGTTGGGCTGGTGTCTACAGGCCCCCTTGCTGGATCGGTGGGCAGTGAGGCCTTGATCCCATTGCTGGGGAGGGGGAGTGGATTGGCCTTCCTGGTGAGGCCTACGGTATTTCGGCCGGCCTTGCTTCACGGCTCGGGCCTCTTTGGGTCAGGGTTTTCTTTGGGGAATTAATCTGTGAAGGTATGGGCCCCAAGAAGAGGCAGGCTCGGGGGGCCCCGGCCCAACCGGTGGTGCAGCCTAGGAGGGCTTTGAGACCTTCTGCCCGGGCTCTGGCTGGTATGGAGGGGCCCCCTGGGGTGGTCCCGGCTGAGGGGGTGGTGGGATTTATGCCCGCAGCCCCTCACCCCGAGGTTTCTCCCTCTCTCTCCTGGGCCAGCGTCTTGGAGAGGCTTGATGAGCTGGAACGCTGGCGGTCCGGAGCGGGCCCAGGCGGACTCCCCCTGGATGCATTGGCAGCCTGGGGAAGGGATCCAGAAGAGGAGGCGGCCCAGGCCGGGCAGATGGCCCAGACCGGGCAGATGGCCCAAACCGGGCAGATGGCCCAATCCGGGCAGATGGCCCAAATTGGGCAGATGGCCCAGGCCGGGCAGATGGCCCAGGCCGGGCAGATGGCCCAGTCGGGGCAGATGTCAGCTTTCCAGGGCCCACCTCGGATGGGCCCTCCGTGGATGTCTTCCACCCCATATGGGGCAGGTGAGGTTGCACCACACTTAGCCACTACACCGCTCCTCCCTGTGCGGGGTCCGGGGTTTAGCCCGCCTGCATTGGGGAGTGGCATGAGTTTTTTGGGGTCCACGTTAGGTACATGTGGGCAGGTGTGGGCTCCGCCGGCCCCGCCGGCAGTAGCACCAGGGGTTGCTTTCCCACCTGGGGCAGGGGTGCACAGAGGGGTTAGCATCCAGCTTAGTGCGGCCGCCGACCAGTCGGTGTGTCCGGTGGCCGCCCTACAGCTTTATTGTGGCTTGCGAGGGTCTGGGCAAGGGTATCTTTTTAGGCATTGGGACGGTACCCCCCTGACCCGTTACCAATTTTGGGTGTTAGTGTCCAGGGCAATGGCCCAGGTAGGCATGGATCCTGCCGGATATGGAACGCATTCGTTCCGTATCGGCGGCGCCACTAGCACGGCACTTTCTGGTTTCCCGGCCCATCGGATTCGAGAGATCGGCCGCTGGCGGTCAGCGGCATATTTGGGTTATGTTAGGCCCGCTGAGGATTCTAGGCAGGGCTTAGGCTAGGTAACCTCTCTGTGTGTGTCCTCTTGCAGGTCCCCATGCCAACGTGAAACCGACGGCGCTGCTGTGTGGCCACAGCATGATTTTTTGGGCTGGCCGCTCAGCAGCCAGAAGCGCCATCGGGACCCAGTTGTCATTGGGACGGTGGGTCACTGTCGTTTGGATGGGCCGCAGAGGTATGCGGTGGGAGGGACTCCTACCGTCTTTGCTGGGAGGGCGGCATCCGGTGGCTGCGCCCAGATGGCTGGTCTTGCACCTGGGTGGCAATGACCTGTGCCTGCTTGGCGGTCTACCGTTGATCGTCCAGGCGAGCGAAGACCTATGACAGCTTCGCGAGGTGTGGCCCACCACGCAAGTGGTGTGGTCAGAGATCCTCCCCAGGATCGTGTGAAGGGACGCCCTTTCCCTTAGGGCCATTCACCGGGTCAGGCGTAGAGTGAATAAGGCCCTGGGACGGATAGTTAGGGAATTAGGTGGGGTTGTAGTGGCCCACCCCCTCATCACTGTAGATCGGCCGTGGCTTTACCGGGCTGATGGCGTTCACCTGTCAGAACAGGGGAACGCCATTTTCTTACAGGACCTGCAGCGGTCTCTGCGTGAGCTGGCGCAGCTAGAGGGGGGAGTCGGGGGGACAAGATAGAGATCTGACCTCCGCTCCATGGCAGGTTAGGGGCGGAAAACTGGGTGGTGGTCTAGCAACTGGTGTTCTCCCTTGGGCATCTTTGGGGATGATTGACAGGTTCTCTCCAAGCTTGTGGTGGAAGCGACCTGAGCAGTTGGGGGGAACCTGTCTTTGGGTCACGCACCTTTAAGTCCCCTGTTAGGGGTTAGCCGGCGTGACCCCCCTCATGCAAGGCATGGCAGGGTCTCAGGTGAGGGAGGGGTCCCTCACCTGGACTAGCATCGAGCTACGCCCATAAGTTGCCCAGGAAGTTTATGTGACGTAACTTTTCCGCCCCGGAAGCAATTGTTTGATCCTGCAGGTCCATTGTTTGGGTCTTAGTTTGTTATGCAAATTTATGTTAATTTATGCTAATTTTTGAATAAATTATGCTAATTTAATTTAATAAAAATGACCCAGTTAAATCCAGCTCTTGTGTCCGTGTCGTTACTCCGCCTCTCCTGCAAATGAGCATAATTATCAGCTGTTCTCATTACTCGGTGAGAAAGCGGAAATGAGCTAAAAGCATAAGTGACATATAAAGTCCCAAACCTTGGGAAATTCTACAAGATCAGAATAAATTCTTATACTAAACTAGAGTTTTAAACTTTTTTAAAAAAAAATCTTCTTTTCCCTATCTTTACACACTTCATCTGAAAAGTTATTTCTCTTGGAAATTTTATTACAGTACTCCTCTTTGAGGTCATGTGAATCTACCTCCAGTCACAAATATCATCTAAACCTTAAAAATCCTACCTCTTTGGCTTTTAAACTTAAACCTGGAAAATTACTAAATGATGAACCCACCTTATAACTCCCCTGGAAATGTTCATTGCAGAGAATCCTTTACAAATAATGTTTTTTATTATTTATTGCTTACCCAGGATATTTTTCCTCTCTTAGGAATTTAGTAAGGAATTGCTAGAAATAAAATGTAATATTAGCAAAACTGCACTCTAATACTTACATAACATTGCCATTAAATTCCATAATTGCCACATATTCATTTAACATTGGAATTTGACATTTAATCCCTTAAGAAAATGTAACAGAAAAAAACAGATGCTTTAGAATTATATTTCATGGAAGTTCTATGCATAGATATATCATAGATGTTCTTTTACCTTATAGGAAAGAGATGATGCTGATCATACACTGGATAATATTTTTGGATAATATATTATTATTATTATTATTATTATTATTATTATTATTATTATTTAGATTTGTATGCCGCCTCTCTCCGCAAACTCGGGGCGGCTCACAACAACAATGAAACATTGTACAACAAATCTAATAATTTAAAAATCACTAAAAAACCCTTATTAAAAAGCAAACATACATACAAACATACCATGCATAAACTGTATAGGCCCGGGGGAGATGTCTCAATTCCCCCATGCCTGATGGCAGAGGTGGGTTTTAAGGAGTTTGTGAAAGGCAAGGAGGGTGGGGGCAGTTCTAATCTCTGGGGGGAGCTGGTTCCAGAGGGTCGGGGCCGCCACAGAGAAGGCTCTTCCCCCGGGTCCCGCCAAATGACATTGTTTAGTCGACGGGACCTGGAGAAGGCCAACTCTGTGGGACCTAACCAGTCGCTGGGATTCGTGCGGCAGAAGGCGGTCCCAGAGATATTTTGGTCCGATGCCATGAAGAGCTATATAGGTCATAACCAACACTTTGAATTGTGACCAGAAACTGATCAGCAACCAATGCAGACTGTGGAGTGTTGGTTAAAAAATAAAGTTCATTTCGTTAGAATCTGGGTGAAAGAAATATACTACTAGACCTGTAATATAAAGACCTGAAAGAAATAGACTACTAGACCTGTAATCAGCATTTGATAACATTGACCATGGTATCTTTCTAGGTAATCATTTTACAGTGATCTTTTCTTTTTTTAAGGTTTTCAATGATATGTGAGTGAGAGCCAATAAGTCGCAAGTTTCCTATGGTATAACTGGGGCTTCAGTTCTTTTCCCCATGCTGCTGAACATCTACATGAAAAATCTAAGAAAAGTCAAGTATTGATTTGACTGAGGTTTCTGTAGTAGATGATATCACTTAGTTATAGATTATAGCCCAAACTGAGCCAGAGATAGTATACAACTCATGACCTGGGATTGTAAACTGAATAGATCGAAATAAGCCCAGCTAAAAATTCTTTTGAACTACCATCTCTTTGAGATAGTTCAGATAGGTCTGGAAAAATATGAGCACTAATAGTACCTTTATTGTAAAGTTACAGTAACAAAATCTTGAAAGTCTGAAAGCACTTCCTCCTTTCTGCTATCCCTTTGAGACCATTTTTGTATAGCCTATTCTCCTTTGAATCCGTATTTCCTTTATCATACTGTTGTCTAAGCTGCAGCTCTTCCTATTGTTCCCAAGTAATTCTCACAGCCCATTACAAGGACATTCTGTTGGAAATAAATCTAGCTTGATCCCAGGTCTAGGTTTAGCTGTAGATGTAGCCTCATTCTCTTAGAGCATTGTTTTTCAACCAGTGTGCCCTGGCACACTAGTGTGCCGCGAGACATGGTCAGGTGTGCCGCGAAGAAGGAAGCTCAGGCTCCGGTCTCGCAACTTTTTGCTGAGAGAGAGAGAGAGAGAAAGAGAAAGAAAGAGTGAGAGAGAAAGAAAGCAAGAGAGAGAGAGAGAGAGAAAAGGAGAGGAAGGGAGAGAGAGAGAGAGAAATGAGCAAAAAGGGGAGGAAAAAAGAGAAATGAGAAAATGATTGAGACAGAGAATGAGAGGAAAGAGAGAGAAACAAAAGAGAGAGAGAAGTGACTCTTGATTTAAAGCATATGATAAAAAGCACCCAAAGAATAAGAGAGAGAGAAAAACCCAGCCCTCACCTGTTTTTGGAAATGGTTCAAGAGTGTGTACATACACACACACACACACAAGGGGGGGAGGAGACAGGGATGGAAAAAGAGAGGAGAGTGTCTTAGGGTGTCATTTTGTGTCATTTTGGTTGGTGGTGTGCCCCAGGATTTTGTAAATGTAAAAAATATGCCGCGGCTCAAAAAAGGTTGAAAATCACTGTCTTAGAGTAACTAATCTATGATTTACAGGTCTTCCTTAACTCAGAGCTTCTTTTGTGAAAGTTGTGATCTAGTTTGAAACTACCCCTGATAAAACTGATTGAGGCCTTCTTCAACTCACAATTAACCCTACATGGTTCTGCCAATTTCAGAAGATCTAAAATGCATAGCAGATTCATAAATGTAACATCAATTCTGTAATCTGTGATTTTGCTATTAATTTGCTTCTGACTGTTGCAAAAAGCTGATTTTCATTCAATAGATAGTTTGGCTCCTGGATATCTTCAGAACTACATCTACTAAAATATCTGGCCCAGCCACTAAGTTTTTGAAAAGTGAGTTTGCTGTGGGTTCTTACTTCAAGGAGTGACTTAATCTCACCCAAAAAGAGAGTCAAATATACATTGGTTTATATAGTTTAGTACATTCTTTGAAAAGATTTCGTATCTTACATCTCCAGTTTAAGTAGTCATGGGAAACAGTTATATATCAAAACATAGATATTAGATGGTCAAATTATAAAAGGCCAGTGTCAACCCTGAAGCTGACCTGACTGAGGCCATTTTGAGACTTCAGTGCTGACACACTGGAGAAGAGGTATAGGGAGGGGGAAATAGAGATAGTTGAGGTATTGCAGTCAAAACAGCACACTTTCTGTTGAGAACCAAGGACATTCCTGCAGGTGCTTGGAGGGCGGGGACTGGAGTCACCTAGCAACTGGATAGTATCTTGATTGGACATTTGTGATTGATTGTTTTGAGAAAGTGAAAAACTTACTTTTAAGTAGGTGAAAACTGTGGGAATCATCGGAATCGGTTTTCATTAGCCTATGCCAATACGACATATCTAATAAATTTATTTTGGGGGGAATGTACCTTCCTCGGAGTCTTGTTTGCTAACACTATGCTACTTGGAACTCTGACAGACAGGATATTTGGTCATTAATTATTAGTTTTATGTTATGCCAAAATATAAAATACTTTTTTTGTATATTTTCAGTCCTTTATCGGGACTGCAAGCCTATGTTGATTTCATTAGAAGCCAATCTTTAAGATGAAAGATACATTTTTAATATAAATCTTGATCAAATATTTATTACATCCATGCCTCAACAGTGACAAAAATAGGTGTCAACAGTGACAAAAATAAGTTTCCAGAAAAAGAAACTGAAAGCATTTAATTTAATTGATTCACTTCTATCAAATACATGAGATTTTCTATCTTGCCTTATCCAAGACTGTCTATCTAAGATACTGTCAAATACTTATGAGAGTATTTTTCGAATTGTCAGCTTGATTCACACAAAACTGAATCTCCCATCTGATTCATATTCTTATATGAGATGTATCTTCCATTGCAATCATATTGTAAAATTCTTAAATCCTACAACTTAAATTTAATCTAGTATCTTTCATAATGTTTCCCACTTTTTGTATTTACTGTTTTAAGCATAAACTGTATTCTTCATTACTCCATCAAACCTCTTTTTAAAACCCTTGTTTCATGTGGGTTTTGTCAGTTTAAGTAATTTCTTTTTTATATAAAGTTTGATGTAGAAGTCAACATTTTAATTAACACAACTGACCTTTAAGATATTTGCCCAAATTTCAAAATGTTCACTAATTATCTGAAAGGTTATCAGGATTTTTAAATAATAAATCTGGCACATTAATTGCTTTCAGTATTTAAGTACTATTTCAAAACACTCTGCTAGTTGTCCTTGGGTTATACAGTGGTACCTCTACTAAAGAACTTACTTAGTTCCATTACCAGGTTCTTAAGTAGAAATGTTCTTAAGTAGAAGCAATTTTTCCCATATGTAAAAATGAATAATGCGTGCAAACCTATTAGGAAAGAAATAAAAGCTCGGAATTTGGGTGGAAGGAGGAGGAAGAGGAGGAGGAGAACAGAAAAAGGTGAGGTGAGGGGAATAAAAAAATCCAAAACTTTAAGGCTTTTTTAAAAAAGAGGGACTTTGAGGTGACGAGGAGGAGCATGTGCCTCCCATACACCCGGCATGAGGCTGCCTCCCATACACTGCGCCAGAGAGACAAACCCAGGTGGGCAAGATGGGGGAACTTCCCGCTCCTTTGACTGAAAGGCGGCTGCTGCTGCTGCTACTTGCGCCTCTTCCTTCCCCTCTCCTCTCGCTCGTTTGCTTTGTAGCCCACACCTTTCCTTCACTGTGGTGACTCCTTGGTTTGGCTGAAGCCAAATTGATCTGGCCAGGGCAAAGCGCCCCCTTTTGCCTTTCCATGCCCAGATGCTCCGGGAAGCAACCTTGCGCCAGGTGAATGGGAGGCAGCGCGAGGGAGTCACCACAGCGAAGTGGTTTATTCCCTCTCTAAGCACCCAGAGAAAGGAAAATGCTCCGTTCGATCTGGGCTGCAAAAGCCTCCTTAAGCACCACCGAAAGGCTCTTCTGGCAGCCCAAAAAAGCCCAAGATGGCCAGGATTAAAGGGGGAATGGCTTCGTGCCACTATCAAATTTCCTGGGCAATTTTTCTGAGCTTGGGTTCCTAAGTAGAAAATGGTTCTTAAGTAGAGGCAAAAAAATCTTGAACACCCGGTTCTTATCTAGAAAAGTTCTTAAGTAGAGGCATTCTTAAGTAGAGGTACCACTTTACCACTAAAGTTAAACAAAAACTTACCCCAATAACTAATCTATAAATTACCAAAGCATATTAAAGAGAAAAATAACTATGAAAAAGTAGTTAGAACTAAATCAAATAAATATTTGACAGAATGCCTAGCCAGCAGACTTACCCGCCAGCCAGATTTGTGCCGGGGCTGCCAATGACGCTGCCGGGGTGGGGCATTTGCCTGCCCGGGGCCTTCCTTTTCACCCCGGCATTCAAAGGGCGAACACCCACCCACCCACCCTCCCTATCTTTCAGTGTGCCTGGTGAGTCGCCCTTAGGGGGCCGAATAGGAATTTTTGGCTGTCTTGACGCTTTAGTGCGTGATGGATGGTTAGTGGGTGTTTTGCATATAGTTTTGATTTGGTTAATTTGGCTTACCTTGGTCACTGGGTAGGCAGGTTAGAGGCGGAAAATGGGAGGTTGTTAGCAACTTGTGTTCTACTTTGGGTGTCTTTGGGGATGATTGGCAGACTCTCTCCAAGAGCTCATGGTGTCATAAATCGGCCTGAATGATTGGGGAGAGGTTGCCTCTGGGACTCACCCCACCCAATTGCCTGTTTGGGATTGGATGGCGAGACCACCAACATGCGTGCCATGGCTTGGATCCAGGTGAGGGCATGGCCCCCTTCACCTGGATCAGCAAGAAGCTACGCACATAGTTGCCCAGGAATGTTTATTGATATCATCTCCTCCCCAAAATTCTTAGTTGACCTCTGCAGGTCCCAGTTTGTTGTTTAATTAAGTAAACTTATATTTATTTAATAAAAGTGACCCAATTTAAAATCCAGATCTGTGTCCACGTTTTCACTCTGCTTCCTGTGCAATATACAGTTATCAATAACAATTTAGAAAAGGGTGTAATTTTTACTTCTCAATACTCAATGCTCCATTAATCTTGGACAGTGGGTATGCATATATGCTTGTATATGTGTATTCACACACATACAAACATTTAAATCTTGGTGTAGAGTTGCCTTTTTTATTACAAAAACAAACAACCCAGCTAAATACAAATGATTAGCACTTTTTCAATTGCTAATTTCCATGCCAGTTTTACTTAGCAAATATGTCTATGCCCATTGCCAAAGAAAGAAGTTATCAATTTTATACAATTTATAATCTCTTTTATGAAGAAACCGTCAGGCATGGGGAAACTAAACATCTTCCCCTGGGCACGTTGAATTTATATATGGTATGCTTGTGTGTGTGTATGTTAGTATAGGGGTTTTTCTTAAATTTATAATATTTTAATTAAATTGGATTATGTATTGGATTGTCTTTTCACTTGTTGTGAGCCGCCCCGAGTTTTCGGAGAGGGGCGGCAAACAAATCCAAATAATAAATAAATAAATAAATAAATAAATAAATAAATAAATAAATATACCAAATAGACAGGAAGAGGATAGAAATGGCCCTGAATTAATTTTCTGCTCTATAGTGTATACAGTTACCAAAAGCATGGACAAAATGTGATAGTATATCTTGTTTTATTTTTGTTTAGAATTAGTTTTAATAAAAAGTAGGATGCAGAGTTCGGATTCGGAAATGTGTAATTGCTTATGGTGAAGAAACATAGAATGCAGTCTTATCAATTCTCTTCTTAATTCTAGTGAGATGAAGGATTCTCTAGGAATCTGAAGTGAAGGAGAACTTCAAGGGAATCAGATAATAAATCAGATAATAAATTATTCACTTTGTTCCACTAGAAGCCTCAGCTTGATCCCTGCTCTTTTCTGTAAACAGCCCCTCCCTTTTACAAAGGAAGAAACATGGATCCATTCAACTTTTTATTAATTCATACCAACAGTGAAATTTATCTACCTTCTCTACAGCTTTGAAATCATTTTGAGGGCTTTGAGCCTGCACAGAGATTTTTTAAAAAATAAATGGCAATGTCCAGGCGAGTGGGCAGAGCCTAACATGGCCGCCACTACCAGTTCCCTAAACCAGTGTTTCCCAACCTTGGCAACTTGAAGATATTTGGACTTCAGCTCCCAGAATTCCCCAGCCAATGAATGCTGGCTGGGGAATTCTGGGAGTTGAAGTCCAAATATCTTCAAGTTTCCAAGGCTGGGAAACACTGCCCTAAACTACTGGTGGCTGCCACTACTGGTACACCAAAACCAGGCCAAACTAGTAGCATATCACCATTTCGTACACTGCTGATCTGGCCCCATTTTTAAGTCTTAGGATGCACAAGTTTCTCATTTTATAATGTAGGGAAAGAGGCTCATAAATAACAATCTTAGGAAGATACATTTTCAAATCAGCAAACTGGAATTGCAATAGCTTGACTTGAAAAGCAGTTCTAAGCAGACATAGGCACAAATAATGTGAGATATCATAATCTTAAAATTAATAGAACTGTTAACATTTTGTTGCTTTGTTGACTATTGACATATTTTTTTCCAGCCGTGCATCCATTTTATGCTGTAAAATAGTGAAATACGCATGAATCATTGACAACTCCAGCATTTCTAAAATAAATAAAGTCATGCTAGTGATACACTAGAACTGATGGATGAAAGATCTAGTTACAATTAAAATGAGATGTCAGAAAGACATAAAAAAGACATTTAAATATATTTTGTCTTTAGGACTCTTAAAGCTGCTATTGATTTAAATTTAACATCTCATATATTTAAACCAACTTCAGTTTTCCTTCTTTCAAATAAAACAAAGCTACAATTTTGATAAATCAAAGGAGAAATAAAGAAAAGTAAGAATGATTGCATCAGAATGGTTTTTTAATTAATTAGAAAACAGGTGATAATGGTGCTGGTTGGCTAAAGTTTTCAAGATATTTCACAATAAAGATTTATACACAGGCCTACAAGGGAGGGAGATTCCTTGTAACATCTCAATAAAATACGGTGGAACAATTAAAATGGTATCACATGAAAGTATATAAATATAGCTTTACTTTGAGAACAGCAAGACAGATGACTATGAAAAACATGTGGAATTTTTTTTAGGACTTATAAAGCACTTGATGCAAATATCACTGAAAATTCAATTTTTACACTTGCATTTAATCTGATGTTAGAGCTTGTCGGTTTTCTTGCAAAGAGAATAAAAATGTTACATGAAAAACCAATAAATGAATGGAAGGTTATTGGCATCAATAAATTGTATGTTATTGGTATCAATAAAAATATACATTCATAACTATTAGTGTACACATCCCCCTCATAATTTTGAATTATGTTGACCTGAAGCTGTATTTTGGAAACTGGAGCCAATTAATACTCAGGACTTATTTTTTCTTTATTAGTGACCCAATTCTGATAAAATTAAGCTACTTTCATTTCTGAGGCTTTCTCCTTGTAAACCAGTGTAACAAATCATGAAAAAGTCATGCTTAGAATAATTTGTTTGGAAACATGACTAATGAAAAAAGTCATGCCAGGAGTGTAGAAACTACTTCATGCTCTAGCTCTAAATATCTTTCCATCACCTTATATCATACCAGATAGCAGATGGCTGATTCCCAGCTCTTGTTACACTTGAACCTGGGAAAAAATACCCAACACATTCCCTTTCTAGTCTTGAATAGAAGTACTTAGACAGGAGAGTCAGGATTGGAAATTTGGTTTTATTTATTATTATTTATAGGTAATGAAACAAAAGTAACTATTATAAAGATTGTGTAACTGTAAGCAAATTTTAGAGTAGCACTAACATCAGTTATTATTTTAAATGAAGCTGAGAACTTCTTCCCTTGTAGCTTGATCCTCCAAAAAAGTCTGTAGGGTAACTGTGGTTTTGAGACAGGGGTGGGCTGCTGCCCGACAGGAGGAAATACAGTTGGGTAGCAAAAATGGAGCTCCACCCAATTTGCACTGAAAGATGTTTTAAGAAAATGAAGGGCATCCTCCATAAGCCATGCCCATAGTGTGATAGTAAAAAATTTGGTAGCCCTTTGAGACCCTATTTGATATAGAAAAAAACTTAAGAAAGGAGATGGTGGCAACTACATTAGCCATAACAGAAAATTATAGAGAGATTATAGAGACTAAAAGGTGTGATTAATGATAATAATTATAATAATAGAAAATTCATATCCCATTGGATACATCATTTCAGATATATTTATTTACCTAAACAGAGAAACTATTGGGTGAAAATCAATGGGTGGGCAAAAAAGCCGTGAGAGCAGGAGTAACGTCCAATTTCCTACCAACTTTCCCATTGAGTTTCCTTGTAGTAAGTGCCAAGGGGGATTTGAAATCTTCTTTCCTTCCTTCCTTCCTTCCTTCCTTCCTTCCTTCCTTCCTTCCTTCCTTCCTTCCTTCCTTCCTTCTTTTCTTCCTTCCATTATCTTACTAGTAATTACGATAAATACAAATAAATATATTTCTTAACAATGTAAGCCACCTGAATTGATGTCTTACAGTCTACAGACCACTCTATAGCTGCTTCCAAACAACAGGTTGCACTTTAATCGAGTCATTGTGTAATATTTAAACAATTCTACTTGAATTTTGTTAATACTTTCAACTTTGAAGTTACCAATACTTTATAGGGCCCATATACTGTAACTTAATTATTTTTAAAAAGAAAAAATGAAAAGAAAAAAATTAGAATGATCTGAATTTGCATCCAAGGCAAGTAAAACAGCAAATAAGTAGTTCTTAATTTATGATAATAGGAACTGGAAAATGTTGCTGTTAAGCAAGATATTGTGTGACAATCACACAAGGTGCTGTGACATCACTAACACCTTCTCCATTGACTTTGCTTGTCAGACGCCAGCCGGAAGGTTACAAATGGCAATCCTGTAACTGCAGGATGCTGAAGCTATCATAAATGAAAACTAGTCATAAATCCCAATCTATGGCCATTGGAATTCTGTGATGGCCCTACATATGAGGACCACATGCCCCCTTTTTCAGATGATGTAACATTGAACAGCTGCTAAATGAAATTTGTAAGTCATAGACTACCTATAGTATATTAGGGTAATATCTGTTCTACAGTGTGTTGTGGTTCAGCCTGAGGCTACTCAGGGACCGGCTGTGTCTCTGCTGGCTCCATGCCCGGAGGAGGATGACAGCGAAGAGGAGGGGGCTGAACAGTCGGACAGGGGAGAGGAAAATCAGGAATGGGATGAAGGAGAACAGCATGAGAGCCCCGGGGAAGGGGGGGGGGCTCTCCCCAGCCAGTAGTTTTGAGTCATTAGGTGATGAAGCTCAAGACGTCATTGACATGCGACAGAGACGGTCAGATCAAAGAAAGGAGCAATTAAAGAAGTATTATCAGCACTGAATTAGGAACAGCTGGGTTTGGGTGTGGTCCTCCTTAGCAGGGTTTAAAAGGCAGGCAAGCCCTTGAAGCCATGTGGAGTGTTATCAGTTTGGAGTTGCGTTATCCTGTCTTGTTTCTCGGCGTCTCTGTTCCTGACTTGTGGCCCAGCAGCTTTGGAAGACCCGTGGGAGGTGTAGGTCTGCTATCTACAGCCTCGGCTTGGCAGCAAGAATTCTGTATTGCTACATGGACTTTTGCCTTCGTGGATATATCTGACGATACAGCATTTTCCTGTTTGTAAGGACATTTTCTGTTACCTGTGTTTTTCTTGAATTTTATAAAACTGCCTTTGCCTTTTACCATTGTTTCTGGCTTCTCTTTTTGGGTTGGTATTGGCTTCTGGAGTGACCCAGACAGAACACAGTGGAAGACCTGAAACTTTTCTTATGTAAGGTGATCTATTCTACTCCAGTTCTGATTCTGAGAATTCAATTTTTAGTCTTGATATTCCTCTCTGACAACATCATGTTTGCCCTGGTTCTTGGCTCTGACATTCCAGTTATAGAAATGGCATGTTTGCAGCATTGAAATTTCTAGACACGTTCTTGGTTTTTATCTGTCTGTCTGTCATTCAAGTACGTATTGGTAGTATACAATGATATAACAATGTTTATATATATGATACTAGTAAGAGAGAATCATCAGGACAGGGGACGAAGGCACTCTGGTGCACTTATGCACTTATACACACTGATTATCCTCTGACTTAATAAACTCCAGTTACCTGTGTTTGCTCTGTGTTCTTCCTTGGGAATTCTTTGGATGCCTTCAAGTCCAGATGGTTCATTTTTCAATAACGTGTTATCATTGTCCTCATTTGACAATGTCATTTGGGTTTGAGTGGTCCTTGGTGATGTCCGGGGTGGTGGTTTTCTTGCAGATGGTTCATTAACCAAGCTAAGTAAAATCATAAGCACTTCTAATAAGCAGGAGGACTTTTCATGAAAATAAGTCTGGTTATATTTAGAGACTTTTGACATGGGAGTCTACTAATGTGATCTACAATCTTATAAACTATAAAGCAATTTTAATAAACATAATTCAGGATCAACTTTAATGTACAGCCCTAATAACCTAGTATTAAATATTTCTATTACAGCTAGGAGTTTCCAATGAATTAATGGAAAAGAAGCATATTTATAGTTGTAGCCAAAGCCATAAAAAGATATTAGAAGGTAATTTAAGCATATATTACCTGTGACCTCCTAGGCTGTATGCAATGCCCCTTGGGTAAATCTCCCAAGGCCATTCAAAAATGTGCCGAATTGAAAATTGTTATGCGGTGGATTAGGAAAATTATATATATATATATATATATTCCATTTTACAACAACACAAAGATTGGAACTTTAGCCTGATGATGGTGAATGTGATTTCGCCGAAACGTCGCATAAACATGCAAAATATTACACAGGGCAAAACCCGAACTCAGAACAATCTACATATATATATATATATATATATATATATATATATATATAT
The DNA here is from genome assembly GCF_031021105.1 of Erythrolamprus reginae. NCBI lineage: Eukaryota > Metazoa > Chordata > Lepidosauria > Squamata > Dipsadidae > Erythrolamprus > Erythrolamprus reginae. The sequence goes on from NC_091951.1 coordinate 293,950,040, forward strand.
ATATATATATATATATATAAATATACTTTATTGGTTTATACAAAAGGGAATAAAACAGGGGGAAAGGGGGATGGGAGTACAAAAAAGAGAAGTGGGAGGGGGAGGGAGTAAACAATATTGTTATATCACAGCTTATATATATTATTGTATACACATTCCAAGTATTTGTCCATATGTAGATATTTTGTATTCAGTATTCTTATTTGGATAATCTTATAGCTGTAATATTTGGTAGTCCAACAATAATGTGAAAAAGGAAGGGGTAGAAAGGGAAAGAAGGAAGACAGAAAGGAAGAAGAAAGAGAGAAGAGAGAGAGAGAGGAGGAGGAGTACCTGCAAGCAAGCAGGCATTTGGATTGTGACGGCTTAGTGGATTAGGAAAATTATTAAATTTACTGAAATAAATTAAATTAACTGCTCTCAGAAGATACCATCCACAATTTCAGCTTTGGATATGTATCCCAAGTCATATTTAAAGGAAGAATAAGTGCAGTTGAAGAACCTCGGAGATTCAAAGAATTATCCATTTATATGTCTAGATAAAACTAAATTCACCCTTCCATCTATCCACCTATCTGCCAAACTCTTGGTATAATTAAATCCTTTGCAATGAAATTAGAAGAATGACAGTCACGCTCACAATTTTATTTAGGATATTAGCATGTGGTATAATCCCTTTAGGAATATTACTAATCAAATTAATTCAGTGATCTTGAACAGGATCTGTTACATGTAGACTTAGAATGAAGAACAAGCTGTAGTATATTTCAATTTCTGTCATTACACAAATACAAAGTTCAAAAAAGAGATCGTTCAAACATATGATAATTCCATTTACTGAATATAGCAAATGAAACTGGGTAAAGATTAATCTCAAATTCTCACAATTATGGTTTGACTCTTCTTAATGTATATTGTTTATGAAACAAATGAAAACCCCACCTGCAAATATTTTCCATGTTCTAAGAAAGGGAAGCACCTTGCATCTAGAACAAGGCAAGGAAGGAGAAACATATATGATTGCATATACCTGTATCCATCTACATAGTGTAACAAGTAGGAATGTGCGACACTTCAGGTTCAGTTCCCAAAAGCTACTTTGAAAGACATTAAGATATACTGTATGCACAAATTATTATGTAATATCATTTTTCTCCAGGATCATGGTGGCATCTTCCTGCTTCTCAAATCCCTTTCTGGAATCGTATCTGAAGCCCTGCAAACTTATCTATTACCTGATCTTTTAGAACCCCATTCCATCACAATTTGTGTGATCAAAGTGTTTCAAGAGATTTCTGGAGATATGGAAGCACTAAATGAGATTTCCAAGTTGGAACATATTGCACCTAGAATCAGGAACAACAATGAGGAACAGCTATTGTTTTCTCTGGTTGAGAACAATAACACTTGAGATTTACCTGTTCAAGGAGAGAATCAGGCAAACTAGAACTAAGGAAAAGTTTCCTGACAGTGAAAATAAGTAACCATTACAATAACTTGCTTTCAGAAGTTCTAAGTGTTCTAACACTAGAAGTTTTTAAGAAGAAAATGGACAACCGTGTATGGAATGGCATAGGCTTCCTGCCCGAGCAAGGGATTGGACTAGAAGATTTCCAAGGTCCCTACAAACTCTGTTACATTCAGTTCTCATTTCTGGTTTCTATTTATGCTTCATAGAGCCTGGCTAAGCTTCATAGTGACCTATATCAGTGTTTATATAATTTCCTTGCCTTGAGTAATCCTGACTCACAGCCAAATTGTATTGATTTGCTGTAGCTAAAGCTACTGTATAGAAGTCCTGGATTGTGCTGCTATAAAAATACATAGTTGTCTAACTCAACTCTTCTGATTAACAAATCCTCTCACTTGGTTTACAGGTGAAATGAAGGCAGATATTTTTTTTAAAGTCTTCCAAAATGTATATTTGTTTCCTTCTCAGCTTTCTTCCCTGTTGTACCAGAATAAAGCAATAACTGAAAAAGGATATCTTCCAATGACGCTGGAGTTAAAAAAAGGTCAACATTTGTTTGTTGGCATTTGTTTGGCCAATATCAATCATTTAAATAAAGTAAATGGTAACAAACTGGAAAATAGAGATTAATGTATTTATATTAGTGTGTTTGTGTATGCAGGTGACTATTTCTATATAAGGGACAAGTGCATTTTTATTTTATTTTATAAAAAGCCAACTTGTATTTTGGATATGAACTTATGAAGAACAATTACAGGAACTGGATATTGTAGTCTTATGAAAATTGGAAGCAGTGTTCCAATTTTTTTTGGAAGGAGGCGTTCTACAAAGTTGAGGAAATCAAACTATTTTCCAAAGCATCAAAACACAAGACAAGAAACATTGGATAGAAACTAACCAAGGATAGAAGAAACCTATAACTAAGGAAAAATTTCCTAATGGGGAGAGCAATTAACCAATGGAGCAGTTTGCCTTCAGGATCTGTGGGTGCTCCACCACTGAGGCTTTCAAAAAGAGACTGTACAATCTTTTATCTGAAATGATATAGTGTCTCCTGTGGTGGGCATGGCTTGGTGGGCATTGCAGAGGAAGGATAGTGTAAAATCTCCATTCCCACCCCACTCAAGCAGAAGGATCCTGCAAAATTTCCATTTCCTCCCAATCATCAGAGAATCGGGAGACAGAAAATAAATGCGGGCAGCACCAATCAGAAGTTCTCAGAACTACTCAAGATTTCCACTACAGGTTCTCCAGAACTGGTCAGAACCTGCTGAAACCCACCTCTGATATGCATTCTCAGTTTTTCAGACAGCCTTGCTAAGAGCATGTTTTATTCAAAACACTTGACCACAAATAGATCATTGGTGTTAAAGGGGATTCTTATTATTTTCTTGTGAAGTCGAGAGTTATTCCACCATCCTTCCCCTTATTTATCACCACTCATCTGAATTTCTACCATTAATCTTTAAATGCAAAGCAAATACATGAAGCAAAGGTGAAGGCTACTTCCAGTCAAGCAGCGGGGAATTCAAAACTGCTTCAAGCAAAAGAGTAAATGGAGCTGCAGATTTGAAAGATACAGTAACGTTATTAAAAAGCTCACTTAATCACAAGAAATTAGTCATTTCAGCAAATGATTACTTGGGCATGTGAGGTCAGCTTGAAAGCAGCTTGTGTCACTAAAAGACACACAGACATTACAGGAGGAAGATATATTAGTTTATGGTAATAAAAAAAAATCAGGGCTCTGGTTTTCCAAATAGTATATTTCATTAAAAGAAATAAGCTGTTGTGAACTGCAACTTAGTTCATCAAATGGGACTAGATCATTTTTTAGAAATATAAGAACCCCTCATAGCAACCTAGGTAAGAGAACTAGATAAATTATCTGCCAGTATCTAAATGAAGCTTTCAAGAAAAGGGAGACAAGGAGGGATGTGAATAAATCATAAAATATTCACAATTTATTACTGACATAATAGAACATTCAGTTTCAAAATTAAACTTCTATATTTTTGCCCTATCAACATCATTCATTCACCTTCTATATTTAAAAGCATAGTTGATTGGGATCTTGAGCAGTCATTCATCATTACAACCATGTTACTGCAGTTCCTAGGTACTCAAAAATTTGTTGACCATGTCCTCACTGTTGGGTCTGCAGGTGTCATGAGCCCTGATGGCCAAATTTAGTGCTAGTTTTCCATATGATGTGCAAGCCTAGCTGGATTTGCAGTTACACCAGAGGTGGGTTTTTCCCAGTTCAAATCACCCAAACCAGTAGTGACCTACTAGTGATGTCACTCTAAGTGCTGGTGTGTGCGCGCCACCATATTTTTTAAAAAATGCAAATGCATTTGGATGGTTTCTGTTCTTCCACTGCTTGAAAAAGGGCCCTCTCACTCGCCCCTGGGATAATACTGACCTTTATTTCTTCACCCAAAGCACAGCTGATCAGTTCCTCAGCTGTGTTTTGGGCTGATTCCTGCTACTGAGCATACACAGAAGCCAAATTGCATGAGGGGATGTCTGTGCACTCTCACTTCACTTGTGTGTGCATGCAAAATATTGATATGAACCAGTGAGGAAGGTAAGTGGAAATCCACCCCTGAGTTATATCAGATATACAGTGTTCCCTCGATTTTCACGGGGGATGTATTCCGAGACCACCCGCGAAAGTCGAATTTCCGTGAAGTAGAGATGCGGAAGTAAATACACCGTTTTTGGCTATGGACAGTATCACAAGCCATCTCTTAAGACTTTAAATCCCTAAATTATCATTTCCCATTCCCTTGACAACCATTTACTCGCCATTATTACTGGTACTCACCAAAGAGTAAGACACTTAGTGATCCTGATATTTATAAACATAATTATTTATTAACAATAATTATTATTTTTTGTTATTTATTTGCAAAAATTATTAGTTTGGCAATGACATATGACATCATTGGGTGGGAAAAACCGTGGTATAGAAAAAAACCACGAAGTATTTTTTAATTAATTTTTTTTTTAAACCGTGGTATAGGCTATTTGCAAAGTTTGAATCCACGAAAATCGAGGGAACACTGTATAACCATATCAGTAGTCTCCGCTCCTCCACTTCACAGAAGGATTTTAACCCCAGCTTCATCTTCAGGCCCAGTTCTGGAGCACGACATAATAATCACACACAAAAATGCACAAAAATCTCAGCCATCTCACCAAGTCCCCCAGTATCAACCATTTTTTCTGTTATTTACTGTACCTTGTAAGCATAGTTTTTAAAATATCCCCTAGAAATAAACAGCATGCTAAATCAGACAAGCAAAACCTCTGATCCTTATCCTTATCCGCACTGAATGTATAATTGGTTTTAATAATTCCAGTTTTACTATAGTGTTCTACAGTGGTGAGTTTCTACCAGTTCAAGCAAATCAATAATAGTGGCAGGAGGCTCCTCACACCCACCCAGACATAATTACAGGTGTCCTTAGATATGCAGAAGGTTCTGCGCATGAACAGAAGCATCATATGTGCTCCCACTCCTGAACTGGTAGCAAAGTTAAGTGAAACCTACCACTGTTATTGTACAGTATCAATTTATATCTTATCCACATAGTTATTCTATCATTAGTATTTGCTTTCAAAATTCTAAGTTAGAGTATGGTAGTTTTTAAAAAGAGTTTAAAAATATACATATATTTGTTTCCTATGCACCTTTCCTTATTCAGTTTGCCCTGATCTACAAAACTTGTGTGATGCATTAACACCATTTCTATTGTGATGAAATCTATGTTTTCTTATCCCTAATCACAAATTGGTTACTGTTGGAAATAAGATAATCCTGCAAAGCTTTCCTTATGGGCCTAATAAAATATATTTCAAGTTTACAGAATATATTATTTTGATGGCAATTTGATTAGTCAACTGTGTGACAATTATTGTGGATTACTGTATAGAATAAACCATAGAATAAACATAATCTAGGAAAGAGCTGCATAATATTTTAATTCAGTAGAAAATATTATATTCTATCCTTAATATTAGACTGTGCCACCAAACTAATTTGTACAGCAATAGATAGTCCAGGCTTACCAACTCCTTCATTTAATGATTGTTGAAAATTAGGGTTGTAAAAAAAAACCCTTTGTGATTAATCTTTACATTTATGACCATCACAGAACTGCAGAAAAAACAATTGCTGCCAACCTGCCTTCCATTGAGGACCTGTATACTGCACGAGTCAAAAAGAGGACGGGGAAAATATTTACTGACCCCTCACATCCTGGACACAAATTGTTTCAACTCCTACCCTCAAAACGTCGCTACAGAGCACTGCACACCAAGACAACTAGACACAAGAACAGTTTTTTTCTGAACGCTATCACTCTACTAAACAAATAATTCCCTCAACACTGTCAGACTTTCTACTAAATCTGCACTTCTATTCTACTAGTTTTTCTCATCATTCCTATCACCCATTTCCTCCCATGTTGACTGTATGACTGTAACTTGTTGCTTATATCTTAAGATTTTTATTAATATTGCTTCTTCATTGCTTATTTGACCCCTGTGACAATCATCAAGTGTTGTACCACATGATTCTTGACAAATGTATATTTTATTTTATGTACGCTGAGAGCATATGCACCGACAAATTCCTTGTGTGTCCAATCACACTTGGCCAATAAAAATTCTATTCTTTTCTATTCTATCACAGCATCCCATGGTCATGTGATTACCATTTGGGTGCTTCCCAACTGCCTTGTGAAAAGCAGAGTTAATAAAGAAGGCAAAAGTAAAATTGTAATTCATGTTGCTTTAAAATGGTGGTCATTTCCTCAGCAACTGAATCATTTATCAAAGATAAATTACATGATTCTTGAATCCCAGGTTTCATATATGCTACATTTGGCTCACAGTTCTTTGAGGTTTGTTTGTTTGTTCATTTTAATTACTGTTGCTTATGTAGGTTTAATGGGAGGACTGAGTTTTCTCTGAGATTTGCATCCCACTTTGGCCAATCAGAGCAGCTCTGGGTTTGCCCAGGGTAAATGGAAGCAAATTTTCAAAGCTCTCCCCTTTTGCCTGTGCTAGCCTACAGCAAGCAACTATAAGTATGCAAAGTTGGAGAAATCCTGTGAGAGATACATTGCAATTTAATGATTAAATGTAGCGGGTATATTTCTTTCCTGCCCGACTCTAGGTTTATTCCTTTGGGAAAGAGTGTCACACAAATTTATTTATCACTTTAGAAGGTCACAGCCACAGTGTTAAGATGTATGTCCCTGCCCCAGAAGCAAATTAGTAATCTTCAGGCAATCAAATGATAACAATATTTTATATTTTTTTATCTATTCTTTATAAGACCTGGTTCACAGGCTCATTTTATAGTAGTTGACTTTAATGAGAAAGTGTATGACAGCATACCTAGAAAAACAAACCATGCAAATCTGTTTAACAAGAAGATTGACCTTCAAAACTTGAGCATTGGACATTCTGTGCAGTAATCAAAATGTTCAAGATACATTTTCCCCACTGAGAGATACTTTTATGGGAAAAGCATGCATATATCAGCAAAATTCTCTGTCTCTCTGTCTCTGTCTCTCTCTCTTTCTCTCTGAATATTATGAATATTGAATATTATCAGCAAAGATAGTTTTTAATAAATTTTAAACGTTCTGGAGATCGCAATGACTGTTGCTCTTCTTTTATAAATACACCCGGAACTCACATTTATACGCACACAGAGACACACATGCACACACATACACACATATACATACATACAGTGAAGGGCTACCTACACTGTGGGTATGGTTTATGCATTTTCTTTCAACATCTTTCAGTGGAAATTAGGTGCTGTGGGCTGGAGCTCCATTTTCGCTACCCCATTTCATCTCCCCCCCATCTGTGCAGTAGCCCATCCCTGGGTATAACTATTCTGCCGGCTACTAGTACAAGCCTCCAATGAAAAGTAAATTGGTTCAAAACAGACACACACACACAGTAGAAGTACAGTAAATGTTTTTTATCTCAACAAAAGAGAAGCAACACTCCCTTTTAGAATTCAAAGGGATTTCTTGTATAAACAAGGCAGTAATGGATTACAGTCTGATAACAAGGCAAGTAATAAATCAGCAATAAACCAGTACTGTGAAGTTCGGCACAAATACTGTTTGTTCCAGACGTGGCAAAAACTTACAAGGATTTCTTTTCTCAAACTCCGTGACTCCCAACAACTACGATCAGATAATCTCCATGCTGCTAAGCCTGCACGCTGCCCATATAACAGCTGCTATAATTACATGAGCCCCACCCAACCACAGGTGGATTCTCTACCACCTGTAATATTTCTTCAGTTGTTCTCTCCTATGCATAACTCTACGCATGCGTGGGTCTAGCAATTCATCATCCGATTCTACCGAAGATAATGGAGATTGGCTTCCTGTGCTGTCTGCCAAGCCCTCCTCTTCCAAGTCACCCCCACCTTCTTCCTCCAAGGAAACTTCACTACCTGACTCTGTCGGCAATAAAACAGGCCTATGATATGTTAATGTTTCCCCTGCATCCACCTCCACAGTCCTTGGGGCAGAAGCTGGGCCAGAGCCAACCACAACAATAACTAGCTGATGAGAGCCCCCATCCCTCCCAAAATGAAATAGATCTATACTAATCTCCCTTTATTTCTTTGTCAGCTCTTTGCAAGTTTGGAAAATATGGTTTGGTGACTGGATGTCCTCTGGAGTGGGGCTGAAAAGCAAAAGGAAGCAATATGCTTCCTCCCATATTTGGACATGCCAGAGGACTCGACAGAAAATTGTTTGTGTGTGTGTGTGTGTGTTACTTTATAATGTACAGTATAAGAAATAAAGTATATGCATTTATAATTTATAATGTACTGTATATGCATTGCTTTATGTATCAATAAAAATACTCTATGGAAAGACAAATATTCTGATGCATAATTTATATATACTATATATATATAGTGTATGTATATATAAATTCTGCATCAGAATATTTGTCTTTCCTTGTAATATTTTGATTGATACATAAAGTAATACATATACTTTATTCAAACCATTTCCTATCTGCTTTTGAAATCATTAAGAGGTTAATAACATTGCTGTTCTATACATTAGACCAGTGTTTCCCAACCTTACGCTGGCTGGGGAATTCTGGGAGTTGAAGTCCAAATATCTTCAAGTTGCCAAGGTTGGGAAACACTGCATTAGACTTTCATTACAGGATACATATAAACTATATAGTATGGTGTGATTCACAATCTAATGATAGGAGCAATGCTTTGCTCTTTTATAATCTCTGTACTCCTGATCAATCATAACAAACGTTGTGACTCTGGAGAGAGAGATGTGGATGTGGATGACAGATGAGATAGGAATTAGTAACATCATCCAAAGAGAAAAAACTGGAAATGGGCTTTGTACCTTTGGGGCAGTAGTGTACATGTGAGTGAGAAAATGAACAAGAAAATAATTTTTGAAAGTTGCAGAAATGACTGACCAGCTTCATTGCCTCTATTGTTCTGGTACATTCTTCTATGATGGAAGTGTGACATGAAAGTGAAAGCATTCCATGCTCTCATTCCCCTCTTACCAATTTATATTCTTGAACAAAAAATATGGCCTAATGGAATAGATGGATTTGAGATATTTTTTATCAATCATAATTCAATTGAATCATTTATATTTCATCAGGGGCTGCAGACTTAAAGGCATGCTCTGCAACAGGCTGGAGATGGAATAGGATAATATGGTATGACCAACTCACCACAGCAACTTGCCACAACTCACCACAAGACAACTAACCATGGCCAATGGGCCATGGGACAATTCAACAATTCAATTTAATTATTTCAATTAATTAAAAGTTATTTTAACTTTTAACTTGTCACTCACATTATTCCCCCCTCCTTTTGTATCCTTTATTTAATGATTCTATTCCACCATGTTTTCCTAGACCTTGCTGGGTTTTCCTAGACCTGGGAATGTGAAAGTGTCATCCAATTACAGTTCCTGAAAACCAATATGTTGCCTGTTGAATTCACAAAATGGCTGCAGATTCAGAAACAAATCTCCAAGTCACCTTCTGAATTGAAAGCGTGACATGGTCCGAGAATCTCTTTCTTCAAGCTTCAAGCTAAAATTCAATGGACTATTTTCCTTTTTCTAACACGAATACTGATAAATGAAAATAAATTTTGTAGAAGGACAGTCTATTACATTTTTATATTCATTAGCACAAATCATATTATATTATCTGTATCCAGGGGTGGGTTACGGCCCAGATGGGGGGGGCGCAGTGGAGTAGCAAAAATAGAGCTCCATCCCAGAGCACCCAATTTGCACTGAAATATGTTGAAACAAAATGCAGGGCATCCTGCATAAGCCACACTCACAGTGTGGTAGTAAAAATTTTGGTAGCCCTTCACTGTCTGTATCCATGACTTAAAACAAATAATGCAAGACTCTATTTTAAGTATTTTTCCTGTCTTGTTAAAATCAGAATATTATAAATTATTTAGCAAAGGCTTGGGAACATTTGCTCTCCCCTCTTGACTCTTAAATGGTATCAAGTTCCTTGTTTTCATCTGATGACAAATTCCCTTCCCTCTCATTGCCCCTGATTCTCTACTGGCCTATTCTTTGTACAGCCACTTTTGGCCCAAATGCTCCACTTCCTAAATGAAATTAATTCCCATAATCTATTCCACAAGGGCATTCTTGAGATGCAAAGCCTGGAATAAAATAATATCTACACTACACGCTGTATTCCCTGAGAAAAGATAAGTATTTCTAATCAATGTAACTGAGGTTTTAATCATACTAACGAGTATCTTAATGTATACTAATTGTTGCAATACAGTAATATTAGTACATCACATTAGTCTTATAATGTTCTGAAATCCTTTTTCTCTCCTCTCTATTCAGTTGTGTCTGATTCTTGGAGACTGCCTGGACAAGTCCATGAAGTTGGAACATCCAGGATAAGATCAACATCCACTGCCCTGAACTTCTTCAAGAGCTTGGAGACCTGGCTTTGCTGGTTAGCTTGGCACCCCAATGGGGAAATATGCCACTGGAGATGATTGATGGACCAAAAGCAGATCTCGCCTCATTCCCTGCATGCCCTGTTCCTTGATAACCAATTTTTAATTAAATTTTAATAACAATCTATATTTTTATTGCAATTAGAAATCTATGTATCTACAACACTCCGTGGCCTGCATTGGCTGCCGATCAATTTCCGGTCACAATTCAAAGTGTTGGTTATGACCTTTAAAGCCCTACATGGCATTGGACCAGAGTACCTCCGGAACCGCCTGCTACCGCATGAATCCCAGCGACCAATAAGGTCCCACAGAGTTGGCCTTCTCCGGGTCCTGTCGACTAAACAATGTCGTCTGGCGGGCCCCAGGGGAAGAGCCTTCTCTGTGGTGGCCCCAGCCCTTTGGAATCAACTCCCCCTGGAGATTAGAACTGCTCCCACCCTCCTTGTCTTCCATAAACTACTCAAGACCCACCTATACCGCCAGGCATGGGGGATTTGAGACATCTTACCCCCAGGCTCCTTATAATTTATGTTTGGTATGTATGTGCTGTTTGGTTTTTTAATTATGATAGGGTTTTTAGTTGTTTTTAATATTAGATTTGTGCCATTATAATATTGTTTTTATCGTTGTTGTGAGCTGGCCCGAGTCTTCGGAGAGGGGCGGCATGCAAATCTAATAAATTGAATTGAATTGAATGTCAGGGATGGGTTCTAACTTACCTCTCTACCAGTTAGTTTCCTCCTACACTCTGCGGGCATGCATACATATACGGTGTCGAAAACTCAGCTTCTGCACATGAAAAACAAAATGGCACTGTCCATGGCGCCATCAAGAGAGCCAGTTCAGGGGCATGGCCAGCTGGCCATCGCTTCCAGTTTGGCAAGTGGAGGGAAATTCACTCTACTGGTTCTATAGAACTTGTCCAAATATACGTATTAGTTTTATTACTTTTAACCTTGTAAACTGCCCAAAGTCATCTTGTGGCAGAACAGGCAGGAAATGAATGCATTTAATAATAAGTTTACTTGGCAAGATATTTTATTTCAGAAGTGGTTTGCCCCTGCCTTCTTCCTAGGATGAAAGAAAATGCCCAAGGTCATTCAACTCGCTTTCTGCCTAACATGGGACTAAAATAGATGGTTTCCCAATTTCTACCTCAGTGTGCTAACCAGCAGACCAACTGATGATCTTTCAGCTTAATATTATAAAGCAAACACATCTAAATTACATGGTTACAGTATAATAAATCTAGCTGAGTTTGCTATGCTTAACCAAGAAATCTGCAGTTACTTTAAATCTCTGGCTTTTCTATTCCATGAAAAGAAAGCTATTTGTTTTAGAGCTCTATTCATTAGTATTTCATGATTCAGGCAACTCTGAATTTAAAACAACCTACTCAAAAAAGCAATGACTGGATGAGGGGGGGGATGTGCCTCCAATCTTATCTTCAGTGAACCTGGATGAAGATCATCTACAGGTCCCTTAGAAATGACAAGACTTCTGCTTTTGTTGAAAAAGTATTTCAAAATAGAAACCCCTTCCCTCCAGATATGCCATATAAAATTTGTGTGGAAAGATCAACTGCTATTACTGCTTTTGCTGGAAGTGAAAATCAAAATGATGCATTTTGTTTTAGCTCTATATTTAGAAAATCCTCAAACACAGAGAGCTATCGCTTTTTAATTCCTGAATTCCTCAAACTGGATTCCCCAAAATTGCTACTTTGGAACTAATGAAATTGCTTTTCCTTTCCATTTCATATGGTAGTAAAAGTAAGTATAAGCTGATGGGAAGGGGGATATGGGAGGAGGCAGACAGCTTTTGGTCTGACTATAGAGGAAGATTTAAACTCTCACTCCTTTTTATTGTTTCTCCAAATGTTTACTTATTATTCCTGGATTATTTTTAATCTTCAAATTAATGTACAGGTCAAGTCATGAAATGAGGTGAAACTTACTTAACAACTGTCTTGCTTAGCAACAGAAATTTTGGTCTCAGTTGTACTTGTATGTCAAGATTATCTGTATGTTACTGACTTGTTTTTGACTGTCAAGCCTCCCCTCTTCTAAAACCATCAAACAAAAAAATAAGCATAACGTGTAGGCGGTGTTAATAATTACATTTGGACCTAAACAAAGTTGACTGTAACTTGACTGTAAAAAATATGACTTCAGTAACTGAGTTGTCGAAGCGTGGAACTCATTACCGGAATCCGTAATGTCATCCCCAAACCCCCAACACTTTACCCTTGGATTATCCACAGTTGACCTATCCAGATTCCTAAGAGGTCAGTAAGGGGCGAGTACAAGTGCACTAGAGTGCCTTCCGTCCCCTGTCCTATTGCTCTCCTATATCTCCTATACCTTTCTTCTATTCCTATATCTCTTCTTCTATTCTTTCATTGATATGTTCTATTACTATAGCTTCTTTTCTATTCTTTCATAGATATATTTTACTATGAGTATCTCCTCTATAACCTTCATCATGGATTTTACTATGTGTATATATAAACTGTATATACCCACTAAAACCCTCATTGTGTATTGGACAAAATAAATGAATGAATGAATGAATGAATGAATGAATGAATGAATAAATAAATAAATAAATAAATAAAAGTAACTGCAGTTATGGGTTCTTTTTCTGCAGTGCCTTATTTGCATACTAGGATAATATGGCAGGTGGTTCAGCATAAAATACTCTTGCTTTCTATCATTATCTACAGCCTACAGAATAAGGCAAAACTTCTTTTCCACAATAAAACTAAGTACTGCTATAGATCATTCTAGCCATCATTTATTAATAAGTTAGAAATTGTAATTAAACATTCCATATTTATTTTGCCAAATTAAAAAAAGGGAAATTGTATCTTAGGTGAAAAGGGAGAAAATTGTGAGTCCATGCATAAATCAAGAATAGATACTGAAATCACACATTAGTGCAAAATATGTATCTCTAGCCTTCACATTTTTTGATTTACTTTTGTGCAGTTTGGAGGAATAGGAGGAGGAGGGGTAGAAGTAATTGTACGTTGGTAACCCTAATAGGGGGGAAAACTATATTTTGATATTTTATGCAGAGCAAGCAAAGCCTGTGGAATTGAAAGGAAGTTGCTATTTTTAATAGTATAGGGAGACACTGACAAATGCAATTTGAAAAATGGATTTTGATAGAAAAAAAGAAATACCGTATTTTTTGGAGTATAAGATGCACCGGAGTATAAGTATACAGTATACTGAACCAAATGGTGTAGCAATATATCATTTAATAAAATAACAGTGTAGCAGAATGCTTTTTAAAAACATGTCCACTTTTTACAAACTTCAAACTTGACAGCTTTAAGACTAGTGGACTTCAACTCTCAGAATTCCTCCTCCTATCATGTTAGCTCAGGAAGTTGCCAAGTTTGAATACTCTTGCACCCCTAACCCAAGGGTCTTCAAACAGTTTGACAGTTTTAAGACTAGTAGGTTCAACTACCAGAATTCCTCCTACAGCCATGCTAGATGGGGTAATTAGAAAGCAGAAACAGCTCAATTCTTTAAAAAAAAATGGGCTGTTTTTGCACCAAAAAAAAAGGGGGGTGGGCATAGGGTCTGGATAGACTGCAGGGAACTCCTGGGTGCTGAGGGATAGCAAAAATGTTCCAATTTTTGTGAAAAGTGGGGACATTTTTGTCTTCCTGCAGTCGCCAGGAGCTCTCTGCAGACTTCCTTTGCCCACTCATTTTTGCAAAAAAACTCCCCCATTTTTCAAAAAAATGGGACATGGGAGGGCAGGGCTTCAGGCCAGCAAAAAGGGCTGTATTCTGTGCATAAGACACACCAATGTTTTCATCCTCTTTTTTTTGGGGGGGGGGGCGCCTTATACTCTGAAAAATATGGTAATTGTATGTCTTTTGCTTGTAAAGGTCTGTAAGATTTTATCACACAGAGATACAGAGACAGAGAGAAAGAGAGAGACAGAGACAGAGAGAGAGAGGAGGAAAAAGCTTTAGCGAATCTTTCCATAGATTTGGTGGGTTTGTAACTACCAGAATTCCTAACTAGTATTGGGAATGGTGACAACTATCAATTCCCGATTAATATCATTGAGGCCACTAGTGTGAGGTTTGGAGCTGACAATGAAAAAAATATAGAACCTAAAATCAGCAAGACCAAAGATGCCATCAACTGCTGAGCTGTGCCGCTGCCTAGCAGTCATTTTAAAAAACCCTGAAATGCAATTAAAAGATATTTAAAAGACAAATCGTAAACCTGAGAAAATAAAAGGTCTTCACCTGATGCTCAAACAATGTGGATGCCAGGAAAGTCACTCTGGGGGAGTGAATTCCATACAAAGGGTGCCACCACAGAAAGATATCTCCCCCCTCCTTCCTTATTCAGGCTGACCTCACTTCAATTTCTGGTAAAACAAAAATGAACTTATACTAGAGCAGTGATGGCAAAACTTTTTGGGTTTATTTATTTATTTTATTTATTTATTAGATTTGTAATCCGCCCCTCTCCGTAGACTCGGGGCGGCTAACAACAGCAAAAAGACAATATGAACAAGTCTAATACTAAAAGTAATGTAAAAAAAAAATCCCCCAGTTTAAGAAACCAATCATACATACAAACATACCATGCATAAATTTTTAAGAACCATTTTCTACTTAAGAACTGAGCCTGGAAAAATTTCCCAGGAAATTTGAGAGCGGCACGAAGGCCCATCCAGTTTCCTGACATTTCCCCTTTAATCCTGGCCATTTCAGGCTTTTCTGGGCTGCCAGAGGAGCCTTTTGGTGGCGCTTAAAGAGGCTTTGGCAGTCCAGAGTGAACAAAGCATTTTCCTTTCTCTGGGTACAGAGAAAAGAAACACTCCCTTCACTCTGTGCAGGCAAGGAGTCACCACAGTGAAGGAAAGGTGCCAGCTACAAAGCGAGCAAGCGAGTGAAAGGAGAGGGACCTTTCAGCATGGGAAGGAAGAGGTAGTAGCAGCAGCAGCCAGTGTATGGGAGGCTACCTTGCGCCGTGTGTATTGGTGGCACGTACTCCTCCTTAGAGTCCCTATTTTTTTAAAAAAAAGTCTTAAAGTTTTGGATTTTTTTGATTCCCCTCACCTCACCTTCTTCCTTCAGCAGCAACTCTCCTCCTCTCTTCTTCCTCCTCCTCCTCCTCTCACCCAAATTCTGAGCTTTTATTTCTTTCCTAATATGGGTTTGCACGCATTATTTGCTTTTACATTGATTCCTGTGGAAAAAATAGCTTCTTCTTAAGAACATTTCTACTTAAGAACCTGGTCACAGAACAAATTAAGTTCTTAAGTAGTGGTAACACTGTATATCTCTATCTCTATCTCTATCTATTGATCTATCTATCTATCTATCTATCTATCTATCTATCTATCTATCTATCTATCTATCTATCTATCTATCTATCTATAGTGGTACAATATTGTAAAGTTAGAAATTGCTTCTAAACTACAATATTCATATTCTTGTATTTCCATAATGTGGAGAATAAAAATCTTTGACCCAAAGAAGGCATTGTGTTTGAATTTATTAGACCAATTACTGTGGCTGAGTCTAGACTGAAACATGATTCAACTGAATCAGTTGTTTTTGGAAAACTGTTAAAGTGACCACTTTACCTAAATTCTCTAACAATCCCATGACCTATGTAAGAGATGATCAGGCTGACCCTGCGGTCAAATACATCATCAATGATGCCCACAAGAGATCTAAGTCCAATCCACCTTGAATGCTAAATATTTATGGAGATTCTCAGTCATCCAGATCATGGCTGTCCCAAAGGTGCTTTTTTCAAGAGGCAATTGAACTTTTTCTTTGAAGATGTTTCTTGGATGAAAAGCGAGGCATTTTCAAAGAAAACCCCAAAAATCCAGTTTTCTCTTGAAAAAAGCACTTTTGGGTCAACTCCTGCTAATTTCCCTTGACCATTATTAGCTCAGATTCTTGTAGAGAGCTTAAGCTTGCAATAAATCTTTAGATTCATTTGAACTGTCTGAATCTTCTAATTTCCCCAGCACTTCACAACATCTTGCTAAATAATCACACTTTATGTTAAAATGCATATGTAGGTAATCAAAGCCTGTGTAAATTACAAAAATATATAAAGTAAGGGATCAAGATTGCAAACTGAAAACTAGGTTGCCTGCTAATTCATTTTTAGTGATATTAAAGAGGTTTTTTAAAAAAATTCATTGATCAATGAATTCAGTTCAACTAGCAGTTCCCTGTTGCCTTTTCTTCTGCTGCTCTTTCATTGAACCTCACCTTGGAGAACAGAATGATAGCAGAAAAGGCAATGGGGCGTCTAACTCCAACTTGTTACTTTTCCTATTCAGATATTGGAAGTGGGACTTCAAGTCTCAAAAAGACACTTTGCACATCAGCTGTGCCTTCTACATATTGCTGGCAAAGTCTAATGAAGTAATTCTAGGGAGACACACATTTCCTAAACATCTGTTTAAGCTTGAATGCACAGGGTTTTAAAAAAAAATTATAGTAAATGTATTCCTTTATATTGTCATCTTGAATTGATTTATATTGCCAGAATGTATTGTCACTCGGATGATTAGAGCCAAATAAGGTTAAATGAATGAATATCAGAAATTACTGCCCCTAACCTAATGAAAACACCATAAATCAAAAATCTGAATTCATATCTCTCAGATGTTACAGCTGTTTGGAGAAGATAGGTTTAGTTGATCACTATCTCAGCCCAGGTATTATGCATAATTATAGCAAAACTTACATGTATATTGACATGTATATATTGGCTATACATTTTATCCTTAAGGCAATGATTTTCAACAGTTTTTGAGCCGCGGCACATTTTTTACATTTTAAAATCCTGGGGCACACCACCAACTAAAATGATACAAAATGACATCCTAAGACACTCTCCTCTCTTTTTCCATCCCTGTCTCCTCCCCACCCTTGTGTGTGTGTGTGTGTGTGTGTGTGTGTGTATACACAGTCTTGAACCATTTCCAAAAACAGGTGAGGGCTGGGGTTTTTTTCTCTCTTATTCTTTGGGTGCTTTAAATATGCTTTAAATCAAGAGTCACTTCTCTCTCTATTTTGTTTCTCTCTCTTTCCTCTCATTCTGTCTCAATCATTTTCTCATTTCTCTTTTTTTCCCTCCCCTTTTTGCTCATTTCTCTCCCTCGCCTTCTCTCTCTCTCTCTCTGTTGGTTTCTTTGTCTCTCTTGCTTTCTTTCTCTCTGACACTTGCTTTCTCTCTCTCTTTCTTTTCTTTCTGTTTCTTGCTTTTTCTCTCACTCTCTTGCTTTCTTTCTTTTTCTTTCTCTCTCTCTCTCTTGCTTTCTTTCTCTTTCTCTCTCTCTCTCACACACACTCTCTGCAAAAAGTTGCGAGACTGGAACCTGAGCTTCCTTCTTCGCGGCACACCTGACCATGTCTCGCGGCACACTAGTGTACCACGACACACTGGTTGAAAAACACTGCCTTAAGGGATTCCTGAGGAAAGGCGTGATTTACTAAATTAGGCCATTTAATAGTATTAACAACAACAAACAAGGAAGGTACCTAAGACTGAATAAACAGAAGCTATAATCTTTCCAATGCAAAATCAGATCTTACGTCTGAAATATTGCCCTAAAAACTCCTATTTTTCGAATTTCTATTGTTCAAGGGGGGGGGGGAAGCATGATTTTGTGGGGGGAACCCTCATATCATGTACATTTTTGTGAGCATTTGTTTCTAAAATTTCCTTCAAGAAAAAAAGAAAGAATTTCACATGATTTAAAAATGGTATACTCAAGTATGGTTCCCAGGGGTGAAAGGAAAAGTTTGACAAGCCCGAATTTCATTGTACAGTCATCATCTCCAGTGACTTATATTTCAATCAGATATCCCAAAGGAACACCTGGCAGCAAATTCTTCCCATGGAATTTTTTTTCTGATTGGAAAATTAGTCAATAAGCAAAATTTCAGAGGAGAGATGTGTAATATATCATAAGAAAGTTGATAATTGCAGCTTCTGTCATCTCTACCAATAAATCTTAAAAACATAGAACAAACTTTAAATTCTCAAGCCCCTGATGATAAAACTAAAGTCTTTTGGGGAATATGGCAAAGCGGAAATTAAAATGGAGATTTCTGCACAACCTTACTTGAAATGGTGGATCTCAAATTAGCACTTCCTGGGACCAGATATATTTGATGATTCTTGTATAAATTGAACATAAACAGGACTATGACAATGTTAAACCTATGACTTAAGTCAGAAGTAGCAAGAAATAAAATGTTTGCCGAAACTTCTCACAGTTGACCTCACCGATCTGCTGAGAAATTTCTGTTGTTGCCTATTTACTACTGAAGATAGTTTTCCCTTGTGTTGATGTTTCATTGCAGATTTTGGTCAAAAGATCAGATTAATGTTTTCATCCTTTCAAATCACTCAGTAAAAAGTTAGTGAATCAGTACATTTTTGTATTATGGATGACAAAGGATGTAATAAAAAGGAACAGGTACCCAGGCAGGCTGAATTGTGCAAAATCAATATGCCGGCAAAAGTCTTATCTTCTTGTATTGCTTCCTATTTTGTTGATGCCCAAGAGTGCCTGCTTTAACTGGGCAGATGTAATGGTATGGGGGAATGATCTTGCAAGATAGAGCAAAGAGACACAGCCAAGTTATGAGTCTGATAAAAAATCATTAACTTAATCTCACAACAAGATTGTAGCTGGAGTAAGAAATCCAGAAGGGTCTTCTTAGTTTCTTAGGATGTAAAGGAGATATGGGAATAGAAGTACTTTTACACTTGCAATTCTGATAATGTAACCTTATAATAAAATAGAATAAATTCAGCAGGTTGTATGTCCTGTCTCATTTTTCTAGCAGTTGACCTTTACACATTGAGGGACCCTGCTGGGAATATACAGGTAGTCCTTGACTTACAACCATTCATTTAGAGATTGTTCAATGTAAGGGCAGTACTGAAAAAAAGAGGCTTGGCACCAATCTTTGCACACCAATCTCCACAATTATGAAATGAACATTTGGGTAATTGTTAATCAACTTGAAGGTACAATAGTTTTAGCATCCTAGGGTCTTGTGATTGACATTTGCAATCTTCCTAGCTGGCGTCCAACAAGCAAAGTCAATGGGAAAAGTTGAATTTATTTAAAAGACTGTGTGATGCACGTAAAAACTGAAGTGATTTCCTTCACCACCATGGTAAAAAAAATGGATGTTATTCACTGAAGAAATACTTTGCTGGTTCTAATTGTGCTTGATGTTGAAAACACACACATTTTTGTATTATGGATGACAAAGGACACACACATCAGAGGTAGAGTTATGGATCCTTTCGCTAATGATTTATTCAAAGTTGTGCCGGGCACACGTGTACGCTTTGCATGCACACTCACAGCAATAAAAAATAGCTTATGTGCAGAAACAAAATCCAAGATAACACCATGTGTGTGTGTGTGTTTGTATATACCTGGTACAAAGCTGAAGTATATACAATATATAACATATTTTTTGCTGAATTTGAGAATTAACCTCTAGGCCATAAGATGTCATCCTTTCAGCTTTGTACCAGGAAGTGTTATATGGGGGAGGGGTTGTCGAATCAACCTGGCATATCCAAATATGGGAGGAGCTTAATGCTTCCTTTTGCCTCTCGGCCCAACCCAGAACCATATCCAAGGCAGTTAATTTTTTTTTTCATAGCTGAAAAACTATATTCTGTATGTGAAACATATATTTTTCTGAATTTGAAAAGGAAAAGTTACTAGTATAGAACTATATCTCTATCTATCTATCTATCTATCTATCTATCTATCTATCTATCTATCTATCTATCTATCTATCATAGAGAGAAAGGGAGGGAGATATTATGTCTCTCTGAATAAGTATTCAGAATAATTTTCCCACTATAGTTGAATGTTCCTTGCAGAGGTACTATAGATTTGTATCTGAGCATAGTTAGATTGTCACTGTTTGATAAGATCTAAAAACTGGAACTTGAATGTACTTAGGATTGTAGATATAATATAAAACAAAAAGGGAAAGAATGAACTTTCAGTTTTGTGCAAATAGTTACATATGCTAAGATTTCCAGTTTCAATGACAAGCATTTGTGGAATGTTGTCAAACAATGGAAGGATGCTGAGGTTTCCTTACATCTTAATTAGTACCATGAATAATATTTCCATAGACAATGGAACATTATAAACAGATATATAGTATCAATGCAGGGTGATCCATCTCATATACTTAGTGTGACAGCTTTATTGCAGAAGAGACGGAGTAACGACTCGGACACAAGAGCTGGATTTAAACTTGGGTCATTTTATTATAATAAATTTGCATAATTTATTAATTAAATTAGCATGAATTAGCATAAATTTGCATAAATCAACATACTTAACTATGACCCGGAACCAAATGGACCTGCAGGGTCAAACAAACACTTCCGGGGCGGAAATGACGTAAAAGGTCAACATTCCTGGGCAACTATGGGCGTAATCGATGCTGGTCCAGGTGAGGGACCTCTCCCTCACCTGAGACCCTGCCATACACTCGCATGAGGGGGGTCCCGCCGGCTCACCCCTACCCTGGGACTTCAATAGCGGGACCCAAAGACAGGTTCCCCCCAAGTGCGCAGGTAGCACCCACCATGGTCTTGGAGAGAACCTGTCAATCATCCCCAAAGATGCCCAAGGGAGAACGCGCAGTTGCTGAAACCACCCAGATTTCCGCCCCTAACCTGCCACGGAGCGGGGGTCAGATCTCTATCTTGGCCCCCCGACTCCCCCCTCTATCTGCGCCAGCTCACGCAGAGACCTCTGCAGGTCCTGTAAGAAAATGGCGTTCCCCTGTTCTGACAGGTGAACGCCATCGGCCCGGTAAAGCCACGGCCGATCTACAGTGATGAGGGGATGGGCAACTACAATCCCCCCTAATTCTTTGACAGTTTTTCCCACGGCCTTATTCACCCTACGTCTAACCCGGTGGATGGCCCTAAGGGAAATGGCGTCCCTCCAAACGATCCGTGGGAGGATCTCTGACCACACCACTTGCGTGGTGGGCCATAACGTGCGAAGCCGCCGCAGGTCTTCGCGCGCCTGGACGATCAACGGTAGACCGCCAAGCAGGCATAGGTCATTGCCACCGAGGTGCAAGACCAGCCATCTGGGTGCGGCTATGGGCTGCCGACCACCCAGTCCCATCTGGGCGCGACCCTGGGTAGCCGCCCGCCCAGCAGCGCCGGGTACCGCCCTGAGATGCTGCGTACCCAGCAGCGTCGGTAGGAGGCCCTCCCACCGCATACCCCTCCGGCCCATCCAAACAACATTGACCCACCGTCCCAACGACAGCTGGGTCCCGATGGCACTTCTGGCTGCTGAGCGGCCGGCCCAGAAGACCATGCTGTGGCCACACAGCAGCGCCGTCGGTTTCTGCCTGGACTGGGAACCTGGAAGAGGACACACACAGAGAGGTTACCTAGCCTAAACCCTGCCCCGGATCCTCAGCGGGCCTAACATAACCCAAATATGCCGCTGACCGCCAGCGGCCGATCTCCTGAATCCGTTGGGCCGGGAGACCAGAAAGTGCCGCGCTAGTGGCGGCGCCGATACGGAACGAATGCGTTCCATAGCCGGCGGGATCCATGCCTACCTGAGACATAGCCTTAGACACTATCGCCCAGAATTGATACCGGGTCAGGGGGGAACCATCCTGGTGTACAAAAAGGTACCCACGCCCTGACCCACGCAAAACACAAAATTGCTGCAAAGCAGCCACCGGGCAAACAGACTTATCGGTGGCTGCGCTAAGTTCAAGTCTAACCCCTCTGTGTAACTGATCTGTCTTGGAGTGTCTCACCAAAAGAGAGACACCCCCCTGTCTAAAGGTCAGATCAGCGAGCTGGAAGGCGCGGAGCGACAAGTCAGACTGCGAGGAGGCCATTGCCTCGCTGACCCTGAGGGCCCCAAAAAACATAACGCAAGTCGCTGCCCTGAACAGCCGAGCCTCGTAAGGAGAGGCGCACAGACTGCCAAATGTCTGATTAATCAGAGACAGCTGCTGAACCGTCAGGGCCCGACGAGCGTCAGCGGGAAACCCCTGTCGCTCCCTCACCCAACCTTCCAGCATCCTCCGGATGCGAAAATCACCCGTAAAATCACCAAACCCCCCCGCCTTGGACAGAAAGGCGAGGCCGGCTAACCTAGCCCTGATAGTCCTCACTGAAAGGCCACGCCCTTTCAGCAGGACACAGAATTCAGCTAGGTGCTCAACCGGGGCAGGCCAGCAATGGGGGTAACCCTTACCCAGCCTGAAATCCCCAAACTCCTTACCTGCACGCTGATAAGCTCGCAGGGTACTAGGAGCTACCGATAAGGCGATCGCCCTGGAGGCCTCGTCTCTCCAGCTCTCGAGAGCCCGCCCAGGCTCCACAGGTGGGCTGGAAACACCTCCGGCGACTCTCGGGCCCACGGGGCCAGGGTCCGAAACCTGGACAACTGACCACGGGACAAGGCGTCAGCCACCCCGTTATCTAAACCAGGGACGTGCCTAGCCAAAAACAAGGCGTTCAAAGACAAGGACCTGTGCACAAAATGGCGGACAAGCCGCATCACCCTGTCACTCTTAGAGGACAGGGCGTTCACAACATGGACAACCGCTAGATTGTCACACCAAAAATGCACAGTCTTATCCCTGAACTGCTCCCCCCAGAGCTCTAAGGCCACTATTAAGGGGAAAGGCTCCAAAAAAGTTAAGTCCTTAACCAATGAACAGGCACTCCATTCCGGAGGCCATGCCGACCAGCACCACTGGTCACCTAACACTACCCCAAAACCGCAAGTCCCTGCGGCGTCGGAACACAGCTGCAGCTCCGCTTCCAAAAGAAGCTCCTGCCGCCAAAACGACAACCCGTTAAAACGTTCCAAAAACTCCCGCCACACGCAGAGGTCAGCCCTGACCCCTGCACATAAGCGGGTACGATGGTGGGGCAAACTTAGCCCCTTCATCGCATCATACAACCGGCGAGAAAAAGCCCTACCAGGCACCACTACCCGACAGGCAAAATTAAGAATCCCAGCCAACTCCTGGAGCTGCCGAAGAGTAACCTTCCTGCAGCCCAGAACCGCCTCAAGCTTGGACCTGATTTTAATCAACTTATCCAGGGGCAATCTGGACGATTGCTCCACTGAATCCAATTCAATACCAAGGAAGGTAATCCTGGTGGCAGGGCCTTCGGTCTTCTCTGAGGCTAAAGGCACCCCCAATTGAGCACAAAGGGCTTCGAAGTCCCGCATCAAAGCAAAGCATTGCTCCGATTGCGCAGGCCCGGCCATCAAGAAATCATCAAGGTAATGAACGACGGACCCCAGGCCACTCCGCCTCCTGAGCACCCACTCGAGGAAGGTACTAAAGCTCTCAAAAAGGGAGCAGGAAATAGAGCAGCCCATCGGCAATGCCCTATCCACGTAAAACCCACCTTCGAAATGGAAGCCCAGCAGCTCGAAGTCGCCTGGGTGAATGGGGAGGAGCCGAAATGCCGACTTAATGTCGCATTTACCCATAAGGGCTCCCTCCCCACACTCCCTAACCATAGCCACGGCCGCATCAAAGGATGCGTACCGGACGGAACAAAGCTCGTCAGGAATGAAGTCATTCACTGACTCCCCTTTCGGAAAAGACAAATGGTGAATCAACCTAAATTCACCACTCGCCTTTTTGGGGACCACACCTAAGGGGGACACACGAAGATTCGGACAGGGCGGCTCCGGGAAGGGCCCTAGGACCCTGCCCTCAGCCACCTCCTTTCGAATCTTAGCCCGTACAATGTCTTCATGTCCGACAACCGACCTGAGGTTGTCGGACATGAAGGCCCTCCTAATACCCACATAAGGGATCCTAAATCCCTCGGAGAAGCCCCTCAAGAGCAACTCGGCTCTCGGGCGAGGGTGGTAGTCGATCAACCAACCCTCAAGCACAGAAACATTAATTGGGCTGGGCCCCTTTTCCCCCAGCTGGTGGGGGAGGTTTTCCTGGACCCCCGCCCTTCTTCTCCGCCCCTTTCTTGGGGCGGGGACAGACTGAAGCCGCATGGGACCCCCCACAATTCCCGCAGGCATGCTTGTACTTACAAAAGGGACGAAAACATGCCCCTTTTGCAGCAAACTCATGACAAGCGGGCGAGGCCCCCTTGCTAGCCACACCCGGAGTCGCCTTGGCCGGCGAAGCCGCGCCGGGCTCCTCCTCCATAAAGTGCCCACTATCCGTGCGCTCACACCCTTCCTTCCCGGACATATGCGTGGCCCGGAACCACAGGTCCGGGACCACCATATCCCACGGCAAGTTGGGCTCCACAGACATCCTCATGCGGAAACCCTTATCATAATGGCGCCAGATGGTGCCCTTATATTCAAAGTGGGCCCTGGCAATTAAGTCTATATACTTAAACATGGCAGAGGCCATAGCCGGCTGCCGTTGGATCACTACCGACCCATAGGTAAGAAAGGCATACAGCCAGGAGCTGAAGCATTTCGTTACCTTGGTCTTCTTCGTTTTCTCCCCCGGGACAATCTCTTTCTCCTGCTTGGGAACCTCACGGTTCAAAAGCGAAAAAAGATCAACGTATTCGCCCCGCCAAATAGCCTCCTTGACCGACGGGTGAAGGTGGCATCCTAGAGGGGTGGACGGCAGCCCGCACGGTATGGCCCCCGCTTTAATACAAGCAAAGGGGTCCCACACCGAGTTGGCCGCCACGCCAAAAACACCCGCCCCATGGGGGTAGGGGAAAACCGGGAGCGGGGGCATGACAGGAGGGGCCGGAGGAACCCACCCCCCTGCCCCTGGCACCGCTGGTGTCCCCGCAGGACCCGTCCCAGACAACGGAGCAGCGCTGGCCGCCGGCGGCCCCGAAGGAGGAACCGGCGGAGCCCACACCTGCCCGCAGGTGCCCGCGGGGGACCCCAAAAAGCTGGACCCACTCCCGACCCCCGCCGGGGGAAAACCCGGGGCGGGGGGAGGAAGAAAAGACAGGGATGTGGTGTGTGGTGCAGCCTCACCTGCCCCGTACGGGGTTGAAGACATCCACGGAGGGCCCAATGGTGTGGGGCCCGGGAAAGCCGCCATCGGTCCTGCAGGGGCCTGCCGTCCGAATGGAGCCGGCTGCCCAGCCTGGGCCGCCGCCGGATCCCTCCCCAACGCCGCGGGCACTTGATCGCTGGACGCTCCGGGGACCGCACCGCTCCTCCACTGCTCGAGCTCATCGAGCCTCTCCAACACCCTGGCCCAAGACATAGCAGGAGAAAAATCAGGTTGAGGGGCAGGAGGCAACGAGACCACCCCCCCCTGATCAGGGACCACCCCAGCAGTCCCCTCCCTGCTGGCCCGGGCCCGGGCAGAAGGCCTAAGGGCCCTCCTGGGGCGCGCTGCTGGCGGAGCCATAGGAGCAGTGGCGGGCCTCTTCTTGGGAGCCATCACACTTTTTCCCTTTGTATGCAATAAGCCACTAAAACCCCCTAGGCCGAAACCCCCAGCACGAGTGGCAGGCCCAACTCCCCAACCACAGGGCCCTGCCTAGGGCCTGGGAGCACCTGCTACCCCTTTAACCCCTTTATTGGGTAATACCTACAATTATATATAATTGAACAGTATTTATTGTTTATGTAGTATTACGATTGCAAGCCTCCCTGCGCAGGCAGGCCTGAAAGGCCTGTAATCCAGTAACACCAACCCTCAAGACGGGGGCCCAGACCCAACACCCCCCACCGCGCCCTCCTCCCAGCCGGGAGGAGGTTACCAGTCCCCCTCGGGCCCGAGGGGGATCCTGAAGACTGCTGCCACGTGGGGAGTAGTAAGGCCTCAGCGTCGTCGTGCAAAGGAAAGTTTACTGAGACTCCGGATAAACCTCGTTGCGCAACGAGCACAGCACTTTTCGCCCCCTCGGCAGGCCACAAAATGGCGGCCGCAACACGAGGGAGACACAAAATGGCGGCCGAGCAGCACCGAAGAAGTGTCTGCTCAGGCAACCAGGTCCGGGCGAAAAGGCTGTTTCCCGGCCTGCTGCCCCTTAAATAGGGCCAGCAGGCCCCGCCCGGACCCGACGTCATGCCCAGCCACGTGGGCAGGGCATTCCCGGCCGAAATCTCGTCTCGCGAGATTTTGGCCGAAAACAAGATGGCGGCCGCCATCTGAAGGGTCCGAGTCTGCCCGGCCCTTCAGCAACATCGCCGTGGGGCCGGTGAGTCAGCCGGCGTTATTATTGTAGCAGGCAAGCACTGCAACTAAATAAGTAACCAGAATTAGAAGAAAATTGTAGTTTCAAGGGCCAAAGCATCAAATGTAAAACAATTACAGTTTTCATCAACCAGGGCATAATATGATAGTATCTTTGTTGTTGCTGTTGTTGTTGTTGTTAACCTCAGTAATCAAAAATTCCTGGTTTTCGTATATAATGTATTTGCCTATAAACATTTTGGTATCTATCCCATATCAATGTAATACAAGTGCTCTGACTTTGTATAGCATGTACATTACAACTATTATGTGCTCTCCTTGTTAACATTATTTGAAGTGGAATGCAAGACTAGGCTTTCTCCCATAGGAATGAATAGTAGCCATTCATTTTTGTATGAGAAAATAAAAATATATAAAGAAACTTGCATTGTATGTAAGCTTCCAAACACATATGGCAATATATGTGGAATGGCATTGGCCCAATTGCATGTCCTTGCTGCTGTCCTTAAGATCAATCTTTCTCTGAAGCTGAATTCTGAATGATAAATTGATTACTCCACTGACTTAGCTCAGTGATGAAGGTCTCCATTATATTCTCAGACATAACAGCACTTCAGCTGTATGGTTTCTACTCTGCAGATGCAAATTAGTGTTGGGTGAATACAAAGACTCTTGCACTAGTGAGACAGTAGAAGCCATCCCTACCCCCCTCTCCCAATTTGTAATGAGTTCCATTGTTGTTGTTATCATTTGTGTGTATAAAGTTTGGTAAATAGTGTGATAAAGTTAGGTAAATAGCTACAATAGGTGGGTATAGTTGGTAGGTAGGTAAGTGAGTGAGAGAGAGAGAGAGAGAGAGAGAGAGAGAGAGAGAGAGGCAGGCAGGCAAAAACATAGGCAGAAATTCTTGTTGAGAAATTATTCTTGTCATTAAGCCAAACTACAAGACAGGATTAGGCTGAAAATTTTATTTGCATGAAAGGTAAGGAAGGGAGCAAAATGGTTAAGAAATTCTCACCATGGGGTTTTCTGACATGATCAATATATAAGAGATCTTGTATGAATTTGATTACAAGACAATTTTTTGCAGATAGAATCAATCATCCACAGGACATTTCTCTGTTCATGATTTAAACTATTTCAGATACTGCAGAAAATTTAGTACAGTGTTTTTCCTTTCAATCTTATATTGCACACACTAATAACCCATTAAAGAAGTTGGTTAAAAAATATTATGGGAACATATTTGATCTAACACAGGATGTGTGTGTGAGAGAAGGGGGGGAGACGGAGAGAGGGAGGGAGGGATGGAGAAAGAGAGAGAGAGAGAGAGAGAGAGAGAGAGAGAGAGAGAGAGAGAGAGAGAGAGACTTTTCTCAACCTTACCTTCTACCAAGGGCCATTTCATGTCCTTTAACATTTGTGAAGGACAATTCCTGGCTAAGTATGAACTGATTATTCTTTTTTAAAAATCATGTTCTAATAGGGTAAAAATTATCTTGGTGTTTTACCAAAGTGCAATCTCCATCTATCTCTTTTCTCTTTTCCAACTTAGTTGCTTCACTTTGGGGAAGGGAATAAAAACATTTGTAAAAGTAAATCATTTGCCAGTGTTCTTAACTCTCAGTCAGGCAAGTCCATATGAGCAATCTATTACCAATGAAAAGTCCAGAAATTATGAAACTTTATTCCTTATGATCAGCAGGATGAATGCTATTCCTAACATGTTACATGTGTTCCAGATGCAAATTGCCCCTCAGACACAAGAGCTATCTAAGCTATTTCAATCTCTTTGTATTGCTTGTACAGCCATCTGTATTTGGAATTGTTCTACAAGATGGGGCAGGAGATAGCTTTCATGATACCACCCACAGCTTTTCCCACAAGTAGGCTTGCTGTAGGGAATTGGATTGAATCCAGATGTAGGCAATTACAAAGTGACATCTGTAAAATATAAAATAAAACAAAAGCTTAATTCTGTATCTTAGACGTTCGTGTGGAGGAAAAGTTTCACTACAATTGAATAGGATGTGATCCTGTTGAATAATATCCACAAAGTGGATATTGAATTATATCCATAAAGTGCATCAGTATGCCAGTCATCTGCTAGGTCTACCCACATTCAAAATTGAAGCCAGCAATTTCACATGATAGGATCCTTTTGACTGTATACTAAGTCTGACCTTTAAATCAAAAGTTATCTTGACTCTGCTTTGTTTCTATTGTTCCTGAAGACAAATGCCTTCATAATGGAGGGATAGTTAGCATTCTCGTTCTTCTGTAAGCTTCACTTGCATCTTCTCGAGAAGATTAAAAGGCTGTTTGGATTCAGTGTTCATTTTCTTTCTGTCAGTTTCCAAAGAAACAAATTGTAAGATAACTTTCCTTAGCTTTTTTTAAAGTATTTTTTTAAAGACGTTTGTATACAAAGCTGACTTGGCTTGCCCTAATGCTCTCAGCACATTCTGTACTTCATCAACAGTGTAGCTTCTTCATTTTTCTTTCTTCTACCTGACTGCCCCCAGGTACATACAATAGCTCTTCAGAAGTGGCAGACTTTGCACATTATCTTTTGATTCTGTTAAAATGTTAACCCTAGGTAAAAGGACCTACAGTTAAAATATTACCGATGGCCGTAGGATGCATCTCAAAGTCAAGAAACAATTAAATTAAACTTTGATATTTCTTTGAGTTAAACAGAAATAGAATGAACCTACAATTGTAGCTCAGAGTTGAAATGAAGGGTCCTTGGTGCTCTCTGAGCTTGCAGATGTTTCAGCACCCAAATACCATCACCAATAGAATAAGGCATCACCAGTATAGTAAGGCTTCATTTACAGTATATTCTATTGATTTGTCCTGCCTGTGTTGGTGGGAGTGGTCTTGGGAGTTCTTTGGATGGGCTGCTTACTTTCAGCTTACTTGGCAGTTCCTTAATTAGAGTATTGTTTACTTCTTGCCTGTTGGTTTGATATTAATCTTGGAATTAATCTGAGCTCATTTGTATGTTGATTGCTGTTGGGGAGGTGTTTTGGGGGTGGGGTTGTTCCCTTTTTGGCTTGATAATTGTCTTTTTTGCACAGTATGTAGGTGTTATTTATGTCTGTGTGTCTATTGATGGGTAATTTGTCAGAGTGACAGGCAATGCTAGACATTCCCTAATGTTTTTGGATTTGCCTTGATCTCAGAGCTCATGGCAGGATATATTTTCTTATTCAGGATGCACACACACACACACACACACACACACACAAATGTGGTCCTGCAATAAGAAAAGGGAATATGAAGGAAGAAATAATGGAAGATAGAAACATAGAAACATAGAAGATTGATGGCAGAAAAAGACCTCATGGTCCATCTAGTCTGCCCTTATACTATTTCCTGTATTTTATCTTACAATGGATATATGTTTATCCCAGGCATGTTTAAATTCAGTTACTGTGGATTTACCAACCACGTTTGCTGGAAGTTTGTTCCAAGGATCTACTACTCTTTCAGTAAAATAATATTTTCTCATGTTGCCTTTGATCTTTCCCCCAACTAACTTCAGATTGTGTCCCCTTGTTCTTGTGTACACTTTCCTATTAAAAATCAATACTTTTATATAGGAAAGTTCATGAACCTTCACCAACAATAGAAAATATAAAAATATATATGAGAGCATCTACTTCCTTCTCTTACTGAAAACTATTTTTCATGTCTGAAAACAAGCAATAATTGTAAATAAAAAATATTAAAAGCTATCAATATCTGTCATCCTAAATTATAAATGCTTTGTTTCTATCAAAAATGACTTTTCCCGTGGATTTCTAGAGCAATTAGCAAAGTTTAAGACCACAAGGATAACTAAAGTAAGTATATCGGTGTGTAGTAAGTGTGTACCCACCCCAAGGAGTTGACTTGATTATACATAATAAATCGCATTGCTCTGTATCAATTTGATATCCATTTTCACTGATTTGTTCAATTTGTACTTGGAAATATCATATATTGCTAACTTAAATTAGAGTGTAGTTGTTGTTCTGAATCTGGTAATGTTGCTTTCTTTCTTAGCCTTCTTCTTACTAATACTGTGTAGTTGATGAAAGGAAAAAGATTAGTAAAACATTTTATTCTTATATATACAATTAATGGAAAACCAAATGGGAAAGTTAATTAACAGTTACGAACATTGCATAGAGGAAGAAAAATCTTAAACCACCTGTTTGTTTGTTTTTCACATTTTTAAACTACCCACCTCTCTCAGAGAGTGACTCATCTAAATATTAAATGAATGACCTTGCCTATGGAATTTAAAAGATAGAATCAGTAAAATATAAAAATGTTGAAATGTGGATGAAGAGTTATAATCACTTCTAAAACTCCAATAAACAGCTAAACAGAAACTAAAGGTAAAGTTGCACAGTACAAATCTTTAAACTGAAGGATGATGATAACAGATTGGGAATATCACTGTTATGTAAGTAGCTCTGAAATAATCAGAACTCTCCCCCCCTCTCTTTCACACACACACACACACACACACACACACCATTTCTGAGGATTATTCCTTTTTAAATAGAACAGAACAGAATAGAATAACTGAGTTGGAAGGGACTTTGGAGGTCTTTTAATCCAGTGTTTCCCAAGCTTGGCAACTTGAAGATATTTGGACTTCAACTCCCAGAATTCCCCAGCCAACGAATGCTGGCTGGGGAATTCTGGGAGTTGAAGTCCAGATATCTTCAAATTGCCAAGCTTGGGAAACACTGTTCTAATCCAACCCCCTGCTACGGCAGGAAACCATACACCATTTCAGACAAATGGTTATCCAACATCTTCCTTAAAACTTCCAGTGTTGGAGCATTCATAGCTTCTGGAGGCAAGCTGTTCCATGGAGTAATTGTTCTAACTGTCAGGAAATTTCTCCTTAGTTCTATGTTACTTCTCTCCTTGATTAGTTTCCACCCATTGCTTCTTGTTCTACCCTCATGTGCTTTGAAGAATAGTTTGAGTCCCTCTTCTTTGTGGCAACCCCTGAGATATTGGAACACTGCTATCATGTCTCCCCTAGTCCTCCTTTTCATTAAATTAGACATACCTATGTGTATCTGTAGCAAATCTTCATATGTTTTAGCCTCCAGTCCCCAATCATCTTTGTTGCTTTTCTCTTTACTCTTTCCAGAATCTCAATAATAAATAAGTTGAACAGTTTAGATACCAATTTCAATATTAATAATTCCAAGCATGTTGCTATCATAGTTATCTGTGTTATCATAGAACTATAATTCTATGAATATTATAATTCTTGATGAACACCTTAAAGGTTTTTGAATATATCTAGTATATATCCTTACCATATATCTGAACAATTGGTCATTTTACTGTTGTGGTGTACAGTGCAGTATGATCTCTGCTAGGATTCTGTTGCAATACATTAGCAAAAAATTGAACTACATGTAAGTCATTATAAAAAAAAACCCTCTACTGTGCATTATATTAAGTACTGCAAGTTTATGCTAAGTGAATTGAATAAAAAAATTCAAAAAATGTATCCAGTTCATGCATTAAGCATGTAAAAAGTGATCCACGTGGTAAACAGTACTCAACCAGTCATATCTCTATTAATCCTGACTTTTGCTCTCAGTCAAATGAAAGTCTTGGACTTTATAGTGGCCATGTAAAAACATTCAATTAATCTAGATGATGGTGGCGGTGGTGGTGGTGGTGGAGGGGGAGGACGAGGACGAGGAGGAGGACGAGGAAGATTGTTTGTTTCTACTGGATCTGTGGAAGGATAAAGGTCCATAGGAATGATGTCTGGGTGTCATCTTTTTCTCTCAAAAAGATCAGGCTAACTGTGAAAATACATGAAGCAGTTTGGATTCTTGGTTCTTTCTTTATTTTTAATGAAAAAAATAGCTCATAAATTCAACAGTAGACTGCTTTTCCTTGGCAGTGCTAGTTTGATTTACCATGCAACAATAAGAACCTATTGGGTGAATTGGTTAATAGAAGCCATTTTAATGTGGCTTTTAACTACACTGTAGATAAATATCTCAGCAACATTAAAGAGCACTTGTGTGAAAACTATATTTAATACCTATGAAAAGTAGACGGTGAATCCACTTTATGAAGGAGATTATCCATACTAAATTCAATATTAATAGGACAGATTGTATCAGTTCTTCAAAAAGTAGAATGTTCATGTTTTATAGCAGAATATTGGAATTATATTCACCAGCTGTATAATTAGAATGAACAGAAAAAGAAATGGTTATAGACATTTATCTGATTCAAATTACATTTAAATGTGCTGAATCCTACAGGCTGAATGTGCATGGCTGTTTTCACTGACAGAATGAGAAATAGAAAAGACAAGAATTTTGAAAAACTTGCAAATGAGGACAAAGCAATGCTAGATGAATGTCAAATAGTAAAGCACAGTACAAATTTCAGATTCTAGACAAGCCAACAATTGGATTATTTTATGTTTT
Organism: Erythrolamprus reginae; assembly: GCF_031021105.1. NCBI lineage: Eukaryota > Metazoa > Chordata > Lepidosauria > Squamata > Dipsadidae > Erythrolamprus > Erythrolamprus reginae. The sequence goes on from NC_091951.1 coordinate 293,983,279, forward strand.
TGTTATAGTTATATATAGTATCCTGTGGTGAAGAAGCCATATTTTTTTCTGAAACAAAAAGCCATTCAAATCTTTAAACTATTGAGCTTCTTTTTGCTGTGCTGCATTGTCATAACCTGCTGAAATGTAACGCCACAGTTGAACTTGCCTTCTACATTCCAAAAGATGGAACATAATGTTTCACCTGGCATAACAAACACAACTGGAATCATTCAGATAGCTAATTGAAATCTATATCAAAATTGCATGGGTCATAATTCATAACCGCTTTAGGATAATGATTAATACATTTGATATTCTTCAGTTCCTTCTTGATGCTAAGGCTACGATGTTAAATGAGGAAAGAACTGTGGAGTTTTAGAAAGCAGCTTAAAAAAAAGTTACAACCGTTTCCCATGTGTTAACATGACAGTAACAACTTATATAGAACTGCTATAACCCAACAAGACGGACACAGACTTCAGAGGATAATCAGAACTGCAGAAAAAGTAATTGCTGCAAACCTGCCTTCCATTAAGGATCTGTATTATTATTATTATTATTTTATTATTTATTGGATTTGTATTCCGCCCCTCTCCGCAGACTCGGGGCGGCTAACAACAATGATAAAAAAAACCAACATGTATCAATCCAATTTAATAAATAATAATATACTGCATGAGTCAAAAAAGAGGGCAATGAAAATATTTGCTGATCCCTCACATCCTGGACACAAACTGTTTCAACTCCTACCTTCAAAACGGTGCTATAGAGCACTGCACACCAAGACAACTAGACACAAGAACAGTTTTTTCCCAAACACCATCACTCTACTAAACAAATAATTCCCTCAACACTCAAAACTTTTACTAAGTCTGCACTTCTATTTCTACTAGTTTTTTCTCATCATTCCTATCATCATTTCTCTCCAACTTAGGGCTGTATGACTATAACTTGTTGCTTGTATCCTAAGATTTTTATTAATATTGATTGTTTCTTCATTGCTTATTTGACCCCTATGACAATAATTAAGTGTTGTACCACATGATTCTTGACAAATGTATCTTTTTCTTTTACGTACATTGAGAGCATATGCACCAAGACAAATTCCTTGTGTGTCCAATCAAACATAGGCAATAAACAATTCTATTCTATTCTAATATTTTGGATGTCAAGTGGACTTGGGTCATTGAATTAAGAGGACTGAAAAAAGTGACTCACTGGTCCAATAACAGAAGGAATCTAGCAGAACCTTTTCTGACTTACAGGCTTAAACTTTCAATAGCTACAGGTCTCTTTACCAGATGGGTAGACTGATACAAGGTTGAAACTGGGATAAAGCTATCGTGGAAGTAAAGGGAAAACACGCTGGTTATACGGGAAGTAAGTGACATCTGAAACAGATTGTCACTAACTTATCAGTTAACAGCATGCAATATGTCACTGGTTCAGTGTCAATGAATTTGCTTAGACTCTGCCAGATGTAGTACAACATTAAAAATAGAAACCATGACTAAAATATATAGTGGAATATTCTGTGCAGCTATTGATTTTCTCCAACAAAGCAATCCTGTAAAATATTTTTGAAAATAGCTTCCATGAATTTTTAATAGAACCGAGAAAAAATCCCAGTCCCAATATCATTCTTCAGAACTTGCCCAAGGTGTGTGTGTGTGTAAAATGGGAGAATAATAACCATTTATAGTAGTGGATAACTTTGTGAATACTGTAACTTACAGTGGATTTCTAATATTGGAGATGTTTTCATGATAGGACTATACAAAAGTTTTTGCACATCTTCTTCTTAGACCCATCTTCTTCTCTCCTATCCAGTCCATGTTTCACTTGCTCTCCCTGAGTTCAGTTGAGAGGCTTAAAAACAAACAATTTTCTGCTTGGGAAGAGATTTTTTGTTCAGACTGCTTAAGTTAAGAATTCTGGATTGTTTTGTTTTTGATATCAATACTATCAAAACCCTTCATTCTTTAATTAGAGAATGAAGATTGCTAAATTCTTCCAAGGATTTACTGTATTTCGGCCATTTTAATTCTGAGTAGTAAGGAATATTGTGTCCACGTTTAACAACATTTATTATGTTGTTAAATGGATTTTATGGCTGATTTTGTTTGTTTTTCTATATGCATTAAAATTCACTCAAAATATACTTTTAATTTTCTTTGAAAAAAATTATGTGAAGTGATGCAGATTTACTAGCGTTATAACCGAATCTGTAATTTTCTTGCTTGTCAATTATTGCACAGAAACGTAGGTAATTAACATCCTAGCATAACATGAATTTCAAATGATAGGTTCTATTGTTAAAGTCAGGGCAAAAGCAATTTATGCAAATAGTCTAATCAGCTGGTAGTGTGAGCAAATTTTAGCAAACACATGCATGAGAGTTTAAAGACTTTGTTATGAAGAATAATAATTTACTCGTGAAAAAACAAATAAAGACAAAATATAACTTTTAATAAAGTTTATGCTGGAAAAATATAAAAAACCAGCCATTTGACAAGTTGTCAGTGGAACTATTTTGCTTTTTTTACAGTGACACTTGTGGTATTGTATATGATTGCAGTTTATTGTTATGTAAGTATGCATAGATTACAGCCTATTTCATAGTATGCATGAAATTTGATCCTCACTTGGCAAAGACAGCTGAAAAGAAAGTTTTTCTTCTTTTAAATGTGTACATCATTTGTCAGTTCTGACACCTCCAGCTGTTGTATGAGGTTAGCCTGTCTTCAGCACCATATAAAATACAATAAAAATGTAAATCAAAATGATAGGACAGTTAACAAATAAAAGAAGTGCCTCTGAGTAGCAGAGCAGTACAGTCATAAACTGCTGAATGTCCACATGAATAACAGTTCTGTCTGCAAGAACCTATATTGTAATAAAGTTGGTGTGAATTTCAGGTCTGGGGAGAGCAGTTAACAAACTAGGTTTTAGTACAAAGATATCCTTCTTTCTTTTAAAGGCTAGAAGCAAAGCACAAAGGTTTTTCAAAATACAGACTAAAACATGTAAAGCATATAGAGAAGGCATCCATAAAAGCAACATCTGGAAAGTAAGAGTGAGAGAGTTAGGGCCTGGGGAACCTCCAGAGACTGCAGAACCCCCAGCTGTGGTAATGTTTGAGTCAGTTGGGGAGGGGGATATTGTGGATCCAATATTAGGTGCTAGGGTAAGAAGAATGAGAGGGAGACAAGAATATCTCCAGCAACATAGATCCAGGCATTAAATACTTCTATGCACAACTTGTCATCACTGATAGTATAAAAGGGAGGATCATGGGAAACCTCGGTGCAGAAGTTCAACATTCTTATATAAGAGAGAGAATTAGCAGCCGAAGAGTCTCTCTTAAATCCTTCTGCAATCCTGAAATCCTGGTTTTTGAAAGCATTTGTGAGTACCTGTCAATGTTGAAAACTAATGACTTGATTTTATTACCTTACTTATAACTGTGCTGATAATGGTAGACTTTTGCTGGTTGGACTGACATTCCTATGATTTCATTGCTGTTTCCAGCACATTTCTTTGTAAATAGACAAATATATAGTGACTTTGTCTTTGAGTCTTCATTGGGGATTAATTACTGATAATTAACTGGGCTATACAGGCAGGAGACTGTACACTTCTTCAGATAAATGGTTAGCCAACATCTTCTTAAAAACCTCCAGTATTGGAGCATTTACAACTTCTGGAGGCAAGCCATTCCATTGATCAATTGTTCTAACTGAAATTTTCTCCTTAGTCCTAAATTGCTTGTCTCCTTAATTAGTTTCCACCCATTGCTTCTTGTTCTACCTTCAGGTGCTTTGAAGAATAGCCTGACTCCCTCTTTTTTATGGCAACCCCTAAGATATTGGAACACTGCTATCATGTCTTCCCTAGCCTAGTCTTTCTGTTCATTAAGCTAGATGTAGTTCCTGTTCTTGCAACCATTATTCATATGTTTTAGTCTCCAGTCCCATAATCATCTTTGTTGCTCTTGTCTGGACTCTTTCTAGAGTCTCAACATCCTTTTTACATTATGGTGACCAAAACTTAATGTAGTATTTGAAGTGTGACCTTACCAAGGCATTATATAGTAGTATTAACACTTCTTGATTCTATCCCTCTGTTGCAGCCTAAACTTTGTTGGCTTTTTTGGCAGTTGCTGCACACTGCTGACTCATATTTAAATGGTTGTCTACTAGCTCTCCAATATCCCTCTCGCGCAGTTAATACTATTGAGCAAGGTACCACATATATTGTGCCCGTGAATTTTGTTTTTCTTGCCTCAATGTAGAACCTGACATTTTTTACCATTGTCTTTCATTTTGTTTGATAGTTCCCAATGTTCAAATCTGTCGAGATTCTTCTGTATCTTGAGCCTATCTTCAGGAGAGTTGGCTATTCCTGCCAGTCTGGTGTCATCTGCAAATTTGATGAGTTCCCCATCTATCCCTTTGTTTTTGCTTTGAAAACTATAACATTTACTTTTCTTCCAGTACGTAATTATATTTGCTGGGTTTTGAATAACTCCTTGTCTGAATGTATGTATTATATATTAAAAAGAAAGAAAGAAAGAAAGAAAGAAAGAAAGAAAGAAAGAAAGAACGGGATGAAAAATAAGAAAGAAAAAGACAAAGTGGAGTAGTAACAAAATATGCATATGAAAAAGGCTGCAAACTGGAATGGCCACTACTCAAAATCTGGTGGGAATAAGTCAAAGGAAAAATTAGATAGCTTCTAAAGAAGTCTAAGAACTTAGGAAGAAAGCTGGCATTATTTCAAGAGTTAAAGATATTTTCTGGGGAGATGCTCCCAATGGAGGAGAGAATGAAATAAGTAGTTCTCAATGAATATTAGAATCTTCTGGATTTAAATATACAATAACTTCCATCCTGAAGTCAAAAGGTGATCCTTTCATTTCTGTAACATCTAGTCATTTTTTTAAAAACGGGACAGTATTTGAACTCTGGGGGAAATACTCAGCAGTTGGACTTGCTACTTGTTTATATTGATATTTTAGTAGACCATGTTAATAAATCATTCTTTGTTAATAGATTATACACACAGCACTTCCCATTCCCTCTTATCCTATAATATTTGCTGAATATTATAATGTATAATATATTATTTGACTTTGAAATCAACTTTGAAGATTAGAGATAATTATCCTTTTCTTGCTTTTATGGAAATAAAAAACAAAAATCTCCAAAGAATCTGTTTTTAAAACCATTTCAGTGCCCATAGAAAATAAGCTGTTTTTTTCCTTAAATATATGCAAATCTGCTTTAGCTCCAGGGGAGGGTGGCAGGCTGAAAACAGCACTTTTTCCTTTGCACTAATACTTTCCAAGTATTCAAGGCAAATATTTTTGCTTTACATTCATTTGGAATCCATTATTTAACACACAGAGACAAACACATTTCTACAACCCAGTGACAGAGACAGAGATAATCCTATATTAAATAAAGCTGAAATCAAAGTTTTTCAATATTGTTTGCATAAGTTGAGTTTAAAAGTTGATTATAAGACAAATGCCGTATATGTTGCAAAGGAAGTCTTAATTATGTACATTTAATAGCACATGCACCCAAGCTGTTTTAAAGTACATTTAAATCATCTAAAGTACATTTAAAGATAGAGCTGACAAACATTCACAAAGCATATGGGCTTTCTTTCAGATTTCTCTAAAAACACAAATGGCCTATTTGGCTTAGCATCTTGCTTATTTTTAACTCATGGCTTCATCACTCAATAATCAACAAGTCTGTTCTATTAGAATGGTAGAGTTGGAGTGATGACCTTTCTTGGATCATTTACTTAAAGTTCCTGCCATTTTTGCAGAGGTTCACTCAAAAAGTCCAGAAGATGAACTTCTTTTCACAGTAACCAACAACAACACAATTTTATGAAATTAATGTTCTCTCAGATCCATAGACTGTATTTGTCCAATATATGTGGCCATTCAGATTTTATTTATTTATTTATTTATTTGTTTGTTTGTTTGTTTATTTATTTAGATTTGTATGCCGCCCCTCTCCGCAGACTCGGGGCGGCTCACAGCAAGACACAACAATTCATAACAAATCCAAATATAATTTAAAATATTTAAAAAGAACCCCATTTTACTAACAAACACACACACACACACACACAAACATACCATGCATAAATTGTACATGCCCAGGGGAGGTGTTTCAGTTACCCCATGCCTGACGACAAAGGTGGGTTTTAAGGAGTTTACGGAAGGCAGGGAGAGTAGGGGCAGTTCTAATCTCTGGGGGGAGCTAGTTCCAGAGAGATTTTGCATGATATTTCATAGACTCCTTGGTTTTCAAGATGGATCTTTTCTTTGGAATTTATTAAGATGTTGGCTATTTCATGGTTAATGACAAAGGCTGTTTTGATATAGTGTTTGTGAAGAATTTTGCTGATTTTATCGGTGATGCCTTTGATATAAGGGAGGAGGGTGATGCCATTATCCTGTTCTGTGTCTTGGTTTTTGGGGGGTGTCTCTTTTTGGATTAGGTTGGTAATTGTTTTTCTTTTGAATCTGTTGGAAATTAATACATTTTTGATATTGTATAATTCAGTTTATTTATTTCTGGTGTTTATTTCTGGAGATGAGGGTTTTGGCTATGGAGATGATCTGTGCAAGTTGGTGGTGGGAATGTGTGTTTAAGTAGCAGCTGGTGTATGTTTTCTTCTGGTACCTAGCTTGGATGGGGGGGTGCCACGCTAAAACTACTGCTGCTCACCCTGCTACTAATGGATTAGCAGAGGACTGCCAAAGAGGCCCTGAGTCATTTGGCAACCTCCAATTGGCAGGCTAATTTAACCTCTTACCTATTTGCCCAGCATACAACTACATGCCAGACTACAGGCCTAAGTCCCGCTGAACCTCTAATGGGATGATGCTTAAGAATCATACTCGATGGTCTCTATCCTGGGTATGTGGACTTAAAGCAACCCTGCAGGCAGACAACTTCTTGTTACAACTTGGGGATCCCGTTTTTGCACTAGTCTAGGACTGGGCCTAATACTTGACCCTGAATATGATTTCATATTGTCTTATCCACATGGCTTTCCCCATTAATCCTTTTTATACTATGGCATAACTGGTAAAACTAATCACAGTGTGATCATTCATTTTTTAATGTTTCATTTTTTTCTGATCACAAAAAATTATTCAGACGCCTAGCTGAGTACCCTGTACTAACATTTTTTTAACTTAATAAACCAATTAATATATGTACATGGTGATGGGCTACCAAAATTTTTACTACCACACTATGGGTGTGGCTTATACATTTTTTTCAACATCTTTCAGTGCAAATTTGTTTGTTTGTTTGTTTGTTATTTACTTGTTTATTTATTTATTTATCCCACTCCTGATTATCTACTATATAAAGTGTATGTACACACATGCACACAAAGCTCTTCTAAAATTATACACTTTCAATCTCACTTACTGTAATAGTAAAAATATACCCAGAACCCAGAAGGGAAAAAAAGAAAAAAAAATCAATTACTACCAGTACTGTGTAGCTGACCAAAATTTTGCTACCGGTACTGTGTACATGACCACACCCGTAGGAGCCCACGACTGCATGTACACCAACATTTGAAAGTTTCAATACAGTTTCTGTGTTTTTCAAAGTCCCTATTTTCCTATTTCAGAGCAATATGTGCTGGGAAATCCGTGCCTGCATGGTTCTGATCTTTGTAGATCAGATCCCAGAATCTGAATATCTTTTCAAAGGCTTTCATGGCCATCTTTTATCAGGTGCTAGACTGCAGGAGACTTGTTAATTGCTGGTTCCTTTACTTTTGATAATGCATTTTAGAAGGCTGCAAAACTATAAATCTTATGGTCTTATGCTTACTGGGACTTAACTTAGCATTAGAAAAAAAAAATAATCTGATACATTAAATTATAAAATCAGCCTCTATAGTAGGATCAGTCCTGTGAGGACAATTATGTTATCCCACTTTAATCATTTCATCTGCAAATAATCCCAGCTCTTGTCACCATTCCTCATTAAATTTAGTTTTTTTCCAACATCTTTACTTCCTACACTATAAGAGAATGCAATAAAGAGAAATGATGGAAGTTCCATCTTTTGATCAGTGTTTATGATTTAGCTCTTTCTGGGACTTTAAGGGTGATTTAACTTAATTAATTTTCACTATGTAGTCATCAGAAGTGAGGCATTAACATTGTTTCCTTGATTTGAGTCTTGTGAGGGATGCAGTTTCTGCAAGTTGTGGTATAATTATAGTGCTTCATTGTTTAATATGCTCCAATGATTATTTTTGACAACCATGCATATTTCTAATGAATATTTCCTAGGAAGTGAAAAAGTAAAGATAATTGAAGATAATTAATGCTGGCATTTGCACCTCAATGAAATCTGGCATTGAAAGGGTGCACATGACTCATTTTTTAAAGTGGTTGAACATACAATAGGAATATGGTGCTGTGTGTGTTGATATTTAACACAGCTTTCTTTCTCTTTTTCTGGGAGCATATAAATGAGGTCAGAGTTCCTTGCTGATTCAATTGTTCAATTGGGAATTATTAGCCTGAGATAGTTGAACTCTGCAATTCTAAGAGTTCAGAAGATTGATGAATTATGTCAGCAGACCTCACAAGTGCTTCTAACAACCTTTTTCTAAAAAGTAAACAGACTACTAGTGAGCTACAGAAAACCTTTATTTGCAATAGTGGTGAATATATTTAGTTTGGTGTAGGATGAGGATGGTGGATGACATGACCTATACTTGACCTATCACAAGACCCTTACCTGATATGACCTTTCCATCACAAGACCTACTGACCACACAAAGCCATTATAAGCAGAATAATACCAACACTAACATTTCTTAAATTCTGCTGAAGATGTTACCTAACCTGGTAATGAAATGTTCAAAACTGAGCCCACAAGCCCAGACAATGAACCTCCATACCCAAAACTGTTTGCTCATCAATCATAGAGCTATAAATTCATTAGGAATTCAAGGCTCTGTGTTTTCCTACAATGACTCTGCATGTGAACTAGACTAAGTTGAAAGAAGTGATTGGTCAAGGTCACCCAGTGAACGGAAAGTGATCCAGAACCTCAGTCTCCTAAATCACAATTCAACACTCTAACCACAATTCCATATTGGCTTTCATACATGTACACAAAACAGACTGGAATCATTTTCAGATTATTATTATAAAGCAGTAAGGTTTAGTAAAGTAGAAGTAAACTTACAAATTCATTGAAAAACTCTTTAAGAGATTATCAGTAAAAAAAAATTATGATAATTCCTCCTGGTCAGGCTCAATCTCTAGACATACCCTAGTCTGTCTAATTGAGGAATTACCAACTCTTCCATCAAGGACCTTTGTCTTCAGCCTAGCATCCAGAAAAATGGAAAGAAAAGTGCTTTGAATATTCTTGCCAGAAATACAGAACATAAAGAACTTTTGCCAATTCAGAAACATAGGGGCTAACTGGAACTATATAAATAGTGTTGGGCGAACCCAACGAAGTTTGGATTTGGCGAACTCACCCAAACTTTGCCGTGAAGTTTGGGTGAGTTCGCCGAACCCGAACTTTTGCTTGCAGCAAGCCACTGTGGCGTCCTTTTCTGTAAAAATAAACAAGGAGGTAGGGAATTCCCCACCTCCTTTTTCTTCCTTTTATTTTTACAGAAAAGGATGCCGCAGCGGTGCTACAAGCAAAAGGAAGTGGGAAATCCCACGAAGGGATTCCGGAGGCGGGGCTTTGACATCACGGAGACTCCTTCCTCCCCGTTTTGGCAGGCCAGGAAATAGACTCCGCGACGTCAAAGCCCCGGCCCCGGAATCCCTTCATGGGATTTCCCACCTCCCTTTGCTTGCAGCGCTGCAAGCAAAAAGAGGTAGGAAATCCCATGATGGGATTCCCCACTCTCCTCCTGGGCGGCGGTGTTTCGCTGTGTTCGGCCAAACCTGAACCCGAACCTGAACTTTACCTGAACTTTTTAAAAAGTTCAGGTTTGGGTTTTCATGCCAAACACTGTAAAGTTCGGCATGAACCTGAACTTTGCAGGTTCGGTTCGCCCAACACTATATATAAATCTTCCATTTGGAAAAAGTGTAATGAGAATTAACTTAATAAACCAATTAAACAAAATTTCTAGTTATAAGTAGGAGCTTAATGAGGAAAAAAGAATAAGGAAAAGAAAGGAGAGCAATAATTGGAAAAAGTGATATGCATGGTTTTGCGTGGTTAAAGGTTATGCATGGTTTTGAAAAAGCATTTTGATTCAACAAATAGAAAGCTTTGCAGTCTTTTGAGGCATAGGATTTGTTTTTTATACTGCTGCTGTAGTTTTTAAAAATAATAGATAAATGCTGGAACTTCAATTTCTTTGTTGGAAAATACTGATGAAAGAGGGATTGGGTGATGTGATCCCAGACACTGGCATCTGTAGCTACCAAAAGCATCTGTGGGATTTAATATTTCCACTAAAATAACAAAAGCAGTATTGTGCCTTTAGGTTACAAGCTGTATCCCTTTTGTAAATGCCTGCACATTATGTTCTTTTTGCCCTCATTTGCCCCCATGAGCCCCTTGAGGATGTTTCAGATAGGCAGACAGTAAAAAATTGAGTTTCAGTTCCTACTTAGAAGATAACCATTTTGGATAACCATGCTTCAGCTTTATTCACCTTTTCAGTTTTTAACTTCTGTAACTTTGTCAAAAATTTAAACTCTTGCTCGTGTAACTCAATGTTACAATTTTAGTTGGCCCTGCCATTATCACTTGAGAGTTCAAGTCAACTCAGTTCTCAACATTTTAAATCTAGCACATTGTGGTCCTTTTCTATTTTGCAAAATTTAAAGTTTTTGAAACTAACACAACTACAACTAAGACATGTCTAAACCTGCCGGAGTTGAGAGGGTTTTTCTGGACAAAGCTTGCCAATTAGCTGTGCCAAACCTGCTGACACCACAAAAATGAGAGGCAGGAAAGCCACGGGAAAGAGGGTTTTGTTAGTGGTCATTCCTTTAAGTCCAGCTAAGAGGTTTTGCCAACATACCTTCCCCTTTTGGAAGTAATGAGAAGGTTCTTGATTTGGTGGGTTGGGGATAAGCTAAAAATGTCTACCCACTTGGCCCTAGAAAACCCAATAATCAGAGGCAGCCAAGAGGCAGCACATTACTTTACTACAATGTTCTTCAATGTCATCCAAGGCCGGCAGGTGAAGAGAAACAAGTGAGAAATATAATATTTTGAAGTTGGCATTTGAAAATTGGAATAAAACAGTTTCTACATTGGTTCAGACTGAATGTCTATAGATAATTGGAATAAAATAGTTTCTACATTGGTTCAGACCAATATAATTTTTTCAGACTCTATAGCAGGGGTGTCAAACTCATGTCATCACAGTGGCATCTTGTATCGTATCAGGACTTTTTCCTGCTTTGCTAAACTGTGCATAGGCATGGCCAGCATGTTACGCATCCAGCCCACAGCCAGGAGTTTGACAGTCCCACTGTATAATCTATTCTCTGTAAATTTTGCACAAGCAATTTGCAGACTATTGTGTACCTTTACCCATTTTATGACTATTTCTGTTTTAAAGAATTATTTAGAAATAATGTTATACATATGTATATGTGTGTATGTGTGTGTGTGTGTGTCTATACACATACACACAGAGAGACACACACACTCACAGACACACATACACACATACACATATATTGTATAAGATTAATTATACAATTATCAATCACCCCTGACTGAATTTATTCCCACAACAACTATAGTTACCCTATTAGAAAATTCCTACCAAAGAACTTCTCTAAACAGTATGTTTACTTGATATATTAAAAGTCTGATTGTGCAGAAAAAATATTTACAATTTTTTAATAAATATTTAAATTTTGCAAGAAAGTGATGAGATTATATAGGATTTCTAAAGCAATTAAGGTTTGGATAAAATTTATAATTAAAAGAAAATGTCAATATTAACAAGACAAGTCATTTCATTCATTTGTAAGATGAATCAAACAGTGAAAATAAATTTATTATATATAATAATAGAATAAGGACCTATGCCAATTTTTTTTCTTCCAATATATTTGGCAAAATAAGTAAAATAAATAACATATATAATTGTTGATCCAGATATGAAGGGAGAGGGCTACATGATATATCTTCCAGGATTTTATGATCTATGTGCAATATGTCAGATTTTCATTTCAATGTGGAAAAAAGGAGTTGTTTAGACAATTTATTTTTCTTTCTTTTTTATTTTTTTTTTAAAAAACTGCTGTATTTTATACTAAGAAGAGATAATAGCAATTATTATAAAAATGCCATTTTTTCTTATACATTAGATGGGTGATGTAATCTACAATCACCCATTAATAAATGTTGAATAATAAAAGCTAAATTATCCCACTTAAGGCATGATTTCCAAAATGTATATGTTAAGAAACTGGATCTGAGAAAACAGTTGTATGATAATAATGCCAAGTACAGTATTGATCTGGGGAATTACTTTCAGCTTCTATATTTGAAGATTTTGCATCAATGACATTACTCTCCTTACAAATTGAATAGATATCTTGTAATAACCTAGCAAATCACTGCTGGTGTTGTAAATAAAAGGGAATGGTCTTCTGTTTGCTAGATAATGTCAGTTAGGCTATCATTCCTCTTGCTACCGCTATTCCTTTCTTCATCTTCTTTTCACAAAGCTATCTTTAGTTGTATAAAGTATAAAGGATTACTAAAAGTCAGTTTCTGAATTATTGTTGATTTAGCCAAATAAGAAACATATCACTTCTCTGATGACATAGACTATTCTAAAAATCAGAACCTTTTTTAGCAAGTCAACATTGCTTGATTGAATGATCAAGGAACTTCCCCCCACCTTTTTTTTGTTATTGTCCTATCTTTTAACAATTTTGTTATTGTCCTATCTTTTAACAATTTTGTTGTTAATATAGTAGATAGATGGCAGGTTAATCATTGAAAATAGATTAGAAGTTTAAAATTTTGGGCCTCTTTCTCGAGATATGTGTTTCTATCCATTTTTAACATACTTTTTAAATGTTGTGGGATTTTTTGTTGTTTATTTCTGTAAAATGTTTTTTTTTCCTTTTTGAGATTTTTACTTTAATTATTCTAGAATAAAATGAAAAATTCATTTAAATAATGTGTTATCACCCTTTGCCTATGTAATGGTTCTGTTTGTTACTTTCAATGTCCTCTTCCTTATTCTTTACAATAATAGAACCATGCTGTGCTATTTAATCTTAGCTTTACAATATTTAAACTCCTGATTAATCAGTGACATCCATTCTGGAGTGTTGAGCTGATTGTCCATGTTGTGGAATGTAGTGTAAGTGGTATTATTAGTCAGGCAGATCTATTAATTGTGCTTTTCTAATTCGTAGTGCCTCTCTCAAATGAACTAATAGCACATTCAAGAAAAATGGTATAACATATTTAAAATGTCAAAGTGCACTCTGAAATACAAACAGTAACCTTTACATTAATGTTTGTAGGTAAAGATTTGAAAGCCAACCAAGTCATAATTCTATGGGAATGAAAATATTTGGGCTGCCAACTGAAACCATCAAATGACTATTAATTCAGGACTATTAATTTTAATGCATTGATTGATTAAATCATATCAGAGTTTTGTTTCTGTCAGTGAACCTAATGTGAGCAATTAAGGTACTTAAGATGAATATTTTCTAGGCTACTTGGCCTATTTCTGAAACCTAGCAAAAAAATTATAATTCTACTCTCATAAAAATGAAAATGAATGCATTTTTTAAAAATATTAATACTTGGTAAATGATAACTTTGTGTATAATGAGCTCTCTTAGCTCTTCAGAATATTGCCATGTGTTTCTCTATTACATTGCCTATAAGCCGCCCCGAGTCTTCGGAGAGGGGCAGCATACAAATCTAATAAATTATTATTATTATTATTATTATTATTATTATTATTATTATTATTATTATTATTGTGTTTCTCTATTATATTGCCTTCTCTATTATATTGGTGTTTATGAAGCAAAAGGTATTCAATATATACTTTAACTGTATTGATAAAAAGTTAAAAAGCATAATCAACTGACATAATTTACTTTGGTTGCTTTAAATGAAGTAAATGTTTCTGTCTACATTTGAATAATTTTATTTCCCAATTGGATATAAGTAACAAGTAAAATAAGTAAAAATGGGTGTATTAAGAGATCTCAAGAGAATGTACCAATAACTTTGCTACAAGGATAATTTCCACCAGTGCAAAAACAAAGTTTTAAATCAGAATTATGGTACTTTCCTTGGTCAGGAATACTCACACAGCAAGAAGTTAATGAGATGGTCATGATTAACTTGCCTTATTGAATTTAATGGACCTGCTTCAGTAAGCTTGCTAAGTCTGGATTCATGCCAGCATATTGTGTAATAATGGAAAATAAAAAGTTTGTTGAAAAAGTTTTACCTATGTACTTATTCCATTCTGGTTTAATAATAAGGAATAAATAAACAATTTGTTAAAAACAAATATGTTTGTACATATTCAATTTTGAGAGGCCTAAGGTATGGTGGTAGAGTGGGACACCATTGATGCGTGTGTGTGTATGTGTTAATTGATTAAAAATTTGGTCTAAATTGTAAAAACCTCTGTAAAAGCCTTCAGAGTGCAAGTGTGATTGCAGCCGTTGGGTGGGGAGAAACGGGCCTGGCTCCACTCCCAAGGTAGGAGAGGTGAGGAGCAGCAGCGGCTGCAAAGTAAGAGGGTGGGAGGGAAGAGAACCTTTTTGTGGCACAGAGAGAGAGAGAGAGAATCAGGACATTTTTGAAACGACGCAGGATGCAGGACAAATTATTTAAAAGTGAGACTGTCCCGCCAAAAGCAGGATGTCCGGCCACCAATATTCCCTCTACTTTTTTTCCGGTGTGGGCGGAAAAGTATAGTGTCTGAGCGACAGTCCCTTTGGGACTAGGCGGCATAGATAAATAAATAAATAAATAAATAAATAAATAAATAAATAAGAAAAAAAATGCCCTTCTTTTTTTATTAAAAGAAATTAATAATAAAACAAAACCAAAATCTATTACTATTATTATCTTCTCTTTTTCCATCCCTGTCTCCTCCCCCTTGTGTGTGTGTGTGTGTGTGTGAACTCTTTAATCATTTCCAATTAGAGGTGAGCTATTGGAAATGGTTCAAGAGTTCAATCACACACACACACACACACACAAACACAAATGGCTGGGTGGTTTTTTCTCTTATTATTTGGGTGCTTTTTACCATATGCTTTAAATCAAGAATCATTTCTCTCTCCCCCTCTTGTTCTCTCTCTCTCTCTTTCTCTCTCTCTATTGCTTTCTTTCTATCTCACTCTTTCTTTCTTTCTTTCTTTCTATCTCTCTTGCTTTCTTTCTCTTCTCTCACTTGCTAGCTCTCTCTCCCCCTTCATCTCTCTCTCTCTCTTTCTCTCTTGTTTTCTTTCTCTCTCTCTATTGCTTTCTTTCTCTTCTCTCTTGCTATCTCTCTCTTCCCCCTTTCATCTCTCTCTCTCTCTTTCTCTCGTTTTCTTTCTCTCTATTGCTTTCTTCCTCTTCTTCCTCTTCTCTCTCTTGCTATCTCTCTCTCCCCCCTTTCTCTCTCTCTCTCAGCAGCAGCATTTGGCAGTAGCCGTGGGCGGCAGCAGAGTGATCAGCTGTGAGGCGGAGCTCCGGAACGGAGGCACCGACGGCGAGGGGGCTGTCAGAGCGCTTTCTCCGAGCACTTCAGGAACGCCTGACCTGCCTCTACTGTAGCCCCCGTGCTGGAAGTCCAGGACGAAAGCGCTCCCAGCGAAGGGGCTGTGAGAGGGGCGGGGCGGGCATTCCTGAAGCCCGTGGAGAAAGCCCTCTCTCGCAGCCCCCTGGCTGGCAGCGCTTTCATCCCAAGGAGAAGCCGCAGCCGCCACCGCCACAAGAGGGGGAGAGAGAAAGAGAGAGAGAGAAGTCACGCCCCAAGGCAGGAGGTGGCAGAGGAGGAGAGGGGGTGGATCGGGCAGGCGGGCGGGGGGCAGGACCGAGAAGCCAGGGGTGCGTTTGGCCGGAGGCACCGTGGGGAGGCAGGGGCGGCTGCGGCTCCCTTTCCTCCTACTGCTGCACCTCCCCGCCTCCCCCCCATGGGCTGGCAGGGGGATGGGGAGCGCGCGCCCATGGAAAAGGGAACGGTGCCGGCCACCTTTGCCTAAGGTTGACTGGGCCTTCCATCCCTCTGAGGGCAGGAAAATGAGGACCCAGATTGTTGGAGGCAGATTGCGGAGAGGGGCGGCATAAAAATCCAATAAATAATAATTATAATAATAATATGTTGAACTTGTGAATCACTTAGCAAGGACTGTAAAGCACTCTAAAGCAGTATATATTTCTAAGTGCTATTGCTATTGCTATTTATAAAGAATATGCAACTTACTGAACAGCATTCCAACATTGTGGAAATAGGAAATATACACTAAAATAAGTATGAATTTTCATGTAACTTCTTTTTTAAAAAAATAATTCAACATGAAAGTGTAATAAAACAATTATAAACCTAGACAAAAACAAGCAACTAAAAAAATTGTAGGTTTAACCTTTTCTTCATTTCATTGTTTGCAAAAAAAATCTTAGCAAACCCACTTATTAAAAATTTACTATAAATCAAACTCTGTGCATATCCTGTTTTAATTGCTTAATCAAATCATTTGTGTTGACAGTGTTGTCGCTGGAGTGGTATGGATTGA
Organism: Erythrolamprus reginae; assembly: GCF_031021105.1. Lineage (NCBI taxonomy): Eukaryota > Metazoa > Chordata > Lepidosauria > Squamata > Dipsadidae > Erythrolamprus > Erythrolamprus reginae. Next base: position 294,000,050 of record NC_091951.1, read on the forward strand.
TTCTCATAAAATTCAAGGTAGGCTACCAATACGTTGTGCTTAGGCAGGATTGCACTACTGTTGAGATTAATAATTGATCTATTAGATCTCATTCAGGGCATTTCACAAAGTCCATTATATCTGTATTTTCTGTACACTCAGTAAATTTTGCAGCTCTTAAACCCCATCAAAAGAAAAAAAAAACCCTAAAAGCCATAACACCATCAATACGTTAATATTTATGTACCTCTTTTCATGACAAATATTCCAAAATATTCAACAATAAAGTGAAATAAAGTATGACTATAAAGTAAGGCAGGGGTCGACAAAGTTGTTCAGAATCTAGGAGCCAGCCAAAAAATTTAGGAGCCAGAATTTTTTTTAAGCAAACTTGGTTTTTTGCCGAGTCTCCACCTGACATCGCTTTCACCCCCTCCCCCCCGGCGCAGGCCTGGCTCCGCCGAGCCGGCTCTGCTGTACTCCCGTCGGGATCCGAGGGGAGACCGTTAGTCAGAAACCGAAACAGAGAAGAAGGAAAGGGAGACCGGGCCGGGGACGCGGGTGAGGGGGGGAGGGGGGAGGAGGGGTTACTGGTCGGAAGTCACCGCGCACGCGGCCGGAGGAGGAATGAACAAAACCTCACGCCGGGAGGGGAGGGGCTTCCGCTTCTCTCCGAAGGCGGGTGAGCGGCCAAGATCGGAGCGTCTGTGTGCGGTGGGGGGGAGTGAAGGGGTTCGAGTAGGAGGCGGAATGGAGGCAAGGGGGGGAGGGAGAGACGCACGCAAGCGCAGGGGACGCTGGGAAAGCAGCTCGCTCCGAGGTTGATGGGCGGAGCTACGGAAGCCAAGATGTACCATTTCTGGGCGTAAACACAAGGCGGGAAAAATATACTGTATACCAGTGATTTTCAACCTTTTTTGAGCCGCGGCACATTTTTTACATTTACAAAATCCTGGGGCACACCACCAACCAAAATGACACAAATCTAATAAATAAATAAATAATAAATACATACATACATACATACATACATACATACATACATACATACATACATACATAAATAACCCCCTCATATATACAATCCCATGTAACATCCCCTTATAAATACAGTCAATCATCAATCATCCCTCCTGAAATTTATACCACTGTCTCATTTCTGGGTACTTCTCCTGTCTTTCCCCCTTTTCTCTCTCGTGTTTCTCATTTCTCTCTCTTCCTCCCTTTTTCCCTCATTCCTTCTCCCTCTCACTTCTCCTCTTTTTCCATCCCTGTCTCTCTCCCCCCCTTATGTGTGTGTATGTATACACACTCCAACCATTTCCAAAACCAGTTGAGGGCTGGGGTTTTTTTCTCTTTTATCCTTTTCAAAAACAGGTGTGGGCTGGGGGGGTTTTCTTATT